>NW_017728906.1:122748579-122793369 GCF_001723895.1 Crocodylus porosus | reverse complement strand
GTCTGACATGACCTGCCCCTAATGATACCGTGCTGGTTGCCCTTGAGCATCATCCCTGAAGCTGGCCCATCACAGATGTGCTCCTTGATGTGCTCCTTGATGATCTTCTCAAAGAGTTTCCCTAGGATTGAGGTAAGACTGACGGGCCTATGGTTGCCCAGGTCCTCCCTCCTCCCTTTTTTAAAGATGGTGACCATGTTGGCTATCTTCCAATCATCTGGCACCTGGCCCGAGCACCACGAGTGCTTGTAAAGCCATGCCAAGGGCCCTGCAATAACCCCTGCTAGCTCCCTCAACACCCTGGGGTGGAGAGCATCTGGACTCACTGATTTGAACATGACCAGCCCCGCCAGAAGCTCTCTAACCTGGTCTTACCCAACCTGAAGTCTGGAGACATTCCCCTCGAGTCCATCTTGCATCACGGCAGGGAAGTCCCAGTCCCTGCACAAGAAAACGGAGGTGAAGAATTGGTTAAAGAGGTCTGCTTTCTCCTCTGACGCAACCACCAGATTGCCCAGAGAATCTTGCAGGGGCCCCACATTTCCCGGTGCTTTTTTCATCCTCCCTATATATTTGAAAAAGGACTTTTTATTATCTTTTATTTTGGATGCTAGTCCTAGCTCTATGCCCGCCTTAGTTTTCCTGACAGACCCCTACAGGCCCGAGCAGAGGAGGTGTACTCCTCTTTGGAAATAGCACCCCCCCTTCCACGGGTTGTACACCGCCTTGTTGGCAGTCAGACATTCCTGGACCTCTTTGGTGAGCCAGGGAGGCTTTTGGGCACCTTGCCCCCCCCTTGCTTCTTGTTGGGATGGTCACCCCTTGGGCCCTGAGTATCGTCTCCTTAAGGAATGACCACTCATCTTGGGCACTGAGTTCTCCTCCCCTTGGTTGCGGGGTCTGTAGTTATAACAGATGTTATTAACAGAAGTAAAGTTATAGCATATAGTGTAGTTTGGTGGTCTCAGGTTAGTCATAAGGTTTAAAAGATGTGTACCAGCCCTCTTTCCTGATAACTTCCTTCCCTTCTTCTATCAAGGAGTCAAGAAATGGACTCAGATTTTTTGTTTGATTCCAAAATATAACTAGGGACTACAGCATACTATGCTACAGCATAGGGAGGCATAATTCCTAGGCTGTAGCATTAAAAATCTAAATGCTTATTATGTTCTGTAGAACTGTGCTACTTATCTTTCTACAAGAACAAGAATCTTCAAGAATTTCACTTCTATTGTCCTCACAAAGAGCTTGCTAGATTTAGAGACATAGCACTTTAATGTGTTCAATGGCAAACAGTAGGGTGAACTGCTATATTTTAAATAAAGTCTGAATGTCGATATAAAAGCTATATTTCATGCACTGTGGATAATGTAATGGCCTCAGTGAAACCAGTGGGAGTCTTGCCATTCACTTGAACAGAGCCAGGATTTCATCATTATGTCACTCTCTTGGATGATCATCAGGGGGGACCAAGTCTAAAATCTTTAAAAATACAGTCACACATGCACATCAATTTTTTTTTACCTTGAATTTACTTTTAAAAGAGTCACAGAATCCTAGAAAAATAGTGCTAAAAAGGACTTTAGGAGGTTTTGTAGTCCAAGCCTCTTCTCCAGCAAGATCATTCCTGTCTAAACCATCTCAAAGAAATGTTGTCTAGTCTGCATCCTAAGATCTTCAGAGACTTCCCAATCTCCCTAGGCACTTTTTGCATTCTTTTCCCAAGTGCATTTTCATGAACTGTGTGTGTGTTTACATGGTATAGGCTCATCAAAACATGTGGCCACAGTGGAGCTACCTGAGAATATTCAAGAGGGCAAGTATAGCTGCAGCACAAGTCAAAATAAGATCTAAAATACACATTAAGTGCTAAAAATGCCTTAAATTTTAGGTTAGATATGACCCACTCTTGACAAATCCATGTTGGCTGTTGTTGGGGAATCGGGCCCCAAAGGTCACAGTGGGCCGATGGTGGTATCGGATACGAACAGGCGGGATTAGCGGTGAGGAGTTCTGAGCGGTATGCAGACTCGTGCAGTTTCAAAGTAGATGGATTTATTTACTTATGCTTTGGAGCGCAGGCAGAATTCTTGCTTCAGTTACAGTATGTTACAAACAATGGAGGGGTCTGTTGGCCCACGGGGTTCCCGAGTGAGCCCTTGCATTCTACCCCAAAGGATAGGTGTGGCTGCCCACTCGTTAGTCCCAGGGCTGGTCAATAGCTCATTAATAGGATAAACAAACGACAAAACTGTAACATGATGAAACGAAGTAAACAATGTGACGCCAGTCCAAAGTGGACAAACAAATGGTCGAAGAGAAGTGTCGAAGTCGAATGCCGAGTTGAAGAGGTAAGTTCATAGCCGGTGGTTGGTATCAGGTTGGGATGATCGATATCAAGGTCGGTAGCCGGTGCCAAAATTAGTCGATAGCCAAAGCAATCAATTAATATGAAAATGAGTTGAAACGATCTGCAAAATTGCAGCGAGGAGGAAACCAATAGGCCAGAAGGTCTTGCTGAGGAGCACTCCCTGTAAGAACAGCCTCTGCTCTCAGCAATAATATCTCCTAGCAAGACAATTCCTGACAAGTCAGCCTCTGTTCGCCAGTCGAGCGGGTCTCCCCCCTGGGTGGGGGTTCACAAGCCTTTTATATGAATTTAGTGGCCAATCAAATTGCTCTCTTCATGGAAATTTCTGGTCAAATTACCTCATGCAGTCCGCAGACTGAGAATGCATCTGATCAAACTTTTCACGCGACTGATCATGTGCAAGGTGGAAAACTAGGTCAGGTCTGATTGACAGGCCTGGGGGTCGAGCAGGGGACATATGCTGACCATGCTGTGGAATTTTCCATTAGCCTAGGCCTTCTGCACATGTCAGAACCAACTCCCTGTGTTGGCAGCAGTCAATCAAAATTTTGCTCTGACAGCTGTTACCCATCATTCTGTCCTGATGAACTGAATTTTTGATAATATGTTTCAGGATGTTTTCAGGTATCAAGATTACACTGATCTGAAATTTCCAGGGCCCAGGGAAGGATCCAGGGGGCTGGTAATGCTCCACTGAAAGTTTAAGCCAAACTGCTAGGCAGGAACAGCTGCATTTCCATTTAGGCAGATCTGAGGGAGCCAACTGACTTCAAGGATCACTATTATCTATTTAATTCTTGATAATCTCTTTATTACATAGGCTATAATGACCATTGACCTTTCACTCATCATGATACCCTTTCTTCTACAATTACCTTATCTGGTGTCTACTCCTGTTGATGTTCCTCTGCTCATCCCTCAACCTGCTCAGTAAAGGTCTGCAGCTATATAGGAACCTGTACTGAGTTCCTATCCATACCAAGTCAGAGATAGGAAAGAAAGGGACAGGGCTAAAGGCAGGTTGAGCTCTGCAGTGGCTGCAATGCTAGAGGCAGGAGAGAGTTGCAAAGGTGGGGAAAGTGGTAAGATACTTCAGTGACCCTCTCTGAAGTTATTCATTGCATCAAATGGCAGAGGCTGAATCAGCAGCACAATTAGAGTGGCATAAGGCTGGGTATGAATGGATCCAGAGGGGTTGGTTGCCCCAGGTAGAGGTACTATAAGTAACTGGAGTGATTTCTCCCTTAACCCAAAATATTTGTTTCTGTATGTTGAAGGCAGAGCATAGTGGAGGACACCTATGGGCATGAGGGAAGGGGAGATAGGGTGTGTTCACCAGAGATCCTAATTTTCTCTTATAAAAAAACAATCCCCAATTTTCAGATATATAAAGTATCCCAAAGTCCACATTTTTCTGATATCAAAATGAGACACAACTATATATACATCTATATATTAGGGGCATGTCATTTTAATCATGGGAAAATGTGGCTTTTGGGTTAATTTTTATATCTGAAATTGGGGATTGTTTTTTATCAGAGAAAACCAGGATTACTGCTGTTCACATACATGTGTGTGAGGCAGGGATGGAGATAGAAAGTGTACATTGGAAATACTCACCACTAGCAACTTTTTCCCCAGGACCGAAAGCCTCCCCCACAACTAGCTGACTCCCCTGTTAATTTGCCTCTTGTTGTAAGATTATGCAGAATGCAAAACTCCCTCTATTGATCATGCAAAACTTGCATGATCAGGGGGCAGCAGGGCAGGCCCTATGAAGAGAAGCTACGGGACCTGAATCTGTTCAGCCTCCAAAAGAGAAGGCTGAGGGGGGATCTAGTGGCCTGTTACAAACTAGTCAGAGAGGATCAGCAGGCATTGGGGAAGTCCCTGTTCCCCCGAGCACTGCCAGGAGTGACCAGGAATAACGGTCACAAGCTGGCAGAGAGTAGGTTTAGGTTAGATATCAGGAGGCGTTACTTCACGGTCAGGGCAGCTAGGATCTGGAACCAACTTCCAAGAGAAGTGGTGCTGGCTCCTACCCTGGGGGTCATTAAGAGGAGGTTAGATGAACACCTTGCTGATGTCATTTGACCCCAGTACTCTTTCCTGCCATGGCAGGGGGTTGGACCAGATGATCTGCTCAGGTCCCTTCCCACCCTAGAAACTATGAAACTATGATGGCAAGACCTGACAACCTGTGATTTCAAGTCCTATACAGGCCTGCTAAAACTCCCTTTTTCTTCAAGCAACTATGACAAATTCTGCATTTTTTCATCGGCTACCTTGTTGGTATATGGGCAACAGAGAACAAAAGCAAAATTGTGGCTCTAGTGAAGTAAATGGCAAAACATACAAGGTCTTCGATGGGGCCAAGATTTCATTACTACTCTTCTTTAAACAGCTACAAACCTTTCCACTTAATCCTGAATTGTTCCAATGCTAATGAATTATTATGTACTCCATTCATCCCTTCTTGTTGATGACTATAGCTGACATTTGATCCTCTTTGAACTGTTCACAAGTCTTAATAAGCTGTTGACATTGACCAAACTGTTCTCACTCTTCTCCCATGAATCTATTTCTCACTACATAATTATTCTTCACTGGAAAAAGAAAATCCCTGAGAGTTATAGAGCTTCAGTTCCTTTTAATTTTCTTTCAGATCGCCTAGACTTTGCCTTTTCATTTTTTCCTTCTTAATCTTTAAATAGCAGTCCATTTGCTCTGTCATTTTGTCTTTGAGGTCCAAATGTTACATACCTGCTATCTGCAAAAGAAAGGGGAGAGCGCTTTAGCTTAAAATACTTTGCCCTTTTGCTGAGTATTTTGATAAAGCCATTAGCTCCAAAATGGTTTATGTTTCCAGGCTATATATTTCTAGTTAGACCATGATTGTTAATTCCCCTTCCAACAATCAACGCAAATTTATTTTCTTTTATTGTGGGTGCCTCATTTTTTTTCTTATTTGTCAGTCATTTTCCTGATTAAACATGTAAAGTGGTTACAAAAATATCTTTGCACTTTTACCTTTTTTGCACAATGAACCATACAACAGTATTTATCGTAGTCCCTATTCACAGAGTAAGAATATCACAGGAACATTAACTCACTGCAAATGGTGATGATAAAGATTTTAAAAGTGACCTCTATATACTCTTAAATAGGTAAAATGGCTTGAAAAAGAGTAAGACCACATTAAAATACTCACAATGTTAAATGGAGTGGATAATAGCAGCCCCAGTAACTATTTCCAGCTGATTTCAGCTGACAGGATCATTGACCATAAGTAGAAATGAAAGAAAAACAAATTCAGAATAGATCTTAAAAGTACTTTTCTGCCTAAAGAATAAGTGGGCAGAACTAACTCTTGTTCAAGGATCCTGAGTTAGAAATGCTAGGATCATTCAAGGAATAATAGATCCCATCTGGGGAAATATAACAGGAGGGGCCGTGACTTTTTTTTTCTTTATGTCTCCTGTTTTTTTATTAATTTTCACCACCTCATTGCTTTCAGTCCTGCAAAAACTTGTGATTTAAAAAAAAAAGTAATTTCAGTGATGGATGTGTGTTTCTTTGGAAAATATGTCATCTTCAAAATCAATGTAACTCTATGGAAAACCTTCACTATGGGATGTGTCTTATTTCCTATTTTGTCCAGGAATGTATTTTTGGGGCAGTGATAAGGGTGAAATCAGATTTACCATGAGAATTATTGTGGCTATGACATTTTTCTTTCAGATGAGGGATACATTTCACAAAAAAAAATGGACACAACAACAAACGCTGATGAAGAGAGTTTAAATGTCAGTATTGAACTGCTATACTTCCCTCTGGATGCCCTATTCCTAGTGGAGCACACAGTGGAGCTAATAAATTAAGTATTAAAAAAAAGTATTTGACAGCTAGTACCCTATTGTATATTATCAGAAAGACTGTATAATTTCTAGAGTTATGATTCCTGATTTTATACTATTTAATGCCACATAATGCTAGATCCTTCTAAAATAACTACAATGTTAACAGCAACACATCATAGTCAGAACTATAGGCATAGTGGGCACATCTACATGAGATACTACATCACTGTAGCAAAGAGCTATGGTGATGTAATTCATTGCAATGGCGATGTAACGTACATTGGCCTCAAACTGTGACACCAGTGCTACATCACTCTAGCAATGAGCTACATCACCATAGATCTTCACTACTGTGACATAGTGTCTAAAAATAACCATGCACCACTGCTAAAGCAAGTACCAAATGGACAGTCAAGGGTATATGTAGTCTTATCACTGCATAGGTTTCTGATTAAGCAATGATATATTAACTTGTATATATATATATTTTTATTCATGGGACTTTTTTTTCTCCTTTCAATGACTTTTGGTTCACATCACTACAACATTTCTTTTTTGCAGATATGGGATATCATCAACAATATCATATAGTTCACTGGGCAAAAAGAAAAATGTGATGATATTATATCAACCGTGCTATGTATGGTTAATCAGACAAATGACTATATGACTATGGGAAGTTATGGCAGATACATAACTAGGAGAAATTAACAGACAAGGTTTTTGACTAAATGTGGTATCTTCTATTACATCAACTATAAATAGGAGGCAAAATTGTTCTTTACAAGCTTTCAGGCACAAACACCCTTCTTCAGGCATAGGGAGAGTCTGCTGGTGTTTGTATGCTTTCCTGGGTGGAATAGAAGCTTAAGCCAACATGCAAAATGCAGTTCTATGAAAATGCAAACGTGGCAGGGACAATCAGAGAGGATGTGAGTTAAGAGGTGCAAGACAGGTAGGTGGGGTATGGAGGGCAAGGGGGGGATGTTGACCTAGTTTTAGAATGTAGGTGGCAAAATGTAGAGAGGTTACCAGACGCCAGGCAGGTTATAATGTGCCATAAATCCAATGTCTATATTTTAGTCCATGATTTTTTTATCCAGTCAGTTTATGAAATGGAATGTATAGGCTCATCTATGAAAGGTGTTTTGTAAATTCCCTTTGAGATTAGAACTGAGAGGTTGGAGAGGGAGTGGTTGTGTTGTGAAAAAACATGCACCCATGGCAGAAATTAAAGCACCTGCAATAAAAAGAAAAAAAAATGTTGGATGGTTGTTGGAAGGGGAATGGTTTTGTTTTAAATTTTAGTTTGCTTCCTTTTACATTGAATCATGGTATAACTAGATCAGGACATGGACTACAGATCTTTGGACCAACAACCATGACTGTTTCAGCATGTCGGGCTGAGGCTCCAAGAAGAGTTTCTTTTGGAGTCTATGACAGCAGACAATTAAAGGAAATTAAAAAAACTTGAAAAAAAAAATATATATAATTTTTAAACCAAAGGAGCAAAGCATTTAGGGGAAGACACAACAAAAATGACTCCTTCAAGCATATTCCCTAACCTAAATTATACCTGTCTATGAACTGTTCATGATGATCTAGTTATTTTGAGTTGAGGGGAAAAGCTTCATTACTTTCAGCCTGTTCCTTCCTTCTGTGAGTAATTCCCAGTCATATAAAAATGTTAGTATTTATTTTGAGCATGTTCAGTAGTTGTGTCAAGTATTTTTGGTTGGTTGGTTTCATTGTGTTTTTGTTGGTTCTCTAGTTATAAAACAACACAAAACTAGATGCACAGAACAATCACCACACCGGACTTTCATGAATAAACTAGGATCAGCATACTATTTTTATTTTCATGCTTAAACTACCTTCAAGCAGATTATAAGTTTTCATCCAAACTATACTAAAAATTAGAATGGTGTAGTACTTCAGTGTCACAATACATTGCTGTATGTATAATATTTACATTTCAATGCAAATTCTCGGCAAAGGAAAAAGAAAAGTAAACATATCCTTTTTTTAAGTTAGGAAAAATTAAAATCACGCCAAACAGACAAATGAATAATTATTTCAACAATTTTGAGCAGTCCACAGCAAATCACTTAATAAAAGTACTGAAAGTAGTTTGATGTCAAATATCCATCCAACCAGTGTTCACTCTAATAAACACTGAAGAGTGATAATGAAAAACAACTTGGTTAACAGCAGAGACATGCAGTTTGCATCATATATAATACTTTATTATATATGTGTCATATGTAATACTGTTTATCTTGTCATATGCCAAAAGGAAAGTGATCCTTTATTTTTGGAGTTAGGGCAATCTGAATTCAAGAGGAAGCTATAGGATAGAATTTCTGATTTCCTAAGGGCATATGGTCTTAAAACACTAAGAAAGAATTGGTGGTGAATTTACCTTATGTATCAGTAGAAATGATTTCCTCCCCTTCCACTCAGAGGAAGTATCTGAGTTATAGGCAGGATGTAGGAAGATCTTTATTGTGTCTGATTTTCTACAGACGTAAGAACAGTGACAGAACTTAAGAGTTAAATCCTGCTGTGTTCATTAGCAATGAGAGATGCAGAACTGTAGCAAATAGATCATGCTGAAACTGGAGAATGAGACAGCAGCCTTCCCTTGGCTTGCACTACTGAGCTCCTGGTGTCATCCTTTATAAGGTCTGGCCTGAAATATGACCGTCCTTCAATTTACTCATCAGCCATGACATTTGTTGCACATGGATACTCTATGGCTTCTGTGTGTAGCCCTAGATATTCCAGTAGCTGCATCTGAGCTCAGTCAGTAAATCTTAGACTCAAGGCCACCATTAGAAAAATGCAACCATGACTTCATTATTGCATTGATTTTATACCGAACGAACAGGGATCCTGTTTTCCCTGATTTAAAAAAAAAACACAAAAACCCAGTTTTCCAATATTAAAAAGTAACCGTGTAAAAATGTGGATTTGGGGTTACTTTATTATACCTGAAAATTGAGGATTTTTTTTATCAGAGTAAACCAGGATCCCTGCTGATGAAAGAGTTAAACTGAAAAGAAGTCTATATGATATATTGCTATACTACTGTGTATGTATGTTTGCATTAAAAAATGCCCTTCTTAATTACCCAACCACATCTAAAATGAAGAAGTTACAGATGTCTAAATGTTTTCCTCTGTGCAACCAATTACACCCTCAAGATTCAGCCCACGAGGAAAGACTCATCTATGATCCTTTTAAGAATTAAACTCTGTTTCTCAATTATGTAGCTGTATTTGAATAACAAAAATGGGGGAGGGGGACTGAGAAGAAATATTGTATATGCAGATACGCAACTGAAAACAATAGTTGGTTGTTTTCAAGATTTTTCCACAGTGTAGATAGGGGGCAAAATGGTCCAGCCTACTGTTTTGTTGACGACATTTATAAAATAAATATGCAGGCACCTACACTATCTCACTGATGTTTGCTGGTGCAAACAAAGGATACCACTGAGAGTTACGTGTAGCGCAAGGGTAAGCATCATTGTTAAAAAATAAATAAAACCATGCCTGCTAGGCTACAGACTTTTGCCTCAGTATGAAATACATAAGTACATATATCTCATAAAATTTCCTACTGATTCTCCTCTAAAGAACATTGCTGGATGCTGATGCCCTGGCTTCTTTCCCAGTCACTGCTTCATGATAGATCATGAACACAGAAGTAGATTTGCTGAGAAGAACAATGAAGCGATAGAATGTATTGACAAGTTTTAAAAGCAACATGAGTGGATTATGTGATCCAGTGGCCTTAAAGTACAAGCCACTCCTTTCTTATTTGTCTCTGCTTTTACATTTGTTTTGTCCCATGTATGTATGCCATATGTATGTTCCATGCCATATACAAGCAAGATGCTAAGTACCTGGATATCTACCATAGTCAAACACCCAGTCTGGTCAAAATATCATGGTTATAGGTCTCTTCAACTTATCTATGTCATTTATTTCAGAGAAGATTTATTATAAATATATTATGTTTAAAAAGACCTATCTGAAACAGAGCTGGCTGGAAGTTTTCTGGTAAAAGCAATTTAACTGAAAAAGCCTTTTTAAGCCCAACACTTTAGCCATTTTTAAGGCAGCTATCTAAAGGAATACACCCTAGTTTCATAGCACATCCACCTAAGGGCCAGGAATGATAGAAGCAATGAAGTATCCAGTCATTGAAAGACCCAACTGGAAAACCTGCCTTGGAATTGAAGTTCCATGAATTTGATGATTTGTGTGTTTACTGTTTGCAGGCCGTTTTGAAGACTCTTGGTTCCAGTTCAATAAGTAAAAGAACAAATCTGAAAAATACATACATTTCTGGCTAATTAGAAACATTGGTTTTTAGCCAGCTATAATCTGAAAGATTTTGATGTAGAATTCAGGTAACAGAAAAAAGTTGGATGGGAAATGGTTCATGAAAATTTCTGAGATTTCAGAAAGAAGATGAAATCGAGACTTTTAATATTTTTTCATGGAAAAAAAACACGGTGAAGAAACCGATTAACTAACTAACTTACTAACTAGTATCTTTGTTGTATCTCTTATATCCTGATGTAGAAGAGCCAGGTTCAAGTGTTTCCTAGATTGCTTCAATCACAGCAATTTCCCACACTCCAGGAGATAGCCACTAGCCACAATTATTGGGAAATACAGATGACTTCTCTTTTTCTAGGCTTTTTTTTCTTTAAATGACAACTCCTTCCTAAACCTGAGAATAGTACAGACTCATGGAAGTTTGTTCACATATTCCAGAAGATGTGGACTAGGATTTTATTTTCTTTCTAAATTATAACAGCACTCTATAATGACATAGATTGTATTACCTGAAAAAGGGAAAAAAATAGAGAATAATGAGAGATATAGACACCCAAACACACATAACTTTGTGAAAGGCATAAAATTCAGTTGATGATGTCAGTAATGCCAAAAAACAGAGAAACACAATCCTTCAACTAAATAGAGCTAAAAATTCTCCAATGCTGGAAAAGATTAAATAAAATGGGTTTTACACTGATAAAGTTTGACCTGCTGTCAAGGTCCCAATTATTTGCAAGGACAAGGTCTTTAACTGTTGCCCCTTCAAGTGAATAACAACCTCCACCTACTCAGAACAAGCAAGTAGGCCCCTGGGCTAGGGACAGACATTCAAAAAGCCTGAGCCTGAATTGATTCAATCTTCACAGGTTGGACTAACTTGACTAGGCTGAACTGGTTTGAAACTGGACAGACATTCTCTCTGTACCTAGGAAATTCAAGCACATGCCTGCAGTGGCTCAAGCTAGAAGCCCGGGGGTGCTACAGCAGCCCTCCCTTCCCTTCTGCAGGAAGCTGAGCTAAGGTGGGCGTGGCCAGGCCCTGGCAAGACTCTCTCATTAGGGAGGTCTGCCTGCATGGTCACAGGCTCTTCCCCGTTGGCTGCTCAAGGGGTGGGAGTGTCGCCAGCCCCCAGGCCCGGGCTAGCACTCTGAGGCAAGGAGGGGTGTTCAGTGCATACATCTGTTGATGATATAGGGTTTTCAATCTCCCTCCCTGCTTTTTCATACTGTCTTCAGCAAACTGACAGGTGAGCAAGCGAGGGAGGGGGGCTGCCAACAGTCTTTATCACCCAATTAGCAAAACAATAGCCTTGCTCCACATTATGTCAAACTTCTTAAACAGTTTATTGGCTGACCTGTTGATTAGCTCTAGAAGCCCTAAGTGGTCAATGTTCTGTCTGCCTAACTTAGTGAAATTGGAGAGAGACACATGCACAGATACCTCTCAGCGTTAGCTAGCATACCACGTGATGGTTATAGTCCCTGCTGTGGCGGGGAGGAGGCAGGGATCTCTACTCAAGCAGTGAGTGGTGGGAGGGGGGAGGGGTCTAGGAGGGCACGGGGAAGCCAGAAGACCCTGATGTTCCTGCAAGTCTGTGCCAAGTTCCATCCAGGGAGCAGAGGGAAGGAACCCGCCCTGCTGTAGAGCTGAGAGTCCCGCCCAGCTCAGAGAACATGCCAGGATGCTGGGAGACTCTGATTCAATTTAAACCAGCAAGGGGCCTGGGACTGACAGTGCATAAACTGGTTTGAGCCAAATCAGTTATGTCTGATCCTACATTCAACCAGGTTTATCTCAAACCAGTTTCAGCCATTTTCAAATGGTTTTATGTGTACTGAATATCTGTTCTGTTACAGATTTAAACCAGTTTCTGATCACTTAAACTGGTTTATGTGTAATGTCTGTCCCTAGCCCTGATGTTAAAGCAAAGGATAATTCTACAGACTGTAGTATAGTGTAAAGACAGCTGTGCTAGTTTTAAAAGAATTAGGTAAGGTACCAGTATCAGTCTATACTCTTCAGCACAAGCACAGCAGAGTCTAGTTCATCCTGCTTCTTAGGTAAATTTTACAGAATACACTGAAATAGTTTAGAATATGTTGCATTGATTACTAGGTGCCTATAACAAGGAACCCTTGCCCTACTACTGAAAGAAATCTGGGGAACAACCAAAACCTGTAAGGGCCTTTTAAGAGTAGGGTCTTCATGATCCAAAGGGATAAGAATGCAGGCAATAATGCCACTAGATAAAAGTCTCTGGAGGCAAACAGCCAGAGAGGAAAAGGAGAAAGACTATCAGCAGTCACCAAAGCCCTGCTCCAGGTGTAATTAAACCAAACAAAGATGGAAGGACTAATGAAGGACCACTGTGCTTGCACCAAATGATAGATCAGCCTGGCTAGCATGAGAGGGTATAAGAGACTCACTCTCAGGCCAGCAGACTTGCTCTACCCTGGCTGGGAAATGATGAGGCGCTCCCAGGTAGTCTTCTGTAGAGTTATGGTAAGGGGATCCCTGGCCTGCAAAGGTGAAGAAGCTTCTTTTCTGTGTTCTCAGTTTACCCAGTTTTTAGTTCAAGTTATTTGTTGTGTTGTATGTATCCTAATGGGCTCCATTTTTCTGTTGTGATTGGAATAATAGCAAACAAAGGAATGACAGTGGCTGTTAAGGAAAGCTTAAATGCTTGAAGGTGTCACAGGCACCTTGAAGTGCCCTGTGAGGGAGGTTTTAATCACCTGTGGTGTTGGAAGGCCATTGAAGGGGCAGTAATTTTTTCAAGGGTCAGGAGAGCCCAGTTGGAGAGGGTGTAGTTCCTCCATAGCCCAGAAGTCAGAGCACAAGAAGTTTGGTCCAGCTGACAACTGAAAACCAAGGAGTAATATGGATCACATGGGGGCAAGAAGCCCAGAGGGAAACTAGGCTGGAGTTTAGAGCCCAGATTAATGGCTACTGCCACAACAGTCAAAACCAGAATAAAAGGCCCTAGGTTAAAGAAAGGAGCAAGAGTAAATAGGCCTGACCTTCTGAGTTATAATCCCTATAACAAGTTATCATGACTGATTGATACCCGTGGCGGAGACTGGAGGCCACAAATAAAAACTTTGGGTGAATTAGCACCAGCCAGGCCATAACTGGGCTGAATGAGATTGCTGAAATTTTGCTATTTTAGCCAAGTAAGCCGGGATCAAAATAGCATGAAGAAAAATATCACTCTAGAGCTCTGGTTTCCTCCCACAGGGTGATTTATTCGCTCCAGGCCTCGTATGGGCAGACACTGGCATTACAGAGAAACTGGGGTAGAGCAGACTAACTCAGCTGCTATGGTTGTTGACAGTCCCAGGAAAGGAAAGAAAAGGAAAGAAATGAAAAGGCAAAGATACTAGTTTATAGTTGCACATATATTACAAGACAAAAGAGGTCTCTTGAGACAGTCCATATAACTTATAAGTAGCATTTCCTTTCTAGTCCTGTACTATCTATGGGAATATCAACTTGATATACTGGAGTGATGCATATCTTCATGGTTTGTTCAGTGTATTCTGGTGAATAATCTCAAGGTAACATCCTGCAACAGAAAGGCAGCCTCTAAGCATTCACGTGTATATATACATGTGATTTTGCCACTTGCTGCCTCCATGCACTTCACAGTTTCAAATCTTTTCTTGTCTGTATATACTTAACCCTAGCACCTAGATCTTCCAGTTGACTGTTAAGGGGTTCTAGGCCTGTACCCAATGACAAATGAGTTATTCCCTTGAGACAAAACTTCTGAATACCTAGTAGTTGCCTCCAAGACCAAATTGGATCTGATCCCCTCTCCCTCTCTTTATGTTTAGAAAGTTGCCCCTGCTTCCAGTAACCCTTCAGGATCTCTTCTTTATCTGCATAGCTGTTGTGGAAAACACACCAGTAATTTATGGCATGAGGCTTGTATTGATGAGAAACATCCAGTATTTTTTGTAGATCACTACTATCTATCTTACAGTGAATCTGCTAATATTTGGCTGCTACACTGCATAATGCCAAACTGCTCCTTTTTCTTGTCCAAACATCTATTAAAAGGAGTCATTAAGCCAGGGAAATGGTGAGTAAATTGTGTTTCCAACATGGCAACAAGGATCATAACTTCATTTGAAACTGGGAAACAAACATTTATTTCCTTGTTCATTACAGTAAGCAAGTCTACATTTCTAAAGATTCTGGCATCGTTAATCTTTCCAAAGCACTCCACATTAATATTGGTGAATTTGTCTTAGTGCTCAATAAAATTTTTCAGCACCACAGTGTAATAACATTTTCTCTTTATAAAAGTCATTGTGCAGGGCCTTGTGCAAATGGAAATAAATAGTCATGTGTGACCAATACTGGTCAATGCAAAGCTGTCAACAACCTCCTTTACAGTTCAAAGCTTCATGAGAGAATGCACAGTATTCTCTTCATAGCATCACAAATCTCCATGACAATACCCTCGTCAACTAATCTATCAACAGCAAACTGATTAGCTATTTACTGGTAGCAGTTGAAGCTACCATATAATGATGACAACATGATTCTTTATGATGTAGGAAACTCATATGTAGACGTTCTGGAGCTCTCGGGTGAGCACTGCACAGATATCTAGGAAAATGGCCCTTCTCATCCTGAAGTTCTCCCACCATTGCTGGTCATCCCAGTTTCCTGCACCACTACCCTTCTCACTAGTCATTGCTAGCAGGTGAAATGCTTTGGAGTAAATCTGCTGCATATGAAAAACGATCAGAAAAAAAGTAACTGCTCTGTTTTGCCTTCCTGAGTACTTTATGTTTAATAAGTCCTACCACAGCGGTATCCAGAACACTTTGGGAAATAGACTCAAAAATCCAGAAAGTTGCTTCTAGTTGGTAGTTGTGCATCTAGTCCTATATTCATATATTTCTTCTGAGATGGTCAAGATGCATCCATTCATCTATATGACTGAAAATTCAGGTGCATCATCTTTTTCATGTTAATGGCAGTCATAGTCTTGGCACTTAACATAATGTGTGCCATGTTGCCTGACAGAAGTTCAAGTGGCACTAGAAAAATTAACGGAGGTCAGGTCAAGAATCAAGTGATTTTGTTAGTTTTATTCCAGTCTCAGGATCCCTGTAATTTCCATTAGTCATCCCCTAATACACCATAAGAAAAATCACAAAATATAGAGCAGAGTAGTACAATATTGAATTATTTGATATCTGCCTAGCACACCAAGCATTTAATGCAGACTGCCACAGAATTATATGAATGGAATGATTAACAAGGAATGTATTTTAACCCAGTAAAACAAAGAAGCATGAATGTGCATCAATTTGATATCGTTAAGTTGCTGTACATGCAGTAAAAAAAAAATCAAGTGTATCATTCCCATCTAGGTTGTGATTAAGAAAGGAAGAGGATTGCCCTGTCATTAGATGAGAAAAGAGAGAACTATGGTAACATGTTATATATGTATATTGCAGGAATATTTGTCATCTATACCCTTCACAAGTTTTTCACTAAAATTAGGGGGGGAAATCAATATTTAATATTTAAATGGTTCTGATTCTTAATGCTTAGGAGTATGGCAGGATGTTTGATTTTCTATTTTTTCAATTACATTTTTAACCTTTGTATGAGAAACTTTATGTTGTAAAGAAATTCCTACGTTAGGTGTCTGGTCAGAACCAGGAAATTAATTTTGCTTTTGAAAGTAAGACTGTCACAATTATACACTGGTGTTTGCAGAATATTGTCTTTGAAAATGCTTTTAAAATGTGCACATTTCTTCATACCCCTGGAGTCTTCCTGTTGTATGTTTTTCTAACAGTCAAACTGAAAAAGGTCCAAGAACTGTAGAAGCATTATAGTATGCTTCTTTGTTATTCACTAGTTCTTTCCACATATTTTAAATAGGAAAAAAGCCCCTTATCTTGTTTGGCATATGGGGTATTGAGGGGGCCCATAGCTGCTGTGGTTCTACCCCCAGCCCCTACCCAGGGTCTGGGCCATAACCAGGGATCCTGGTATTCTCTGATTAAAAAAAAAAAAAAAAAAATCCCCAATTTTTGGTTTAAAAAAAGGAACCCAAAATCCACATCCACTTTTTTTCATTATATTGTTGTTTCTAAAAACAATTTAGTATTTTTTCCATATATAGAATCTTATTATTGGTGGGGGGGGGGGCAGGGGGAGGTTCTTAAATTCAGGGACATCTTGGATTCAGGAAAATATGGTATATAGGGAAGTGGTTTTGAAAGTATGCTAGTAAAAGCCTGAAAATGTACTTACAAAATTGTCTTACATTCTCTAAATAACCAGTTTGTTTTCAACCAACATTTTGGAGGTGACATCCTTATGAAAAGAGTGTCTCTTAAACATACATATTTTTTGTTTTTAATTGTTGATATTTCTTATTAGTTTGCAGTAGAGCTAGGGGTTATATAAGCAAATATTAAATTTGAGTTCTGTCCCTACAAATCTTACAGAACAATAAAAACAATGAGAATTAACAACAAAGATAAGCATATGTGTTATTAGTTCCATATATTTTGGACCACTTGCAGCTCTGAATATATCTTTGCTTGTTTCCACAAGTTTGGAAAGCTTCATGGCATTTCTATATAAAAAAACAAAAATAGACAAATTGGTTCCATAGGAAGACATAGGGGAGAAGGTTGAAGCATAGGTATAAGGAAGGCAGGTCTGAACAAGGAAAAGGATTTTGGCAGTTGGATTAGAAGGAATTAGCCTCGGACACTGTTTTTCCCATACTGTACTGGTTCAAATTATATTAATTACTTAAACTAGCTGTTTTTCCTTTCTGTTTATCAATGTCTTGCTGCTTTGATCTTATCTCCATTTATGTCTAGCAATCTGATGATGATTCAAAAGTATTCAGCTTTCAGAATTCTTGAAAGACAAGGCCATTTCTGTTCCATCTTGATATGTGTTCACCTCACCTCTTAGTTGAACACCATAATCCACTATGAGGCTTGGATAGGAGGTCATTTTTAATGTGAAGGCAACATGGTACTACAGGGATTGCTGCCAATCCCAATGATTCCCAACAAGGATGCCTTATAACCAGGGAACCCGGTTTTCTCTGATTTAAAAAAAAAACCAACCACCCAATTTTCAGATTTAAAGAAGTAGCCCAAATCCACATTTTTCCTTGTTTAAAAAGAAATACCATTAATATAGTGGTGATATACATATAGTGGTGTTTCATTTTAATCTGGGGAAAATGTAGATTTTGGGTTGCATTTTTAAATCTGAAAATTGGGGATTTTTTTTAATCAGAGAAAACCTGGATTCCTACTCAGGACCCCAGGGTTGCTGTAAGATTCTTTTTTTATTGGTGCTGTGCAATATTAGCACTGTTAAGTATGCAAACATTTATGCAAACATGAATCACAAGATAAACCCATATATTTCAAATAGAAACCTTTAGTACCAAAAACATTCTGATCTGTTGTTGCCTTTCTGAGCTCTTTGCAACAGAAGACTTACTTTATTATTTTTCCATAGCTTGATAAGAAGTAAAAGGTAACAGCTGGCATTTTCTGAGAGGTATCTTGATTCTAATGAGGAATACTCTGAGTCAAAAAGGTTGAGAACCACTGGGCTACTCTGTGCCATAAGAGGGAATTTTTTCCACTCCATGGAAGGGAAAATTTTAATCTGAGAAAAAATACGTAGAAACAACATGAATGTTTGCTTCCATGTTTTTCTGTTTCTTTGGGTGCATCTACACATGCACTTTAGTGTGGAGTAGACTAATTTGCCCCTCAGTAAAACATCACTGCCTATACCTGTGCCACAGTTAGGGTGCAGTACACTAATACGGTAATCCCATCAAACACAAATGCTATCCTACACTGCAGTAAATAACTACACTTAAACTCTCATGTAGATGGTGATGCGGGCTCAGATTGTCCCCAGTCAGCCAAGCCAGCAGGGAGCCAGACTCCTGCCTGCTCCCAAGCCATGTGGTGCAGCATCTACCTGTGGGAGCCCTGTGACACATCCAGCTCCTCCACTGCCCAACAGAGGCACCTGGAGCCAAGACCTGACCACTCCCTGCCAGCTCGGAGCTGACCCTGGACTCCAGGGTTGCACTGCTGAGGGCCCTGCCAGCATGGGCCTGCCCCCAGGCACTGTGCCTCACCACTACATGCACTTGCCACCTGCCACCACCACTAAGAGCCCAGTCCTGACTCACTGAGGCCCCTGCCAGCTGCTGCCATTCCAGGCCCTGCACCCATTGACACACAGATTTGGGGGCCCAACAGGAGCTATGAAAAGATGGTGAATCTCATAGTCCACCTGGGGAGACATTGAGGACCAACAGCAGTATGGCTATGTGATAAGGGCCAATGCCCATATCTACAGGACATAATCCAGTAGATGTAGGAGCATGGACACAAGCAGTCGGGCCAGCAGTGACAGGTCAAAGTCAAGGCCCTGAGGGTGCAGTGGGTCCATGTCTGGGACCACAACATGTGGTTCAGGGCCACTTGAAAATCCATACCCTTCCTGTGGGAGCTGGACAGAATCCTGACCCTGACAGACCCGGCAAGGCTTGGCATATGTTTTGCAGTACAGGCAGGCTGCTGAAATCTCAGCCAGTGGCTGTGGTTCAGGAGGACTGTCCAGGGGAGGACACCTTGTGCTCCCGTACCAGGTTCCAGCATGCTCTCCGCCCTCAGCATCACCCAGCAGCTTTGGCCACCACCAGCCTTGCCTACTCTGGCAGCAGGCCACCTTCAATGAGAGCAGGGTGGGGATGGCCCCTGCACATGTCAGCTCCATCTCATCACCAGAAGGAGCCATTGCATGAGTAGCCACACACTGAGACTCCCTGCCCCAGGATGCATCAGCCAACCAGACCTCATCTCTGCAGCCAGGGACATCATCTACACCATTTGACCTCTGAGAACATCTGGCACACCCATCTGATAAGCCTCACACAGGGGGGAGGGCCACAGGGGGAGGGGGTTCTGACGCCACCCATCCTCAGGTCAGATCACCTACCTACTCCTGGTCTGCATGCCTAAAGCGAGGGGCCTCACATAGGTGGGTGGAAGGCCCTCTCCTCCCTTCCACCTCTCACTCTGCCTGGCCAAGTTCTCCTGCCTGTCAGCCAAAATTCTCCCCACCCCCACCTCCCAACATGCAGGGAAGTGGGAAGCAGTTCAGGAATGTTATTGAGCAGCCCACAGACTCCTAGCTAGGCAGATAGGGGCCCATCACACATGGAGAAACTCATTGATGGCAGTGGCAATCTCCTCCTTTGCCACAGGAGCTGGACACTCATACTTTAGGCAGAGGTACCTCTCCAGGAAGCTCCTATTGCAGAAAACTGCCAGCTTGCCTAGGGCTCCCTCAAAGTCTAGGGCCCCATACCATGTTCTCACCTGGACCCAGGGTACTATCATAATCATCATCAGCAGGGTGTAGTGGGTTGGGCACTCCTCAGAGTGCTCAAACAGCTCATTGCAGTACACCCAGGTGACTCTGACTGGGGGCATGCTTGGGGCAATTCCATATGTGGCAGGTGCCTTGGCTTGGGGCACCTCTCTGACAGGCCTGCTGTGGGGAGAAAGGAGCATTACCAGGTCTACATCCCAACTAGGTGGGAGCCCCTCATTCCCAGAACCTTCAAGCCTAGTGGCATGGAAGCAAAGTGCCTAGCCTGTAGGGAGAGAAGAGGGGGAGATGTTTTGGAGCCACTGCAGCAGCTGCTGGCAGAGGATAGCTGTGCCCCAGCCTGGATATGGTAAGTAGAAGAGAGGCTGCCTGCAGCAAGCAGCCTGCCTGCCCCAGCTGTAGATGTGGGAAGGGATGGCTCATCCAGCAGCTACCTGTGGAAGGGCCTACCTGGGCAACTTACCACATGACCTGGGCACCTCTGCACACACAATCCCTGAACAAAGGGTGGGTGGTGCAGACCCTCCGTACACTGCATATTATCTCTGAAATTTTGCATACTCTCACAAACAGCTTCACAGGAGCTGATCTTCAGAACCAGCTACTGGATGTCAAGGAGATCCACCTGCTGCCAGAGGAGATGGGGCCCCAAGGATTATTCCACCCTCTGTGGGCACACTCCACATGTGCCAGCTCCATCAGCACTGGAGCCAGAATTGAACAGCTCTCCTCAGGTTACTGATTACCATCTCTGAGAAGTGGCTTGAGGAGACTCAGGATTGGCAAAGGCAGGTGGAACCCCAGGAGGAGTAGTGCAGCATGGTGTGGTGGGCAATGGAGGCCACTGAGTATGACTTATGTGTCCTTGACATGGTGCTGGCTGTGGTAGTGTCTTTTGTCCTGCCTGATACACAGACCCTGGCCCTAGAAGCCACCTGCAGGTGTAGGAGGAGGTGCAGCTGTTACTTATAATTTTAATTAGTCAAATCAAGAGTGAGACCTTATAAAGGGTGATAAGGCAAAATGTTGCATTTATTGATTAGATGAATCAGACAGAGAAATTTGAACACAGCATTCAGACAGACCTACACAAATCATCATACACATCATCACACACAAACACACACATACACAAAACAACCATTCCATTCAGGTGTTATAGGTACCAGCAGCAGTTTCTCAATAGTGGCACTGGATGGCCAGCCCAGGCCTATTGAGGAGAAGATTAAGACAACAGCTGGAGCAGAGTGAACAGGTTCATCTGTGCTCCAAAAAAAGCAGCAGTCGAGATACAGGCTCATCCAGTCTGGCATTTTTCAGAGTCCACTTTTATAGGGATTGGCATCCTTTGTTTAGCATTTCCATGGGAGCTTTTCCATACCCAATTTCTGTTTTTGCAGTTGTTTCTGATGCATCTTCTGCTTATCTCAGCCTGAGGTCAGTTTGGTCGTAAAAGTTTGTATCTCAGTCTTGAAGTGTCCATCTGGCAGGATATGCACATTCCTCCTCTTAATTATCTCCTTTGTGTCCTAGGCCTCCAAGGGATTTTTCAGCCGTCTATTACTTAGTTTACTGACTGGTAACTTACACATTTGGTGCCTTGTTGCTTATAAAAAGAGTTAAGTCTTCCTTTCCTGTTTCTATGCCATGCTCTCACCATTCACCCTTTCACATACATTCATATACAAAAGGGCATACAAAGTTAATTTACTTATGTCAAGCAAGAGAATACAAAATGGAGCTTTCAAGTTACTTATTGGATATAACAATGAGATTAACGTGGTTACAAATCTACTATTTTACTATTATCACAATCTATGTTAAAATCAGCTACATTAGTTAGTTCATGCTACACAGCACCACCTGCAGCAGGCAGGACCACCAGTCCCTGCTCCATGTCCCAGCCTCCTGGCAGTCTCCACTTCACCCACCATCTCTCACTCATTCTGCCTCCATGCATCCCCTGAGCAGGAGCTGACCAGCTTCCCATTTGGGCCCTGCTGGCCCTGGGCAAATGGAAGAGGAGGAGGAATAGCCTGAACAGGCTGGACAACTCCTTGCCAAGGCTTCTGGATCTGAGATGGAGGCCTCCATCCAGGGTTAATAACCTAGACACCTCCTCTCTACTATTCTCCCTGGCAGGTGGAAAGGGACCCTCCACATAGTTTCATGAGATGGGAGTGTGGTGTGCAGGGGGGTCTGCTTTTGAGAAGGGAGGAAAGAAAGGGGGTCTTGGTTAGGGAGGGATGGAAGTAGAGGGGTCTGTTTTTGGGGAAGGAATTAAAGTTTGGTGTATGTTGCAAACTGTCCACAGTATGCATGTTTTTGAGATTACACTGGGGGGCTTGAGGACACCCACTCAGGTGCCCTACTGTAGGGGGTGGAGGAAGAGGTGTTCAGAGAGTACCTGAATTCCCACATTTGCAGGCAGGGAGAGCTGGAAACAGCCTTGAGGTGGCCAGTTCAAAGGTCTGCCAGGCAGAGGCTTCTTGTCTCTACCACCTTGTAGCTGGGGTGGGTCAGACTAGGCTGGGGTGGAGGTTGGTTGCTTATCAACTGGAGCTGCACCTCTTACATGGAGGTTCTGGCTTGCAGAGGTGCAGTGAGGGCTAGGGCTTATAGAAGGCCTATGGAGAGGCCTTGCAGGCCAGAAGGAATTGCCTGGTTAGTTGGATCCAGCTCACCAGCCGTATTTTGCCCACCCCTACTGTAGCCGGAGTCTGGAGCTCTCCTTGGCTGCAGCAGCAGGCTAGAGCAGGTCAGGAATATCCTCTGGCCTAACTTGCTTCACCCAGGCTCAAATTGCTCCCGTCACTGAGCACACATGCAGACACTGCACCCAGATGTGTTTACTCTGGTGAAAACTGCACTGGAGTAAATTCAGTTGCATTAATTGAATATGCAGACATGTTCTTTGGGAGGATTTTTTTTTAGGGTAAATTCCACAAGTCTTCCAATAATGAGATAAAATTAGCATGCAGGAAAATTAGCATCTTCCAACCTCAAGGTTCTCACATTTCAAATCTGATACGCAAACATCATTTTAAAAGTTTAATTTGGTTTTGAATTCCATCAGTTGAGTCTTCTTTGACTTTAAAACCCAAACTGAAATTTTCCAGGAGTAATATGTCCTCCAATTTCTTTCCCCAGAGTGACTATCTACCAAAGCCAGTAAACCTGCCTTTATTTAGTTTCATCTCTGAGATTCTTTCAGCCTTGACTAGTCAGAAGTCT
Source organism: Crocodylus porosus (assembly GCF_001723895.1). Lineage (NCBI taxonomy): Eukaryota > Metazoa > Chordata > Crocodylia > Crocodylidae > Crocodylus > Crocodylus porosus. Next base: position 122,770,123 of record NW_017728906.1, on the reverse strand, counting down.
GTAGAAGTTACTGGCTGTAAAATTACTTAAATGGATGGTTCCTCAGTATGAATCCTTATTAGACTTGTGAGGAAAAGTAAAATACTTTATTTTAGAGATATTGTACCCTTTTATTTCTTCAGGGTGCCTGCTAAGTTACAGCTGGATGGTAACAGCTCAGCTGTGCATTGTGATTAAGATAAAAAGGGAGTTTAAACTTTGGCTCCTGGCCTTTAAATCATCAGTATTTCATGGAATTCTTCATCTCAGAAAAGGAAGAAATTAACATTAACTTTCATATCTTGAACTTAAGTGTTGCCTATTAGAAAAAAAATATATTGAAATTTAAAAAATGTTTTGAGCACATCATATAAGGTAGTCGTGAAGCATAGACATTCCATAGACAGAGTTAGAGTGATGTCAAGCAGAAATCAGGGTAGAGTTGTACATTATAGACTAACTAAATCAGAGATGCATAAATTTTTGTAAGCAGCAAATCACTTCATCAGATGCAATGCTATTATTATGAAGATAAAATAATTTTCTGCCAGTATATTTCCGGGTATATAAAATATATGAATATTTGTATCTTCTGGTGAATAGAATATGTAGTATTTGGTTACTTTGAAATATTAAAAGTTTAGTCAGTGGCAGGGAATATTTTGATAATGGATTGTTTAGAATTTCCAGTTCCTTTAACAAAAGTTTTTTGATCTAGAAAAGAAAGATACTTGTTTTATTGTAAAAAAAAATGTATAGAGTATATAAATCATAAAGAAAGAATAAGAAACTATAAGATGTTGTTTATATAATGAATAATATAATTACATAGAAAAAGTATGTTTTTATGTACTGTAAAGATAAGCACGAGGCCGTTCTTCCTTCTCTTTCCCATTGTCACTGGAACATGATATTGTAATTTGGGGTTTTATTTCCAGCTGTTTTACAGATTTTTTGTGTTATATTGGCTGACTTTCCTGCTCAGAATAGAAGCATAAAGATGCTGTAAGATAGTTTTTGCTTCTTTTCCTTCTCTTCCCTCCAGCATCCACATAGGGGGAGGAGTGGAGTCCAGCAGGGGAAGATCTGGTGCAGAGGGAGTGGAGTATTTATAAAGATAGTTCTCGCTATCTTTATAAAGATAGTTCTTGTCATAAAAGAAAACTGTCATGCTCTACTATTATCTGAGGCATACCAAAACTACACCAAAAATTTGCTATTAAAAGGAAAAAAAGTACCTGGAGAATTTTACCATCCTTCCTAAGCATGCTGGATTTAGGATGTAAACACTTCCTCAGTAAGATCCATAGCTATTATCCACATAGGAGGAGGAGTGGAGTCCAGCAGGGGAAGAACTGGTGGGAAGGGAGTGGAGTGGTTCTGTGGTAACTCACTTTGACTCCTCTTCCACCCAAAGTTTGAAACCAACTGCCTAACAGCAGCAGTGGTATTTCTATTCACACATAGCTGGGGGAATCAATTGATTTCATAGCTCACTAAAATCTACCTGATTACTTTTGTTTGTTCTTTACTCCACATTTGTTAATAACCATCTCTCTTTTTAAATGGTATTGATATGCCACTAATCAAGCTATCCTTTGTTGCACAGTTTTGCTGTGTGTTAGCTACTGCTAGTCTCTCTCCTCCTATTTCACAGCTCTGGGAACTGATTTTAGCTCCTTCCAAAATCCTAGATCTGCCCATGGAATTCACTGTTTGTGTTAAGGTGCACCCTCACTGGCGATGGAGCCTCTACACAACATGGTAGTGTACCCCAGTGAGGTCTCCATCTCCCCTACAGCCTCAGTCCAATCCACCACTTTAAATGACAACAGGTAATAACTTGGTAAGCAGCACAGTAGCACCAGCAACATCTCAGGCAGCCAAACAGTCACAGTCAATATCAGAGCAGTCCTTCCCCCCGTCTTCCCTCCCTCTCCTTACTTTCTGCTTCCCTGCAGGCAAGCCCAGGTTCAGCTTCAAAGCTTGAAATGTTTCAAAAGTTTTGAAACAGTTTGACTGCCCTCATTTCATTTTGAAGCTGTTTCAAAGCCCTTTGTTTCATTTTGATTTCACTGTTTCGAGCCTGAGACAAGTCGAAACAGTGTTGAAATGAAACAGCCAGCAAAATTTCACACAGCTCTATTTAATTTTAACATTGTTTTTGAAATTTAATGACTTTTCAGTTTTGTTGAGTATCTAAATATGATGAATGGATCAAAGATCTGAGCTTCAGGTGTAAAACAATTAGATTCTGGGACAATAGGTTTAAGAGAAGATAGAAGTGATGCCATTTATGGCTTTTCAAAGTATAGCATTTGAATTATTATGATTTAATATGTATGGATCTTACTGAGGAAATGTTTACATCTTAAATCCAGCATGCTTAGGAAGAATGGTAAAATTCTCCAGGTATTTTTTCCCCTTTTAATAGCATAATTTTGGTGTAGTTTTGGCCTAAGATAATGGTAGGGCTTGCAAGTTTTCTTTTATGACAAGAGCTATCTTTATAAAAGGTAGGGGTGAAATATTACACTTCCCACACTATTTGTTCATTGTGCTGTAAGTCAGTAGGTTGTTGTAATATTCCTCAGAGTGCTTCTGTTTTACTAGACTTCAACTGTATAAATATAGTTCATAAAGGGGGCATCTATATGAGATGCTTACTGTGGAGTGGCTTAATTAGGTATACAGTAAAGTGTCATTATCTACATGTGCAGAGCTATTAGACCCAAGTAAACTAATTAACTTCACCATAGGTTAGTACTGCCCAACACAAGTTCTATCCTACAGCAGAGTTATTTACTCTACTGCAAAGCATGTGCCTGGGTCTGGCTGGGGCCTGAGGGTGCTACAGTGTTGGGACTGCTTGTTGGCCATCCCTGCAATGTAAAATCCTTCTGCCCCAATCAGCCTCTCTGGTAGCATGTTGAGTTGTGATAGAGCAGCTCTGGGTGGCAGGCTGACCCCTGGGGCTCCCTGCCAGTCAGGGTTGCACCACATTAGTTCAACATGCTGCAGTCCTGGGTGCATGTGTAAACACTGGTTTGGGAGTAATAAACTCTGGTGCAGACCATGCCAGAGTCTATTCAGGCACAATAATTGCACATATTGATGCACCCACAGTTTTTGAGGTCCTTTGTAATTTTGAGATGTATATTACCATACATTATAAATTAATGCCATATTTATTCACATACAACATATACCTTTTTGCCCCAAAATGCTTCCTGAAATTGAAATATGCGCTATATGTCAGGAAATACAGTAACAGAAGTTTCTGCTGCTTCAGCCTAAGGGAAGCAAAAGTAGAGTTTACAAACAATCCACAGGGACCAGAAAATGAGCAGGCTAGACTCCCTAAGTAATGCTACCCAGTAGGCATATGTACACATGCATTGATGCACGTTCATTACTGTATATTAAGTTTAGTAACTACAATAATAGGTACTAACTCAATGTGCAGCAACCAGCACTACTATGCAATAGCACCAATGCAAGACGTTTAGTGATACTAATGCACAGTAGGCTAATTCTACTGTGCATTAGCGCATTAGTATGACTTTTGCCATTATGTTAAATGTGGAGTAGAATTAGGACACCTATACATATACAGTGAGGCTGCTTACATCATGCTGTAATTAGTGCCTCAGAGCAGACTTGATTAATCAAGTACGCTGGAGTGTGTTAATTACTGTGCTCCAGCAGATTCCAGTGTTAGAAATGCACCTCCGCACTGAAAAATGGCAGCGGGAGCTCTGTAACTAAAACTTATTCAATGAGCTTTAGTTCAAGTACCCTTATTGCCATTTTGCAGTGTAGGGACGCTGATACATGTGATGTTCTGGGTGCTTTAATTAGAGCAGCTCTCGGCCCCTCTCTAATTAAAATGCCCCTTTTCCCATCCCTGCTCCTGGAGTATGTGTATAAATACTTTTAGTGTCTCATGTAGATGCATCCAGTTACTACAAGGAATGATTTTTTTTCTTAATTTTGCCCTTCAAAAGTAAGGTGTATCTTATTTTGGGGTGTGTTGTATATGACAAAGTATGGTAAATACACCTTAAATATGTATATGTCAAATACAGATTGAGTTTCAAATTTGATTCTGGGGCTTAAACCTCACCTCATTCCAAAGTCAAAGGAAAAAATTCTCAGACTATGGAAAAAGGGATTATTGATGATCAGGTCTGGAGAAAAATTACTTACTACTGTAGTCAGTGGGTTTCCATGGTGACCAAGGTATGTCCTCCCACTCCATTCTATGCAAGACAGCTTGGCTATGGATCTGTATAGCTAAGTTTTCCATACCTGCCCTAACTTTTATGAGATTTTAAAACAAGAGACACAGTAGAGAGAGTGAGCATTTTCATGCAGAGTAGATCAATCGTAGTTCATTAAAAATGTAACAACAACAGCAATAGCAGATGTGGTTTCTTTCTGTTCCCACAGTTTTTCAAGAGAAAGACTTCCCCCGCCACGGTAAGATGCTGACTATCGCTGCAATCCTGCAAACTGTTCCAAGTGATCAAATCCTTTTTTTTTTTCAGTTTGTGATCCATTCACTTGAACTCCACACAGGCATTACATTCTGAGTGTAAGTAAAACAATTGCTGTGTCCTGCAACTCAAAGCAGAAGAGGGCACACAGAGAAGAGTACCATCTGGGTACCTAATGCAACAGGTGTCCAGTTCCTTCCCTTTTTCATGTGACAAGGTATTTAGCAGAACTCAGATTAGTTGGAATGTTGCAATGTGAGCGCTTCTACTGTGGCCTTAAATTTGTGACTTCTGGGATGTTAATCAGGCACCCAGCATGGAGGTGCCTAGGCTACACACAAGAACACATGCTTCCATTCTTGTTACAGATCTTCTCTAACTAGCAGTGAAGCAGTGGGTGGGAATGTGCCTGTGCGGCACCTCATAGGCTTTTGAGGCACTGCAAAATGCATATGGAGCATGTGAATTCATTTCCCGCACTACATATTTGCAATGTGGTGTCAAAATTAGATAACTGGAAATCCTGGTATATATCTAAAACAAGTGTGGAGAAAAAAATGCGGTGTGGCGCACGTGGCTGAAGCATGTACCACCCAAAACTAAATTCTGGCTGGCCAGAGCCACACTTTAGCTGCCAGCCAGGTTCTCCTCACCTGGATTGCTGCCACTGCAGTCCCAGGAGACCCACTGGACCCCAGGTTAGGCTGCTGGGGCCAATCCAGATGCTGCCCCAAACCCCGACAATTTTCCATATGCCAGAGCATCCTGCAGGGGTATTCTCCAGGAACAACTAGTGCAGCACAAATATGTGCTGCTGCATTTTTCCCCAGGGAAATGCATGTGCACTCTTGTGGGGATGTGTCCCCTGAGTGCACTTAAAACCTAGCACGTTAAGAAAAAAAAAACAAATAAATGAAGATTGGGTGAAAGTGTGATTTAGTTGTGAAAAGCTGGGTAGAATTACTGCTTCAGAGGACTATTTAGTGGTAGAAGACAAAAAGTGGTTGAAAGGTCATCTGTGACTGAGGCACCAATTCAGGAAAGAGCAGAATCACGTTTAATTTTAATCATGCAATTAAGCCTGGTCTTTGGTGGGAATATTTCAAGTTTAAGTGGGTATTTAAATGCCTTGCTGGATTGGGAAGTTGCTTGGATCTCTCCAACTCTGTACCAGCAGATAAACTGTGTTTTATAGAAAATCTAGAATCATGGCTACCGCAACATAATAAAAACATATATAGGGGTGTGCGTGTGCATGTGTGTGTGTCCACAGAGAGCAAATTACATGCTATCATGAATACTAAATTTGCATTGCTTATATAAAAAAAAATATATATATATGGTGATAGGCACCTTTTTATTTCTTTCAAATATCCATTGAAAAAACAAATAAGGCAGCTCTTCTGTAAGGAGAAATTCTGAGCTCATAGCATATTCTTTTTTTTTTCCTTTTTTTTTTTTTTCCTTTTTATACAAGGAGTTTATGCACTATTTTTTATTTATATTATGCTATGACTTTGTGTTTTGTCCTAATTTCAATGTTGTGTCTCTCATTTCATTTTTCTACTATAATAGGTGTTCTTCTCATTATTTTTAGCTATTTATTTTCTTTGTTTGTGTTTTGCATTTTAAGCTTTTCATGTCTTAGAGTTGATGAGACTTAAGCTCATAAATATGCTAACTCAAATACCTGGGGATATTAAAGACCCTCTTATAAATTTCATTTCTTTGAACTCACATCTTCCACAGCTATAAATTTAACAATGCTGCACTCATCTTTAAAAGAAAAGCATCAGTCTCATTAATTTTAATAATTTTTAAAAGTTAATAATTAGAAACAGATGAAACTACCTTCTTAATGTTGAACCTAGTGCTGATTTCATAAAGATTAATGATAACATGAAATGTATTTTGTCAGTTTTCATTTTAATATGTCTCTGTAATAAAAATGCTTTTTAATAACAACAACAAATGCTTTTTATAATGACAATAAAAAATCTCTAAAGTATGTGACCTGTCAATGAAATCCATGAATTGCTATTGCTGTTTCATCAGGATCCTGAATATCCAAGTAAATCATTTATGGGTGATTCACTGCTACCCACTGCAAATTGTCTATACTCATAATCATCAGGGATCCTTGTTTTCTCTGATAAAAAAATCCACAATTTTCAGATTAAAAAAAGTAACCCAAAATCCACATTTTCCAATGATTATAATGATACGTCACTAATATATAGACACATACACATGTGAAGTGGTTTTTCATTTTAAGCATGAAAAATTGGGATTTGGGGTTCATTTTGGGTTACTTTTTTAATCCAAAAATCGGGGATGAATTGAGACAGCCAGGATCCCTGATAATCATCTAGATCTTAAGTAGTTATATGGGCCTCATTATAATAGAATGATCACCTCTTAATAATAATTACATTGATACATCTACAGTGAACATTTAAACCAGGTCATTGGCACAGAACTTGTTTATCCAGCCTAGGTAAATGCAAGTACAAGAATTTCCATATCAAAGCTCTAGACACATTCCTATGTTCTCATTGTTACACTCAGCATACACCATTATTCGTTGTGCTGAGACTCTCCAGGATTCTCTTTTAGCCAATTGGGTCCATTGAAGGACATGTTTCTGCCCAGTGGGCACATCTACATGTGCAGTTAATGTACCTGTATTTTCTCTGCAGAGTACTCCTTGGTGCACATCTACACCTGAATCCATGTTAGGAGCAAATTGCTTCTGACAGGAGTAGCCCAGTCCAGTGCTGCTCCTGCCCTCCTCTGCCCCCATACAGCAGCCAGTGGGGGCTCCAGGCTCCCCCAGGGGGGAAAACCCCCTAGCTGTTCATCTCTGAGTGGGGTGGTGGAGAGAGGCATGGGGAGCTGTCCCAGTTCATCAGGCATCCCTTTGGGTTTATGTTGTAAATCATGTTTGTAATCCTAACAGTGCTAACATTGTATGGTACCTTGTTGTGTTATTGAAAGGCTCTGAAGGCACCCCAGGATGCTGTGGCACCATTGTTGAGAATCACTGCATGCATCTCTCTCAGATGCTTTACTGTGCATTAGATTAATATTACATTAGACTAATGTGCAGTAAAGCATCACCATCTACATGTGCACAGCAATTACTGTGTAGTATGTTAGTTACAGGCCATGAAAAAGTGTTGCCCTCGCTGTTGAAATATCCTGTTAATATTTTCATTTTTCTAGATTCCTCTCTTATCTGTCACTATTTATCGTGGGACATCTCCACAGCATGTACACAGTGGCTGAGCTTTATTGGCTACAGTGGAGTTATGCCAGTTTATGCCAGCTGAAGAACTGTCTCTGTGTCTTTTTTGTTCATGCCTTGCATTAAGCCAGAAAAGATAAACTTAGTAGCTGCTTAGTAAACTGATGTATCATGATATATCTCAGGAACTCTGCTAAGTAGTTCAACAAATCCCTAATATGAGAAAGTCAGCTTCTTCCTAGGAAATCTCAAATGAACAGTTATACAAGCAAAGGTGGATCTGGGAGGGGAGAGGGCACTAATGCAGATGCACATCTCCTTTCACTTAACCACACCATGGGATCAGCAGTTGGAGACTGCTGAAGACAGTGACAGCAGCAGCAGTGGACAGGGGAGGGAAGAATGGGAGGGGAGGGAGTGGGGAGGGAAGACTCTTACCTGCTTGAGGAATTTAAGATGAAGTACTCTTCTGCTGTTCCTGTGGCAGAGTCTGCCCACTCTGGTGTAGGGAGGTGGAGGCTGGGAGCCAGGGTGCAGCCACCTTTTGCTCCAGAATGCTATTTGCTCATGTCAAGGCAGCACTGAAATTCTTCATCATCATCCTCAAACTGCCTGAGAAAAAGACCTAAGGACCAAGAACTTAGAGCCATAAGAAAAAAACCCCAACATAATTATTTTATCTGAATGTCTTACAAAGGAGAAACACAATGAAGGAAAATATTATCAGAAGGAAGAGGATAGAAGGGATGCTCAGTGAAAGACAATCTGAAGAATATTATGTCCATTCTGTATTTCAGGCCAGCCATGTCAGTTATAAATCATTTCCTTGCTCATGAAAAAAGAATCCATCCGTGTACTAACTGCTTTAAAACTTAAACGCATAAAATTTCTACAATTACACTACTGAAAGGTAAATTTGTTACATAAGAGGGGGACTGTTTTCCCCCTGCTTAACACCAAGTTGCTTAGCAACTAAGACAACTGATAGCATTTTCAAACTCTGGCAAAAGCTAGACTAGTCTTAGTATTACTCTGAAATCAACAGAATTACACTAGAGCATACACTGGTCAGTCCTGCCCTCAAGAACACCAGTGCCTCTTAACTGATTTCAGTGGGATTACATAGTTGTAAATAAATACCCAGCATTTTGCTCTGTATGTTCCAGATTTAAGACAAAGAAATAAACAAAAAAATAACTATATTGAACTATATATTGGCAAAGTAGGAGGATTCTCTTGACAGTCTGCTGTTCAGTTTGGAAAAAAACATGAGAAAAACAAAAGAGTAGAGAATCAGGACCGTAATTTTATGTCCTCATTTGAGTTTGTGAGATAATTTATAGTGAATACATACTATATATTGTAAAAATACTGGGGAAGGAAGCAAGGTATTTTTAACTACTTTATTCAGGGGTCCAGGTACAAAAAGTTGGCCCCCCCTGGGGTCCAGGTCCAATATACTGGCAAAGACAAACAAATTACCATCAAACCAAGAGCACCAGGTCATTACATTCATAACATCATATCGTGACAGACACCTTCACTGTATTACACATCGTATCTAACATGCTGTTATGTGGTTGGGACACTGGCCACACAATCATGCAGACCAAAGCCCCCTATAAACAAACAATTCCTAGCCTGCTGTATCTAATCATACACACCTTCAACTTCCCACACAAAGAAAAAAGCAAAAAGCAGCCTGGTGAGGGCCCAGGGCATGGCACAAGCTGGATTTCACAGTCCAACATAGAGCCTGCCCAGTTGCCCAGACTGGTCATGACATCAGAGTGTGTATTGAAAATGGCCATCCTCCATGTGGCACAGAGCTCCCTCAAGGGCCCAGCATGCCTCAAAAGGTTGGCACTGCCCACCGGACTACAGCATGCTCAGACTCCAGCAAGAGGCATGCCTGCACCAGGAGGCCAGAAAGCCACAGGGCATTGTCTGAGTCAGTCCCATCAAGCTAGTTGCGGTGGCTCTTGAAGAAAACCATCTTGGCTTGACCCAGTAGAAAGCTAGCCAGGCAGATGGTGCCCCGCTCAGCTGCCCAGTATGAGTAGGAGCACGTATAGGTGTTTTCCAGGAGGCTACTGCCCAGTGCCCGCAGCGGTGACTTGAGGGCGACAAAGAGTGTCCGCAGGCAGGGACAGTCAAGGAAGGTGTGAAAGAGGTCCTTCTCAATGCCCCTGGGGCAGAAGGAGCAGGCCATCAAGGTGGTTGGGTCAAGGTGGGATGCACACGTACCAGTGGTTAGGATGCCATGCAACAACTGCCACTGCAGGTCACCAGTCTTCTTGGTGGTTGGCGGCTTATACAATGTGTACCAAACTGGGTGGGCCACTGGGGAATAGGGTGGCCCCTGGTGCCATCGCCACGGTGTATCAGGGCAGCCTGCCAGCACTTGGTCATTGCAGATGTGAACTACCCAGGCACAAAGGCTTCTATGTGACAGAAAAGCAAAGGGGCAATCTGTGTTACTGTTAGGAGGCACAGGGAGTTTCAGCAGGGTGCCAGGCCTGCTGGCTAGCTCACCGGCCACAGCCAGAGTGACTGGCAGCATGGGGAAAGTCTCGCTCAGGGCATCCATGGCATGGGGGATCTGGCGTACTTGGAGATGGTCATCCAGGGTGACTGCTGCCTCTGATGGGAGGGCAGCTTGGATGTCATGCAGGAAACAGCCCATGCTGTGGACACAGCGCATGCCTACCTGGGTGGTCAGGGCCTCAGGCGAGAGCCAGGCCAACCGAGCGGGGTCAAGGCGATGGCTCAGGCAGAATACATACACCTGGATGATGGCAGCCATAAGACTTTTCTGGAGAGGGCAGTGCTAGGGCACTATTGGAACATGGGGCTGGCATGAGCCAGAGCTCAGCTAAGGGGTTCCTCAGGGCCCAGCTCTCCACTATCCACAATCCATTAACATATGAAATAAAACAGTCTATTGTTTTCAGTTCTTTTATTTCATTTCCAATAAAATACTTTAAATAATTACATAAGCACACTTTACATAACCTTGAAGGTTTTATGCAAACTAAGGTGAACTGATGCCAAGGGGTCTCATTTCATGACTCTGTCTTCCACCATCCATGTCAGCCAAACTTCCCACTACTAGTGTCTGGCCACTTCATTGTACCTCAGTTCCTGCAAACCCCCTATTTCACAGCTCTGCTCTGGTACCTGTTCTATGCCATGCAGTGAGCATGCTCATTCTCAGCCTTATGCCCTGGCTCTTCCTCAACTTCCCCAGGCTCCTGGGCCAGAAAAGCTCCCCCATTCCAGCCAGCACAACTTCTGCTGCACCTAACCCAATTCTCCCCTGCTCCTACCCAATTCACTAAGACGCATGCAAAATTTTAGTCTTTTTTTCCCCTACTCCTTAATCTTTACACCCCCACACCACACCTCACTTCAAACAGTTTTCCAAGATTTCACCCCTCTCACCATCTGCTTTGGCTGGGCTCCTGCTGGCTGTGGAGGGAGGAAAGCCACAGATGCCATGCTGGTTTCTCCTCCTCCAAGCTACATGCTACCCTCCTCCTCCTCTCCCACCACAGGGGAATGATATAATCTAAGCTTCTGTCCATGCCCCTGCTTGCAGCCCTCAAATGACAAGTCAGTCATGCAGGTCTGAAATAACACAAATCCTTCACCTAAAATTGCTTTAAAAACACCATCATTTTATGACATCACAACTTTCACAGATTTCTAACAGACATCAAGGGGAACCCAGCATTGCCTTTGCAGGTAATACTTAACCTGTCAACACATCTCTATTGCAACTACAGTCAACACCTTCTGTAATAAAACTATCAGAACCCTACATGCATTTCCCAAAAATGTGATGCAATGCACTAAATGCCCTCATGGCAACTATGCATCAGAATGAAGTCACAGGAAAAATGAAGACACACATACACACCATTAACACATTTCTCACAGAACACCCCCAGTCTCCCTGACCTTACTAGCCTCATACTCAAGAATATGAATTCTATTGTCTTGTATGCAGTAATTCCATTATTATGTATTTTGAAAGGGTGTTTTCCCCACAAGCTAAGAGAAAAAAGTGCTAAGATCCACATTTGTAAGTAGACAATGTGTATTGGAATATATTTCTATTGGAAATATATATATTTTACATTTAGAATGTTAAAAACTTGAAATATAATCAAGGATTATAAACTCTGAAATATGAGTAAAGAAGCCAGATAAAATGCAGTTGACACCTGAAGAACAAATGATGAATTAATTGCTATTTACCTGATAAATCTTATCTCCAAACAATTAAAAAAGAAAGTTCTTCCTGCATCAAATAAATCTTGCAAACATCAACAATTTTGATTTGCAAACAATCATTGCATCTGAAAATTAAAAGCTAATGCTTCCCCTCCCCCCGCTTTTGCTTAATAGAAGTTTATCTGAAATGATCTGCTGCTTGCTTTAGTTTCAGCTTTTACATAATTCATGTTTCTTAGAATTAGAGCAATAATGCAATTAGCATGAGCATTTAGCATTAAAAATAATACCACAAACCAATCTTCAAAAGCTATTAACCTGGTGTAAACACTTAGGTGTTTTTTTTCATAGAAAGAAGATGGACATCAGTAAGGTATAAGGTAGATCATACATATGTATGGATGAATCAACTCAATCAACCTCACTCATGGGTGATGGTAGGTAATTTTGTATTGTCAGTTCTGGCAGGGAACAGAACTCTCTTTTTTCCATGCTAGATTCCTTTTTTCCAGCTCAAAATTATTTATGTGATGTGATAATCATGTCAAAAACCATTTTCCCCATTCTTGTTTTTTAAATAATTGTAACTTTCAATAGATGATGGTTTAGCTAATCAAGGTCGTTTAGGATTTAGGCCAAGAGACATTTCTAACCTCATATTTTTTATATATATATCTTCCTCTTATTCATTATGTTTATTTTACTATGGGGAGCTGTAGGCTTTTACCTTCTCTCTGATTGAAAAATATTTATGAATCAAAGCAATATCATCTTTAAGGGCAATACAACACACACAGATGAGTAGCATGTTAATATCTTCAATAATAAAATAAATGTTAAGCACAATGTTAATAAAATCTGGTAGAAATAAAAAGGGTATTCTTGATTTTTCAGAGCATGAGAAAAGATGGTTGTCATCCTTTGATTTCTTTTTTCCAAATTGCTCTTGGTACTTATAATTTCTTCAGTAAAGCACAGGGTATTTTTTAAATATATAAATCTTTGTAAGTTGGGACATGCACTGCCTGATTATTTGGTTTCTACATATTTGTATTTCTATTTAGCAATAAACACATATTTGTGTAATCTATTCAATTCAAAGTAATATGAATAATGCTTGTTCAAAAAAGTGAGATCCTCTTACACATCAACATATACAGAATATGAACAACTGTATAAATGCATTTAAATTTAAGAAGATACTAATTGAACCTGTGCTTGGCTGTGGAAGATTAATTTAATTTTTTTATAAGCTTTTGTCATTATCATCATCATCTTCACTTTGTGGTTTATGCATCATTGCATGTTCCAAGTTCAAAAGCTTTCAGATCATTGCTTCTATCTGGTTTCTTCTCATCTTGTAGACTGTAATTGAAATTTTTGGAATGGGTAATCTACCAACCCTCTGCAATACTTTCGGTCTGGAGGACCAGACCAGAGCCCCTTTAGTTGACATTTTCAGTTCCCTAAAGACCTTCATGGCACTTTAACAATGTAGCAAACATTATTAGATGCACTGTAACTGGTATCAAGGCAACATTGACTCAAGTGAAGATTTTCCTGAGTGCCCTTCATAGTCAGATCCAACCCACTAAGCACTTTTATCTGGCCCACTGGCCTCCACAGCAAATTGAGCCCTGCCCAGCCCTTCCACCCACAACGGTGGGAAACAAAAGTGCCTGTATACAAAGATATTTCTTATATATTTGAATCTGCTCAGTTGCTTACCAACAATGCAACTCTAGATTAGGCTAGGCACTTTTCTATCTTACTTAGTGTCACCTGTGTTACCTTGCATTGGCTCAGACAAATCAGCTATGATAGTTTTTTTTTTAATGTAATCTTAATTGTCTCAGTTTAAGGTGCCTTGCTTGAGACAGAGAGGACTTAATGTTAAAAATTGTGGAGTACTAGCAGTTCTCATTGACTTCACCTGGAGTAGTGAATGCTGGCATGGTTGAACACCTCTGTAAATCAAACATTCCAATTCTTTTATTGGGCAAACAGAAATCGAGACACACCAAATTAGAATCTACTTTTGAAACTGTAGATTCTTTCTAGTTCATTTGCCAGATATATTTAATGGAGAAAATAACATTTATCTATTTCACAGCAGTGCTGTAAGTATTAATTAACCAATCTGGTCAAGCTGGTTTCCCTCGCTAATGGAAATAGTCCAACTACACTTCCATGCAAAAGGAAACAGCATGTTGACAAATTTTTATTGTGAACTTCAAAAATAGGATACACAACACAGTCTGAATTAAAAGCCATTGGAAGACAAATTAAGATTTTTCAGTGACTTTAGCAATTTTAGATTGGATCTTTTTAGAGAAATATATTGAAATAAAAGGATTAGTTGCCTTTGTTGAGAGAGCAAAAGCTGTTTTTTAGGCCAGGTACAGACATTTCATTTTTACTAGTATAAATGATTGGAAACCAGTGATCCATAATAGAACAGAAGTTTGGCACATATAGACTAGTTTAAAAAAGGTGGAACCTGATCTAAGATTTGCCCCTCCCATTCATGCCAACCAAGAGTGAATGCGTGCTCTGTTCACTACCAATCTAAACTATGCTGCTTACAGAAAACTGCATAACATAGATCAATTTTGCCTTTGGCTCTTTGAATATTTGTACCTAGTCTTAATGGTCTTAATGTGTGTATACATAAAATCGTGAGTATATTTAAAAAGTACGTTCTCTTTATATAAATTTAACTTACTCATTGTCTCAATTCTGCAAAGTTCTTATTCCACTAAAAATAAGAACTTAAAATAGAAAATGGTTTCCTATAATGCTTTATAAACATTGTACTTATACTCTTCTATTCCTGATTAATATAATCAAATGAAAAATTTATCTGATGCTAGTTATTTATGGCCCAAAGTATGAATTTAACTTATTATATCAACTATTACATAAGTTGCATTATAAGCTATTGTCTTCTCTGAGTTCATCAAATCAAATATTTGAATGATTCTTTTCCAAACAAACAGAGATCATTTATTTGACTTTCTAACACTGGATAAAGAGTTTTATCTCTCTCTTTAATCATGTAGCTGTTGCAAACATATACTTTATCTGTAGTCCTGAATTTTAATCACATCACAAGAGATCCCATTCTCAGTTATATCAAGCAGCATCTTAGTGCTGTGAACCAAATCCCCAAAATCATCTACTGCACAAGGGTCTCCCTGTAATGCTTAGAACTGCTGAAAGGCATCTTAGTCCCCAGTAGAGGGGTAAATCAAAGATGTGTCAGGGACATTGTCAAAATTCACTACACTATGCCATGTTCAGTTTCTGCGGTTCAATAGCAGCCCTCAAGAGCAAAACAAAGGTGAACAGGGTAAGAAGGACTTGCAGCGAGTGCAGCAGCATAGTTGCAAAATACAGGGCACACATGGATAGTTTAATTTCCTTTTTCCAGTTCTTGCCCAAATATAAGAATGGAGTTACAGTGATCTTTTTATTGTGTTGAGAATTTCTTGAATAACTTTAAGAACTGAGCACACAACTGAAGGCAGAATTAATAAGTGTGTCACCCACCTGCAATAATTTGCTCTTAAAATCTTTCAGCATCATACATGCTATGCTTGGCTGACTGCCCCTCTGAAGTTTCTTGTCACAGACCAAATGGAAATAGATTCTTTCTGTAACACTGAGCAAGCATTGCCTGGAGGTGCATTCTTGTGACATTTTAAGAACAGTTGTCTTTTCCCATGATATCAGATTCTCAGTGAGTTATCTGAAGTTTTTAATCCTTATGCTCCTTTTGATTTGCAGAATTAAATTTTGACACATTTGGGTTCCAACAATAATTGTTTAATTTATCTAAGACAGATGTCACCATATTTACTAATCATAGTATTCATTTGAATTAAAGAGCCCGATAACGTGAAGGTGCTAACGATGCCCGTAGTCATTTCAGTGGATCTAAGCCAGGGGTGGGCAAAATGGGGGATCTGGTCACTGGCCAGACTCCATTTCCTAGCAGCTCCTGCCCCCTTTCCAAGCAGTGCTGACAGGGCATGTAGCTGGGTGGGGAGCTACTCCAAGACTGGGGCTGGGGTCAGAGCTGGGATTCTGCAGCAGTGACAGCAGCATCCAGAGTTGGGGCAGAGCCACAATCTGCTGCTTGCATGCCCCAAGCAGGGGTGAGCAGGCAGTGGAACGCACTCTGCCCTGGCTCGGGACCATGCTGTCTCCGTCACAAAATCCCAGGCCCAACCCTGGAGCAGCTCTATGCCCAGCCACATGCCCTGCCAGCACTGCTTGGGCCAGTCTCCATGGAAACCCTGACCTCAAGCTGTCACAGCCTCACTCCTCCTGGAGTCTCCATGGAAATTGGCCACAGTGACGTGGGCAGGGGCTGATGGGAAATGGGACTTTGCCCACCATGGATCAAGGCATTGACAATATTGGTTCCTAGCTAGCATCTTCAACTTTCCTATAGATTATAAACAAGAAACTGTACAGCTATTTCTTCATCATATTGTAGACTTTTAGGCTAAATACAGACATTATTCTTTTACTGATATAAGCAATCGGAAACCGGTCTATGGCCATAACAGAACAGAAGTTTGGGAGACACAGACCTGTTTAAAAATGACAGAATATGGTCTAAGATTGCCCCCCCTCCCACCACCAAAGGGCAGATGGGTGTTCTGTTCTCTACCAATGTAAACTACACTGCTTACAGAAAATCATGTAACTTAGATCAATTCAGCCTCAGGCTTTTTGAATGTCTGTACCTAGCCTCACTGGGGACACACCTGGCACTATTGCATAGATTGAGGTATAAGAAGAATTTCTCCTTTAGTTTTGACTTCTCTTTGCTGCTGGAAAAGTAGCAAAGAGTTGCTGGAAAAAGAGCTGGCCACAGAAGAATTTGTTTTAGTGCAGGCCTTGTGTACAGCAACTTCTACTGCCCAATGAAGCCCCACAACGTTGCAGAGTATATAGGACAGGAAAGAGTGTAGGAATGAGTTGGGCTGTAGGAGGGAGTTGCACTTGAAAGGTTTGGTGTTGACTAAATGCTCAGATAGCCTGGGGTTGACAAAGCTGTAACAATCTAAATTAATGCAATGGAATAAAACATACAGGTCCAGGCAGTGTCTGTTACAGAAACCAAACATGGAAGACACATGCAGATGTGCAGCCTCTAAAAATGCTAAACTTCAGGGCCTTATAAGCAGGGATCTTGGTTTTCTCTCATTTAAAAAAATCCCCAATTTTTGGTTAAAAAATGTAACCCCAAAGCCACATTTTTCCATGATTTAAAATATATCTAGATCTAGATGTATATATCTATATCTATCTATAGCTATATCAATATATAGTTATGTAGCTATAGATACACACACACACACACACATTAAGTAAGGGACCTATGGTTTCTCTGTTCTTTCTTGTAGTTGTGACATACTTGGAGAATCCCTTTTTGCTGTCTGTTATGTTAGTTGTCAGCTGCATCTCAAATTGTGCCTTGGTCTTTCTAATTTGTTGCCTGTGCAATAGTCTTAAATTTTGACCACATTTCCACTTTTTATACAATTCCTTTGTGAGTTTCAACTCATTGCTGTCTAGACAGGCTGTTCCTTTTACATGTCCTTATTCCATTGTATCAGCAAAGTTTGCTCGTATGCTCTTGTGAGGGCCTCCTTAAAGTACAGCCAGCTTTTCTGGACTCCTTTCCCCCTCAGACTTGCCTTACAAGGGATTCTACCCACCAGTTCTCCAAGTTTATTAAAGTCTGATTTTCTGAAGTTCAGTGTCTTTATCCTGCTGTTTTTTCTTCTCTTTCCTCTTTTGTTCCTAAGATCTTCCATTAGGATCTTGAACTCATCTTGGTGTGTTAACTGTCATCCATGCTATTTCTCCACTTTCACATTCTCAAACCATCCCTCCCTATTTATAAGTTGAGAACAGTTCCCCCACATTAATTGGCCTATCTACCATCTATATTAAAGTAATCCCAAACATTTGCTGGACTGATTACATATGGCTGTGTTTCCCTCCCAGCATATGTATTTATACTGCCTTTACTCCTGGAAGCTTTTTAGCTTAATCTGTTCTTATAGGATGATGAGCTATTATAAGTCTCCACCCATCCTGTTAAAAGTGTTTCAGTATGAAAGTATTGCTCATTATGAACAAAGTATTGGGAAGAATTATTGGGAAGGTGGAGTCTGGAGTCCAGTAATTAGAGCACCTGTCTGGGAAGGGGGAGGCATGTGTTGTGGTACCTGCTCCTAGGACTAATTCTGTATTTTATCCAATTTAATATAAAATAAAAACATATATAAGCATACAAAAACAGTCTTTAGAGTAGGGCCTCAAGCCATGCCCTCCCTTCGATAGCTCATTCCCAAGGGAACACTAACCTCTTGGTACAGAATCAATAATTTTTTTATATATATGTTCTCATTCATTTTAAGTGTCCTGTAGTGATTCTGAATTCTTTCTTATATTACACAACAGTAACATAAACTGTTCTGCTTCCCTGTCAGCTCAGATAGCCAACAACCTGTGGAATAGGATGCTGTCTTGGGAGGTGGACATGTAGTTTGAATGTTCTCAAGCTAAAGAAAGCATTGAGTGTGAGTTTCCCACTTCATTGTCAAAGTCTTCATGTAGCTGGATGCCTATATAAAAGTCAGATAGCATCACCATTTTTAAAGAGTGAATACTGTGTTTAATTCCCTCGAAACAAAGTAGGTAGGAAACTTCTTTAAGATGAGGGTTCTGGCCTGTGGATCAAAGCAGGTAAAGGCACATCTGGTATACAGTGTGAGATGCCTAGATCCCAAAGAGAGATAGTAATTATGAAATACTGGTCTTTTTAACACTTTCCTGTTGGCAACTCTTGTACAATTTGTACAACTCTAGTACAGTTATGCACAGGACATTCTGATTCCACTGCTCTACATGGAGTCCATTTTGAAGCAACTAATTCTCCCCTTTCACTGGATTGGGAGTCTAGGTAACTTACATAGGAGGCTGAACTCCATTATATTTGAGTAGATGTGACAGCACCTGATGTAAAGGCACCTAAATCTATTACTGGATATGGCATGTATGTGGAATCCAGAAAAAACGAACCAGACTACTCTTGGTGGTCTGCATTGCAGCACCTACTTTTTAAGCACAAAGTTTCTGTTTCAAAATTTAGTTTTGAGTAAATCTGAGGAAGGCAGGGAAGTTTTTTGTGGAAAATGTTTACCCAAAGAACCATGTCTGCTTATCTCCTTTACACTAACAACCCCAAAATATCTGAGGAGGAAGCCACCTAAGCCACTCAGTAGGAAATACTGAAAACAGATGTTTCCTTTATCTTACCCCTCCTAAGGACTTAGGTGCCTTACGTTCAGGGTTCCTAGTTTTCTCTGGCAAAAAAAAAAAAAAATCCCCATTTTTCAGATATTAAAAAAGTAACCCAAAGTATACGTTTTTCTGTGATTATATATACATTTCATTTTAATCATGGAAAAAAGTGGATTTGGGGTTACTATTTTATATCTGATTTTTTTTTTTAAATCAGAGAAAACCAGGATTTCTGTCTATGTGCCCTTTAGTCAGGCTTCACTTCCTGGACCCCACCTCCTGAAAATATGTGTCTAAACATTTTCTTTCAAAAAAACCATAAATTGTTTCCCCTTTCCAGCTGGAAGAGATGACTGCATAGCCTCCCTACCATTCCCTTTATTCAATGAGTATATAGTTACAACACTCCCAGGCTGTAAGAGGCCTTGATTCAATTCTTTTTTTCAGTCTATGGGTTTGAATTTCAGTCTATGGGTTTGAATTTCAGTCTATGGGTTTGACTTCACATGTAGATGAGCCCAGTTACCACAACTAAAATTAGAATGCTTGCCATATTTTTATAGCAATGCTTAAGTTCCAAGTGGAACTTCCAACATCACACAATATCCCGTGTACTCTTATTGTGTTCAGAGACTGAGGACTAAGCATGCTTGAAGACTGGGCCAGCACCATATTTACTTCACAGTATGGTCATGCACATGTAGATGTGTACCCATACTATGCAATAATTTTGGTTACTATGCAGTAAATGCACTGTGTGCATCTACACAAAACATTTACTGCAGTTGCCTAATTAGATGCTCAATAAAGTCTTATTGTCTCCACATGCAGCCCTATTAGGCTACAGTAAACTAATAAACATCACCATAGTACTTGTAAACACAAGTAATATCCTGCAGCAGCATTATTTAGTGCATTGCAATGCATGTGTACATGCTGAAGGGGCTGGCCGGTGCACAAGGTCTGTTTCAATGAGGGGGCTGCCTGCTGGCTAGCTTATGTCCCAGCCCGCCCATCCACAGAATGCTGAGCCAGGTCAGAGCAGTCCCAGGCTGAACCCCCAGGCTTCCTGCCAGCTGGGGCTACTACAAACTGGCTCAACATGATGCAGTACCAGGTGCACATGTAAATATGTTGCCCAGGAGCAATAAGCTATGGCATGAACTACACTAGATTCAAGTGTGTTAATTTCATATGTAGAAATCATCATAGAATCATAGAAGTAGTGTTGGAAGGGACCTTGTAGATCTTTAAGTCCGAACCCCCGCCTGGGTGGGAGAAAAACTGGACTCAAATAAGTCCAGCCAGGTAGGCATCAAGCCTCTTCTTAAAGACACAATTTAGTTAGTTAACTTAGTTGTGAAAAAATTCTTCCTAATATCTTGGCTAAACTTCCCTTGCTACAAACAAGGAACACACTGCTCCTTGTTCTGCCATCCGCCACCACTGAGAACAATCTAGCTCCATCCTCTTTGGAACCACACTTCAATTGATTGAAATTTATGGATGTAACCACATTTCAGGTAGATTGTTATTAAATCCCCCCTCAGTCTTCTTTCTCCAGATGAAATAACCCCAGGGCCTTCAGTCTCTCCTCAGCAGTCATGTGCTTCAGCCTCCTTAACATTGTTATGCCCTCCACTGGACTCTATCCAATCTGTCAGCATCATTTCTATACTGGGGGGGATGGGGCAAAACTGAACACAGTACTCCAGATGTGACCTCACAAGGAGTATAATCTCTTCCCTCCATCTGCTGGAGAAGCTCCTACTAATACAGCCCAGTATGCTGTTAGCCTTCTTTGCAACAAGGGCACGCTGTTCAGCATATTGTCCACTGTAACCCCCAAGTCCTTTTCTGCACAGCTGCTGCTTAGCCAGTCAGGCCCCAGCCTGGGATTGTTCCAACCTGTGTGCAAGACTTAGCACTTGTCTTTATTATTTATTATTGGATGTATTCAAGTCAGCCGGCCCGGATGATCTCTACCCTAGAGTTCTAAAGGAACTGGCCGAGGTCATTGCAAGTCCCCTGGCACAGCTTTACGAGCACTTGTGGTGCTCTGGTGAGGTATCAGAGGACTGGAAGAGGACCATCGTGGTCCCCGTCTTCAAAAAAGGCAGGAAGGAGGACCCGGGAAACTATAGGCCGGTTAGTCTCACCTCAATCCTAGGCAAGCTGTTCGAAAAAAATTATGCTGGCACACATCCAGGAGGGGCCAGCAGGAGACTGCATGCTTAGGGGCAACCAACAT
>NW_017728906.1:122744095-122748055 GCF_001723895.1 Crocodylus porosus | reverse complement strand
GGCACTGGTCAGGCCGCAGCTGGAGTATTGCATCCAGTTCTGGGCGCCACACTTCAAGAGGGATATTGACAGCATGGAGAGGGTCCAGAGGAGGGCCACTCGCATGATCAGGGGACAACAGGGCAGGCCCTATGAGGACAGGCTATGGGACCTGAACCTGTTCAGCTTCCAAAAGAGAAGGTTGAGGGGGGATCTTGTGGCCTGTTATAAACTAGTCAGGGGGGGATCAGCAGGTGTTGGGGAAGTCACTGTTTCCCAGAGCACTGCCAGGAGTGACCAGGAATAACGGTCACAAGCTGGCAGAGGGTAGGTTTAGGTTAGATATCAGGAGGCTGGGGTTGTTTGACCCCAGTACTCTTTCCTGCCATGGCAGGGGGTCAGACTAGATGATCTGCTCAGGTCCCTTCCGACCCTAGAAACCTAGAAACAATGAAACTATTAAATCTCATGAGCAGAGACCCTGGTTTTCACTGATTAAAAAAGTAACCCCAAATCCACATTTTTCCGTGATTAAAGTGAAACACCACAATTTTTTTTTTTAAGTTGAAAATTGGGGATTTTTTTTTTTTAAATCAGAGAAAACTAGGATCCCTGCTCATGAGATTACTTTTGGTCTAATCCTCTATTTTTTTAGGTCCCCCTGAATCCTAGTCCAGCATTTCTACTACTCTCCCCAGCTTGGTGTCATCTGCAGACTTGATGATGGTGCTCCAACTGATCTTCCAGGTCTGGATGAAGATATTGAACAAAACCAGCCCCAGATCTTCTTTCACCACCTGTGTCCTCCCATTGTCATCCAATTGTCTATTTTTAGGTACGTTCTCAAAGACCATAAGATGCAAATTATAAACTTCTTTCAGCCAGACTAGGTTTTAACTTGCTTTTCAACAAAGTCACTAGCCATCTCCCAGACTCCTTTCCAGCTCTCTTGTTGAAGCTGCTCCCCTGCACATCTGCCATCATTTTGTTTCTCATAGGCACATACGCATTGACAAAAAACTGTAGTCACATATATGCTACTATGAAACAAAAAGCAAGATAGGATTTAGCTGGATGAGTCTTTCTTCTCTAATAATATTTGTGGAAAACACCATGGTTTCCTGTTTCTAAGAACATTAGAATCAAAGGAAGATTTAAATTTGCTGTAGACAGAATATGAGGTATAGCATTTGTGCATGAAGTCAATACAATGAGGAAATAAGCAGGAAAGGCAGACAAAGAAAAAGAAAGGAAAGAAAAGGGAAAAAAAACATATGAAACTAAATGATGTGTATTGATCGGAGATACTGCAGAGAATTTGAGGAGACCATTATAAAAAGGATTGCAGAAATTGAGATATTAGATCACAAGCAGGATTTTTGTCCTATCAAAATGAAGAAATACATAGAACATAAAATATGTACAAAATGGTTTCTTCAGAATTTGACAGCATGAGGAACATGGATGGAGAAATCTGCTGTCAAGAACGTGACAGGCTTCTTAAGATGCTAGATTGATGAAAGTGTTATTGATGTTGACAAAAAGTGGTCTGTGTAAAAAAAAGCAAATGAGAAATATACCCCTGTAAAGCTGGTAATTCCTGTAGACAGGCAGGCAAAGAAGGTATTAATATTATTAAATGAACAATTAAGATTCAATAATTTAAATAATTTACATAATGGCATAGTATAAAGTCATATGTTAATGATGATAATAAAATTTAAATTAATATTTTACATGAACTTCTAGCAGACATTACGAGAAAATTATCTTTGTTTGAGGATAGGCATATTAACATGCATATAATGAAACCAGAAGACTCTAAAACACTATAAAAACTGCCATTACAGGAAAAATATCTGTTATCCTTTAGGATATTCACTTACCAAGACTACTCTGTAGTGTCAGCTAATTTTGACTGAAGTTTGAAGGGTAATTGACAGCTGATGCAATGAAGATGTTTTATGTAACAAGAAAAAACATGTTTCTTTATTGTACTTGTCAACAGTTTGAGATTACTGACCAAAATAGTGATGTCTTCATAATGAGAAAAAGAATGTGACAAAGCATCGACTGACCATTAAAATGCATGCTTGAAGTTCTTAGCAAATGGATACAAAGAGATAAAACACTTTTTAAAGCAGTCTTTTATACCTCAATATATTCCTCAAAACAACATTTAGCATAAATGCCAAACTTTATGGCATTTATGGCACTCACAAGAAGCTTTGAAAATAATAAGAAAACAGACCTGTTAATCATTGTTTCCAAGGTCAAAGAATCTAGCAACAATATAGGTATCATACAAATAGACTGCTCCCATGTGGCATTATGCATGCACATATCTCTACAAGCCTAGATCCAACAAAGATATTTAGTTGAGACCATTCTATGAATTGTCTCACATGTGCATCAAAAAGTTAAAAATGCAGACTAGATACCCTATATCTTGAATGAGGAGACTTATGCACTTTGCTTCAGGATTCACAACATGCAGCAAACAAAACAAGGGGATGTCTAAGGTAGTCAACAGAAGGTGCAGAAGAATAACGTCTGTCCGAACTCTCATTTGTCTCCTAGCTTTGGTATAGTATATTCCTGTAGTTAACCTCTCTGTTTATGTGGACTTCTCAATCTGAACACCCACCCCTCCACACAACAGACATAATTACCTAAAACCACAGCCTTTATTTAATTGCAGCTACCCTCGATATTTTGCCCAATGGCCTGTAGTTTGGGCACTCCCATACAGGAATAACAACCATGGGCTTTAGATCCACCTAAACCTGAGACAATTCAAACCAACATCTATTTTCTAAGAAAATGTTCTGACCACTCTTGTAAGGACTGTGCTGGACTAATAGATAGAAATGACTAGTTTGTGAATTCTCAAGAACCTTACAAAGGATCTAGATACTAACATTCAAGACAGTAGGCTTACTGACCATATACAAGGGAACTGTACTAGACTGCCTAGGACTTCAAATATGCTTAACTGTTTAGGTAGCACTATGTTAAATGTCCCATTAGAGAAACCCATGTGAATTCTAACAAAACAGAAAGCTAAATCACTTTTTAAAATCTGGATCAGAATCCCTATCAGAGATTCACAACACACCTACTCAGTCATACTAAATTACCTTTTTCCTTATAGCCTTTTGTGTTGCATCTACATGGTACTTCCCACGTTATAAACATCTCTAACTCTATAAATCATACCCATTTATAGAGAAACTATTTGGTATTTGTCTCATAACCAGGGATCCTGGTTTTCTCCGAATAAAAAAACCAAACAATTTTTGAATTAAAAAATCGACAACCTGCTATGATTTAAATGAAACACCACAATATATATTAAGGCTGTGTGAAGCTTTGGTCACTGATTCAATTCAGAGGACATTCCGCCCGATTCAACCACCAAAACTTGGAATCTTAATCGAATTGGGAAACCCATTCAAAGGTTTGAATGGAATCAATAGCCTCTGAATTGATTTGGAAATGATTCAGAGAGATTTGGAGATTCGATTCAGCTGGAGAGAGGCAGGCACAGCCAGGCGGCTGCAGGTTCTCCTGTGGCTCTTCCAACTGTGGCTGCCTCTCCCTGGGTGGGGGAGATGTGGGAAAAGCCCCCATGGCTGCCCTGCCAGGCCTCATTCTTCACCTGGCCCCATCACACAACAGCTGCAGCAGCAGCAGGGATCAGGGCCTCTGAGGGCCTGTGGCAGAGCCCCCCTTGCAGCACAGGGCAGTGGGGATCACCACTCCCCACGTGGCACCCACACAGCAGCTGTTGCATCACACAGGTGCAGCATGGCTTGGCAGGCTGCTGCGTGCTGTCTGGGAGCTTGTATATATTTTAGTGGTGTTTCATTTAAATCATGAAAGAATGTGGATTTTTTTTAAATTCAAAAATTGATTATTTTTTTAATCAGAGAAAACCAGGATCCCTGGTTATGAGACAGATACCAGAATAGTTTTTCT
>NW_017728906.1:122737320-122743995 GCF_001723895.1 Crocodylus porosus | reverse complement strand
CCTGGTTATGAGACAGATACCAGAATAGTTTTTCTGTAAATGGATATATATGTGTGTGTGTGTGTGTGTGTATACACGTGCGTGCGCATGCATGCATGCATATTATATATATATATATGTATATGGTGTTTTATTTAAATCGTGGAAAAATGTGGATGTGGAGTTACTCTTTTTTTACTGAAAATTGGGGATTTTTTTTAAATCAGAGAAAACCAGGATCCCTGCTCATAACTGATCAAACATTCAGATACATGAGAACCATAGAAATGGATCCAACAGAGTAAAGCACTATCATATAGTATATTCATGTTAACAAGATAGCTTTCTAAATTTAAAATTTAATACCTTTTTAAATAAATAAATAAAGAATTAAAGCAATGGTAATGATAGCTGGGGTATACTACATGCAGACTAGCAAAATCTGAGGTATGCTACATGCAGAGACCAAATATCCCCAAGAAAAGTGAGAGATTGCTGAATACAGTCTTAAATAGATGTTTCTCTCTTGCTAAGGGAATCACATTTTCATGGGCCTGACCACAGTCCTTAGCTGACTAATCTTACTATGTGAGACATTTTTATAACAACTGAAGGCTCTTGTCTTCAGGCCACCTACTTATAAAACAAAACAAAACAAAAATCCTGAATTGCAGAGAACAATTACCCATCATCTTGCTTTGTCTCTACCAGAGGAGCTGAGTACATGGAGGCCTGAAGACCCTGGCCTTCCTTGGTAAAAGAGCCTCCTTTGGAAAGAGGGTATGCATACAGCTTTCCACACATTCATCTTCTAAGGCCACCATGACAAAAATAAGAGTGGGAGCCTGCTCTCTACATTGGCTTGATCCCAGGGTAGGAGTAGACTCGCAACAGATCTGGGTTTCTCTGATACTTATTTCTCAGTATTTTGCTATCTCTTCACAAATGTAATATTTTTGTTCTTGGATACATGTTTTTTATACAAGGGCAGTACACATACACATACACAGAATGTGTCAGTCATAGGCAGCCAAGCACCTATGCACACTGTTTCTTTCTTTTTACCAGCAACGTGACTGGGAGTGTGGTCACCACGAATCCCGGTTTTCTCTGTTAAAAAACCCCAATTTTCAGATTAAAAAAACCCCCCAAAATCCTCATTTTTCTTTGATTAAAATAAAATCTCCAATTTTCAGATTTAAAAAATAACTTTTCAAAATCTGAAAATTGGGGAATTTTTTTTTTTTTTAATAGAAAACCATGATCCTTAAAAAAAAAGAAAAGTAAACCTGGGAATTCTATGGGGCACCCTTCTTGCTTAAGGTATTTTAGTTTGTTGAATTCCAACAATACTTCATTCATTCACACTACCTATCAAGGGAAAGTTGGGTAGTGTGAGCTCCATCAGCAGAAATTAACAATATCTAACTTAACCTAGGTTCAGTTAATTTAGGCAAAGGATTAGGTTTATAGATACAATTCAGTGCCTGCAGCTACTTGTTCATTCAGTCCTCCCCCCGAATCTGGCACACTTAAGGTCAGAAGGAACACAGGAGGCCATCTAGTCCAACGCCCTGCTCAAAGCAGGACTACCCCTAACTAGATCATCTCAGCCAAGGCTTTGGCCAGCTGGCTCATCATAAAAACCTCCAAGGATGGAGGGTCCACAACCTCTCTGGGTAACGTGTTCCAGTGTTTTACTACTCTCCTAGTGAGAAAGTTTTTCCAAATACCTAACCTAAATTTTCTTTGCTGCAACTTGAGACCATTGCTCCTTGTTTTGTTCTCTGCCACCACTGTGAATAGTTCAGCTCCATCCTCTTTGGAATGACTCTTCAGGTAGCTGAAGCTTACTATTAAATACAACCTCAGTCTTCTCTTCTCCAAACTAAATAAGCCGAGTTCCTTCAGCTTCTCCTCAGAAGTTATGTACTTCAGCCCCTTTACCATTGGTGATGTTCTCCACTCAACCCCCTCCAATTTGTCCACATCCTTTGTGTAGTGGGGGTCCCAAAACTGGACATAGTACTGTAGGTGTAGCCTCACCAGACCAAATAGCATAGACCGAATAGAAGAATAACTTCCCTTGATCTGCTGGCAAGACTCCTACTAATGCAGCCCAGTATGATGTTACCTTTTTTGGCGACAAGGGCATACTCTTAGCTGTACTGTTCACTGTAATCCCCAGGGCCTTTTCTGCAGAGTGGTTGCTTAGCTAATTGGTCCCCAGCCTGTACCAGTGCATGGAATTGTTCTGTCCTATGTACTGGACTTAGCACTTCTTACTAAATCTCATGAGATTACTTTTGGTCCAATACTCCAATTTGTTGAGGTGTCTCTGAATCCTAGACCTACCCTCCAGCTTATCTACTACTCCCCCAGGTTGGTATTGTCCGCAAATGTGCTGAGGGTGCACATTTTCCCATTTTCTAAGTCATTGATGACAATTATAGAATCATAGAATATTAGAAAATTAGGTTTGGAAGGGACCTCAGGAGACCATCCACCCTCTGAGCCTGACAATCCAGCCAGTTTTCAATCCACTTTACAGTCCATTCATCCAATCCCTACTTCCTTAGCTTACTTGAAAGAATGTTGTGGGAGACCATATCAAAAGCCTTCCTAAAGCCATGGTATATAACATCCAATGGTCTCTTCACATTCACAGAGCCAGTCATATCATCATGCAAGCAGTCAGGATGGTCAGGCATGACTTGCCCTTGGTGAATCCTTGCTGACTGGTCCTAATCACCTTCTTTTCCTCCAAATGCTTAGAAATGGATTCCTTGAGGACCTACTCCATGATTTTTTCCAGAAATTCAGGTAAGGCTGACTGGCCTGTAGTTCTCTGGATCCTCTTTCTGCCCTTTCTTAAAGATAGACACTATATTTATCCTTTTCCAGTCATCTGGGACCTCTCCTGATGGCCATGAGGCTTCAAAGATAATAGCTAGGGCTCTGCAAGCACATCAGCCAATTCTCAGCACTCTTCAGTGCATCCTACTTGGCTCCATGGACTTGTACACACCCAGCTTTTCTAAATAATCCCTAGCCTGCTCTTTCACCGCTGTTGGCTGTTCACCTTTTCCCCAAGCTGTACTTCCAGATGCAACAGTGTGGGAGATGACCTTGCCTGTGAAGACTGAGGTGGAAAAGGCATCAATTGAGGACTTCAACTGGAAACAATGGAAAGGGTGATATACAAGGAGCAAGGAGGAAATTAGGCCATAAGAATTGGGGCTCAGTGAGTTGAGTATGGTCCTGGATTATGGATCTCATTACAATTAGGCAGAAGCCTAATCAAATGATTATTGAAAGCAACCTGCAAGAAAATACTGTGAGCAGAAGAGTCAAGATTCAGGACTCCTTTTTGCTTGGCAATTTTCTCAAGCCTAAACCTGTCTGTAATCATCCAGTTAGGCATGTCTCGGTCTATATCAGTGGTTCCCAACCTTTTTTTTGCCATGACCCACTGCCAGAAGTGGAGTGCGGCAGCGGTAGCAGCCTGGGGGCGGAGCAGCGCCTGGAACGCGGCACAGTTCATCATTTGTGTGTGGCACCACCAGCATTGCCCCCATGACCCTCATTTGGGTCATGAACTGAGGTTGGGAACCACTGGTCTATATCCTCTGCCTGTCTAGGGATCTAACTAAAATCACTCTGGAAGCGCATTGTGCAGCAACTTCTTTAATCTTCTTCTTCCCCTCCACCCCTGGTCAGCTGAGGAACCTTGGTGGGTCTGATGCTTGCCAGTTGCTCCTGACTGGCTGGGAGACAAAAACTGTGGTTTTAAAGATGCCCCAGATTTTCCTTCCTGGCTGACCAGCAGCAAGTAGCAGGGCCTCTGGGGCCACTCAGCCGATCAGCAGCAGTGTTCAGAATGTCTAAGGTACCAATAGAACTGAACTCTGTACAAAACATAGAAGCCAACATTATTCAAAACTGTGACCAGAGGCCATGCTGCCCATCTTTTATACACTAGCTGGTGGTTAGAATATTCAATCAGGAAATAGGACACCTGGGTTATATATCCTCCTTAGCCTCAAGGAATTCCTGCTCACATCTTGCACTTTTCATTAATATTCTAAGCACTGGGCAGAGGATAGTCTACAAAGGATGAAATTGTTAGTCCTCCTATTGGAACATTTTCACTGTGTAGAAGAGAATACCAGATGAATAATGCTAGTGAGACAGAGTAAGAGAGGGAATGATTGTAGCCTACTGGGTAAGCTCACATCTTAGGAGAACAGAGTTCTGATTCATGCTCCAAGAACTGCTTATCTATTTTATCCAAAGGCTATATAGTATAAAATATATAAGCACCCCTTCAAACATGAATATAAATAAATACATTTAAAATTATCTCAATTTAAATAGGTCAAAGTGTAAAGCTCTTATCAGTATATTTCAGAGTTATGAAGAGAAAGAAACAACATATAAGGGGCTACTATTTGGGGTAGAATAAAAACGAGGACATGATTAACAATGCCATTTTAGCAAAGCCTCTGTGAAAGCATTCACTCAAAGTCTGGGTGTTGTACTTCAAAATCTTATACAGAATTATTCTAAATAAGTATACTTTGTAGTAGACTATAAATTCATTTCTAATTACACATATTGCTTACTGTTCATGCTTAAAATATCTCACTCTCCATGTATTATTTATGGATTTATTCATTTCATCCTATTATTGTAAAGGGCCATATTACATGGGATTAATATTCTATAAATTAATAATGAAAGTAGTTTAGATGCATTTTGCTTGAATATATTTCATTTGTACTGAATTAAATTTTTGTTTTTAAATGCTAACTAATTTCAAGCAGCAGTTGGGCATTATTTCCTAACCCTTTCCATGGCAAAAGCAACTATTTTTTTCCATATGTGATTTCATATACATCACACAGCATAGTGGGTCTGAATAAGCAAGTTTGGTTTTTAAATTTCATTTATATTATTTTATGACAAAAACAAATGTAAAAATTATGCTAGAAATATTTACAGAAGGGAAAATAGAAGGCTGAATGTGGTCTCAAATGCTTTAAATATATTACCATCTGCTTGAACCTGATAAATTCGAAAACAAAATTCCCTTTGACTCTAATGAAGTGCTGAGCAATCCCGGCTCACAAGGAGTGAATGGATTTTCTGTATGATCCGGAAATAAGGCCCTACATCTCTAAGAAAAAAAGCATTAACCTTTGCTACTGGATATTTTGTTCCTGTCCTTTTCAAACACAGGGCCAACTCTTATGCTTAAAACTCAGAATGGCAAACTTCACTGGAGATGTAGTGTGTGTAAATATCCACATAATTAATTATATTATATTATTTGTGAGTCTTTTCTCTCAGTTATGGTGAAGTATAATTCATTTCTATTTCTTGCTGTGCAAAATCATAAGTCCTAGAATACCCAGGATGTATTTATAGTTTGTAAGGTAGTTCAATGAAAGCAATACTGTAAAACTACATCCTAATTAGTTCATTTTTACAATTTAACAGTGGCTTTGTCATCCTTTACAATTCTGGGAATATTTCTGTTGATATTGCAACCGTCTACATTTAAGAATTCATCCCATTTAACTACCCTTTTGGATCAATGTGGTTTGTACTGGATCATAGAATTATAGAAAATGAGGGATGGAAGGGACTTCCAGATGTCATCTAGTCCAACCGCCTGCTCAAGGCAGGACCATCCCCAACTATTGAACTGCTGCATGTGCGGTGTGTGGCACCGCACATGAGTCTATGGCACCACATACCACACATCTGTATTTGGATGCGTCTATGATGTAGAACAAGGCAACAAATGTTTCAAGCAAACTTACCTATGAAGGTATGATAGATGACAGAGACAAAAGGAAAGAGCTGTGACCTGACATCACCAGGACTTGCTCCTTCCTTCCAGAACTATTTGCCACATCTGCAGTTGAACATGTGGACCTCAGACTGGCCTCTTCAATCCTGATGATGTCCCTATTTACTGCTAACTATGACAGAACAACACACCTGCTTAAAGATCCCACTCTCACTAATGATTTGAACTTGCCCCTAAACTACTTAAACAAACCTGACTTTGAATGGGATATGTTTGCAATACTCCCTTAATGGCAGGGAATCTGATCAGGCAGACCATGCTGGGCCATGTACTGTTAGGAACACTGAGCACACATGCCAGCCAGAGCTGAGTACCTCAACAGCTACACCCACAGCAAGCCTCAGCTCATGAACTGTGCCCCAATTCAGGAGCAGTAAGCATCCTGATTGCCTGAGAGTACTGCCTATCTATTTAATGCCAGCTAGGGCCTGGGTTGCAGGTCTTTTAACAGTTTTGCTGTAGTAAGTCATCTGGTTCCTGACCCTGGTTTTTTACTTTTTCTGGACTTCAGCTTTGGATTGCTCTGCAGATCTGTTTCCTGGCTCCTAATCCTGTTTTTGGACTTTGTCCTGTGGATTACACCTTGTATCAGTACTTAGCATCTGATTTCTGGATTCTGACTTGGGACTGTGCTTCTGGATTTCTCTCTGGTTTTGGTAATATGGCTCCCATTCTGTGATCCAGCACAAGGCCCCTGCTTTTTCTCAGTGGTTTAATCATTAGACCAGTCTGATTGATATAAAAAAATCGTGGTTCGTTTCTCGGGAGGTGGAAAAAAAACTTTCAGCTACAGACACACTTTATTAGCAACACAAAAG
>NW_017728906.1:122735221-122737309 GCF_001723895.1 Crocodylus porosus | reverse complement strand
CCCTAAATCTGCTATTGATAATGCATTTTTAATAATATTTCTAACATGATTATGCCCCAGTCTCTTACACTTAGGCCTCTGTGAAAATCTGGGTCCATGGGTAATGGAGACTAAATATGTATCTGTTACAAATGTCATTTTAGACATAGTTTTAAAAACAGGCAGCCATAATCGAGCACATTGGTTCTGTTTGTATGGAACAGATGTCTGAAGCAAGTATTTACATGAAAATGTGAATATTTGTTCAGTCTATTATTCAAATGGACATGTGTGTATGAAATAATTGAATTATGTTAGCAATTCCATGTGTAAATCAAATTCATCTTTCATAGTTTGCTTAATATTATAATTTCATTTCAAATCCAAATTGAACTTTGTATAATTTTTTTTAAATGTGATAAAATATTGTTACGTGTTACTTGTTAAACTCTTCATTATTTTCTCCAACCTTTTTAAAGGTTATCCTTGGGGTATATACAAAACATGGAAATCTAAATGACAACACAAAATATGATCAGGCAGTTTCTGCTTGATATATTATTTTGCTTTATTTCCCCTTAATTAGCATATTAATAATGTAATCATAATATATGCATATAGAAATAAGGCAGTAAGTAATGAAAGGACAAAAGATAAAAAATAACTCATTGGCTAGGGACAGATAAACTGGTTTAAGTGGTCAGAAACTCCCTTAAATCTGTAACAGAACAGACATTCAGTGCACATTCAGTTTGGAAGTGGCTGAACCAGTTTGAGATATAACTGGTTGAATGCAGTATCACACTTGGTTTGGCTCAAACTGCTTTATGCAATGGCTGTTCCAGACCATTAAGCAACATGCCTGCTCTGCCTCCTTCCCCTTTTGGTCTCAATAGCCAAAAAAAAAGTCTTTATTGAATGAGAAATAGGGGAAATGGCTAACTCAACATTTGTCCAGAAAAGCGTTAGGGCTTATCCACTTTTTGTCTAATAGCTTAATGGGCAGGAAGTGGGAAATATTAGCCAGAGGCCCACCTCAACTTAAAGAGGGTTTGAATCTAAATCTCCTCTTTTTCATAGGAAAGTGCCCTAACCATCAGTCTAGGGGCTAGGCAGAGTTGAAGGCATCATGTCCTGTTGAAGATGGGCCACTGGCTATCCACAAGTGCAAGGTGTATGGGGTCAGAAGGACATTGAGCAAAAGGGAACCTGGCTATGAGCCCCAGTAAGGAAGGTACTGCACTGGGACTAAACCCTGGCTTCTGGCCCATATTCTTAGTTGTTTATTCATTAGCTATTTGCTGAAAAATGCATAAATAATCCCAGGGTTTAGGGCTTTCCTGAAATATCCAACACATGCTACTAATATCTGTTCCTCTATCCTAGGCCATCCATTACAATGTGACACAAATGCATTAATTTCTGGTTCTTGCACTTTTTGGCTTCTTTTCCCATTCCTACATTTTCTTTTCACTAGTGGGATAGGATATCTTATTCTGGGAACTATTATTTATTATCACCTTTAGCATAGATTATAATAATTGTCTCATTTTCCCATTAATCAAGTAGCTAATAATAGTCTGTTTTTATGTGATTCTGCATCATTAGGAATCATTAAAGCCGTGACAGTAAAAGGAAGGAGACTTATTGCAAAGTATGAAATGTACCAGACACTGCCCATTGGGCTAACGGTATAGCTGCCTAACTGCATTTTAAATGTTATCACATAGGTGCCTAAGCATTGAAGGCCATGCTGTACATTTCACTCCTGACTATGAATTTTTTTGCTGTCTTGTATGTCAGCCATTAAGTTAATTTAATTTAATGTGCAGTAACTGTGTGACTAGAATTATTCCTATGAAAGTTCTAAAACAATTCACCCTTAAAATATCTAAATCTTCTCTTTAAATTCATGGAGCATTCACAGGCATCTTCAGTCTAACTATGAATGAAATATATATCAGGAGTGATCTCTTTTACCACTATATATATGTATATGTATATATGTGTGTGTGTACACTAATATATATATATATTTATACACACACACACACACACACACACACACACACACACCATACCTACAGGGGCTGGGGAACTCCCTTCTCA
>NW_017728906.1:122731854-122734911 GCF_001723895.1 Crocodylus porosus | reverse complement strand
CCTGTTCAGCCTCCAGAAGAGAAGGCTGAGGGGGGATCTAGTGGCCTGTTACAAACTAGTCAGAGGGGACCACCAGGCACTGGGGGAGTTCGTGTTGCCCCGAGCACTACCAGGAGTGACTAGAATAGGAGTCACAAGCTGGCAGGGGATAGATTAGGCTAGATATCAGGAGGCGCTACTTCACTTTCAGGGCGGCTAGGATCTGGAACCAACTTCCAAGAGAAGTGGTGCTGGCCCCTACCCTGGGGGTCTTTAAGACAAGGCTAGATGAACACCCTGCTGAGGTCGTTTGACCCCAGTACTCTTTCCTGCCATGGCAGGGGGTCGGACTCAATGATCTGCTCAGGTCCCTTCCGACCCTACAAACTATGAAACATATATAATTTTATTTTTTCAGTCATGCTCCCCACCCCTCCATACACAGTTGCTTCAGCAACTGTACAAAGTACAATCATTTCAGGCACTTGCTTTATTTTGATGTAGTTGTTCTCAGTGCTATCTTTGGCCCCAGTTAGATGTTATATTTGTTATATGTGATATGCAAGCATTGAGTGACAAATTATGACATACCAGAAGTTAAACCAATTTCTCTCTGGATAAAAATGATAGATCAGCCACAAAGAAATTGGTCATTATCATCAAATAATTACAACTGAAAACTGAAAAAAAATTAGAACTTGAGGGAAGTCTTCCCAACTCCACCACTCCTGGCCGTTAAGTGACTTCCATATCTGGCCTAACTCATGAGCAGGGATCTTGTTTTGTGCTGATAAAAAAAATCTCCAATTTTCATATTACAAAAAGTAACCCCAAATCCACATTTTCCTGTAATTAAAATGAAACACCATGTAACAGGGAACCCTAGCCCTGTTAGTAGGAGGCAGGGTGCCCCCTTTAGAAACACCAAGTACCAGAGGACAGTGGTTAAAAGCCCAACCACACAGGCCAGTCAGCTGACTGGAAGGAGATATGGCTCTGGACATATATAAGCCCCAAGGATGAGACTGGCAGGAGTTAGTCCTCTGGCAGCAGCCAGGGGGGAAGGAGGTTGAACAGACAAATGCCTTGGGGATGTTTGGTTTCCTGTTTTGCTGCCTGTATGGAATATTCGTCTTCTAGGACCCCTGAAGGTATTCAGGATTGGGAAGGCTCTCAATGCTAAGGGGAAAGTTTAGTTTTTTTCAGAGACAAAGTGAGGATTGGATTGTTGTGTTATATGTTGTGTTATGAGTCCAGGAACTCATTCTTTTGTTGTATTTTAAAGTGGTGGACTGTGATGAGGCTAATTAGGGAGGAGGGGGCCTTATAGGGGCACACTACAGTGCATACCCCAGCACCACAGAGTGCACAGAAATAGGACTATGGAGAACCCAGAGCCAGGGAGGGCACAGAGTTAGGACTGCAGAGAGCTGTACACTAGACAGGGTGTAGAGGTAGAACTGCAGAGAGCCCAGTGCCAGAGAGGGTGTGGAGGTAGGGCTGCAGAGAGCCCAACGTTAGAGTACTATTCTTTACATACCATCTGTGAGACATGGGCCATCATGTAGAGGAGGTTTGTAGTGGTGGATCGCGACCCCTGGTGTCGGGGTAGTAAATGGGCAGCTTCCCAACTGAGTAGCATCATAATTATTGTTCTGTCAAGGCATGGCAGGAGAGAAAGGTGGGTGGTTAGCCCAGAAACAGAGGGTCAGGCCAACATTGGACAAGCCCAAGGATGGCTCCCTGTTACACACGACTGGTAGATAGACAAGTAGTGGTGTTTCATATTAATCGCAGGGTTATTTTTTAATCCAAAAATTGGGGATTTTTTGCAAAACCTGTCATTATGTCTCCAGTGCCATAATAAGCAACCACTCTCAAAAGAAAACCATCAGAATCCACAAATCCTATATCTGTCACTCTATGTCTGTGACAAACTAGGAAACTGTACAGCTGTGAGGAACACCAATGGCGACTTTGTAAAATGCACCTATTGTTTTGTGCTGGACATGTAACAAAAGCACCTAAACAGCGTGGCTACACAACTGACGTTACGGACCAAAGCACAACAACATTCTGTCATTCTTTTTTCAGAGTGTAAAGGTGTGCCACGTAGTGAAATTAACCATAGGATTGTGGTGTAATACATTGAGAATGGTATGGCTACCTGGAAGGTCTTTGAGTGGTCAGATAAGTTAAAATATGGTTGCATGTTAATAATGTCTTGCCCTTGAAGCAGAGAAGAGAAAGTGGAGGAAGAAAAAGAAGAGTAACACCAGTCTATGGCCTACTTTTCCCTGTGGAAAGATCTTCAATTTTTGCAGACTCTCTCTCATATATATATGGCACAGACACATGAACACCAGCAGGAACAAGTTTTCATAGAACAATCACTCCCTCTCTGACCTCACAATTATAATGTTCAAAGAAAATTTACAAAACTCTTGCAGAATATGGGCCTGAGCATAGGTGTTCAAAACCCTATAGGACAGTAAAAAATCTGGTCTTACTACTATTCTGGATCACTAGAATCTAACAAAAAAACCCAATAATCTCCCTGTGCTTTACAAAAAATAACTACCCTTTCACTCTGCCACTAACTAGATTGTCCATTCTACTGTATTTCCTTAGTCTTGTAATACCTAAATTACTTCCTTGCTAATTCAGAAGGCCTGAGGTGAAATTAATATTGCATTATTATTTTCCACTTGTTTAGAGACTAACAAAAAGAACTTTTGCACAACAATTTGTCCAAAATCTAGCAGCTAACGTACAGTAAGGAAAGCAGAAATTCAAATATAGGACACGGAAGCAGGTAGACACATTACTAAAAAATAGTTTGATAGTTTCAATAGCCTTGCCATCTACTGCCTATACTATAACGTCCCAATTCAGGCACCCTTATGAACTGAATATGAAACAGCCTGCTCCAGCTTGCTTGATTTCACAGATTTCATAGACATTAGGGCTGGAAGGGACCTCGGGAGATCATTGAGTCCAGCCCCCCGCCCAAAGGGCAGGAAGTCAGCTGGGGTCATAGGATCCCAGCAAGATAAGCATCCAATTTACTCTTGAAGG
>NW_017728906.1:122708985-122731843 GCF_001723895.1 Crocodylus porosus | reverse complement strand
GGGGGTGTCTGGGGGGCTTCAGGGGAGCGGGGGCACAGCAGGCTTCACCCGCGCATCTCTCACCGCTCCGGAGCTTAACTGACATTTTTTTTTTCTTTCCCCTGTTTGGTGGGCCCTTTTAAACTGTGCGCATGCGCAGTGGGCCTGCCGTCGGGGAACGCTGGTTTCTCAGGCCAGGGGGGCCCTGCCTGGTATTTGGGGGGC
Source organism: Crocodylus porosus (assembly GCF_001723895.1). Classification (NCBI taxonomy): domain Eukaryota; kingdom Metazoa; phylum Chordata; order Crocodylia; family Crocodylidae; genus Crocodylus; species Crocodylus porosus. The sequence continues at coordinate 122,731,639 of NW_017728906.1, read as the reverse complement.
CCTGCCCTACAGGAGGGGGACTGGTGAGTACCCCACTCCTTCTCTTGTCCCTCCCTGGGGGGCTGGGCCAAGTAGGGGCCTGGGCGGGGGCTTGACCCGGCCCGGCACCAGGCAGCGGCCTCCTCCCAGGGACCAAGGAGTTAACCCCTTCCCACCACTAGCCCGCTTACCTCCGGCTGTGCTGATCTGCTGATTTCATGCGTTTGTGAGGCTTGTGAGGTCAGTTGTTTTAGATTTAGGTATTATTCCAAGGCAGTATTGTTGTCTTTAACTAATATAATCTTGGGGGATTTATACATGTGCTCCAGTGTGTGTGTGTGGGGGGGGGCTTTAATTAAAGCAGCTCCAAAAGTGGCTTGTCAAATGAGTTTTAGTTGAAGTGCCCCCACCACCATTTTTCAGTATAAGGATGCTGATACATGTGATGTTGGAGTCTGGTAGGTTGCAGTAATTACCACTCTCCAGCAGGTTTGATTAATCAGAGCAACCTCTCTGCACATGTATAGGTGCCCATAGCTACTAATAATACACTGATAGTAGTTACTGTTCCTTGTAATTCTGTTACATCTATCAGTAGCTTCTGATCCTGAGGTTTTATTGGGTCAGATTATCTCCTTGCTGGATCTTGCAAGAATAAACATCATGGTTCTTCAGTACATGTATATTTTTCTTTTTGACAGGAAACAAAGCTCTGTACAGAGAAATGTTTTTACTTCTGTAATGTCTTTTACACATGCAGTCTTGGCTGTTTTATTTTCTTATTTGAGGAACATATAAAACAGCTATTGTCTCTTTTATGTGTTTCCTTTCAATACACCTAACTATTGTAGTCTCCTTGTTCTCTTTGGCTAGAGACAGACATTCCAAAAGCTTGAGCCTGAATTGATTCAATCTTTGCAGGTTAGTCTAACCTGCCTAGGTTGAATCAGAGTGCAACTGCACAAACATTCCCTCTGGACTGAAGAAATGAGGGCATATGCCTTCAGTGGCTCAGCCTAAAAGTTGGGGTGCACTAGAACAACCCTCCCTTACTTTCCATAGTGCTGAGCTGAAGGGGGTGTGGCCAGGCTCTGGCAGGACCTCTGATTAGGGAGGGGTTTAAACTCCCACCCTGGCCTGCACAGTCCCAGGCTTTTCCTTGCTTGCTGCTCAAGGGTTGGGAATGTTGCCAGCCCCCAACCTCCAGCTAGTACTCTGAAGCAAAGGGGGCGGGAGGTGCATGCATCTCTTGATATTCTGAGCTTTTCAGTCTCCCTCTCCCTGCTTCATACTGTCTGTAGCAAACCTGACACAGGCAAGGGAGCCAGCAGGGTACTGCCCTGCCCACCCCAGCTCTGGCCCTTTAAGAAAAAAAAATACCCCTGGAATCACCATTCTGTCTAGTGCGGGTGATCCCCGCTGCCCTATGCAATGTGGGGGGTTCTACATGAGCCTGCCAAAGTCCCAAGGCTGTTACTGGTATGGTGCATCCTGGGGCTTTTCTCATTTTTTTTTTAGTGGGCTGGAGCATGTCAGGCATGGGAAGCTGTGAGGGCGGGGATGGAAGAGTGAGGGGGTTGGGGGCTTGTGCAGAACTCACCATGCAGTGTGGGGCAGTGCGGGGTGACAGGGATTGCTCCCCCCCACCCGGCAGCACCCAGTGAGCAGTAGGGCTTTTCTTTAAAGGGCTGGGAGCTGGGGCAGGCGAGGAAGCCATGGAGCATCTGGGGGAGCAGGCAGGGGTCGGGGCTGGCAGGGGTCCCCCCCATGGTCTCCTCCCCCCTCCCTCAGCCTCCTCTCCCCAACCCCTAGTACTTACCAGCTCAGGGTCAGTTGCAGCTCCCTGCTGCAGCCACTGCAGACTGCCTGAATCATCAAAGCTCTCCAAATCCCTTCCAAAGACTTGGAGGGCTTTGAATCAATTTGGACCTTTTAACTAGTCCCCTGATTTGATTTGGATTTGGAGATTCAGCAACCAAATCAGGCCAAATCTCCTCTGAATTGAATTAGCATCCAAAGCAGCACACAGCCCTACAACATTTTTCAGCCCATCAACAAGGGGCAGGGCCAGCCCTGTTCTCTGGAGTATGCAGCATAGCCCAGTCCAACCCAGGGCTGCAAAGCATCTGGGATGCGAGGGGACTCTGGTTTAACTTAAACCAGGAAGAGGTCTGGGACAGATATCGTATAAACCTGTTTGACCCAAATCAGTGAAGTCTGATACTACATTCAACCAGGTTTATGTTAAACCAGTTTCAGCCATTTTGAAACTGGTTTATGTGCACTGAACTTATGATCTATTACAGGTTTAAATCAGTTTCTGATTACTTAAACCAGTTTATGCATAAATGTCTGTCCCTAGCTTTAGGGTTTGGAAGTTGTAGAAATAGAGAAAGGTGTGAATTAGCTTACCAGAAGCAAGATAAAAGAGATGATACTAGTTAAATTGAGCTGGGCTGCTGAACTCACAGTTTATTAGAAACCTATGACCATTGATTTTCAAGTCTTTTTTTTTTTTATGTTTCATAAGCACACTGGTTACAACAGATTTCAGGTCTCATTTCCCAAGAAATAATGTGTCATATAATGTATTTTTAATTAGTGCCATCAGATGAAGTCCTTAATCTCTGATGCATGCTTTACAACAGTAAACCATGCATCAAGATAATTATCCTGAAGATTATGTGATTTGTAGATTGTATTATGCAGAACTAGAAAGCTTAAATTGGTATACTGATCAGTACTTTTTCCTGATAAAAAAATTAATTTAAAATTTTACATCAAAATCCATTAAAGGGTATTGCTGCCAATTTGTCAGAGTCTACAATTATCTACGAAATCACCACACTTCCTAAATTTTGTCAAGCTGAGATAGGGTATTTTTTTGTTCTGTTTCCACACCCCCCCCCCAGCTAATAGTAAATTTTTGGTAAGGAGAAGTGAAAGTTTAATACATTTTTATGAAACAACCAGAATTTACCTTATGATTTCATCTGGGGAAAAACTTCACAATTCACAAAGCAATAGAAACTGGTAGCAATGGTCCTTCTTTTCTGTGATGGCTTAGTGAGGGGTAAGAAGTGTTCTGGAGTAGGGGGTTGCTTTAATGGAGCTTAGGTTCAAACATGGTCCTTTGGGTTACATTTTTATATCTGAAAATTGGGGATTTTTTTTTTTTAATCAGAGAAAACAAGGATCGCTGCTGAGGAGGACCACTGCCACTACCTACCTGGCCATTGCTACCACGCCCCACAACATTGTTGCCACTTCTCATCACCTAGCTACTAAGCCTGCATGAAGCAGCAAGTATTTGCTTCAGATTTGGTTGATTTAGAGTGACAGTGATTCGATTCAGAGATTCAAATCACTGTCCCAATTCGATTCAGCCAAATCAGATCAGAAGATTTGGCACTGCTTTGGAGATTCAGCCATAGACTAAACAGGCAGCAGTCCTCACCACAATGGACACAACCTCCTCCAAGTAGTAAGTCTGTTGTGGTGGGTGGAGATGGAGGGAAGGAGTGGAGATTGGGGCTGGGGATGGGGCAAGCTGCCCAATTGGGGTGGGGGGTGGGACTCAGGAAGTGGGGTCGGAGGCATGTGGGATGTGGGCTCAGCAGCCCTGGGACTGGGAGTTATGCCCTGCTGCCACTTGCCACCTGGAGCGTGCTGTGCCTGTATCACACCTCTGCCCTGGCACAGCAAGCAGCAGCAGGGCATAGCCCCCTCTCCCAGCACTACCATGTCCACATCCTGTTCCCCCCTGCCCTGCCACGGCAAGCAGCAGCAGGACATAGCAAACCGCTTGCCCAGGCAGGGTGGAGGGTGTGGTGCAGGATGCCACCACTGTTGCTGCTTGCCCATCCAGAACAAGGGGGGTGAGTGCAAGCCATGCCTACATTGCACCCCACCATCACCCTGCCTGGGCAGGTGATGGCAGTGCCCACATCCCATGTCCTCCTACCTTAGCTGGGCAAGCAGCGGCAGCACCCACATCCTGTGCCCTCCCACCCCAGCTGGGTAAGCAGCAGCAGTGCCCACATCCTGTGCCCCCCCATCCCAGCTGGGCAAGTGGCAGGCTATGCCCTGCCGCTGCTTGCCTAGCTGGGGAGAGGGGGTGTGGGATATGGGCACAGCAATTCTGGGATTTGGGCTATGCCCTGCTGCTGCTTCCCCAGCCAGGGCAAGGGGATGCAATGTAGGCGTGGCTCACGCCAGGTAGAAGGGGGCAAGTGGCAGCAGGGCACAGACTCTACTCACAGTGCTGCCGCACCTGCACCCCATCCCCAAGTCTCATGCGTCCCAGCCCCAACCCCATCCCAATCCCTACCTCCCTCACACCTCTTCCCTCCCCCCTCCACCCACCACAACAGACTTACCAGCTGGAGGCAGCTGTGTTCAGCATGGTGAGGACTGCAGCTTATTTAGTCTATGACCAAATCTCCGAAGCAGTGCCAAATCTTTTCCAAATAGATTCAGAGGCTTCCTATTCAATTCAGACCTTCTAACTGGTCTCCCAATTTGATTCAGATTTGGAGATTCAGCTGCCCAATTGGGCCAAATCTTCTCTGAATTGAATCAGTTACCAAAGCTTTTCACAGTCCTACTGGATACCATGTGGCTGAAGGTCCCCTTCCCCCAACACTGCGCTCCCCACTTAAGCCTCCTACAGCTGAAGACCCCTGGAGAAGTTCACTATCACTGAAACATTACAAATGCCACCCAGCTCCATGGACTGAATGAAATGGTTCTATGGGCTGTATCCTACCTGCAGGTTGCTAACCATTGGTTTAGTGATTAGAAATCCCATAGGAAATTTAGGTTCATTTCTGTTTTCTATGTAAGAAGATTTGAATCCATATTTCCTATTTCTCATGGAAGCAACCTGATGACAAGCTTATAAGATATTTTTTGGCTGGTGGATAAGACAGTCTCAGTTTTTCCTGTTGATTTTTTCCTGTTTTACTGCCTAAAAATAATTAAACATCCACCAACACAGGGACTGACAACTACCTGTTCCACCTCTCAGATAAGTAGTCTAGCCACTAGGATATAGATTATTATAAGTTACCACAGCAACTCACTTTCAATTCGCATCAACATTTTATTAGTGCTACAAAGCACAAGAGTTAGATAATATATTATTGGGTAATAGCTACTTACACTTTATCTACAACTGCTTAAAGAAACACAGATGTAGATAACTCCTATAACATCTCTTTTCCAACAATGTAAAGAAGCTAATTTCAGTTAATAATTAGAAAATGTTTTTCTCTTCCACTTCTAAGATGAGGAACCGTACTTGCTCAGCAGGGAGTCCATGTATTTAGCATCTATCTATTCATTCTCTTTAAAGGATTTGTCTAGGTTCCTTCTATAGATTCTTCCTGACTTTACCCTGCTTTGGAATATAAGATGATATACTCTCTGTCTAATTTGAACCACAGAATAATTTACAGAATGAGCATGTAGGTTATAACAGTTGTTTTAGACTTGCATTTTGATAATGTGCTATTTTAAATTAATATAAAGTGCTTCACATTTCTCTGTAGGGTAGTGGGAAGCACAGTCTCCTTTAATGGATCTCTTTTGGCAAACATTGTGTCTTTACAATTGAAAGATATTCAGTTCCTGTATCCCCCTGCTTTACCTGTAGCATGTTACAAAGTTCCTGATGTTTTACAGCAGTGTGCTTGGTAATTGCACAAGATAACTGAGGGTTATTTTTACAACAAGCTAAGTGCACTTTTGCAGGGGTCAGTCCAGAGGGAGTGCAGTGGCAGTCTCAACCCACTTTCTGGAAGGGCAGCTGGGGACTTTTTCCCCTAAAGCCATTAAGAATGCACCCCCCCAGCACTTCCTCCCTTCTCCCTTGTGCTCAGCAGCATCTTTCCTCCCTTCCCCTCCCACCGCTGCCACTATTTCTGGCTGATCTGAGGGTGAGTGTGAGGGTTCAGCTGAGCCTGCAGATACCCACTGAGGGACAAAAAGCGGGGGCAGCAGGACAGGAGCACAGATTACCAAATTATTGGGTCAGGGCCTGGGTTGGTGGAAGAGGGAATGCAGGACTCATTTCAGGGGAGCTGAGAGGGGAGATTCAAGAGACATAGTCAAAAATGAAAGCCAAGGCCAGGAGCAAGGAATCAGAGACCTGGTGCCAAGTTCCAGGGAGAATCCAAGATCAGGGTCAGGGAAGCCAAGCTGTGTCAAAAAGCCAGTGAATCCAGAACAAGCAAAACCAGTGTTGAATTCAAGGAGAGATCTAAGATCAGGGTCAGGAAAGTCAAAGCCAGGGTCAGAAGTCAGAAAATTTGTAAATGCGAGGTTTCTTAGAACACACTGAGGCTCTGCCAAGGTGTGCTTATAAAGCGTGAGTGGCACTTTTGGCAGCTAATCCAGCTGCAGGGAACTGAGGCAATTGCATTAAACAGGGATCGGGGCAGGTATGATAGCTCAGGTGCGTGACCCAACAAGGTATGCTTGATCAGAGGCCCTGACAGTGTAGGAATCTCCACAGTCAGTCCAACTATGCTCCTATGGGCTTCTTGGGGAGTCAGGCTCAGAGACAGCAGTAGCAGAGGCAGCAGCAGCAGATGGGGTCCTCCTCTCTGTCTGATTCCCTTGTAGGCTCCCCCCAGCCGATGTGCAGGCTTAGAGTGGGGGAACCTGCCAACCACTTCTGCCACTGCTGCTGTCACTGTCCCCAGTTGAGCTGTGCTCCTCATGCTGGAATGGGGAAGCAGCAGCTCTGGACCTTCCTTTCCCCTGTGGTATCCAGGGGCAGCACTGAATAGGGGGGAGGGGCAGGAGATAGAAGAGGAGGTGCTACTGAGCATGGAGGGGAGATAAGTGACTTCTGGGGTGGGAGTTGGGGTTTTTACCTGCTATAGGGACTTACAAAAAAAATTCCTGCTGTTTTTCCCATACATGATCTTCCCAATGCAGTGGGTGGCTTGAGGCAGGGAGCAGAGGTGTAACCATCCCTGCAGCACTAGTCACTGTTTTCATAGCCCTCTTTACAAAATCCTGAATCCATCTGTGTACTTGTATAGGCTGATTTAGGTAGCGATGATCTTTCCTTAAGTAAGGGGTTGGACTAGAGGACATCCTGAGAAACCCTACTTTTCTCTGATTCTATGAAATATAATGTATAGGAATAATGTGACCTTTTTTTCCCTACTTAATCATACATGTTTACAACAAAGATTATTTTATGAAAAAAAGTGTAACCCCAACAGAAATGGATTAAGAAACATGGGAAAGATTTGATTTCCCTCTATCCCTGCAATTTCTTGTTGACATGAAACCAGTCATAAGTATTAGTATTGAGACTCCTGATTAAGCAATACCCTTCTATTTAGTCATTTCCTCTTAAAGTAAAAAAAAGAAAAAAAAGAAAAAAAGTTTTCTGCTCATTCATCATAACAAACAGTAAGATCAGAAGTAATTTAAACTAAAGAAAAGGCCATATTTCTACCTATTGGTTGTCAAAGTAGACTAGGGTACTTAAATATGATTGTATTCTACCCTATTCAAGTCCCTGAAAATCCATATTGAATTTACCTTTTTAATGTACCATCATGTGACCCTTAAGACTAGTCACCAAATAGAAGGATGACCCTCAGGGATTTGAACAGTTTGAATTAGAATCCCACTTAGATGACTAAGGGTGTGCACAGACACCCAGGAAGGTTAGACTACATTAAAAATAGCTACCCAATCCATGGTAAATCAGAATGAGGGGTGTGTGTGGAGGGGATCAGGGTGGCAAGCAATATCCAGGGGGGAACTGTGGGGTCCACAGAGAGCTTTGGAGGATAGGAAGATTCTGGGGGGAGGACTAGGAGATTGGGGTGGGCAGATGAGGTCTTTGGGGGGATTGATGGGCTCTGAGAGGCTTTGGTGGGATCATTGGGGGAGCTCATGGACTCCAAAGGGGGGTGGGGATGGGGTGCTCTCTTCCCCACCCTCCAGGACCAGAATCTATTTTAAGTCCTCCATCTTTCCTCCCACATCCCCAGACAAATAGCACCCCGAGTGAACCTACCCCCTGTTCCTTCTACCCCTCCCCCCACCCCAACTTAGTCCCAGCATTGTTGAATGCTGATAAAACAGGCATTAGGAGCAGTTTGTGGGATGGCGGGTTGTGGAAGGAGAGCTGTTTGGTTTGTGTGCAGTGTCCATTTGGGGGTGTGGGGAGGAGCGGGGGGTGGTGCTAAAAATAAACTGGAGCTGGGGAGGGGATAGGAAAATGCAGCCCCAGGGCATGGGCCAGAAGTTGGGCTTTCCCAGCTGTGGGGCTTCACTGGGTTGTACAGAAATTCAGTTAGATCAGTTTCATGGGACCCAAGCTAAGTTAAACTGCCTCAGAGGTTACAGTTAACTTAGATGGGGCCTGTCATTTTTTTAGACAGATTTAACTGTCTTGAACTTCTGTAAAGTTTGCACATAGATCGACCTAACTAGAGTAGCATTCACAACCAGGCAAACTAAGTTAGATCGGGTGGCCATTTTTAATGAGATCTAACCTCCCCCTAACCTTCCCAAATGTCTATGCATAGCCTGTGTGTACTTACACAACTAACAGGTGAAAAATAATCTGTCCCTTGGTTTAATATTACCTAAGTAGATTAATCCACAACATTTTTCTCTGAAGACAGTACCTGAAACACCAATTTGGAATCTATGTGCATGTGCGTGTGGGTGTGTGTGGGGGGGCAAGGTTACAGTCTTTTTCCTACTTTAAGTAATATTCATTTTGTGGAAAATATTTGAACGTTCATCTGGAGAAAGGATTCAGAAGTTCTGTATTCTGATTCCTAGACTGGTTTTCCGTTTTACACAGTGATGGTTGAATGTAAAACACAGAACATATTTATGGAGCTGAGACTGGAATACAAGATTTCTCCCTTCCAGGGAGTTACTTAACCACTGGGCTACAGAGTCAGGTTCCTTTTTGTCTGCTTACACTATCTTTTCCACTTCCCCAACCAATGTTGCATTTTTTGTTACACAGCAACGCAGCTCCAAGAGAAGGCACAAGAAATCCATCCCTACCACAACCCAACCTAGCTTACAAACTATTGTTAAAGCACTCTTTTGAGAGATGGGAGATGTGAACTTGAGTCCCATAATTTTCCATATTTGGCTATGGAAAAAACAATAGAACATTTTTTATGTTGTAAAGAACTTAGAAAGACCATAATAGGTCAGAATAGTTTTAACATTTTTTTTTTATTTGAAATTGTTGGGTTTATCATGTGAATCATGTTTGCACACTTAAAAGTACATCATGTTGCATCCTATGGTAACCCTGGATGGTTGTCAACATCCATCAGAGGGTACCACAGCACTCTGACTGAGAATCACGGATTTATGGAGAAAATAGTACAGCATACTAGGAATTTATTAGACCCCAGGTCTTTTGAAGAGCCACTCAATAGTTATTCTATGCAACAGGCCACTACTTTAAATATAGAAGAGTTTAGTTGCCTGAGGGAAGCCATTTTTTTGTTTTTTTCACTGAACTCCTAATGGACTTTCTGCTCAGGCTGTCTCTGGATAACCACATCTGACTGCCTTCCCCAAGTGAGAACTTAAAAAAGAAAGTAATAATCTCTTGAGATAATTAAATTGATTAATTCAGTGTCAATTGATTCAATCTTAAACCACCATTCTTTAGAGAACTCAAAATGTACAGTAAGTGACCCATTCATTATACCACTGGGAAAGTAAATAACAAAACAAAAAGTAATAGTAAAGGGCAAGTCATGCCACAGGAAAAAAAATTTTTTAGCATATAGAAAGTTTCCTGTACATTTAGCTTCATAATTTCATGCTTGAGGTGTTAACATATTATGATTAACAGAAAGCAGAACAATAGTAGGTCTAGGTGAAATGAAAGAACATTTGGATATAAACTTCAAATCTTTTTAAAATAATGAAGTACAATTGAAAATAGAAATATGTTTAATGGCTTAGAAATCATTTTAATATCACCAAGCATGGATAGAGAGTTAACTCCCAGCTTGTCCACTTTTTTGTGCCTCCGTTAGTTTAACTCACATATTACAAACAACTGAATCGTATGCCTGATTTTTGTCTAACTGTTGATCAGATTATTTTAGATGATAAGGGCAGAATAGAGGTCTATATGAGGATATCAGACCATGTAATTTAATGGGCAGAATAGTGAGGAGATAGTAGTATATATGAAAAACCTAATGTTTGCTGGCTTTCTAGTGCTCTCAGTTCTTCCAAAGCTTACACTGATGTTCAGTCACTAAGGGACGCTGGAGAACAAATTAATAATGTCTGGTATGGTATATAATAACAATAACAGTTGTTTATTAAAAATTTTTATTAAACAAATCATCCCATTCTCTATTATGATTGGACGGGAACTACAGGATGACAAGAATTTGAGGTTTACTTAAGTCACTAATGGAATTCGGACCTATAAATTGGTAATGCTGTATTAGGATGTTCTTTTTTTGTTTTGCTTTAAATGTGCAAACTGCCATTGACTCCTAATGCGAGAAGTTTTTGAACAGTGCTAAGCACATTTGAAAATATCATTTGCTATGCCATATTTTCTGTTATACAATAAGCAGCCAAAAACAGCACTCCCTCCAAAATTTGGATGCACATCTTAAGTGAGGAAGCTGTTTTCTTCCCTGGAAAGGAAGCACTCCTTGAAATACTGTGCATGTCATGCAGCTGCCAAAATGGATGCTGCTTTTCTCTAGCTCTAAAAGCTGAAGGGGTTTTGTTAACCCTCTCACATCTATAGTCATTGGATAAGTACTGTAGCTTGTGCCTGAGGCAAAAGTGAGCTACTGGTAGTAGCTTTATGAGGCTTGTGATGTAGAAATGCATTTTATTTACAGAAACTTAGCTAAAGAACTGCTTAAAGAACTAATCATCTTGCTATTACCCTTGAAAAGATCTGGGGCATAACTGTGTGAGACAGAATTATGTCCTCCTGGAAATACAGTGTGTCCTGGAAGTGTGGCATCTTGGAAGTTCCCACAGCCTGTTGCCCCACTCAGGCTATTTCCTGGGATACCATAGTTCCTGGATATTCTGTGATCTCAGGAGGACATGCACTGTCACATGGTTGGCCATAACTCTGGAAAAAAAATCTTTTTCTTCCTTCCAAAGAACGAGGTGCTTATTTAATTTGGCGGCATTTTATATGCAAGAAAAAATGGCATAAATGTTGACTTAGCTAGTAATGAAGATGGTCAAGAGATACTGTTAACATCACAGATGTTTACCTTAAGCTATTAGTACAATACAACCCTTCAACAAGGAATAGAACAAAAACCATAATTTACTTAATTATTATAATTTAAAGATTCCACTGCCAATGCAACTAATATAATGAGAAAAATAGTAATTCTAGGAGAATATAACGTTAAAAACTCATCAAAATGGATTTTCAACTGCAGACAAAATCATGATGCAGTTTATATTCTTGTGATCTGGTCTGCAAAAGTAGAGGGAATATGAGGAAGGTTAGCATGGCTACTTCCCCTTGTATGGTCTGCTCCCTTCTGGGGTCTCTGACATGCCAGCTAGAGGAGCTCCAGGCCACAGTCCAGAGACTATGTGCCATCAAAAACTGTAAGCAGGAGATAGACTCCTACTGCCAGGCCCTTCTCCCCCAGGAACCAGAGGGTAGACCACGGTCTCCCTCCAGGACAAGGGAGGACTCTGGGACCTCCCATTCTCTCCAGTCAGAGGCATGGACCAAGGTGGGGAGGAGGCTGTTCTCAACCAGACTGGCTGACCTGCTCCACGAGGCTTTAAACTAAGCCCGCTGGGGGACGGGGGACTACTGCCACTGCTGGCCCTCTGAGCAAACCTTGCAAAGCCAGCAGGCCAAGGCACTTAAGGGAGCCCACCCCTGCCCCAGCCCTGGTGCAATCTGTGAGCAAGGCAAGAGCCCCCAAGGGGACACTTGCCTGCCTGTACGCAAATGCCAGGAGTTTGGGGAATAAGCAGGAGGAACTAATCCTCCTGCTTAACGCAAATAATTATGATGTCATAGGGATAATGCAGACCTGGTGGGACTCCACCCATGACTGGACCATGGGTATAGATGGCTATACCCCGTACAGGAGAGATTGAGTAGATAAAAGGGGCGGGGGTGTATCTGTCTATATTAAGGAAAGCTACCCATCCCTGCAAGCTGATGTTGGTGACCAGGGTGGATGACTGGAGACTCTCTGGGTTAAAATCCATGGGAAACACAGCACAGGGGACACAACAGTGGGAGTCTACTACAGACCTTCCACCCAAAGTCAAGAGCTTGACAAGGAGTTCACCCAGGAACTGCCTGAGGCCGCATGCTCCAGGAACATGGTTGTCATGGGTAACTTCAATTACCCAGACTTCCCGTGGGAGGATCACTCAGCAAAATCCGAGCGGTCACAAAGCTTCCTATCATGTGTGGATGACCTCTACCTGACTCCAGAAGTCTACAGGCCAATAAGAGATAACATGCTGCTCTATATGGTACTGGCTACTGGGGATGACTTAATCAGTCACCTAGTGATCAGTGGGAAGCTGGGTGATAATGACCATGAGCTGATCACTTTCACCATCCACCATAAAACTGGCAAGTCAGTCAGCAATATGGAAGTCCTTGACATTAGAAAAGCTCAGGAGGCTTCTCAGTGAGGCCCTAAGGGACCAGGACCCCAGGGGGAGGGGAGTTCAAGAAGAGTGGTTTCTCCTCAAGGGAGCGATCCTCAATGCACAAGCTAATTCTTCCATCTTGGAGGAAAGGTAGCAGAAGGGCACAGCAACCCTCCTGGCTCTCCAGGGATCTAGCAGACCTCCTGAGGGTAAAAAGAAAGGCCTACAAAGGATGGAGGATGGGATTCACCTGTAAGGAGGAATAGTGTGCACTGGTCCAGTCCTGCAGGGAGCAAACCAGGAAAGCCAAGGCTGCAACTGAACTCCAACTAGCTTCAAACATCAAGGACAATAAAAAGTCCTTTTTCAGATATGTGGGGAGCCGGAGGAAAAGCAAGGGCAACATTGGACCCCTGCTGAACCAGGGTTCAAGCACCTACATTGGACACCTTCAAGAGCAAATTGGATGCTTATCTTGCTGCAATTCTATGACCCCAGCTGACTTCCTGCCTTTGGGCAGGGGGCTAGACTCGATGATCTTTTGATCCCTAATGTCTATGAAATCATTAGAATTTTTATATTTTTCAAATATAATTACTATGCATCTTCCCTTACAAATGTGATAGTGATAAGGAATAAGTAAAAAAAAAAAAAAAAGGGCAGGGGGCTGTATTCTTCTTTCTTCATTAGCTGAAAGAACCATAATCAAAGCATCATGAAGCCCACAAATTGTATAGTAATTGTTGAAAAAAATGCCTATAAAAATCATTTTCAGCTTATAAGATTAAACTTCATATATTTTAAACAACTCAGATTACCTGTTCTATAAATGGCTTATTAGACTCTGTTTTATGAAATGTATTTTAAAGTGTGATGATTTAAAACAGAGCACTTAAGGCTAACACTAAAATCCATAACAGTATTTAGGCACCCAGGCTCAGATTTAAAAAAAAAAATCTAGTTGTAATAGTGTGTATTGTCTTTAATAAAAGGTATGTGTGTGAGCTCATAAGAAGAATTGACAGAGATTTTTGAATTAACCTTTATTATAAAAAATACTAAAAATAAATGGTGAAAATGCAAAGGTACATGGCCCTCTCAGGGGCTGAGCATAAAAATCTTGGCAGTGACAAAAAAGACTATAACACCACAGATTGAAACCTCTTCTCTCCCTCATGGGGTTAAAGATTATGGACCTGCTGTCCATCTTCCATCTTTCAGAGTGTTCCCTCAATGGCACAGCATGACATGAACTGGTCCTCATTTTGTTGCAAAGTGATTTGTTCAAATTCAAATGTGATACATGCCCAGACCAAGAAGTAGAATATTTTGAGGCCCTTGAAAGCCAGTTTCAGAGTTTCTATCTTGGCCTGCCCAAAGGAAAACTGGCCAAGCAGATCTTGGTCCCCTTAGCCACTTGGTAGAGGAAAGAGCAGATTATGCAATCTGGAAGAAGTCAAAGTCCAGTAAAGTAAAGAGGATGCTAAGGACAGCTGCAGCTGGAGGAGTCTGAGAAGGCATCGTAGTGAGTACCTTCTACCTTGTCCTCACAGAAAGGGCAGGCTGCTGATGCTAGTAGGTCTAAGTGCAGACAGGTACTCATGGCTTGGGTGCCCTGTAACTGCTGCTACTAGAAGTTCCCCATCACCAAGAGAAATGGTAACATGTATGGGTTATGCCAAGCCAGGTCAGCTTGCTCTGGTATTTCTGCCACTAGATGCCACCTCCCAGTCATGTCATAGCAGGGCATAAACAAATAAACATGAGACATTTACTTTCTATGAGTTTTGTGCCTTCCCAGACAGGACATTTAAGCAGATCCCACCACTGTTCTTGTTGGGCATGGGGAGAGACATCAGAATACTAGGCCCACCACTAACATTGTTGTCCATCGCCAAATAAATACACACTGTAGGCAGTTTTTCTAGCAAGCTGCCATTGGGGAATTGGGAGACATTGTTGACATGTGTGGATGGCACCAGAAGAATCTGCATGGCAGTAAGTACATCTACAGGGAAGAAAGCATTCAGTTCAGCCATAGGTGTAAAGTAAAGTTGTGGACAAAGTGCAGGCCCAGCTGTTCAGCTGGAGCTTTGACTGAAAGCCAGACAGACTGAGCTGAGTTGAAGTTGGTCAGCTTGATGGTGTGCAACTGGACCAAGAAAGCAATGAGAATTCTGAAAGTGAGGCTGGTGCCCATTACTACAAAGGCAACTTATGGACAGAAAACTCCTGAAGAAGTTCAGAAATCACAGGGACCTGCTCTGAGGATCTCAGTCAGAAATAGGTCTGCCAGGCTTAGGTCAGGCTGTGGTAGAAGGGCAGGAAGATGTCCCAGCTGAGGGGATCAAGGTACAAAAGGAAAAGTTCCCTATAAGGTTGAGGTACCCAGCTTGAAGGAGGAAAGCAAAGCCAGGTGTTGCCAGGAGAAGTGAATGGTAAGTTTACCAGCAAATAGCAGGTATTGAATGTCTTGCAGGAGGAAGGCAATCATCCTGCTCACTGGATCAATCAGTCCCTCATTGGTGGGCAGCTAGAGGACATCCCACTGGAGCCACTGGTGCCCATTCCAAAATAAGTCCACAAAGAGCTTCTAGTGCCTTTTGAGGAAGGTCATTGACAGGTCCGGCACACCTGTGCTACAAAGTAGCAGCTACCAGGTCACTGAAAACCCAACTTCAGTAGGAGAGGCTGGGCAGGTGCTAGCACCACCACAGCCACCAGTTCTTAATGTGAAGAAAAGTTCAGTTACTGAGATCCCCTTTCATGGGCAGTAGCATAAGGACTGATCTCTAGCTCCTGGCTGGTACTTGAGGCTTTCCTGGAAGATGTTCAGGAGGTCTGGGCCAAGGAGGGGCCAAAAAGTCTTATAGAATTAGATGGTAATCTGTTGAAGCCTGACACCTTTCCCATGGTCAGTCCCCCAACAGCAGTGGTCAGCTTTCCCAAAGATAGATTCTGTCCGAGCTCATCAGCTTCAGATATGGAGATCCTGGAGAAGACTTCATGCAGGTGTTGAATGGTACATGGGCAGGCAGGTTCAGCTGTTAATGTGCTTGATGTTCTTTTGTTTTGTGTGCTCTTCTTCATTTCAGAATAATTGGGACAGGGCATCAGCCTCTGTAAGTTTTTTGGAACCAGATTCAAGTTCTAGTCCTTTGGACCATGCCCTCTACCAGTTCTTTCAAGTGCTTTTCCTGGAGGCTGAGGTTCTTGTACAGCCCATGGCCATTACCAGCATCCTTCATAGACAGGGACATTCCTGGGGCCGGGGGGGGGGGGCAGAAATCAGGGCAACTTCCCCAGGCTCCATGCTTTGGGGGGTCCTGCAGAGCTGGGCAGAGGGGCCACAGTGACTCCGTGCTGCCACCAGCTTCATGTCTGGCGCTTGACACCCCTGCTGCCAAATCCACCACTGGCTTCCTTGCTTCTGGGGGCCGGGCCCCACACAGGCTTATTTGTCCCAGGCCCCACACCCTATTTAGGTCATCTCTGCTCATGGAAGCCTCAGTCTCCACAATGTCTTTCTCAAGCTCCTCAAGTAAGTGGTGCTGCTGCAGGCATAAGCAGGGGCAGGATGTCATGGTGCAGCTCTGGTATTAATAATATTTAAGTAGCTAAGGGAGTTGACCTGTTAATGACCCATTGTTCTTTACTTCACAATCATCTCCCCTTTTTAATGGTCATTCCGCTAATCAAGCTAACCTGTTTTAGGGAAAATTTGCTGTCATCTAAGCTTTCCTATTTCACAGCTTGTACTGTTCTACCACCACCTCATGCCCTGGTCCCAGGATCCTTATTTTAGTTTTCACTGCCTGGCCAGGACTGGCCTCTAAAATCTGGGACTGTCCTGAAAAAGTGGGGTGTATGATCACCCTAGCCATGGATAACCTGTTTGTACTTACTTTCACTCAGGTATATTGCCTTGTGCTAGGATAGAGGTTTGCCACAAATCAAATAGGCTTGCCACATGTACCACACCTGTAGAAGACTCAGAAAGAGCATGGCAGATGCTGTCTTTTTCCCAGAGTGGAAGACTGCCCAAATACTTTTCTAAAGGTCAGAACTTAGCTTTAAGAAATCTATACTTTATGAATAAGGGGTAATATGCAATAAAAAACACTTTCACATTCACATTCACAATTGTTTACTATGTATTTCATTACCATTAGGAAATGTTTGGTAGCACAGCTGTTCATACCCTAGGATTGGGGTATGAGTGCTGGAGAAGACAGATGGATAAGGGAAGGGTGTAGTTCTGCAAGAAGTCTGGAATCTTTGCCTTCCATTAATTTTAAGCATTACTGAGGACACTAAATCATGTGGCAGTAGATACTCAGCATGTCTTGAATATGTCCTAGTGCTTTAAAAGTATTCTACTCAAAATTAAGACCCATCTTTTTGGCTTTGGGAAGCCTAATTTGTTGCCTGCCATATGGAAACTTGTCTTTTTTCTCTCTGTAAGAATTAATACAGCACAATTTTAATTACCTATATATATATATTTTAAACAAGTTATATAGCAAATACCTTTTACAATAAAAGTGGTAAAGAGTAGTGTTACTGACCAACTATGTTAATTCAGTAGATCAGAGTGGGGTTTCTGATCAGGAGCTTTAAAAGGAAATTATCACAGCTGTCAAGTAGAGGGTGGATAGGGCTCTGGCCAAGCATTTCACGAAGAGTAACGTTAAAATCATCCCTTAGGATAAGGATGAAAATCATTCATTTATTTTATGACAATAAATATCCCTTATTAATAAAATGTGAAAATAAATGGTAAAAATCTATGCCTGAAGTTTGGTTTAGCAAGAGGATTTTGTTGTTGTTGTTGTTTTAAAAAATCTGTTTGGTGTTCTGGCTTCAGAAGTTTATTCTAAGTTTTGAGTAAGAATATTTTTCATGTTAGGCAATGGTAAATAATTTCAATTTATGCTACATTTATTTCCCTGTTTTATATGTCATCTGGACTAACTAAAGGTCATGGGTGCATTTTGTTTCTGTTACCTTCTGTGATTCCCCAGCTGCTCTTAAAAATTACATGTTAACGAAGAGAAAATTTAACTGAGGCTAAATTAGTCTTCATTGCTGTCCTCACACAAGTGGGTTATACCCTTCTCTGCTTTATTAAAGTATCTTAACATTCTTACAGGTGTTTAGAAAATATTACCAAGAAAAAAGCATAAATACACTTGAAAAGTAAAGGAACAGTAAACTGAAATGGGGATGGAATTCCAAACAGTAATAAGGAAAGAAATTTGGTAACTCAGGAGAGGAAGAGGAAAGAAATCTAAAAGACTAAGTTAGAAAAAAAAAAACATCTCAGTGGATGCATCTACACATGCAATTAATGTGCACAAATAAACTCTGGAGCTTATTGCTCCAGAGATTTTTTGCTTCTGAACACACCATTTAAATGTGCACCTGGGAACAAAAAAATCCAGAATTTATTCATGTGCACCACATGAAGCCTGGTGGGAGCAGCCTGGGCTGGCAGGGGACACAGGGTGTTAGTCTGCCAAGCCAGGGCTGCTCTGGCTGGGCTCCAAGTGCGGTGGAGGAGCTAGCTGAGGTATGAGGATGCTTCAGCTGAGGTATGAGGGGGCTGCTCATACCTAAGCCAGCATGTGAAACACCATTGGAGCAGATAGCCTAAGGCTGCTCCAACAGGGCTCAAAGGTGCTTCAGCATGGGAGCTCCCTGCCAGTTAGCCCCACACTGAAGCACCCCCATGCCCCAACCAGCCTACATGTGGATTTAAGCACAGTAATTTACTGTGCCTTCAGATAGTACTTGTGTCTGATGGGATTATCTGATGGTGCAGTGAATTAGTCTACAAGTCTTGCCCTGCACATGTAGACAGTAACACTTTACTGCCCAGAAAATTAGTCTACTCTGCAGTAAAGCACACATGTAAATTCACCCAGCATGTACAAGCACAAAAAATATTTTACTGCTTGTAAATTATACATTGACATTATGCTGAAATAAATGGATTTCAGAATTTTGCAAAGCACTATATATAATCAAGTTAGAAGTGTTGTCTGAGTAGAAAAATGTAAAAAAAAATTTGGGGCATAAAGCATCTTTTTGAAAAAGTGAAGATACCCATAATGAGGAGAGGCAAAACAAAACACCTGGAAAATAAGAAATATCTACTGATATAGACAAAATTGAAGTAATCAACAGAGAAGTGTCAAAACATGTCTATGCTTGTCTTCTCAAAATAAATGTATCAAAATGGGGGGTCGGGGGAGTTTGTGGTCCATATTAAATGCAGTATAATTAAAAGAGAGAAGGAAAAAAAGGACTAAATACCAATTCTGGTCTAAGGTTAACTTATTTTTTAAAAACAAGAGATATTGCATATGTCAATATCAGTTTGAATGTTTACCTCTGCATATACAATTAGACTGTTTACTAAAGTTTAGGGGGATTTACAGGAAGGTCTGTGAGTCAGTACTGTATTGTTTCTATTCCGAGCCAGTGACAGAATTATTCTAGGAATCATAAATCTAACATAACAACTAGTGGCCTGGCTAATATAGCATTGATGAACATGATTATAAAGTTAGTAAAAGCCAGGTTCCAGATTATACCATAACAAAGAAAGTAATCTTCAAGAAAGAGATGGGTCTCAACCCAAGGGTGAAGTTGTTGGAAGATGGTGAGCAAGATATACCCCTGCTAATGTCATATACATGTTATTGATATTGTGATCTGAAGTAAGAACAGTTTGATAGAAATAAGCTTTTCATATATGCAATAGGATTAAAAGCAATTTCCTGATTCACTGTATAAAGACTCCTGCTCTTTCAGGCCACTGTAAACATACCAAGTTTTATCAGTTAATCAGGTAGAAGTATTTTGCCCTTTGCTATTATAAATCTTCTGCACAAATTTATTCTTCATCTAATTTCCAGACGAATTTCATCAACACACTCCTATTTTTATATCAAGGACAGTAAAGAATTAATTAAGCAAGAAAAGTCTTCAGATCAGTCATTGATGTAGCCTTCCCTCCTACATACTGGTGCCCAATTTTTCCAGTTTAATAATTATTTCTGTGGTACTGTATCAAATATTCTACTGAAGTGCTCTGCTATCAGATTTCCAGACTCAGGGGGAAGCCCCTCAGCTAGATGACATGGCTCCATGGGCTGAATTGAGCTATTGCATGGGATCAGTCGATAGCTAGACCAGCTATATGGCCCCAGATCTGGCAAATGGTTCTGGGCCAGGTGCTCTGGATCAAGTTAGATGTGGGGGCTAGTTTGCAGACCCCATCTACAGTGTGGGACTGGCAGCAAGATTGGGAACAGGTTTAACTCCCCAGCTGTTTCTACTTACCTCAATCAGATTTTTTTTCATGCTACCTTTTCAAAAACATAATGTGTGTTATATTCAGTAACAAGTTACATACAAGAAAATACGAAATAGCAGGGAAAATATCCAGAAAAACAGTTATCTAATCAAGAAAGATACCAGGGTTTTTTCGCATTCAGGGAAAAAAAAACATAAAACAAAACAAATTAAAAAAAACAAACCATGTTGTATGTTATTCCATTGGTCATTGTAACTCCCTTTATAAACACATCCCTGTTTATTCTTTCCTTCAAAATTAGTTTTAAAGTCTTTCATACTACAAAGACAGCAAGGCCTGTCAGTGCCATGATTACAGTTTTCCCTTTCTGAACTAGAGACATTATACTTGCTATTCTCAAGTTATAATGATATTTGTCACTCTCCATCAACCTCTCAAACTGTTTTTGTATTTAAAAAAATCCCTAAGCCTGATACTGTGATTTCAAGTTCTTATTTTTTTCAGCATTCAAGACCCACTCTTTTTCCATGGAAATTTATTACATTCATCCCTTGCATCTTCCTTCAGTGTGATCATTTCCCAGTACACTTACTGCATGTGCTCCATTTCAACATCATTTTTCTAAAGGAAAATTGATTTTTTACACACACACACACACACACACACACACACACACACACACACACACCCCTCTCTCTCTCTCTCTCTAGATATAGATATGTATGGAAAAAAAAATCTATCTTGAGTAAGTAGAAACAGCTGGAGAGCTAAACCTGTTCCCAAATTATATATATATATATATTTTTTTTTATTTTCCATTTTTGGGAGGGATATGTCAGACTGTTTTTTATCCATTCCTACAAGCTTTTTCTTTGCTTGGAAAATAATTTATAGATAGGTTTACATTCTTTAAGAAAACCCAATTGGTTCTCACTGGCTGCACCTTATTTCCTAAAGTAATTTAGTACAGCCCTTTCCTTACATCATTGCCTGGCTAGTAATGTACTCATCAGCAATTAGACTTCCAGTATTCTTGCTGTCCATCTTCTTAAACTCTATAGAATATCCTCATTTACCTTACTTTTCTCTCTTCCCATGTATAATATCAGGCAAAAGAGATTATGTAAATCTTTCCCAACTTCCATCTCTAATTAAGCTCTTTATCTTGTCATGCCTACGCTTTCTTTCTAGAGACAAAAAAGGATTCTATTAAAGATCTCCACTTTTTTAACATCTTTTTTGGAATTCTTATTTTATTGCAGTGTCACATACATAAGACAGTCAGTGGCTTTTCCTTGCTCCTGTCAATATCTCTTTTAGTATAAGCTCTACATTTTATATCTTTGCTGCTGGAATTTATATATTCTCTGGATCAGCTCAGGTGACAGGCCTATCAATTTTTCTTAATTAGTCTTCACTCATAGAGTGCTGCCTCTTCCTAGTGACAGCTTCCCTTCTGTTCTCCCTGCTGTCTACAAATCACACTATATTTTGATCTTTTTCATTGTCTCCTACATACCCTCTCATTCTTCTTTAGTGTTATCTTCTTATTATTTTTTTCTTCTTTTCTTTCTTGACACCCTTATGATTGTTTCTGTTTCTCCTCCATGTTACCCACTGCAGCCCATTTTGTCCTTGACTTGGTATGTCCTCTACTAGTTCTCTCTCTCATTGCCTTGTTGTCAATCATTTTCATGGGTAACTGTCTACAGGTCCTAAACCACGTGTTCAGCAGATATCTGTTCAGTCTTCTCACTTCTTTCCTTCCAACATGCCTTCAAATCTCTAGCTGAATACCATCATTGTCTTCAGCTGTAGCTCAGATACTTGGATCTTAGGTTATGTGAAGTATGTGAGATGATGCTGAATACAGAAATAGCTTTCATGAGATATCCAGTGAAAGATCCATCCATCAACTTCTGAATCCAGTTTTTCCCTTGTGGAGGTAACTTTCAGTTGTTACCTCAGTAGCCATTATCACCTATAGTAAAGAAAGGAAAAGAATAAATGCATCTTTAGTTTTTGCTGCTGCTGCTTCTTAGAATCATGGAAAAGTAGGACTGAAGGGACCTCTGGAGGTGATCTAGTTTACCCTCCTGCCTGAGACAAGATCATCTATATGCAAACCATCCCAAACAAATCCATGTATAGCCTATAACTAAAGCTACACGGGTAACCCTGTCACACGACCACAAGCATAGCACCCTAACATGTCATAGATAAAGCAAGAGGAGAATGGTAGCCAATGACCTGTTGATACAAGTGTTGTTAGAATATGTGGAAGAGATCCAAAGAAGGCCATGACTACTGCTACAGGAGGCAAACAACCACACACTCCATACCAATCTGACCATAGTGTAAAATTCCTCCCTGACCCCAAGCCTATCTGACTCTGAGTTGGAGAGGCTGGAAGTTTCCTCTCACCAGGAATTTCCAGATTTTAGTCCCAGCAGGAGCATTGACACACCCTGTCAAGATCTCTAGTTTCCAATGCAGTCAACAGCCTTTTTCTGTTCCCTCTGTCTGAGGAAGGAAAAAATGTGTAGTAACAGGAGGGGGGAAAAATCCTTCTTGGTGCCATGCAAAAAGCAGAAAATCTCAGAAGCACGGGGAATACCCATAGTATAGTATAGGCATAGCTTGGTCATTCCTAACCAATGCCTATCCAACCTCCTCTTGAATACCTTTAATGATAGAGATTCCACA
>NW_017728906.1:122689127-122700796 GCF_001723895.1 Crocodylus porosus | reverse complement strand
GTCCTTGATGCCTGAAGCTAGTTGGAGTTCAGTTGCAGCCTTGGCTTTCCTGGTTTGCTCCCTGCAGGACCGGACCAGCGCGGAGTAAACCTCCTTGGAGGTGAATCCTATCCTCCATCCTTTGTAGGCTTTCCTTTTTTAGCCACAGTAGGTCTGCTAGGGATGTGGGGGGCTGTGAAGGGGTGTGGCTCTGTGTGTGTGGGCATAGGGTATGTTAGGGAGCTGTGTACATGTGGAAGATTGTAGGGGAAGGGTGTGGGTGTAAGGAAGGTTTGGGATGGTGTGGGGACCTCCCCCACACTCCCCACATGGTGCAGCAGGAGGTGGGGCTCTCAGTGCACAAGTGCCCAGTGAGTTGCAGCTCCAGCCTGTTATGCACATTGCAGCAAAGAGCTCAGTCTCCATGTGGCTGCCTGTATCTCCAGCACTCCCTGCCGCTCACATGCAGCCCCTGCACTAGCACAGCAGGGAGGGAAGCCCCATGTGTTGGAGTAAGGTGTTTTCTCTGCTGAGGCTACGCAGCACCAGGGAAAAGCCTCAGGTGCTGGAGCTGGCTGCCTTCCCCGCAGTGCCTGTGCTGAAGCAGAGGGAATCTCCAGGCATGGAAGGCAGATAGCTTTGGAGCCTCAAGTTTCTCTCTGGTGCTGTTCAGCCCCGGCAGGGAAGACACTTGGCTCCAATATGGGGGATTCCCTCCTTGCTGTGTAAGTGCAGGGGGTCTGCACAAATGGCAGGGAATGCTGGCAATACAGGCAGCCATGTAGAGGCTACGCCTCTCACTGCAATGTGCACTGTTGGCTGGAGATGCACCCTGTTGGGTGCTTGCACCCTGAGTGGTGCCCCACCTGATGCTGCTGCCACTGCCTGCTGGGGCTATATGCTATGGGGGGTATGTGAGGGGTCCCCACTCCCCCTCAAACCTACATGCTGCCCACCCTAGCTCCATGCCACTCCATGCTGCTGTCCCCCTGTGTGTGGGCTCTGGGCTGCCACCAGCCCAAGCCTCACAGTCTGGGCTCTCTCCCAGCTGCAGCCCCAACCCTGCTGCTTCCCTACCTGCTGCCCAGACCCAGCAGGAGACTGGGGAAGCAAGGAGGTCCCTGGGGCTGTGGTAGCAGCAGCCCTGGATAAAAGCTGCATACTGGCCAGATGGTCCCTTTTGCCCATGAGGGCAATAGCCAGGCAATAGGGTACATTTTGGGGCTGCGCATACATGTGGTTGCCTGGCTCCCTCCCTCATGGGTGGAAGGGCTAAGTAGGGCACAATTTGTTGTTGGGCTCCACAGGCCAGATACAGACACTTTGCAGGCTGAATCTGGCCAGTGGGATGTATTTTGCCCACTCCGGCCTACGTGCAATTCATAGTGATATAACGATGAAGGGCCATTCAGTAAACACTTTGCTCAAGATTCATGGTTGGCTTGATACCAGTTACAGTGCATCTAATAATGTTCACCATGTTGTTAAAGTGCCATGAAGGTCTCCAGGAAACTGAAAACATTGGCTAAAGGGCCTCTGGTCTGGTCCTCCAGGTTGGGGGTAGTGCAGAGGCTTGGTAGCTCACCCATATAAACATTTTCAATTTCAGTCTACAGTTGAGAAGAAACTAGATGTAAATGATGATCTGAAAGCTTTTGAAGTTGGAACAGGAAATGATGCATAAACCACAAAGTGAAGATGATGATTATGACAAAAGTTTACAAAAATTTTTTAAAAATCAAATTAATCTTCAAGAGCCAAGTGTGGGTTCAACTAATATATATGAGCTATGGGGGGTTATAACTGAAAATTTGATATTTTTTTTATCAGAGAAAACCAGGACCCCTGCTTATCAAGGACCCCACCTACCTGCTCCTACCTTGGCTCATGTTGCCCTACAGTGGCTACCTGGACCTCTGCCAGGCACTCATTAATCATTGCCTGGGCTGGACCCATGCACTGGTGGAGTGTGCCTTTGGCTATCTGAATGGATGCCGGGGCACCCTCACCATCTACCTTTTGTTTGCCAAAAACAACCTCCTCTGGATCATCATTACAGCCTGTATGCTGCATAACATCTGTGAGGCCCAGAGGGAGCTCTTCAAAGGCCTGGGTGGAGGAGGTGCAGAGCGCAGTGCCACCTGCAGCAGTAGCGGCAGAAGCAGCCCACCCCATTGAGGTCCCAGAAAAGCCATGAGCCTGCCAGCAGGGTCCAGGGCACCAGTTGTAAGAGGTGCTGGCTGACCATCTCCTCCAGCACTCCCCACTTTAGCACCCCATCCTCTGCCCACTCCCTCATGGGTGCACATCCATGGTGAATATGGTAGTTGCAGAGGTGGGGAGCAGGGGCTAGGCTAGGGGAGACAGCAGCTGGCTCCCTCTTTGGCCAGTGGTGTCCAGGGCTAGTATACTGTCCTGGGCCTCCTGTAGGCAGCTGCAGCTCCATGCCCACATGGAGCCAGGGCAAGCAGCAGGGCTAGGCCCAGGTTGGGAGGCTGGGTAGTGCTGAACCCAGGGCAGAGACTGAGAAGACCATTCTTTAATCCAAATATACTATATCACTGTATTATGTTAAAATATTCATAGTAGTAATTGATGTAACAAAATGTATTAAATTCTGATTTGTTATAATAGATATTTTTTGTTACTTTTCCAGATAAATTATAAAAATAAAGCAGCCTTGTTTGTGGAAAATCATTTGGGAGAAAAGTAAAACAGGATAGTAGCAAGCAATATTTCATGATGGTTAAGGAAGGAGATAAGCAATCCTTCTTTGCAGAAGTGCAATTTTCACAGAAATATAAATTTCTGTGAGAAACATCTCAAGTATTTTTCTTTTCCATTATCTTCAACCCCCATGTTTAAGACATAAAATCAAAGAATGTGGTCCTAGTGCAACTCTTGGATCCTTTCAAGAAAATGACTTACTATCTGTGCTACTTTGCTCATAATAACCCATTTGCATGTACAATAGTGAATACTTGGTATACTTTTGGGAAAAAAATGAAGATCACATTCAGCCTTAAACAAAAACTTGAAGGTTTGTAGGAAGAAATTTCAAACATAATTGAAAATTAACAATACAATGGAGTTCTGCAGTGCAGCAATTTGTCCAGAATCTTATTTTTTCTCTTGTTTTGTATCTCCTTCAGTAACTGCTCTGCAGGTGTTTCAAGAATTCTCACTAGCTGTCTCCAATGTATCATTAATTTGAAGAAAATAAAAATGTTCTTCCACTTCTACAAATGATCACAAATTTCAGGAGGGCAGCAAAACCATGAACAAAAGCAGCCTGTGTTTACAAAGAAACAATCTGCCAGTTTTTGGTGTTTTTTGTTTTGTTTTGTTTTTTGAGAGAGAGAGAGAAAGGAATGAAGAGGATTTGTTTTTGTTAGTGACAGGAATGAAGCAACTCAATGTTGATGTCATACCAGATGACTGATGAAATACATGGGACAATTTAAAACATCCCTAATTTAACTACATTTCATTATTAACATTACTGTAGGTTTCCTAAGCAGTACAATTATCTACCTGTAAAGGAAAATTGTAAATAATTTAATTGAAATCACTGTAAGATGCTTTATGCTTTACTGTACAATCTTCATGTCTTTCTACTACAACATTATATATATATACATATATAACATCATATAAATGTAAAGGAGGGGAGAGCAATAATGAACTGGGGAAAAAGTTTGTTATTATTCAGGAATGTAACTGAAGTAACATGCAACACATGGAAAGAGTTGAAGGACATGCATATACAACCTCCTATCTGTGCTGAAGAGACCTGTCACATGACATACCCTTAGCTAAATACACTAAATTGCAGAAATGTAATACAGATCCCTTTCAAGCTGTCTGTCTCAAGTGTGTGTATTGGTGCACTGCCAGTAAGAACATAAGTTCCATATTGGGTCAGACTGATGGTTCATCTAGCCCAGTAGACTGTATGTAAGAGTGGCAAGAGTTGATACTTTAGTGGAAGAATATTGAATGAATACGCTGTCCCTTATTCAATACCCTCCCTGGTATCCATCATTACTGGTGGAAGACGACCAAAATAAATCTGAATCAGAACCCCACCCAGTGGCTCCCATTAGGTAGGGGGTGATGTCAGGCCACAACCTCAAATCTGGGTTGTTGGCCTGAGCAGTACAGTCACTTATCCCAGACTGCCACCCTACAGCTATAGCACCTTGCTGTGGATAACCATATCCTATATTCTGGGCAGTAGAACAGGTGGAATGAGTGTACAGGGACTCATTACACAACTAGTGTGGAAGGAGTTAGTAGAGATGATATCAAGTGCTGTTTTGTGTTTATTCTGCTCTTCCTGGAAATGTGTGCATTTGAAAAGCATGCTAATAAAACCCCTATTTATTTTATCCTAACCTGTTTGCATCACTATTCCCTTGAGCAGTCTAAACCAAGACAATACAACATTTACCTACTGATTAATCCTTTTACATTGAGATTAATACCACAATTAATGGGAGAATGAAAACATTCAGATGAATAAATGTTTGCAAATTCTAACTTGGGTGGGAAAAAAAACATTGTTCTATAACAGTGGCAGTTCAACATTTTGGCCATGGACTGCATCGTCCCATGAATGGTATGGGGCTGGTCTGTGGGTCTGATCAGACCCTGAATCCTAGGGTTGGCCCCAGATGTGCAGATCTGGAGTGCTTTGCTCCCTCCTGGTCCTGCACGCCAGGATCAGGGTTCTGGGACCTCGCATTGCCTCTTCCCAGTCCTGTGTATGGGGGTTGGGGTCCCAGGTCCCTACACCACCTCCAGCTCACCCTATGCTCTGCGACCATGGCCCCGAGACCCATGCTGCTTCTACTAACCCCATATGCTAGGACCTGGAGTCCCATGACTCTGTACCATCTCTGCTAGATCCTGCACACTGGTATTTTGCACCAGGACTTTGTGCCACCTCTGCCCTGTCCCACATGTAGAGATTAGGTTCTGGGATCCCATAACACCTCTGCCTGGCCTCAGGCACTAGAATCAGGCCCTGAACCTCCCTGACAGATCTGGTATGCAGGGCCATCATCTGTGGAGCTCCTCATAAACTCATTGCAAGTCCCATGGGACAGATAATAAGGCACCAGAGGTCATATCTAGCCTGCATAAGGTTGAATAAACTTGCTCCACAAAAGTAAGTGTCTTACAGTAATCTATAGGTCTGATTTGTGTATGCAGTGATGCTTATAAAGTAAGGGAAGCTAGTCTTCTAGGTAGAAGATGTAGACTAACCATTCTATTTGTTGACATGGCTGAAGGTTTTGTATTTGAATAAAATTGTCCCAGGTTAAAGAACATAGATAATAGTTATGTATTCTGAGCCACTGAACAGGTAAGTTATATTTCAGACTTTTTTGCATCAAGAAACAGCTTTTTTCCATATTTGTGGATCTCCTAAAATAACAAGAGTCTTGTTTATAACTGTAGATGCTACCGAAACATAAATAATATCTAAGAAGATTACAGGAAAGAGAATGCAGATGTGTTCTATAAAGAGCAAAAAAAGGTTTAGCATAATATTATGATGCAGATATAATAAATCATTTTTCTATTCTATTAATTTCATTGTATGCACAACAGAGACTGAGAAAGTCTTCTAACAAGAAAATATTAGTGGATTTTATATCTTGTAGCTTTTACTTAAATTACTATTAAATATTTTTTTAAAGTTGTGTTTAAATTATTCATTTCCTCTTGTGTTATAGGCAAACCTTGTAAGATCAAACATTTCTGTGATATTTCTTTTACAGAAGGTGAAATATAGTCTGACTTTGTGTTTTCACCAATCATGATATCAAGACCCAAACCAAACATCTCATCTACTAGGCTGTTGTCATCCCTATCCTGTTGTACAGTTATGAAACCTAAATAATGTATCAGAAAGATCTGAAAGATTTGGGATTTACCCTCAGCAATGTCTCTGGAATATCCTCCTTAATCACCAGGGATCCTGGTTTTCTCTGATAAAAAAAAAAAATCCCCAATTTTCAGATTTAAGAAAGTAACCCCAAATCCACATTTTCCATAATTAAAATGAAACATCACTACTAGATAGATAGATAAATAGATAGATAGATAGTGGTGTTTCATTTTGATCATGGAAAATGTGGATTTTGGGTTACATTTTTAAATCCAAAAATTGAGGATTTTTTTTTTTTTTTTAAATTGGAGAAAACCAGGATCCCTGCTTATTACATAGAAAAACTGAAAAGCAATTGCCAGTGTTCTGGCTTAAGCAAACAACATGAGCATTAAAGCCACAGCACCAGCTCTATTGGACAGGACATGTTATAAAGATGCCAGACAGCCAGCTCCCAAAACAGGTTATATACCCTCACAAAAGATCTATTACCCTATAGGCAGGCAGAAGAGATTAAAGGACATCTTGAAGCCAGTCTGAAGAACTATGATATTAACATCAAAACCTGGGAGACTTGAGCACTGAATCATCCCCAGTAGTGCTGTGGTGTAAGACAAGCATTGACTATTTCAGATAATCTCATGTCAGTATAGAGGCAGATAGAAGAGAGAGACAAAGAGAAAGGAATTCCATTCCTTCTTCCTGGAACTGCTTGGCATGTTTGCTATAGAATATGAAGATTTTGCTCCTGGTCAGGCATCTACATGAGCACTATGGTGCCGTTATTAATGCTGAATAAATTTGCTTCTTGCATTTGCAGGTAGCAAATTTACTCTGCATTAGGGAGGTTTACTGTGGAGTAAGCATGTGCATGTGTAGATACACATCATCACTTAGCTAATGCAAAGTTAAGTGTCTTGCATAGATGCACCCATTGTGTTACAAAAGTGGTTGCTAGCTTTATGCCTAACTGCCATGCTCTAAGATCTGAGGAAATCTTTGAGAACTCACTTGATATTTATCCTATGGAACATAAGAGAGCCTAGAGAAAGAGAATTTGTGGAACAGGGGTTCCTTGCCAGTGTGAGCTTCCCTTCCCTGCTGTCATGGCAATGTGTCTCCAGCACCTGCCGGTGCTTTGGGGGGTGTATCCCTGTGCCACTGCCCTCACTGCAGCCACGTTGCTGGGATAGCGGAGGTGGGGCAGAAGCAGCAAGGAGGTTTTTTGAGTGGCTCCTTTGCTTCCAGCCATGCTGGGTCATTGGGGGTGGGGGGGCAGGGCAGCAGGGAACATCAGATATATATGTAGTAGCATTTCATTTTGATCACAGAAAAATGTGGATTTGGGGTTACTTTTTTAATCTGAAAATTGAGAAACTTTTTTTTTTAAATCAGAGAATACCAGGATCCCTGCTAATCAGTATGGATTCCCCATACGACTTGAGGAATAAAAGCCTGAACTCTGAGTATGTGCTAAAAATGTCACTTACATTCCTAGAATCCTTTTGGGCATATGAAAGAAAAGAGTACTGGTACTATATTTTCCCTTTTCAAGTCTCCAGGGGCCTCACCTTCTATTAGGTATTCACCATAAAAATAGCTAATGGCTCTTTAACTATCTCCACTAATTCCTTGAGTACTCTATGAGTATTCCCATTCTGTTGACTTGAAAACATCCAGATTCTCTAAGTCATCTCCAACCTATTCTTTACCTACTTTAGGCTTATTATTTCTTAGAATCCCCTTATTGACACCTGTAATCATAATTTGACAGCTGGTCTTATTCATGAAGACTAAAGTAAAAAAGATATCTAAAAAAGATATCAGCCTTCTCCACATCATTCATTATTGGAATGTCCTCCCCATTAGGGGCCTAGACTTCCCTTTGCTTTCCTCTATCTTCTAACATACTTGTAGAATGCTCTTTCTATTGCTATTTACATTCCTTTTTAGATGTTTTTGTCTAGGCCTTTGCTTTTCTGATATCCTCCTTTCATACCTGTGCCACCCTCTGTTACTCATTCTTAGTAATATGATCATGTTCCAACACTTTGTAATATTCCATTTTAATTTTAAACTAATTTTATTTTCAAGTTAAGAATTTGCTCTTTAGACAGGCTGCTTTCCTTTTGCACTGCATATTCTTCCTCTATTTACTCTGGACTTACAGATTTAAGGTGGCAACATTAAGTTTGGACTAGTGATATAATTTGGGCAAGTAACAGTGGGCACATCTACACAAAATGTTTCTTGTAGAGCTGACTAAATAGTTATGCATTAAAAGTCTCAGGGTTTACACATGTTCCCCTATTACAATGCATGAATTAATAAATTCTGCAACAGGGTAGTACACATAAATATAAATACTACCCTGCTGTGAAGTTTTTTTTGTGGGGAGGGGTTATGCAGCAGTGCACATGTAGATGCTACTCTGGCTGGCTAGGGCAGAAGAGTACTTCAGAGGAGGGACTGCCTGCCAGTAGTCCTGCACTGAAGCACCCTCATGCCCCAGCTAGGCCCTCTGAAGCACATTGAGCTTAGCCAGAGCAGCCCTGGGCTGGCAGGCTGACCCCTGGGGCTCCCTGCCAGGCAGGGATGCTCTGACCAAGCTCCATGTACTGCACATAAATTCTAGAGCTGATTGCTGTGGAGCTAATTGCTCCTTGGCACATGTTCAAACAGCATGCCTAGGAGCTAAAAACTCCAGATCAATAAGATCAGCTTTGGAATTTATTCATATGCACTAATTGCACATATAGACTTGCCCTGTGTGTTGCAGGACTGCGTGGTAAGGGGTAGTGTGCATTTTAATTGCTAATTTCCAACCATATTCATATTTGTATTTAACAAAATACAGAATATTTGGTACTTTTGGCTATAAGTTTTTTTACCCTGAACTCTTTTAAATTATTTCTCCTTATCTGGAAGAAGGAATACACTCTAAAATGTTCAAAAACAAAACAGGCATGAATATTTTACCTCTCTGATTAGTTCCATGCAGATACTGCTGTGAAAGGGGGGATAAGTAGGGTCAAACTCATTCAATGTAGTTTGTAGATAGCTGCTTCCACCCTGCAGGTGTTTAACGCGTTATTTAAATTAGTTTCACCTACATTTGTTTAATGACACTGCACATAAAAAACTGCATATCTGACTTTATGTACTGCTTATTAATACAGCTGTTCCTTTTCATATTGCAGAACTATACAGAACTATGAATGTGACCCTAAATAAAACAACAAACAATACAGTCTTATGGCAGATGGTGGTTTATATTGAGATATGCCTGATATGTACAAAATGGTTTATTTTATTTCTATTTGAGATGGAAATCATAGTCTCCTGAGCTGTAGGAAATTGAAGACTTTCTATCATGCCGTTTCTCATCCTGGAAGACAAAGTATTAACACAGGAAAAGAAAGGACACTATAGTATTTCACTGGAAGAAAATTACAATACAATAATACTATATTGTTCTCCAAGGTTATCATAGAGAAAACTAAGAGTTATGCAATTACTCTTAGATAATTACGTTTTATATAAGGTGCACTTAACACATTACAATTACTACCTGCTCACATTAAGAAATGTTAAATCTTGTTAAAGTTAGTACATGCTGGGAGCAGTGGCACATTCAGGGTTAAAACCTTCTAGGCTAGGTACAGACATTACACTTATTGTGTAATAAGTGCTCAGAAAGCACTCTACAGCTGAAACTGAACAAATAGAACACTTTAAAAATGGTGCACATAGAGTGCTTTAAAAATGGCATATCTTGCTCTAAGATAGACTTGGATGGACATAGTATCGTACTAAAGCACTTTAGGTTATAGCAGTTTAACAAACGTCTGTACCAGATCCCATCGCAACTCAAGTTAGGTCACATTCTACCAGCATTACAGGGGCCCCTTTGGGCAGCATGTGTTGCTCCCATGTGCACCACCCCATTTTTTTTTTCATGTTGGTTTTTGGCCCTGGGATCTCCCAGGGTAAATTCTCTCCACACACACACCCCACCCCCGGTGCACTTCTACATTGAAGTACAGAGAACACCTCAAAGTATGGCACTGCAGACATGTCAAATTTTCAAACTAACATGATACCTATTGTATGCAAGATCTTCAGGTTGCTATCTGACTCCTGTGCATGGGTGAAATGAAGAGAGTTGCATATTCAGGGACTGGTGAACAGCTGCCATAATTTTTTAAACAAGGTACAGTTTTCTAGTGAAGTCAGAAAAGTAGTAGTTCCTCTGTTGATAGGTGTCGTCTGGTTTTTCTCTAAGCTAAATGTTTCATGGGGGCACAATTTGGAGCAGAAAATAGTTTCATAGTTTCATAGTTGGTAGGATCAGAAGGGACCTAAACAGATCATCAAGTCTGACCCCCTGCCATGGGCAGGAAAGTATGCAGGGGTCAAATGACCCTGGTTAGGTGATTGTCTAGCCTCCTTTTGAAGACCCCAAGGGTAAGGGCGAGCTGCCCTGACTGTGATGTAGTGCCTCTTGATGTCTAGCCTGAATCTACTCTCAGTCAACTTATGGCAATTATTCCTTGTTACTCCTGGTAGTGCTTGGGAGAACAGGGACTCTCTCATTACCTTCTGGTCTCCCTTGCCAAGTTTATAGATGGCCACCAGATCCCCTCTCAGCCTTCTTTTGTGGAGGCAGAACAGGCTCAGGTTCTGTAGCCTCTCCTCATAGGGCCTTCCCTGCTGCCCCCTGATCATGCCAGTGGCCCTCCTCTGAACCCTCTCGATGCTATCCACAACCCTCCTGAAGTGCGGCACCCAGAACTGGACACATTACTCCAACTGTGGCCTGACCAATGTCTCATAGAAGGGGAGGATCAGCTCCCTGGACCTGCTCGTGGTGCCTCTATGGATGCATGGCAAGGTGCGGTTACCCCTCCTGACTGCATCCCCACATTGGAGACCCATGTTCATCTTGGAATCACTAGTGACTCCAAGATCCTTTTCTGCCTCGGTGCTGATGAGAAGGGAGTTTCCCAGCCTGTAGGTATACTGCTGGTTCTTCCTTCCCAGGTGCAGTACCTTGCACTTGTCTGTATTGAAACCCATCCTATTATCATCCTCCCACCTCTGTAACCTGTCCAGATCTAGTTGTAGCCTGTCCCTCTCTTCTAGCATGCTCACTTCTCCCCACATCTTAGTGTCATTTGCAAACTTGAACAAGGTGCCTTTCACCCCCTTGTCCAAGTCACCAATGAAGATATTGAACAGTGTGGGCCCAAAGACCAAGCCCTAGGCAACCCCACTGCCCATATCCCTCCAGGTCAAAAAAGACCCATCCACGACCACTCTCCGAATGTGGCCCTCCAGCCAATATGCAACCCATCTGACTGTCTAGGCATCAACACCACAGTCACCTAATTTTTTAATGAGGATGGGGTGAGAGACAGTGTTGAAGGCCTTCCTAAAGTCCAGAAAGACTATGTCCACTGCGACACCTGCATCCAAAGCTTTTGTGACCTGGTCATAGGTTGGTCTGATAGGACCTGCCTCTAATGAACCCATGTTGATTGCCACTAAGCAAAATCTCCCCTGCTGGTCCTTTGCAGATGTGCTCCTGGATAATATTTATCTGTGATTGGTCTTATCTTCAAAATAACCCAGTACATAGCCTAAGAGATAGGACATCTGACATAAAGTAAAATAAGATATAATAATAGTTTCATAGCTTCATAGTAGCTAGAGTCGGAAGGGACCTAGGTAGATCATCTAGTCCGACCCCCTGCCTTGGCAGGAA
The DNA here is from genome assembly GCF_001723895.1 of Crocodylus porosus. Classification (NCBI taxonomy): domain Eukaryota; kingdom Metazoa; phylum Chordata; order Crocodylia; family Crocodylidae; genus Crocodylus; species Crocodylus porosus. Next base: position 122,689,151 of record NW_017728906.1, on the reverse strand, counting down.
AGAGCACCGGGGTCAGATGACCCC
>NW_017728906.1:122594779-122626692 GCF_001723895.1 Crocodylus porosus | reverse complement strand
TCCCTGTCCCATAGCAGGCATGGGCATCCCGTGTGACTGATGAAAGACTGACACAAACTACCTATTTAATAGGTATTAGTGGACTCCTTAGAAATTAACTTAATACTAGCCTGTTAACAGTAATCAATGATAAGCATCCCCTGAAGTGGCATAACTGTAAGATACCTAAAGGACACGGCACTAGTCAACAAGCCTGAACATGTAATCTTTTGAGTTTTAAGCACTGTTAACAATAGCTAATTGCAACAAGCAATCATACACTTTGAGCTCTTAAAGACATCATATCATCTGGGCTGAAGTCTTGATCAAATGTATGAAGATATTTCTGGTAGTAAATTCTCTTAGTATATATTTAATTCTTTAAAGTTAACAGTTTATCTAAGAACTCAATCATAGATGTCCTTCCTTAATGTTATGTGCCCTTTATAGAATTTGATGAGAACTCTGACAGTTTTATACTAGTGAAATGGTACTGTGTGATCAGAAAAGCCAGCTGTTTGCAATATATGCTGTGATTTCATTTCTAAGTACGAACTGTGTTAGCATCTTTGCCACATCCAATGAAAGTATAACTTCTTGGTTTAAACCCTTGTTTTATGGAGTGCTGTTTGTTCTTCACTATACACTGACTGTACTTCCTATCAATGAATCTTTTTGTTGCTATTGTCTTGTATTAGTCTGCAAATGGGATTACTGAGAGATATTAAATCTAAACACTGTTTATAGACAGATAAATAGAATACATTAGGAACACAATTAACACCAACGAGGTAAAAGTAATTTTCAAAGAAATGCATGCCACATTATAAAAACAAAGGTCAGTTTAATTTCTGATAAAGATTCACTGAAGTCAAAGTACTTATAGCAAGGATAAATTTGGTCCCAATTTTGCAAATAGGACTTGAATATTTTCCTACTTATTTAAGTTATCCTAACAAAGCTTCTACCATGACCATGGCCTTTCAAGAGCAAACATACATGAGCTATAATTTGAATCTTAATTCTGAGTCTCATGCTTTATCAAGCAATTTAAAGCTGTAGTTTCTTTGGTGGTTATTGTAAATTGACATTCTTGCAGATGACAAATGATTTGGTATTTGATATTTGAAAATACAGTTGTATGAATTTATACTTTTACTTTTTCCTGGAAAATATATTTTTATTATTTTTTTATTAAATAAAGGATACAAAACCCTTGTGAAAAGGTCAAGTTTTCTCTCAAAATAGCATTTTTGTGTGTGTGTTATACTCATGTTGCCAGAGGACATCTTTTGATGCACTATTTCATATTTTATTTACTCCAATTAAAAACTTCCTAACACAAAAACACATGAGGAAAACATCATTCTGCTAAAGGCTCATCAGGGAACATTTTTAATTGATTAGAATTATATCAGAGTGCACAAAATTACTTATGAAGGCTATATACAGCAAAAGCTTTGTTATCTAGCAGCCATGAGAAATGGGGAGTGGGCACTTCCGGTTTCGCTTTTGCTGCATCAACTGGCATGCTAGTTAACAGAGCATGCCAGTTGTAAGGTGCTGGATAACACAGCTTCTGTGTGTGTGTGTGTATACATGCACATGCACATGCACACACAAACACACACAAGCCTCAGCTGGCAGGGAGCTTGGCAGGGTCAGCTTGCCAGCCCAGGGCTGCTGCGGCACAGTTCAAGATGCTGCAACAAGGCTGGCTGGGACATGAGGGGACTTCAGAATGGAGCTAGCCAGCAGGTAGGCCCTGCACTGAAGCACCTTCATGACCTAGCCAGCATTTACACATACATTGCTGTCCAGATAATGACCCCACCACAGGATAGTATTTGTATTTAGAAGTACTAAACTACAGTGGCATTAATTTACTGAGACCTAATAGGGCTGTGCATACAGGCATAGAGACTTAACTCCAAAGCTAATTAGGCAGCTCCTTAGTAAATGACTCCTGTAGATTGACCCCTAGTATTGTCTCCAGGTGTCTGATGATATTTTTTTAAATAAAAATATTGGGTGTGGTATATTGACATCCACAGTTTATTTGACTGCAATTTTCTGAATATAGAAAACAAGTGATGGATAAGAAAAAATATTGCAACCATGCAACAGGTTAATATGAGATGGATGTGTGGATTGTCATTTGCTTTACTGTAAACCATTTCTGTTCCACCTAAATAAAAGCGTGTAAATATGTGTTTGTCTACATGCACATAAATATATGCATATATACACTAACATTGCTACACCTTTTCTCTTGTCAACTGTTAAGTTTATTTGTTTTTTTTTTCTTTCCCATCCATTGAAGGAATAATGTTAAAAAACAGGATGAAATTGTCTATGCTATTTAACATGTGACTCTTAAGCCTATAAAATGAGGCTTAGTTAATGTGACAATGTTGTATTAGCCTAAATTGCCTGGGAATGTAAAAAGATGACTTTCCCTAACTCACGCTTGCAGGCCAATAAAACCTCTAAACTCATTTCTTCTAACAGAAGAATTGGCTTAGCTTATGTTGCTGGAGAGGTGGTACAGTAGAAAAACTCTTTCTATTGGCATACAGTACAATGGTGTGCTCTGATGGCATAGTGTTGGTGGCATACACCTAAATTTAGGTTGGTGAAGATCCTTACCTTGACTTACGACTTGGGATCCTGGTTTTCCCTGATAAAAAAAAAAAAGGATCCCCAATTTTTGGATTAAAAAGGTAACCCAAAATCCACATTTTCCATGAACACCACTATATATAGACAGAGTGGTGTTCCATTTTGAAAACAGAAAAATGTGGATTTTGGGTTACTGTTTTTAGTCTTAAAATTAGGGATTTTTTTTCTTATCAGAGAAAACCAAGATCCCTGATGTTCAATGTTGCTGAGAAAGGGGAAATTTCATTACACTGGACTCTGGTTGATGTCTATTAATTCCACAATCTCCATTAACAAACACAAGAATAATATCAGAAATAGTAGTCATGTATGGCAGTGACTTAGTCATGTCTCTTGACAACAAACTGTTTCTGCTTGAAAAAATGCTTGCTGAGGCATCCTGTGACAGCTAAACTGGCATTCAAAGGGTTATACCTAGTTTTCTGCTGCTTATCTGTATATTGTGGAATGCTTATAGCTAGAAGAAAGAGTGTAAAAGGAAGCCATTGTGATTAAGCATTTCCTGTATTTTGTTAATGCATTTTGCCATAGCTTAAAGCCAGCTTCATTAGCGATGGTGCAGCTAAAAATAATCATATAAGGAAAATGCAAAGGCTTGTACTGCTATTGGTCAGTCATATAAGGAAAGTTTGTAGTAGAGAACTATAACTGGCTGCAAGCCAACAGCTAGCACAAAAAAATCTATAAATGTGCTGGCATATCCAGAAATCTGCTGAAGGAAAGTGGCATAGTAAAGGAGGCTATCATTGTGAAAGAAAAACCGCAGACCTGAATTCAGCAGGGCGGTGGGTCCTGAGAAGCCCAAAGACTGAATATCAGAGTCCTTCCTGGTAGCCCTTTGGACAGTGTAGTTTGGGGATGCTTGACTTCATTGGATTTCGAGAGGCCTGTTGTATACAAAGCGTAAAAGGGGACTGCCGATAAGTTGCCAACTCAGAGATTTACTGTCTGTCTTTGTTGTGTTGTTAAGCTCTGCGTAATGATGTGTTTGTTAGATCAATAATCCTTTCTTACCTTTTTACCCCGACCACTCTCTCAATCCCAAACAAACCCACTGCAGGCAGCTAGGACAGTCATGAACTAGTTCCTGTAGTTTGGGAGAATTTACCAATTATGGTTTATTATATACTACATAATCAAGCAAATGTGTTGTACTCCATTCCCTTCCAGTTACTTCTTTGAAAGCATCAGTAAAGACCACCAGATTTATTATATATGGAATCAATTTCTGCTCCTTGTACATTGAAAATAAACACATCTGCTTCATCCTGGACATTACACTGCTGTTTTTCCCCCTTTGTTTATTTTAATCTAAAAAAGAAGTAATGCACAAATGCACAGAAAATGCACAACTACATGTTTTAAATTTAATTCTGGCATGGCAAATCTTGTGATCTAGTGATATAGTTATGTCTTGGATATGATCATGGAAGAATTTAGTCAAATGAAATACTGCATTTTACTTTTGCTGGGCAGGAAGTGCATAAACCAGTTGGTTCTTACCCAAGAGGCATTTCAAACAGAAGTTAAGGTACTGAAAAACTAGCACCAAGTTACATACAGAAACATGAAAAGATGTGTTATTGCTGTGGTTGCAGTTTGGTTATATCTTTAGGAGTTCTGTTCGGGAAGAATTAAACTATATGACATGTGTCACCAATTAATAATAGCCAACCCAGTTCAATTTTTAATACAAAATATTTGCAATAAGCTGCTTTTAAACAATCTATAAATCAAGGATAATTAGTCTTCTACTTATTAAGTAGTTTTAAATAACCAAATATATCTCCTGACTAGTATTTTGCAGACAAGAACAAGAGATATATCTGTAAAATGAAATGTTACTTAAAGTTTATGTTCTGTCACTGATCACTTTATTTAAAGAAAATGACCACAGAATAAAACTTATGCTATCATAATTGTATCCACACCAAAATTCAGGCTGTAAAGATGTAAAAAGTTATTCCTTTTGTTATTATATTATAAGATAAAGCTTTAACTGATTGTTTCAAGGTTTTTCTGTATTTTCTTAATTAATAAGAACATGATTGACAATTAAGCACTGCTGTAACAGTGAGAAAATTTGTCCTTACAGAGACTTATACTGCAATCACCTATATATCTGCAGGGCAACCTCTGGCAATAAAATATGTTCTATCTGTCACTTGATACTATCTACAAGTCATGATGTTGTTCATGGTTTTTTATGCTGTTCTTTGTATTTAGGTTGATCCCCATGGGAAGCCTGAGTTATTGATAATTATAACAACCTTGCTATGAATCATGAATTAAAAAAAAAATGACATTCTTTCCTCCCCCACCTCCCTCCCCACCCCAGTTGTTGGGATGGCAAATCACTAGGAGAAAACCACAAGAGAAAGGATAGAATTTCTTTTTTTATATAGCCAGCCATCTTATTGCTGCATAAGATATTAACTTACTCATAAAATTCCCAGATAAAAGTGATTATTTCTTGAAACATCCCATTTAATTTTCACTGAAATGTCATTATTATGATTATGCTTGCATCATTGGTGTAAGCCACATATGACTTAACTGAAATTAATGTAATTACACTGGAAAATACAGTTTAAGTGAGGTCAGGATAAGGCTCCTATTTATATACGTAGTTTGGTCAAAAAGTTCTAAGACTTGATGTTCGGGGTATTGTTCATCAGGAATTTGTACCAAGTAGTCAAACAATCAGTCAGGCCTTTTATAAAGAGGTTTTGATTTGATTGAGGGATAAAGTTAGAAGAAACCGCCGTGAGCTACGTGAAAATGGTTGATAGTTTCTGCACCATGACAATGCTCCTTCACAGACTGCTGTCTCCATTCAAGAATGTTTGGCTGAAAAAAACATTCCTGTGATACCACACCCTCTGTATTCACCTGACCTTGCCTCATGTGTTTTTTTTCTGTTCCCAAAAATCAAAATGAAGCTGAAAGGAAGGAGACTTGAAGACATTCCAACCATCCATAAGAATGTGAAAGCGGAACTAAAAAACTCACAGTTGAAGACTTCCAGCATTGCTTCCGAAAGTGGCAGGAACGTTGGGACAAGTGCATATCATCTTGGGGAGATTACTTTGAAGGGGACAGCTCATAAAAATGTTGTTTGCACACTGTTCTTTAAAATAAAGGCTAAGTCTTAGAACTTTTTGATCACCATCGTATATAGGGACTTCCAGCGGCAGGGTCACCCCATGCACCCCCATGGCTGGGAAAGCACAGCTTCTGTGATCTCCCAGCTGCGGAGGGGCAGTCCACTGGGATCTTCCAGTTCTAGGGGTTCATGGCGCATCCCCATTGCTGGGAGACTGTAGAAGCTGTTCTCTCCCAGGTACCCCCAGGTCTGGGAAATTGCAGCAGTGCCCCATGACTGCCAGAACCTACAGCCCAATGATGCTGGGACCCAGTGTCCATAACAGCAACTCCTGGGTCCCAGCACCACAGCTGCAGGACGTTGGGTCCTGCCAGCCATGGGGTGCTGCTGGAAGCCAGAGTTCACAGATGCTGGGTGCTGCCAGGGCTGAGAGTCCTCTCAGCTGCAGGACATCCAGCCATGGCTGTACCTGGTGCACTCCTGTAGCTGGAACATGCTGACAGGGCTCCCCGTTCCAGGGGCAGACCTTGCTACATGTGCAAATTAAAGATGGATAGAAAACAGTTATTAGATTAATACACATTTTCAAAGTTTAGCTTTATAGCTAGCTGGACCTTTTTATGACACAATAGGTACTTTGCATGTGTAGGTAGTCTCAGTTAATTGCCCAGTTAACCAATTGATTGCATAATAACTGAAACGTGTACAGGGAGCCTTATAGTAATTTTACCTAGATTGTATTTCCTTACTTATAAGAATGTCATGGAATGGTAATAAAACCCATATTAAAATTGAAGTGTATCACAACCAGTGTTTTGTCCCCTCTCAACAAGACACATTATCCCATTATAGGAGGAAATGATTGTTACAGTTTCCCTGGTATTTCTGTGAACTAGAGAATATGTCAGTCATAGACATACTGAACTTAGTGGCAAAAATTTAACTTCAATGTTGATTATTATTAAAGAATTTTTCTGTCATTGAAAATTTCAGGAGTTTAAAAATCTGATGTAGTTGTCTCATTTATAGTCTTCCTGAACTTGGTCTTTCCCTTTGAACATTTGTGTCTGTTTATGTGTGTGCATGAGTTTGTGCATGTATGGAATGAGGGATGATAGTAGTTAGATCTAAGGATAGATCTGATATGAGGGTTATCAGCCTAGAATATAAACCTATAAATAATTATGGCTGTGGGTAACTATACTTGCAAGATTAGAGCCTTAAATTATAATAATGATAATAATAATAATAATAATGACTAAAGATGACTTCTGCTTTTATTGCATTTTAATATTGGAATTTACTTCACATGCTCAGTTTTAGAATGCTACTGAATTCATCACAGAACGTAGATAACTTTATATCTACAAATAGTTGCCACCTATCACTGGTTTGTGGTTCCAACCTTTCCTTTTTGATGCACATACTCACATTTAAATCTATGTCTGAACCATTTCTAGTCTGATCTAGACATCAAAACTACCACCAAATAGAGTACATTGTTATGCAATAATAAATATTTATTCAACTATATTCCTAAATTGTTTATAATTTCTATATTTTTGTTCTTTTCAGTAATTGCTCATGAAGAAAAAATAAAATTTTTTGCACAGTCAGATATACTGTGATATTTGGGAGGAGGAAAAACAAAGGTAGTTAACAGTGCATGACCACACATCCTTCTTTAGATAATTCTCCAAGGAGAATTTAATTCATGAAATACCATAGTGAAATAAAGAGAATATTGGTGTTTCTATGGTATCTGTAAATGTTATGGAATGTGGGCACGATGTAATCAGCCCATTTGGGACCAATTTCTCAAGATAGCTTCTTTGTACAGCACAATAAACTGATAATATTTCTAATTAGTAATGTATAGAATTTTAATATATGAATGACACCATCTCAGATTAATTAGAAGTCTACAGTTCAGTCAAATTGCATTTGCTGGCACCATGAGTTTAAAGAATGAGGTATGAGTGATTTATGAACAACAGCAAAACCCTAAAGATTTAATTACTACCTTTTCATTCAGCTGAGGGTTGTATATACTGTTGTTTCTTTTCATACAAAAAATAATTTTAAGTGCCATAAATCCTTAGACTGTTATTTTTCTGACTGTTGGACAAATAAAGTTGAATATATTATATTATAAATGTACAGTGGTAGCCTCCAGAAACCTAAATTTTTATAGTTCATGTAGTTTAATAATACACAGTGTTTCAGAGAACTTCAATGTTCTTATCCATATCTAATGCCTGCCGCTACCTCCTACCCCCAGAACTCTGGTTCCAGTTCATTTCAGCTCTTATTTAGCTATTCATTTTGTATAAATGACCGGAAAGTCATTTGCCTACAAATTCATCTCAATCCCTTCCCTTATGCAGGATGGGTAGAATCACTGAGCAGAACTAGACACAGAACTCATAATACTCAATTAGATCAGATCAAATATCTATCTGCATTCTGCATTCAGATCAAATATCAGCATTCTGTCTGGTCAAAAATCATATTTGAAATTTTAAAAGATAATGTAGAACCTCACAAAAGATCAGAAAAACAGGGTAAATATGTGGAGCTCATGATGCCATGGCCTCACTGCTTCTCTTATAGAAGCTAGTTGTTGAATGCTAGAATGACTATCAATAAAGTTCCCAGAAGTCTTCAGTGCAGACATACTCTAAGTAATATACTTCATAACATATCACATGCAATATATCTGAGAGAGGAAAGGTACCAAACACTAGAACAATGACACTAAACTCAAGAAAAGAGCCTTTAATTGAAAGAGGAAGCAAATAAAAAAGTTTATTCATTTAAGTTAAGAAACTATAACATACTGACATTTGTTAAAGTGTAAATAATGATAAAATAAGTCTCAGAAGGAATATGTCTGATAAAAAAATAACAAGTAAACTAAATTAACATGGCAATGTGGAAATGTTTAAAACATTTGCAGAGTCAAAGCATATCCTTGGAAAAATAGAAACAGGTTGGGTAAAGCTATTGAAAATTAATATCAGCTCTGCCACATAGTGGAAAAAAAGGAAATTAAGAAGGTTAAGGCAGAATTAAAAAGATAAAAATCCCAAATTTTACACAGGAAAACAAAATAAAACAAAACAAATATTTTTTAAGCAGACCAGAATAAGTCAGCCAATTGAAAAATCTGTAGGTTTACTATGTAATGGACTATAATGTTGAATATCACATACTGTAATGTTGTAACGTGAACTACAGCTCCCAGAAGCCTTCAGGGACTGGATAAAGGAGGTCTAGTGCAGCATTTCTCCACCCATGAGTCATGATCCAAAAGAAGATTCCAGAGGGTCATGAGCCACAGTTTGAGAGGTGCTCATCCTGTGTAAGTGCCAAGACTGCAGCAAGGCAGAGTGGCAGCAGGAAGGCTGCAAGGGAAAGGGCTAGGTGAAAGCTGTGAGGTTGGGCTGGGTGCCTGCAGGGTCAGTGCAGCCAGGAGACACTGCTTGTGGGGAAGAAAAGGCTGTGAACAAGCTGCTTGGCGCAGCATGGCAGCCCCAGCCCAGGATGGGGCTGCCACAGGCCTCCCCTCCTCCTCCTCCCTCCAGCCTGTGCCAGGGTTGGAGTCATTGCATGAACCAGAGCCATTGCAGCCACCGTGCTGCTGCCTGAGCAGGACAGGGGCAGCTGGGGGCCCCTCTGGCAGGGGGCTGCAGGTTGGGAGTAAGCGAAACTTGCAGGGCTGGGGGGGGGGCTGGGGGGGCAGGGCCTGTGGTTGAGGAGTGAGGGACACCAGCATGGTCTGGGAAATGGGGGGGTGACTGTGGGTCATGCACTGGCAGTGACAGAGGGGTGTGGGTCAGGACAGGCCATGAACTTTGCAAATGGGTCTCAATAGGAAAAACGTTGAAAACAATGCCTCTAGTGTGAATTGCAACTCCCAGAAGCCTCCAGAGGATTGGAGGAATGAACTGTAATGTGCACTACAATTCCCAGAAGGCTGCAGGGGATGGGAAGCAGAAAAGCAGTGATGGAGCATGGGATGCTGAAGCAGAGACTCAGAAGAAGCAGCAGAGCCAGGCTTGAGAGCTCAAACTTGGGAGTCCTGGCAAATAGCAAGTAAAAGTTTTTGGGATGAGAGGCTGGGTAAGAGTGTCTCTAGAGTTGTGGGAGGGTTTAAGGTTTCTAAAGCATATATACTGTATTATTCGTATTTCATACATGTTATCTGTATGGGTGATTTCACCACAGTGTACCTGTTTATTACCTGCTACCTTAATATTAATGTTTATTCTCTTGTGCCGGTCCCTTTTTCCCTAGCCTGTTGTTCTTGTTACCCTAATCCCCAGCATCTTTTATATAAACTGGGTATTTCCTTTTCCAGCTTTCCCTGCTAGTTCCTGTGGTTGTGGGATTTTATACAACTGGATCCCTAAGGTATACTAGAAGAAATTTAAGATGATGATGAGAAGTTGATGAGAAGTTAATGATTTTGGTGCATTAGTCTTCCTAACCAGAAATGTTGAGGAAATACCTGTTCTACATGCAGCATTTTTAGATAACAAAAATAATGTTTTGGAAGTGTAAAAGCAGGCTAAAAACAGATGCCAGGTTTAGCAAAAGTCTGATTATCTCAGGTTTGGACTCTAGGAAAATGATGTAAAACAGTCATGTATAGCTTGAATGGCAATTCACTTGAATTGGCCCTGATTGTCTGAGGGGGAAAAAAAAGTGTTATCTCAGTACTTCATAGGAACTCAAGGCGGGATAACAGGCGTAGCATGTAGTGTTGCTAGATAGTTTTGCCTGGGGAAAAACCCATCATCTCTTTATCCTATGAAGATCTAGCGGTATTTAATATTTTTGTTATAAATCTGCAAAGGATAATAAAAGGTCAGAAAGATTAACAGGTGACACAAAATTAGCTTAGCAAACACTATAGAAAAGATTTTATAATTTTCATAGGTGACCTAAGAAAACTAATTGGGTGAACTTAATAAATAATTAAATTATAATGGCAAAATTTAAAATGGAAAGGATATACCCCAGGAATATATCTCAACCACCATGTTTCAGAATTCATTCAACTTCCAAGAACTTTGTTGGAGAAAAAACCTTCCCTGTGCATAAACTATTCTATAAGGATCAAAAGGATTTAACAATCTAAAAACCATCTGACTCGCACTTAAAGCAACAAAGTCCAAAATAGTCTAAAACAGATATCCTCAACTTTGGTAAGGCTGAATTTCACAAACCCAAGAAGCTGGTCAGTCAGGCACTAGGAGACCATGGCCCCTTAGAAAAGGGAGTCCACAAGGAATGGCTGTTCCTTAAGGACACAATCTTTGAAGTACAGGGAAAGTCTATTCCTTCCTGTAGGAAAGGCATTCAATGGGCTGGGAAACCCGCTTGGCTCAATAGGAAACTTTTGGACCTTCTGAAACTAAAAAGAGAAGCCTACACCAGATGGAAATCAGGAATCATCAGCAAGGAGGACTACACAGCACTAGCTTGACCTGTAGAGAGTGAATCAGAAGAGCCAAGGAAAAAACTGAACTCAGACTAGCTATGGGAATCAAGGACAACAAAAAGTCCTTCAGATATATGGGAAGCTGGAGAAAGAACAAAAACAACATTGGACCCCTGCTAACTCAATTGAGGCAGCTGAAGTCTGATGCTCAAGAAAAGGCTAATCTCCTAAAAGATTACTTTGCTTCAGTCTTCCACCTGCCCAAGGGGGTTACCCTGTCAGACGGCACACTAAGTATCCAGGGTGTGGGTGATGGACCCACAATGGACACAGATCAAGTGAGGGAACATCTCACGAGGTTCGACATCCATAAATCTGTGGGCCTGGATGGAATCCATTGGAGAGTCCTAAAGGAGCTGGCAGACATCATAGCATGTCCTATGGTGAAGATATTTGAGAACTGAGGAAGGTACTGGAAGACTGGAAAAGAACCAACATGGTCCCAATATTCAAGAAAGAAAGGAAAGAAGATCCAGGTAATTACAGGCTAATCAGTGTGACATCCATCCTTGAAAAGATGCTGGAGAAAATCATCAAAGGTTACATTATCAACAGGCTAACAGAAGGCAACTTTCTGAGTGCCAGCCAACTTAGCTTCATTGTTGGAAGGTCTTTCCTGACCAACCTCATCTCCTTCTATGACCACATGACACACTGCCTGGACAAAGGAGATGAGATTGATGTCATATATCTGGATTTCAGGAAAGTCTTTGATTTGGTCTCCCCTGATGTCCTTATGGTTAAATTGAGGAACTGAGGCCTCCACCATTTCATGGTCTGATGGCTGGGAAACTGGCTCCGAGGTCAGACCAAACAGTAATAATTGACAGGAGCAAATGAACATGGCACGAGGCAACCAATGGTGTCCCTCAGGGCTCAGTATTCAGGGTATTACTTTTCAATATCTTCATTACTGATCAGGATTTGGGCATTAGATATGGACTGATGACATTTATGGACAACACTAAATTGTGAAGGAAACCAGTCACACTAGAGGACAGGCTGTGGATACAGGCCGATCTGGATGGGCTTGCAAGGTGAGCAGACCAAAACCTGATGGCATTCAACAGAGAAGTGTAAGGTGCTTCACCTTGGGAGGAAAAGTCAGCATAATACTTATAGGCTTGGCAGTGCTAGCACTATGAGTGAAAGAGATTTGGGGGTCTTGATTGACCACAAGATGAACATGAGCCACCAATTCAATGCCACAGCCAGCAAAACAAAACAAACTCTGGCATGCATCTACCAATGCATCTCAGGCAAAACCATGGATGTCATCCTCCTGCTTTACATGGCCTTAGTGAGCCCACAGTCGAGTACTGCATCTAGTTTTGGGCCCCCCACTTCAGGAGGCATGTAGATAAGCTTGACAGGTTTCAATGGAGAGCCACCCATATGATCAAAGGCCAAGAGAGCAAGCCTTATGAGGAGAGGCTGAGGGACATGGGACTCTTCAGCCTGGAGAAGAGAAGGCTCAGGAGGGACTTGGTGGCAGCCAAAGGTATATAAGCATCAGGATCTGGGACAACAGTTGTTCCCCAAGGTTCCCCAAGAGGTAACAAGGTCTAATGCCCACAAACTTCTGAAAGGCTGATTTAGACTGGACATAAGGAAAATTTTCTTTACGGTCCAAGCATCCGGGTTCTGGAACAGACTCCCCACAGAGGTGGTGAATGCACTTATGCTGGACTCATTCAAAAACATTTGGATGCTTATCTTACTAGGATTATTTGACCCCGGGAGACTTCCTGTCTATGGCAGGGGGGCTGGACTCGATGATCTCATGAGGTCACTACCATCCCCTAATGCCTATGAACTCTATGAAAATTGTGATCCTCAAAATACATTTTTAATTAATGTCTCATCTTCATGTCAAAATTCTACTGACACATCAGTCTTTTCCACTGGCATTTCTGATTCCAAATGCCTAAAATTCCACAGCTCAACTTTAGGTATATGCACCATAACCTAAGTCCTGATACTGCCAAACACTTGTCTCATGACATATCCTTATCAGGTTCCACAGACTAGGAACTCTTACACCTATCTTCACTCAGGGGCTTGTTTTGTTTGGTGTTCTTGAAGCATTCCTGACTCATCATATTATGTCCAACACAATGGATTAAATTATTTAAAAATGCAGTATAAAAGCCATTTTGTAATGTGCTATTTTGGATCACAACAGAACTTTGTAAGGAGGCAGTGCTTGGATGTCTGAGCTGGATTGTTTTTGAGCTTGAACAGTAACTCAAGTGTAGGCAACTAAAGTTCTTTTCAGGCCAAAATGGAGTTGATTAATGACCCAAGGTACCAACTTTTCTGTTCTTGAGTGGGGTTGATTTGGATTGTGCTTCCATTTGAGTCTGGTTTACATGCTTTAGAGGTTGAATATGATCTGGCTTTCAGTTTCCCTTTTACAGGCTTCTCACTCTTTTCTACCAGCCTTCCATAGAAATACTGTCACTCCCCAGCAAGGATCCCAGTTTTCTCTGCTAAAAAAAAAAATTCCCAATTTTCAGTTTTAAAAAAGTAACCCCAAATCCACATTTTTCCATGATTAAAATGAAACTCATCTAATAGATAGCTAGATAGATATAGTGGTGTTTCATTTAGATCATGGAAAAATGTGGATTTAAGGTTACTTTTTTTAAACCAAAAATTGGGGATCATTTTTATCAGAGAAAACCAGGATCCCTGCTCCCCAGTTAGGTAGCTAAGTTAAACAGAGCAGCTCTGCTTTCTGACAGTCATGTGATACCCTGGGCAATGCCATCATCCTGGTGCCAGTCACAGCAGTGGGATCAGACACTGCTGAGACTATTTTTGTGCCCTCCAAATACAGTTGGTGCCTGGGGCTGCTGTCCTGATTGCACCCTCTTACTTACAATACTATCACTGTCTGTTCTTATATTCACATATGCTGTCACAAATATTTTAAACACAACTTATGCTTGTAAGAACTTGTTTTTAACCTGGTCTTGTAGAAAATATTTAAACAAAAAAGTTCAAGCTGGTTGGAAATCTCTGTAGAGCATGTTTCTTCCACCTTACATGCTGCAGCACTATAATAATATCTGTGTTAAATCTTAATATACTTTTCACTGCTTCACACAAATTATTTATAAAAATATTCTTGCCTCTAAAAGACAGTGCTATATAGGAGGTTAGTTGTAGTTATCCAGACCTATAAAAATAGATATATAAGCAAGTTTTTTTCCTTCCAATTTTGAAGCAGTTATTCAGCTATTAATCACATTTAATGTCTTCTCTGTCATTGGGTGGCAGTCTTCTCTATCTCCATAAGTAAATTGTTTAGGGTACAGTATTGGAGCTGGTACTTGGAACACATTGTGATATTTATTATCTAGAATTATGTGCAAAGATTAAAATCAAAACAATCTGAGAGCAGGCCAGGTAAATAAGGATTAATGTTCTGTGAAGGTCTTTTGTATAGGGATTAAGGTTTATGATTTGTAACATAAGAAGGTGCATCCATAAGACATTAAAATTCAAAAGTCAGGATTTATGAAAACCAGAATATGAAGTGTCAAGGAAGAAATTATAAATGGATCACTAGAAAGAACAAGCAGAGTATCTATTACTACATAATATATTGAATATAGAAGGATATTACTGATTAGAAAGGTTGCTTGCTGTATTTTCAAAGATGGAATTTTTATGCCTTGTTAAATTTGTTTGCTAAATATACTTGGCATTACTTTATCAATGTACCATTTCCTCCTAAATTGCAGTTAGTAGGAATTTATTCCCCCCCAAAAGCACCTTGTCTTATAGTCTGTAGCAACAAACACAACAAAGAACTTGAGTAATGCTTATCAGCAAAGTTGGGGTTAGAATTCAGTTATGACTTTTCAAGTATGAGGCACAGTGGTTGAAGGAGTTGTTCTGTTATCATGCATAACAGCTCACATTTACACTTCCCTGTTCAGGATAAAAATGTCTTAAAGTCTTACGATATTTGTCTGACATGAACACAATTACTTGCTTCACATGGGTTGAAAATTACACATCTAAAGTTGTCTTAAACAAGTTCCAGGCACCCATTAAGGTGTATAAAATATGGCTTAAATGGGACTGAAGTGGTACAATGGCCTCTTGTGCATTCTGAGCAGAAAGGGATATTTGACCTTAAATACTGTGAAATATAATTCATTTATGTTAGTAAAACACCTTGATTCTTAGACAAAAAATTCCTTGGGAAAACAAAGTGTTATTTACTTTAGTGTTTCCCAGACTTTTGATATCTAGAGCACATTTTTTCTGAGCTAAACTTGATGGCGCACTTCACTCTTACACCCAAAACTTTGTGTGTGTGTGTGTGTGTGTATACATTTTTTCAAAACACATAACATATTGTGTCCCTACCAGAGCAAATCATACCAGCACTGAGATATGCTGTCAATATATGACATATAATACATATTTCTGTAAGCAAAGGATTCTATATAATCTTTTATCACCGGTCCTCACACTTTTTAGCCTCAAGCCAGGTTCCATAAGTTTTCTGAATTCTGTAGCCCCTGAGATGAAAACTAATGAGATAGATCTCTATTTAGAAAGCACATGGGGGTGACTTTAAAGATACAAAAAGTTGAGCATCCATGATCAACTGGTGCCACCTAAGTGCTTGCCCATCCTTGGGGGTCTTCAAGAGGAGACTCGACAGGCACCTGGCTGGGTTCACCTGACCTCAGGTTTGATGACCCTTTTCTTGCCTGCCAGGGGCAGGGGGTTGGACTAGATGGCCCACTGAGGTCCTTTCCAACCCTAGAATTTATGAATCTATGAAAAGTGCAATAGGGCCAGGTACTTACCCTGCTGTGACTTGCTATTTCCACTGTCTGCCCCTCCCAACCTCTGGTCTGTACCTCAGGAAGCAAGCTCATGGGGCTGACATGGCTCACATATGAGTAACCATTCATGCTGTCCCTTCTGCCAGTCTTGGGAGTTTGGGAGGAGTAGAAGGGACAAACCAGGCTGCAAAGTGTAGGTGGATCTGTGCATCTGCCCCTGCCCATTCATGGCAGATTGCTGCTGACAGTATAGGTGCTGAGGGGAACACAGGAGTTGCCTGGGATGGAGAAGGGCAGGAAAAGGCAGCAGTAGAAGGGGCAGTACCCAGAGAAGCAGTTGCAGGTGCCATTGGAGTAGATGGGGCAGGCAAAAAGCACCAGATGGGGGAGGGGAGCTTTTACCTCTTTACACAGGGAGATGTCACAGCACAATTCTGTCACCCTTGTGGCACGCTACTGTGTCAAGACATACCATTTGGGAATCACTGATCTACTTTCTGCTGATAACAGATGAAATGGGAAAGCAGATTTCTCCTTTCACAAATCCTAGGTACAACTGGGCAGAATCTCAAAGTATTCTGTTTCTGCTGTTGAGGTACTTTTCTAGCTATGACACTGAGGTATGTTTCTAGATATGCCTTCATGAAAAGCTTTTCCTATAACTTTAATGTGCTATGGGTCAGGTCTGCAAAATATATATACCTTAAGTCAGGATTTCCCAACCTTTATGTGCCCAAGGGCACATTCAAATTTAAAAGAAAAAGCAGTGAGCACCAATATGAATATTAAAGTTTAGAATTTAGGATCCTGGATGTGCACATTGTTTCCTTTGGGGAGGGAGTAGTAAGTGTGACTCCGTCACTCCATCAGTCAGACTGACTCAGTCTCGTTTTGGTGGCTGTTGCCTACAGCCTGAGTTCAGTTGGCAGTGACAGCATTTTTCATCGGAATAATGATTTTTACTGATTGTGGAAATTTGTGAGGGCACCTGAATAAACCTCGGGGAGCACCCTGGCACCTGGAGGCACCGTGTTGGGAACTGCTGCCTTAGATTCTGCAAGAAAAAAAGAAAAGAATCAGTACAAATAACAAAAAAACACTTTTATGCTTGTTTTCAGTTTGCAAGTTATTTCCACTAATTTCTAATTTTATTATCCTTTTGTACTTTATTCCCTTCAGTAGAAATAAGAATCACATTGCTCTGCATGAGAAATGCTCTGTTTGTATATATCTAAAGCGAAGAAGTAAATCCAAACAAGAGTATTGTGACTGGAGGTGCTGGTACTCTCAAGGAAGAAAGGGAATAATGAACGAAAGTAGGTACTACCTCAGCCCTGTATACAGGTTTCCCTCGCTTTATGCTGTCCATGCATTCCTGGAAAATGGCACATAACTCCAATTTGTATAAAGGGAACCCACTTTACAATATAACAAATACGGATATGTTCCAAGACCTGAACTGTACTGACCCCCCAGACCCATTTCTACCGCTTTTACAAGACAATTTTGGTACTCACCAACAGCAGACTGTACACAAGCACAGGCACTGTTATAATGGGAATGGCAACCACAAAAACACATCACAGCAGACAATAAGCAAGGAGCACAGATCCACACAGGAGATTATTTGGCATACCTCACTCCCACAATGCACCACACAAAGCAGCTGATTGCAGGCTTCCACCACACCGATCACATACGAGTGAATTTCCTTCGCTTATAACAAATTTTTGGTATAAAAAGGGTCACTGGATAAGAGTGAATTTGCACATACTGAACCCGTATAAAGCAAGGAAAACCTATATTTGCAGTGTATGATCCTCTTGAATGTTGAAGGTGAATGGGGGTACATTATATTCTTTTTGCCCACCAACACGCATTGTTTTAAGGTGTCTAATGTTTCCACTGAAGGGATGCAGTAGTAGAGCAGTGAACAGAACTTGCTATAGATTAGGTGTGAGTTCAAGCCTTCTTCAGACTCATGCTGAAAGCTGTCTTCAGTCAGTCCAACTGTAGATAGGTAATGGTTGTTTGGGTTGTGGCAGCAAAGAAGGCTGTATGTGCTAGTCACACCATTTTCTTTTGTGTCACTGACTACAGAAATATACATTGGCTCACAGGTTAGTCCAATTTTGAATGTTTCTGTCAACTCCTGTCAATGTCTCTGACTTGGGCAGGGGGCTAGATTAGATGACCTCATGAGGTCATATGAACCTTATATGGCTTTGGCATTTATACATTCCCTGGTCTCTTCTCTGCACTTGATATAGTCTTTTACAAATCAGGCAAAATCTCAACCCTTAGTGACCAAAGTTATATTATAGAGAAACTTATATTGTAGAGATGCCTGAATGTACTAATCGCTTGTGACTATGTAGTACCTACAATTCTGAGGATTGGTAAAAGGCTGTATAAAAAAATATAGAAGAATCAATTTAAGCAGTGCTGAAATGCTATTGTGGGTGAGGTGTAGTTCTCCAATTTAGTAAGGCATAGAAATGTTCCAATAAAGCAGGAAATGGACTTCTTTCAGGCAGCAGGAAACAAAATACAGACATGTCTGAAGTTAGTAGAGTGAAAAAATTAAAACATCTTTATTGTATTAACATGCTGATTCTCCAAATAAATAAAAGAAACATGATGCGTACAAATCAGAATTATAGGCAATATACATATAAAGCTAACATATAAGGGTTACCTTTAGAATCATCGGCTCCTAGGAACTTAATATGAGAAAAGATGGGGGAAAAAAAAGATGATTACTTTAGCTCTCAGCTGTAGTACTTCTTTTCATAAGCCAAATTGTTCATAGATGCCTCAAGGAGTTGTTCCCTTTGTATTTCTTTGACTCTTTCCCCTGAGCTAATTCTTTACACAGGCTGTTCTCTTTTCAATAGCGATGTTTCTGCTGCTTCACTTGAGGCAAATAAAACCTATGGCTGTTAAGAGGTTGTGTATGTGATCGCTTTACATTTCATTTTAACCTATTCTGGCACTGAAATACTATATCATCAAAAAAAAAATCTCGATCAATACAGAAAGTACATCATTATATTCATTAAAAATAATGATCAAAAGAAGGTTCAGCTATGACAATAAGATAGCAGGCTAAAACAGTCATTGACTAAATTTGGTTATTTTTTACAAAGTAGTAACATAAAATGTTGAATCTGCAAGCGATAATTACATGTGAAAATGTAAGAACAGAGACTAGTGGTTTGCAGGCTCAGAGTGGAATAATAAAGATGCTGTTGTTTAGGTTCCAAAAGGATTCGCTTAATGAAAAAAAAATCAAATCAGTGGCTGGTACCATTACTATACAGGATAGCCATAATGACTTAGCTGCCAAAAACATCTGTTTGGTGCAGGATTCTAATGATGACCCTTTTCAAGTTAGGTCAACTTAGGATAATGTTTTATCCCCAGTTCCCTCCTATAGGCAATTCTGCTGGATATGGTTTTCTACTACAATAGGCAGAAGTGCAAGATCTACTGCAATAGTCAGAAGTGATTTGATGCATTACAGCAAGGATGTGTGTTTTTCCCCCTGTATAAAGCCACGTATAAAGCCAATACCTTTTCAATATTGCTAGGGTATGTTAACTATATTTTCTTTTAGCAAACTAAGCAAGGCATGCTTGCTTAGAGTGCACTTTAAAAATTGCTTAGCAAAATTACTGAAGGAAATGCAGCTGAAAACTGATTTGAAAGAAAAAAATCAGTGTCAGCAACAAAATGATAACCTGCGGTTTTATCAACACTGCATAGCTGTGCTGATATTAAAATTACAAAATTGTACTCTGGTGCCTCTTTAAAATAATGAAACATTTATTGTAATTTATCTGAAAGCTGATCCTACAAAGAGTAGGCCAGGGTGATTCTATATTACCAGCATTTTAAAGATATTTTATATGGAAGACTAATTTCCCTTCACCCATATAAGTACTGATACAAAGGTCATTGAAATAATTGGGAGTCTTTTCAGTGATCAGTGACATAGAATAGACTTCATTATTGTGCCTGGAACCAAACTAAGTTACAACACTCTTAAATCCTAGCTATGCTTTCAAAATACCCCATAAACAAGAAAAGTGCCCCCTCTGAAAATGAATTGTATTGGCAAAAACAGTTCAAGGACTGATCCCGCAAAGCACTTAGCCAGGTGTTAAACTACTTATAGCTCATAAGTAGTTTAACAGAAGTCAATTAAAAAACTCAGTGAATCTATTAGTGTGCTGAACTACAGCTGAAGTGGTCCCCATCAGGAAATGTTGCTCTCTGCTGTCCACCTCATTATACAGTTCTAATTTGAAGACACAGCTGGTCCCTAAATAATAATTAGAACTATTAGCATTAGTAAAGTATCTGGCAAATGTATGTCTGTTTTTAAAATCAAAAATTGCCCCCAAGCATCTTGAATAAGTACAGAAAATCAAAATGTCCAAGGTGTAATCAATCAAACCTTTCCTGGTTTCTCTAAACTGTAAAGAATAGATCAGGAAGGAAAAAAATACACACGCTGCCATTGGTGGGAGATGGGACAGGGATGCTTGCACTGGCCCATGGCAGCAGACTGGAGGTGCTGCCACATGCATCCCAGCTTGCCAGACACTGCTGAAGGCAGCTGAGCCAGGCCTATTGGCCTGGTTGACTGCTAGGCACACACCCCACCCCTGCTGTTGGCTGCAGTGAATCTCTCCCCAGTCCTACCCCATGACCCACCCTGATGCAGTTAGCAGGGGAACAGAAAAAGCCCCCATTGTGCATCCTCCACACTGGCTCTGACTGGAGAGGGGTCCTTTCTCCCTCCTCTCCCCCGGTTGACACACACTGCCAGGACATAGGGATGGGGAGTAGAGACTTTGTTGCATGGGCTCTGTGACAGCCCAGGGCAAATGAACCAGAGTGCGGGCTGGGGCTTGCCTGCCTGCCTTGCAAGGGGAGGCTGGGGGCTGGGGAGCACAAAACATCTTGGGGTGATGGGAGACTCTTAGGTAACTTGAGCTGGGAGGGGATCTGGGACAAAAGTTCCATAGACTAGTTCAACCTAAATCAGTAAAATCTAATACTACATTTATCCAGGTCTGTCAAAAACCAGTTTCAGCCTTTTTCAAATTGACTTATGTGCACTAAACTTCTGTTCCATTAAAGCTTTAAATCAGTTTCCAATCCCTTATACATGTTTAGGTGTAATGTCTGTCCCTAGTCCTTGTTACTTTTTTAAATTTGAATTCCAAATCCCTTACTGGATAAATTCTGTGAATAGATCTTTCTACCTAGTAAAATTAGAAGTCATTTATTAAAAAAATAATAATAATTTTCTTGATATGTTCAGTTTCTGGGACAGTCAGGTCAAAGGATATGTTTTTGTCTCTAGACTGGAAGCATGTAATGGGTGTAAAATTTTGACCACATTGGGTGTGTTTACATGTAAAATTCATGAGCGCATCCAGACGAGCGTAGACATTTGGTTCCCCATGGAGTAGTAGCAGCAGTGAATCTTGCACTGCAAACTACTTGTCCCCAGGGAACACCAGTGCCACGTGCACTTTGGCATATGACAAGTTAGCCAAGGAGCAGTAGAGGAGGCTGGGGCCAGCACTGGGGGAAAAAAAAAAATGTGGGAAAAAAAAAGGTGAAGCAGTGCATGCACAGGCAGTGAGCCCTTGAAGTACGGAGAATGCCTGACTGTGAGGTATGGCCACATGCCACACAGCCATGCTCATCTGGACATGCCTAATGTGCACAAATAAACTCTGGAGCTTATTGCTCTGGAGTTTTTTTGCTCCCAGGCACACCATTTGAGTGTTTGTCTAGAAGCAAAAAACTCCAGAGCATATTGTTGTGGAGGTTGTTTGTGCACAGCATACAGAAACTAGTTGGAGCAGCGCAGGCTGGCAGGAGACCCAGAGAGTCAGGCTGTTGCATCCCCTGCACTGATGCACCCTTGGGCCCCAGGCGGCCCCTCTGCAGCATGTAGTGCCTGGTAAGAGCAGCCTGTCAAGCTCCATGTGCAGTGGGGGGGGGAGCTGAGGGTGCTTCAGTGGGGAGCTGCTCATACCTCAGCAAGCCACTGCACAGTATGTAAAGTCCAGTCAGAGCATCCCTCGGCTGAAAGTCTGACCCCAGGGACTCCTACTAGTCTGAGCTGCTCTGATCAGGCACCACATCCTGCAGGGGTTGGATGGGGCATGAAGCGTCTTTAGCATAGGGGCTGCCTCCTGCCTAGTCCCACACTGAAGCTCCCTCATGGCGCAGCCCTGACTACAGTTATGTTGCAGCTCATTCAAGAGCGCCCCACAGGGTGGTACTTGTATTTAGCTGGACTCCCTTATGGTGGTGTTTATTTACCTACTGCAGTCTAACAGCGTTGCATGTTTAGACAGTGACATTTTACATTTTCTATAGACTCTCCCACTGAAATTACTGAAAACTGCCATTAATCTCAAGGGAGCCAGTATTTCATGTAGGACTCCTGGGAAATTGCTTGTGTTTAAAAGTTTGCTTTCTACAACTAGTTTTTACTTTTTTGGGAAATATTCTTGCCAACTCAATATAGATAGAAAGATAGATAGATATGTATATGCACACACAAACACACACAGCAAATGGCAATGAAGCACGAGGTCAGCAAAAATTGATCTGTAATTTTTTTTTCTTTAAGTTCCTCACACAGCTGTAGATATTATGTACAGCTATGGGTAGCACAGAATTCCAAGGCTCTCTGAAAAAGTTTATCAGTGTATCAAACATTTCCTTCTCACATTGTTTCCATGATAAAACTTTAATGTGAAATAAAAGATTTAATTTTCAACACTCCTAAATAATGAAGGGTAGTTAGGAATAAACTTCCTCACATAGTAAACAACCCAGACCCAGAATTACCATGTAGCAGATAGCTTCCTTAATGTTGTCAAGATCCCAAACCTGTACAGAATGAATATATCTATCGATCTCGCTATCTAGCTATCTAGTTATCTATGTGTGTGTATGTATGAATATATGTATATGAACAAATGTTTAAGGTCGTCTTGTTCCACATGGGGGTGTGATTCCCTTTACGAAGAGGTATGCCAAGGCTTCCATTTTCTTATTTAAGTAAGATAAGTGCTCTAACACTTTGTTAAAGGGCTGGTACCAACTCCAGCTTTGTAATTCTGGAGCAGCCAAGTGTCTGTATATAGCATATGGGGAATCTAGGCACTTCTGGCTGGGTTCCAGATTCCACTCTGGGGAACGGGAGCCTAAAGATAGGCTTGTAGTTTTAACTAAAGACCTTTATTGGATCTGATCCCTTGCTATTTATATCATGCAGAGATACCAAATGAGAAAGAATGGGGTAAGTCTGTTTAATCAGATTTTTATGTAAGTCGACCTGTCAAACACACAATGCTAACTTCTTTACTACTTTACTACTGAACTCTACAATTCACTTATATTAATTTTCATTAAGCATTTGTTGCTCCATTAATTAGCAGGTTATAGAAATAGGGAAAAGACAGAGTGTAAGACAAAAGGTAGGTGAAAGAGCTCTGCAAATTCCATAATGCTGACGTGGGAAAAGACCTACAACCACAACATCTAGGGTTTCCTTGCAGTTACAGAAACTACATTATAATGAATTTTACCAGATATAAGTGCTTTCATTGAAGGTCTGGATGAAATAATGGGATGATACTGTGTGCCTGTAGGAAAGAGATGCTGTAGGAAAAAATAATATAAAGCCGTTTACACAGTATTTTTTGAGCCATGTTACTTGAGCTGCCATGAAAGCAATAGCTTTTATAGATAGTAAATGCCACAATTAGGCTTGGCATTATTCTTCTTTTAGACAAGAACATAGAGACTGCCTATGCTTTATATGTCCAAGGCAAGAGTATGAAAATAAAAGGAAAGGAAACCTGAGTCTAAAAAATGTTATTCCCTAGTAGTAAATCCAATGTAAATATATGGTTGCTAAATAATTCTACAGCTAATCTCAGGAAAACTTTGCCTTTCCTCAACTTCTGTATATATTGTATAATGGTAACGTTCTGGCTAACATAATATTTGCCGTATGTTTATACAGGAAATACATTATAGGCAACTTTTACAATCACTTGAGGCCACTAAAAATGAAATTTATCTACAAGGTTTGCATCGTTTAATTCTCATGTTAAGGGTGTTCAAGAATTCAGTTCCCAGATAACATATTTTTTTAGAAATAAGGATATTTTAACAAGAGGTAGAATTACACCTGATTTCTTGTAAACATTGTTATATGAAGTGCTGAAATGTATTCCATTTCAGCTTTATCCAAGAAAGAAGATCCATCATATTGATTGAATAACTAAAATATGATTTGTTTAGATTATACTAACTCCCCACTGTCAAGCAGTGATTCAAGAAATCAGCCAGCACTTCAAAAATAACAACGTATAAGCATAAAATTAAGTAGTATATTCCTGAATAAGCACACATTTCAAAAGTTTTCCAAATTATGCATCTATTAGAATAACTATAGCCTAATCCTTTTATTACTTTAATTTAAACATAGTGAGCCAGATACTACTGTACTAACCCAAATCCAAGATAACAAGAATTTTAAGATGACCCCCCAATAACTAATACCATCTATACATGGAAAATTTATGAATGTGCATGGCTTGGTAACAGTGGTGGCAGTGGCAGCTCCAGCCCCAACCCTGGGTCAGGACTAAATCCAGATCTGAAGCAGCTGCTTGCCTCACTACTGACTAGCACTCAAATCTGAAATAAGGGGCTTTCACCCAAGTTAAAAGGGCGGGGGACTCATCTTGGATTTGAGTAAATATGTTACTCCAGCTAGTAACATGTGATCCTATTCCATCCAGCTTGAATCCCTAAAAAACCTAATACAAAAATATTTGTGGGTTCTTCTAATTCTGACTTCTCTTTTGTGACTCAGTTTTAAACATAAGATGACAGTCTTACAAAAGTAAGTTCATTAATGGATTTTTCAGGAACTGAAGCAGATTGGAATAGGCTCTTAGGTGGCATATACTTGGAATAAAACATTGCCCAATTCACACAATTAAGCATATGTGAGTGACTAAATGTGATTCAGTATCCATTTCATACCACATAGTAAGACTTGGTAGCCCATTTTCTTTATGCAAGCTATTTTTTTCAGAGTATCAGGATGTAAAGAACAGAGTATACCGAGAAGTCAGACAAGTGTCCCAGAGTATTTGGTTAGATTTTTCCTTCTTAAATAATTAGTAAACATTTTTACAATAAAATCCATTTATATTTATGGTGTAATTTTCCAGTAGACATATTTACTGTGCTAATCTTGAGTTAAGACACTACTTTTCATGTTAAATAGTATGGCTGCTTTTTCAATGATCCTTATATACAAGATTAAATGTCACCCTTAAATTACTAGTACTTAGTCTGAATGATGTACAAGAAAAGCTAGCTAGAGAGATTTTTTTTACCCATCATATATTAATAGAGGGCTAAAAGTATAAACCTAGAAGTGATTTTACAGGAAAACATTACCTACATTCCATTCCACCCCTTTTACTCCACTGAATTAAAAAATTTCTAATGACTTCTTCGTAGCAAATATTATAAGCAGCTTCCCATCCTTACCTGTTTGAACTGTTACCTGTTCAATATCATAAACAAGGCTCTTCTTTAAATCTTGCCTTCTGTGACACTGTCCCTTTATTCTCCATCATCTCTAAATCATCTTTCTCATCTGCTCTGAATTTGTTATGGTCCATAAGTATATGTTCTAGGTTATAATTATCAGAATTATTATCAGAACTCTTAGATTTTGATTTTCAGGAAATATGTGTAGAGAAATAGTGATAGATAATGGGGACTTCAAGTGCCTTGACCCTATGGCCATCAAATTCAGATTGTCAAAAATATCCCTTTTTGTAAAGTATTAAGTACATTAAGTCAATGGAACTGAAGTGTGTACTTGAAGTAATGGGTGATTGGTGCCTCCTAATACTGGGGGGGGGGGCATAAGTGGCCAATCACCAAGTGGGGGAGGGGTCCCCCAGTGGCTGATCACCACCACCAGCAGAAGTGCCAGTGGCAAACCCAGAAGTGCCACCACCACTTCTTTCAGGAGGGGGCACAGTAAATCTCACAGCGCCAATGCTTGAAATCTATACATGCTTAAATGTTTTCCTGAATTAGTACCTTTACCTTTAAACAAAACTGGAGAAACTTAAAATTATTGGACTTTGTAATATTTAGGCCATAGACCACTGAAGTTTCCCATTTTGTTAAGACATATTACTTACATGGTGGCACTGCAGTGGTTAATTAACATAATTTTATTTAAAAATAGCCCTTCAAGGCTTCTCAGTCCATCATTGATAATTTTCCATTTTGAACAACAACAACAACAATGGTAGAGAGATATGGGATAACTGAATTTAGACAAAGGAAATAATTATATCCTAGTATATCTAAAGGTGTGGCTTGAACTGCTTTGTTTTGCAATGGTGATGTATAACAAGTGCTATTTTTTCCTCAACTTACATTAATAGGGAACAAGTTAAGGGTTTACTGTACAATACATTCATGGTTTTAATTTGCATTCCCTCAGTTGTGCTCTACTCATTGAATTACTTTGTATATTTTCCTCCAAAAATATTTAAATACCAACTGCTTTACTTTAAGTTCACTTATTTAAGAGGAATTGTATTTAAGGATTTATATATATATATATATATAAAATATTAAATGATTGCACTCCAAAAAATGATTTTAAGGCATTTTAAAAGGACATAATTCACCTTACCCATCTCTTGTTCCAGCAAACAATTTAAGAGAAGATTAAATATTTAACTTAATAATTTCCAAAGAAATGTTGTATGATTAGCACAGTAGATCATTCATTAATTGATTTCCAATTATTATAAATGATGTATTTGTTTTTAAGTATTCAAGTCAATTGCACTCATGATTAATATCTCTGGACTAATCTTGGTTTAAATAGAAAAACAACTCAATCATTCATAAGACAACTTTGATCAATAAGAATTTGGGAAACAACAGTGTCAAATTCAGTCCACTGCACAAAAAATATTAGGAACAAAAGACGGAGTTCAAATAATTACATGAGTAGCCAGACTTCAAACTCATTCTACGTTTTCAAAACTCTAAACATGGCTATTGGAATCCTCTCTCCTTAAATCATATACTAGGCAATTTACTCTTGCCTTGAAGCACTGGAATCATGGGAAAATCAACAAAATACTGCATAAAATGGGAAAGGAAGATGGATGAGGTCCTGAACACATCATTTTGTCCAATATTGGAGTATCCTATTCTATGCAAGTTTCAGGGAAAAAAAGTTTTGAATCCAGAGAGATGAGCATGCCACACACACTTTTTTTTGTCCGATTAGATCCAATATTAGATGGGATTTATCCTAGATATAGTATGGGTATAGCCAAAATTTTCTTTAAAGTAACAAAAGTGAGAATCTACATCATAATTACTAAAAAGAGTAAAAGTTAAAAAGTCAAGATAGCTAGAAAAAAGTGAAGAAGAAGAAAACTTTACTCTGAGAATGCAAATGAAGACACTGGCCCTGAGAATAAAACAATTTCTAGAAAATAAGAGGAAGTAAAGAAGAGCAAAACAAATTTTTTTTAAGGGGATTACATTACACTCCTCTACTGCAAACCTTATGAAAGTGACTTAAAGGAGGCTAATTATTTTCATTAAACTTCATTGAGGGTGTGGACAGACATAACACTATTTTAAATACTGTTTAAACTGCAAACCATTTAGAATAGTTTAAACCTTCTGGAATATTTCAAGAGTATGCTTAGCCAATCAGGTATTGTTTTGAAATTGTCCTCCTTGACTGTACCATTTCAGTGTTATGTGACAACACCAAGCTTGCTGTAACTAGTCAGTCCTCCAAGCATCCCACACTTTACCAATTCTCACCCCCCTCCCCAATCACTGCACAGAAACTGGCTACTCTGATACACAGCCAGAACTTTACTGCCACAAACTATATTGTCTGCAATTGACCCTGTCCATGTTGTCCCAGACTTACTTGGTTTGGCGGGGAAGGTTAGGTACACAGAGGTGGCACCCCTCCTGGATTTCCAGGGTGCTGGGTAGTCTGGGGAGTTGCTGATAAACCTTTTAAACCACTTTCCCCAAAATTCCTTATCAGTTTCATTTAATTGGTGGCACCTGACCAGACTTCAGGGCATCCCAGACTGTGCTGGGAGGAGTAGCTAGGTGGCTAGAGGGGGTACCCCCACTTCTACCTTCCTGGGGTCTACCCAAGGCAGAGGTGGTCATAAGGCTCCAGAGCCACAGACTGGTCACCTCTGGCCCAAGATATCTGCAGCATTTGAACAGCACGTTTATGCAAGCCACTGGTTATTTTCATTCTATTTCTGGAATTTGACATGGAGACCTCTGACAGTCCCTCAGAATATCCAGCACATTGGAACCCAGAAGCAGGGGTAACCACTTTACCGATATGGCCTCCCTACCCTCCCACGTCAAATCACCCTGGAATGTCCCCAAACCTGGTCACTCTCAATGAATGGAATGAAATGGATAAACAGCTTAGGGGAAAATGCTGTTTAAAAGTGATAGAGACCTTGCACAGCCCCTAGAATACCCACGTCCCCAGAAATGCAGAACCAAGAGTTCAAGCAACCTCTCATTTGACCACCCCTAAGGAAAGTCTTCTTAAAGCAGTAACCTGAGCCAGAGACCTTGAAAAGGGGTCCTGGCCACTCCTTTACTCCCAAATCAACCTGTGATTTTCTAAGCCCTGGTGCATTGCCAGAAAGAGAAATATTTTTTGAACCCAGTGTTAGTGAGAAAGGGAATCAGAATATGGTAATTATAGGCAATTAGCATATTTTTCCTTTTCCCTGGCATCTACCCATTGGTGGTCTTCCTCTCATACTCCAGGAATAATAAGGGAAGTGGAGAACTCACCACTGGCAGGCAAGCTGGACTGGGTATTCATTACCTAAAAGGTGGCTGTTGCACTTAGAATCCTTGGCAATGTATGTGAAACACCTCTAAGTCAGGACTGTTGAGGACAGGTTCCCAATCAGTGACATTCTTGGAATGTTTGAAATTGATATTTGACAAATTCACTTGAAATAGTATTTTTAACAGGGTGATTAGCCATTGGCAGTAATATTTACAGGGTGATTAGCAGAGAACCTGGTTTTCTCTGATTTAAAAAATCCCCAAGTTTTGGCTAAAGAAAGTAATCCCAAATCCACATTTTTCCATGATTAAAATGAAACATCACTATAACTCTATCAATCTATTAGTGGTGTTTCATTTAAATCATAGAATCATGGAAAATGTGGATTTAGAGTTACTTTTTTTTAACCAAAAATTGAGGATTTTTTTAAACCAGGATCCTTGATGATTAATTAGCCAATGGCATAATTTAAGAACTGTATTAAATTTTCCATTATTTTGGGTCTTTAAATCAAAATGTGTCAAACATACAGGTCACAGGCCATATAGGGCCCATGGAAGTGGGTTATCTGTTTTATGTGGCTTTGCACTGCAGCTACCAACAGCTAAAGAATTAACACTGCAAATTCCTATTTCCATGGCTGCTGGAGATGCAGTGTAAGCCTGGCCCAGAGGGTGAAAGCTACTGGAAAATGTAGTGTTTACTGGCGCTGCTGGCAATTCAAATTAGTGACATTTACCTATTTTGGGTGCCAGCCAAGATGACACTACAGCTCTGGCAGCCATAGTGAAGTGGATTGAACAGTTGAGCTGCTGGTGCTGACACATCAGTGCTTGCATCAGCAGCTACAATCTTTTTTGTCTGGATCTGGCCTGTGAGTAGGCCCATGGACCTGAACCAGGTCACAAGGAGTTTTGTGATCTCAATCTGGCCTACCAGGCCAAATGAGCCTGATACCCAAGCTTTAGTTCCATGAAGGTCAAACCTTTTAGCAAGCAAGACACAACTTCTCCCCATACTCTGTATGAGTACCATTCTGATCCTCTTCCTCTGCAACATCTGCTGCTCTGCTTTCTGCTTCCTACTCTATGAGACACTATGCCACCTGCTCCCTCCCTGATCAGCTGTGTGCCACATGCAATGCTTGTCAATGCAATTTGTGGCACTTGTGTTTCAGGTTGGCACCTCTGCACTTACTCAACCAGAAAATATAAGCTGGATGAAAATCTTTTCAATGCATTTCACTATACAGAAAGCCAAAGTAGAGAATTATAATTGTCCCTCATGTCCTTAAAATTTATGATTTCTGCCATGCACAAAAGCTTCGGTTTCCAAAAATTTGAAAGTAACTACAAACACGGATTGGCCTTTTCAGTCAACAAAAGCTCTAGATTCCAAACCTATGACCCCACAGTTTTACATTCATAAAATGTTAAGGACTGAAGGGATCATTATGATCATCTCACCTGGCCTGAATAGGTTATAAAATTACACCTACCAATTCCTCTGTGAAGCTCATAAATTTTGTCTGAGCTAGTACAATAGGGAAGAATAGCTTAGCTCAGTGCATCGGAGTAAACAATCCACATCTAAAAGCTTTGCTTACTTTAATTGAACTGGAATAAATGTAGTGTCCAAAACCTTGGGTCCAAAATACTAGATCCTGTCATTTAATTTGAGCCTACAAATCATGTTCACTAATTTAGATAGGGTTTATTAGTACTTTATATTTTTGCATGAAACTCTAAATATTCTGGAGGGAATTAAGCATATATGGGAATGGAAATTAACAATAAAACTTAATATTCTGTTGTATAGGAAAGATTTGATGGACCTTATCTACTTTTTGACATACATGTTACTGGCAACATTTATTGCAGTTTGAAAAATCTCAATCCATGTGAGGCACATTTTTAATAATAAATTAGTAGTAATAAATCAAACACACTTTTTTTTGGTTTTTAATTGAAAAACATTTTTATATAGAGGTGATTGTTACAAAAAGTGCCAAATTTTAATGACAGTAATGAAAATTAATGAAACAATAAATGATTGGATGAACCCTTGCTTTGTCATTATTATGAGGAATGGGTAATGATGCAAATTCATTCCAATTTTCTAATTAATCAGAATTTTTTTTTGCTTAATTAAGGATTAAGACTGATTTCTTAGTCACATCAACTTTAAGTTAAGCATTTTTTTAAGAATTTGGTGCCTAAGCTCAAGATGGAGATTCACTGACTGGCTTTCTTGCATGCATACCAGCCTCTGGATTCTTTACTATTCATTCTATCCTGGAAGAGCACACACCAACTGCAGATGCATCCTCAGCCTAACTAAGGGTATTTATACCCAAAAACTAGCAAAGAAGTATTTTTCCAACTATTTGAGTTAGTATAATAAAAGATATCAGATTTACCCAAAGAACCTTGTTTGCCTATGTTCTTAGACCAGCATGGCTACAACCATAGACCAACATGGCTACAACCCCTACAGAATGGGTTAGGTAGTTGGGTCCATTACAAATGGAGAGCTGGATGCCTTCACATGTCAGACCACAAACACTACCTAGCACAGAGTTCCCTAAAGCTAGCTAATATGGAAAATATCAATAACCTTTCCTGGACCTTAAGAGCTAAATCCACAGAACAGCAATTTTGGCACTTAAACACAGTTCCACCTGCAGCTGAACTGGATGGGCACATACCCAGAAGTAAAATAGAGAGAAAGGGCCTTATCACCAGGGATCCTGTTTTTCTTTGATTTAAACAAATCCCCAATTTTTGGTTAAAAAAGTAACCCCAAATCCACATTTTTCCATGATTAAAATAAAATACCACTAATACATAAATATAG
>NW_017728906.1:122533341-122594589 GCF_001723895.1 Crocodylus porosus | reverse complement strand
ATATATATATGTGTGGATTCAGGGATTTCTTTTTAAATCAGAGAAAACCAGTATTTCTGCTTATCACATTTTAACCTAATAACTTGGGACAGTGAGGACCATTCTTTTTAACGGGCATGCCATAAATTAGCCCCACACTCTTTCTGAGTGCCATTCCAATCCCTACCCTTTGCCTGGTATGCTGTTCTGCTTTCTGCATCAGGGAATGCATTTACTAGGTGCCCCTCACCCAGTGAGTGCTGAAACCTGTGCCTTCTCTTTCCCAGCAAAATGATCTTAATCATCAAGCCACAAGGGTAAGCAATGACCCTGTATTCTCCAACCCTTGCCTTAAAGCTGGCTCACTTCAAGTTCCACTTGACATTCATTGAAAAAATGACTATTGCACAATTTAAAAATCCCAACCAGCTTGGAGTGCCTTTAAAATCATAAATTAGTTGCAATACATCAAAAATAAATGAATGCTTCAAAAGTGGCATCTAGTTCTTGAAGTCACACATTGTTTTGCCTTCCTCCTCTCCTCCTGGCCGCCAATGCTTTTCCCTCATAGTTACCACATTCCTACTTTGCTGGGAAGCCAGAGATTCAGGTTCTAACTTCCCTCTGGGCAAGACCAGCCCAGAACCTGGGTGTCTCGTTTCCTGGCCATGTATCTTAACCACAGGGTATTGAGATAAAAGGTAGGAAAGGGTGGAAAGGCTATTCCTCTTCTGGTAAATACCTGGTAGTTGTAGTATTTTGCAACTAAATTTCAGGACTCACCTTGTTAAACAAATTCTTTATTCCTTCAGGTTGTCTACACAGCAAAGTGCAGCCCACGGAGCATATTCAGAAGTGAAGGGTGAACATAACTACATGGAATTCAACCTGTGTATAGGAGTCAAACATTGCAACTACACAGCTATATTGTAGTATGGGTGTTTGAAGCACAGAGTATTTGATTTGGATTCGGCCCGATTCAGGGGACAGTGATTTGATTCACTGATTTGGATCACTGTCCCGATTCGATTTGGCTAAATCTGAAGATTATATTCTGATTTGGAGAATCAGTGATTTGGCCATAGACACAGCTTTATATGTTTTTTCTACATACCTCGAGGCACCAAGTGCAGCTTGTGAATGCTGAAATGGTGGGCAGATGGAGCATGCCATGAGAATGTCGGGGGAGTCCCCCATGCACTCAGTGGTGGACCCTGAAATAGTTCTGGTCTACTTCTGGGTCCACTGCTGAGCATGCAGGGGACCCCCCTATGCCCCTCTGGTTCAGTGTTCAGCCACAGGGAGATCCCAGTTGCCCTTTCAGACCCAGGAGGCATCAGTCACCAAGCTGGGAGGTGCGGGGGTGCTCCCCTATGTGTTTGGAGGCAGACTGAGAAGTGGACTTGAAGTACTTCTGATCCACTTCTGGGTCTACTGCCAAGCACATGGGGGACCGCCCTGCACTCCCATGGGATGCTCCATTCGCCTCACCATTTGTGTTCACGAGCCACACCTGGTACCTCAACGTACGTAGAAAAAACATATTAAGCTGTGTCCATGGCCAAATTGTCAAATCTCTCTAAATCAATTTGGAAGGTTCCAATTCGATTTGGAGAGATTAAATGGTCTCCTGATTCAATCTGGATTCAGAGATTTGGCCGTTGAATCAGGCCCAATCTCCTTTAAATTGAATCAGTGACCAATCTACAGCCCTACTATGTAGATTAAGCAAACGTGATTTTCTATTTAGCCTTTAAATGTCTCCATCCATTCAGAATCCAGAACCTGAATTCCTCTTCTACAGGGTAGGTGTCTAACATAGTGTGGGGGAGCAACTTGGAAAGCTAAATATGCTGAGCATCAAATTTGTTCATCACCTTTGAAAACCAATGAATACATTTTAGAATAGTATTATTTCCATTATCTGAACTAAAGATAGAATTCACCTACTGTTAAAACTCTTACTGTAAATGTTGAGCATTAACAAAACAAAACAAAAGTTCTGTGGTTGTTTTGTTTTAGCTGTGATGGTACAGAAAAAAAAGTAAGATGCAAAATTTGGTGATATGTTTCTTGTATATAATAATCTGTGCTTGAGTAAAGAAATAAATTGATGGTTAGAAGTATTCAGAATCAAGCATTCAGAGACTAACTAGAATATTTGGTGAATATTTCTAGAAGCTGCCATATTCATAGAGCCCAAACCTGAAAATAGTATGCAACCTGAGTCCTTAGTTACTGGAATATATTTTGTACCTTGCAGGATCAGGCTGTTATTTATATTTGTAGAGTAGATAGGACATTTTAAGTTCTGTCTCTCCCTTGTATAAAGTAAATTGTCTGAAAAGCAAAGCAGCTGAAAGATAATTCAGAGTGGATATGGGGTGCAGTAGCTACAAGGGCAGCCTGAGTGTTTATGATATGTCACTTCTCTTCTCTGCCACCATTTGTTTTTGTTGTGGAAATGCAGTCAACTGGCAGAGTTTTTATACTATGGAGACCAGGGCTATGTAGTAAATAAATGCTAGCTGAAAACATTTAATCAATCTGGAGGAGGTGTGGGGGAGAGAAACACTGGTGTCTCAACATTCACTTATTAAATTTCTGTACACAGTTGTTTACTTGCCAAAACCTGATATGCAGGTATTGTAGTAATAGTTTCTCCACATCTTTAGATTGTTTCAAGGTCTTTTCTGAGTGTCTAGAATGTTGAGTGGTGTTTCGTATTTGAATAGGCAAATAATACCAGTCAATACTCAAAGCAGATATACATTCATCTCAATGCACAAAGAAAACAAACTGCCAAAGATAAGAACAGTCACAAGGGTGTTAAAATAAAAGTGGTTTTATCTACTTCTTCCTATATATCTTTTTGCAAACAGACCTTGAAGATGAAACACAACTGCCTTCTGAATCCCGTTACTGTCCTTTGGGAATAAAAAAATATGTTCCAGACCAAGAGCCATTGACATTTTGAGCTCTCTGTGAAATACATTGCTTCATCTCAGTCCATTTCCAAGTAAACACAATAACTGCATTGTATAATGGAACTATCAGCAATCTCAGCATGGATAGCAGGTTTGGAATAGTCATAGGATGTGTCACACTTTACTCTTCCACTGGGGCAAGTTATTCTGCATAAACCTCCATGCTACAGCAGCTAGACTTCTACTACTTAAGTGTTCAGTGTAAACATATGCAAAAAACACAAACTATCCCTTTACTATAAGAGGTGATCATTCACACATGCTGTTAAATAGAGCAATAGCATTGGGGAACCCTGGGACAGATCTAAGGGATTTAGGTGCAAAGTTAGGCACTTTGCTGGCTACTTTTAGGTCGGGGTGAGCAAAGTGCTGGATCAGGCCACCACTTTCCCAGCAGCCCCTACCCACATTGCTGTGGCCAGTTTCCATGGATAACCCAGCAGCAGTGGCACCCTGATAGCACAGGGCCAGGGTTTCTATGGAGACCAGCCCCAGCAGCTCTGGCGGGGTGCACAGCGGGGTAAGGAGCTGCTCTGCAGCCAGGGCTGGGATCTTGCAGTGGTGACAACATGGTCCGGAGCCAGGGCAGAGCTGTGATCTACTGCTTGCATGGCCCTGTCTGGGGTGTACAGGCAGCAGATTGCCTATCATCACTGCAAGATCCCAGCCCTGGAATAGCTCCCCAGCCAGCTGTATACCCTGCCAGTACTGCTGGCATTGGTCTCCATAGAAACCCTGACCCTGCGCTGTCAGAGCACCACTGCTGCTGGGGTTTCCATGGAAATCAGCTTCAGCAACATGGGTACAGGCTGCTGGAAAATGGAGTTTGCTACTGGCCCAATCTGGCCTGTGGGATGGACTTTGTCTGTCCCTGTTTTAGATCCTGCCCCTCCTGCCTGGAATCCAAAAAACAGAGTTAGGACTATATGTTATTTGGCATATGAAGAGATTATGGAGCTTTAATGGTAATTAAAAAAAATCTGACAATATATGTTGGTGCTTCCTAGAGCTATGCATTGGAAAACACTGGGTACAGAAATATGTCTAAATTCTTAACTCAATGAGGAGCTTAGGTGCATCTCTCCACTCAGATCAATAACCTGAAGCCTTTTTTCTGAAGCCAGATGCCTAACTAAGTAGGGCTCATTTTGCATAAGAAGACAATGGTACTGTCCACATTTTCTATAATAGCCTAGCATACTGACAGCATTTACCCAGGAAGTGGGAAACTGAGGTTCTGGGATCTCCTCAGCATGAGAAAGTTCATATTTCCAACCTGCCAGGAGACCAGTATTGGAAAACCATTGGTTCAACAAAAATAACAGAAGACATAGAGAATAGGAAGTATCTCTCACATCTCCCTCTCTGGCTGAGTATTTTAACCACTAGGCTACAGAATCTGGCTTGCTCTCATTCGAGCTTCACGAGCATCTATACATATGCTCCAGGGTGTGTGTTGGGGGGGATTTAATTAGAGCATCTCTGAGACTATGTATGCAGTGTCCCACACTTCAAAATGGCCATGGGGGCACTGTAACTAAAACTCGTTCAACTAGCTTTAGTCAAAGCGCCCCTGCGCTTTGAGATGTGAGGATGCTGAATACACGACACAGAGGCTGCCGGAGAGCACTAATTAGCACACTCCATCAGGCTTCCAGCAAACCAAATTAATCAAGTCTGCTCTAATGCATGCTAATTAGCATGTGTCAGAGCAGAGGTCCATCATGTGTATAGGTGCTCCATGTTTCTTGCAAACTCAGTAGCCCAGAAGTGGGAAGAGTCCTAGTCAGAATATTCAAATGTAATTATAGGGCACTCTCCAGGAAAGTATTTTATC
Organism: Crocodylus porosus; assembly: GCF_001723895.1. Classification (NCBI taxonomy): domain Eukaryota; kingdom Metazoa; phylum Chordata; order Crocodylia; family Crocodylidae; genus Crocodylus; species Crocodylus porosus. Next base: position 122,589,786 of record NW_017728906.1, on the reverse strand, counting down.
TCCTCATGCTGCTGGAGGCCTATAAATAAGAAGTCTCACTTTCTGGTCATCTATCTAACTAGTAGCCTAGTATACAATAGCTGCCTGTCATGATCATATCAGCCCTGCTCTTAAAACAAAGCAGTTATGAATTCATTCTGTGTGAAGCCTAACAGCGTGGGTATATTTTCTGGCTTCTAGGAGGACACCTGCCATATCATGTCTTGCAGTATACTTAGGCTTCATTGTGCCTACGTTTTAGAACCTGGATGGATTCTGTTTGGAGCTTCAAGCTTTGTTATTTAGGCTGGGACAATTTCTAGGCATGAACAGAAGCAGAATAACAAAAATCCTAGGGAACTTTCCAGTAAAAATGGTGTTTCCAATGTTAGGTTTCCTTTGAATGATTTTTGTTTGTTTATTTGTTTTGCTTTCAGTTTTGAGGATCCAGACATGTAAACAGGTGCTTCAAACCTCTTTGTGGCATCACAAACTGCACGTGTTGCACATTAAACCATTTAACATGCTGTTAATTAGCAATGCTGGGGCAACATTTGTTACTGGGATTTCCTGGTAGCAAACATACCAAAACAAATGAACAAAAGAAAACCTTTAAAAAAATGACACAAAGCATACCAAGGATCAGTGTGCCAGGACAAATACGGACACCATCTTTGCATGCTGCAGAGCCCCTGAGCTGAGGCACCATGTGCGCGGCCATTTGGGGAGCAGCTTGCTGGGGTTTAGGTGCCTCAGCATGGGTATTAAAATTCATGCTAAAATGACTATTGAAGTTGATGAGCATTCCTGCTAACCTTCATACAATCCAGGAAATGATGACGTTCAGCTGTACAACAAGAGAGTTTCTATACTAGAAGCTACCACCTAAAACACAACTACATGGTTTCACTTCTTGTGTAGAAGTGAAACCATGTTTCCAAGGCTCTGTTTGTGAGAGGAGTGGACTGCAAGGTGGATTGAAATCTGGCTGGAGCACTGGGCTCAGAGGGTAGTAATCAATGGCTTGATGGCTAGTTGGCAGCTGATATCAAGTAGAATGTCCCAGTGGTCGGCCCTGGGGCGGTTTTGTACAATGTCTTCATCAGTGACCTGGAAGATGGCATAGATTGCACCCCTAGGGACTTAATAGCAGCCTTCAGCTACCTGAAGAGGGGTTCAGAAGAGGATGCAGCTAGATTTTTTAAATGACTGAATTAGTAGAACAAGACATATACATACTGCAATTATAGCTCATTTTGTAATTTAATTATTTATCAATAATTCCAACATTCAAAATAGAGTCAATTTCCCCTTTTCAGTCGAAAATCACAGAATCATACAATGTATGAGAAGATGAGATTGTGTATAATTAAAACTACTAGCTGTTGTTATTAGAAACCCCAGGTGCTGGCAATAAGTGCCAGATATTTAGCCAGGGTAAACTGAAATATCTTTCTTCAAGTCAGCTGAACTATACTCATTTATACTAACCAAAAAGCTGGCAAAAGAAAATATACATATTATTAATATAAAGTTTAAAAAGGTGAAAGTAATAGTTTAAGACTTCATTCTATTTCACATTGGCTCCCAAATGGCAAGATAACCTCTGGCAAAACAGATTCCTCCCAAGCACGGCCCTGCCAGAAGTAGGTGAGCATAGCACTAAGTGAGAAGTATCTTCTTACCTTTAACACAATATCATGGTGAGTTATAGGTCACCTTCCCAGGCAGAAGGGATTTCAGATTTTAAGCTCCTCTAACCTCCAGACTCTAAGCCCCTTCTGCTTCCACCAAAGCACCTTAAGCACTAGGCCATAGGCCAAGCATCACTCAGGCTTCTTCCTGAACCTGGCCCATTACACTTTGTATTTAAGGTTAATTGGCTAGAAAGCACTGGAAACATTTATATCCCATTGAGAGCAGGGGCCAAGTCTAGAACATTAGGTTACTTCCTAGAAAAAAAAATATCTATCCAACTGAACCACATCCTTTCTAGCTTGTTTTTCCTTCTGGCCCCATATATCTCCTCTTGCCTACCCAGCACATCAGCTTCAAGAGGGGTTTTGAAGGAGAGGGGCCTGGTTAATGCCTGTCAATGACTTGTTACTTACTTTGCTAGAAAGTAGAAATTGCAGATTTAAGTCTCCTCTGAAGGAATGAGTTCTAGAACCATCATCTCCCATGGCTAATGAACTAAAACTTGGCAGAGTCATCCTTTCCTTCCTTTGGCATCTAACATCCACTAGTCATGATTTTTGCATGACTAAATTTTTGGGACTTACCCAAGCTTATGCTGGGTTCTTAAGTAATTCTATTTCCTCATGCAGCGTATCCTGTTTGATTCAGTACTTCAATGCATCTGGGGTAAATGTAAAGAAATCCAACTTTGTCACAAAGACATGAAGAACACTGAAAATATTAGGGTGAAAGAAACTGGGAAGTTTTACTCTTCATGGTAAATAATCAAGTTTTTAAAAGATACATGGAGAATATTGAAGCCATAAGGATGAAAAAATGTGAGAAATAAAGCGGATCATGGTAACTAGTGAACTTCCAATAAGATGCTGTGAAATAGAAATCTGTATATTGCCTGTGCTTCCAAGTTTTGGATGATTCAAAAAATAATTTAAAGCCCTTGGCCCTAGAACATGGATTTATTCAGATTTGCTTGTCCCTGAATTATTTCTTTATTCCTTAAATATTTTGTAAGAATTAAAAAAAAGAAATTGGAAGATACTGGTTGAGATGACTTTTGGATTTCCAAAGGACTCACAAGGACTTTTCATTTTCTTTATGACAATATATCAACAACAGGCAGCTGTTCTTGGACAAAAATAGAACCATTATGCTAAAAGTCTGTTTATGAGAGAGAGAGATGCAAAGAAATCTGCATGAGTTATTAACTCACTGTTGGATAACTCATTTGCTGAATAATAGCAGGCATATTTGTTTCACTGGGAAAGAGAAGATTACTAAAAAATTTCTAACCTACTGATAAAGGGAAACTCAAAGGAGTCTGTCAGATCATCTCTAGATGTAAGAAAAGTTTTGTGACCTTAGATAATTCTTAGTCAACTAGGTAACTATAACTGACTAAATTTCCTTTATTGAGTTGATAGGCATTAAATTCTTGTAACTTTTATTTTATGTTTGACATATAGCTTAACATAGGAACATAGTACATGAAAGATACAGATCTCAACTAACTGAAAACCACAAAACATTTGTGATTATTTTTTTATTGCCAAATTATTTAAGTACAAGATTTTTAGTTATCCTTTGACTGAATACTTTAACAGAATCAAAACTTCTCACCCTTGCAAAGGCTGCATAAAGCTGTCCACATGTAAACACAGGCTTAGGAATATAAATACATATTTTGTCAAAAGTCTGACCGTGTGATTTGTTTATAGTCATAGAATAAGAGGATCCTTGTACACATGACTAAAGGTCCTTGTTCACATAAGGAAATTGCCCCCTTTAGTGGTTTAATTGCCCATTTTAATGATTTGAGTAACAGTGCACACATTCGGCAGCATATTATGATTAAATTTTGTAACAGGGTACACATCCAGTGGTATGTTTCAATTTACGTAGCAAACTAAAACACAGCCTATGTATTTTAGTTTGCTATGTAACAAATTACAGTGTTATTCCTCATGTGTACAGTGGCCCTATGCAGAGAAGGCAGCAGGGATGGTGCAAGGAATGCTGGAAGCCTGGAAGTGCTTGGGGAAGCTTGGGCTTGGCAGGCTTCCAGTATCCTGTGCACCATCCCTGCTACCTTCTGTGGCTGCCAACACACCCAGCCAGCCTCCGGATGCCTTTCCAGGGCAACCAGCCCATTCCTGGGTCATCCCACATGGTGGGAAGGTGGCAGGGACAAAGCAAGGGGTGCTGGAAGCACACCACGCCCAAGTTTCCCTGAGCACACCCATGCTTCCAGTGCCCTATGCACTGTTGGATCCTGCAGGTGCTGCCTGCAAGCTGGGGCTGTGCACAGCTAGCACCCTGTCTAGGTGGCCCACAGGGGACACCACTACTGATTAGGGAAGCACTGGACCTCCACACAGCTCAGGATCTGTGTGACCTGTTGGCATCTTGCATGGGCAGGCTCCACCAAGGAAAAACAAAAGTGGTGAGGGACCTAATCTTTTTTTTTTTTTCTTCTTTTGGAGACTACCTACATCTTCCACAGCTGGAGAATGAGCTTCTGGCAAGTTGTGAAGCCCCTGAGCTATGGGGGACCCCGGTGCTTCCATTCCATGGTGGTGGCACCCCCTGGACAGCATCCACCCGCTGACAGCCAATCCAGGCAGTCCTGGAGGGTGGGGGTGCTGCTGCCATGGAGGGAAGCCCTGGGATCCCTTGCTATTCAGGGCCTGCTGGCACCTTACCCCCTGACCATGGGAGAGGTGGGCAGGCTCCAGGAAAAAAAAAATAGGACTGAGCTACCTGTTCCACTGTGTGTGTGTGTGTGTGTGCGTGTGTGTGCGCGCGCTTCATTCTTGCCTGACTTGCCTGCATATCTATTTGAAATGCCTCAGGATCTATAATAATCACACACTTATTCTGTCTCTCTGGAACACTTTTATTGATCATTTCAGTAAGCATTGTGATTGGCTGCTGAGACAACCAATAAGAGTACTCTAGCCAGATAGAATAAGCCTATTATTATTATAGATGCTTCAGTGGGCCTCCTCCAGGCCTCTTCTATATATAGACCTATAATAATAGGGCAAATATTTCTTCTCCCCCATAACAAGGCACTCCAAAACTTCACCTTTTTTGTGTGTGTGCAAATCTTTTGCTTTACTGTTCCTATGAAGATAGGAGCTCCACAAACGAGTGCTAATTTAAGTACCTGGGGGCACAGCTACATGAAACATTCATTGAACAACATACTAATTAGCTGCACAGTAAGCATTGCCAATCTAAATGTACACCCCTATTAGGTTGCAGTAAATTAATTTACTCTGCAGCAGGGTAGTACTTGTATACTGTGTGTAGACAAAACAAGAGGCATGTGTGAATGACACTTTAAAGTGGGCTAAATGCTTTTGCACTGCTTTAGCGGTGTCAGTGTTTGCATACTTCGGTAATGTATTGTGCATTGATTCCAGCTGCTGTAGGAAATGTTGTGGCATAATGCACCTAAAATGACTTGGGGATAGTAAACTAAAACTCCTTCAAGGAGTTTTATTTTGCTGCCCCTACAGCTGCAGAGCAAAGCACTGGGGTCCATGCAGCTCTGTGGCTCTGTTGGAAGTCCTGCAGGAAGCCTGGCAGCAGCTCAGGAAAATAGGTTCCACCCATGAAAAGCAGTGAGCCTGATCTCCCTTTCTGCCCCCCAGACCCTGCCTGCCTGAGCTGCATGGGGGGCCTGGTGCTTCCACCCATGGCTGCAGTGCCCCCCAGGGTTGCCCGAGTCAGGGGCCTGTGGGTGGGTGCTGCCTGGAAGCGGGGGGCCTGCCATTGCCATGGAGGGAAGCAGCATCCCCCTCCCCACCCCAGCCCAGGGACCGCTCACCCTCTGGCAGGTCACCCTCCCCTCCCCACCAGAGAGGCAGGAAAGTCAGCAGGGTGTGTGCACAACACATGGGTTTAATCAGTCCTAAATTGAAGCAGTGCATTTTAAAACCCACCACTTTAATTTAAGACTTCCATTTCATCTACATACACCCGTAAATACTATCCTACTGAGTAGTGTTTTACTCCACAGCAGCACATGCATAGATGCTGCTTTAGATTTAGTCCTGCACTGAAGGACACTTGTTGCCCCAGTCACCCCCTCTGCAGCATGTTGAGCCAGGGGGAGCAGCCCTGGCTTGGCAGGCTGACCCCCAGGGTTTCCTGCAAGCTGAGGCTGCTCTGACCAAGCTTAATGTTCTGAGGTCCTGGGCACATGTGTAGATGGCAGGCCCAGGGCAATAAACACCGTAGTTTATTGCTTCACATTAATATGCATGTGTAGATGTGTCCAGGTAGACATTAATTAACATATTAGTGAGAGTAAATCAAAAGATGATATACAAAGTCATCTTATGTAAGTTTGTCTGGGTTTTTTGCTGTATCTAGTAGAACAGACAGATTATTTAATGGGTACAGGTCTTGATGGTATGAAGAGAACAAGTGATTGAGGCAAAAAAAATCATGGAGAAATAAAAATTAGGCTGAGTGTACTGCCTGAGGTTACCTGAGGTGAACTGTATCAGCAGTATGACATAATGTATAGCAACACATTTTGTGAAAAAAGTAAGTTTAAACATATGAATATGTTGCATGGCCCTAACATGTCTAGTCACAGCATATGTTTAGACTTATTTACACTGTAATTCTAGCTTTGAAATTCACCTTTAAATAAAACCTTCTGCATTTAAAAATACTTCATCTACTCCACTTCAATGGGGGGGAGGGGAACAAGCATCTATTGTATTGTATCTATTGGGAGTCATATATATCATGGATGAAATCTGTTTATTTACAAAAGTATAAAACATGCCATTTCACTGAACATAATAAGAATCACACAACAGGAGGTAGCTTCTTTATTCACAGTTTAATGTTTCAGTCACTTAGCGTATAGCCCCAAACAGTCTCTTCTAGTTTTTTTTTTTCCCATCAGTATCACAGCCAGCTTTCTGGATAGGTCTGGGCTTTTTTCACAATCCTTCCCCATGTTTCTGCCACTTAGAATCATAGAATTATAGAAAATTAGGATTGGAGAAGACCTCAAGAAGTCATCTAGTACAACCCCCTAGCCTTACCCTCCAGTGTATCTACTACTACCTCCAGCTTTGTGTCATCTGCAAACTTGCTGGGGGTGCACTCTATGCCATCCTCCAGGTCATTGATGAAGCCATTGAACAAAACCAGCCCCAGGACCGACCACTGAGGCACTCCACTTGATATCAGCTGCCAACTAGCCATCAAGCCATTGATTGCTACCCTTTGAGCCAAATGCTCCAGCTAGTTTTCAGTCCACCTTACAGTCCACTTATCTCCCAAACAGAGCCTTGCATACATGATTTAACTTCTACACAAGCATAGCCATATAGTTGTGTTTTAGGTGTTGGCTCCTAGTGTGGAAACTCTTTTGTTGTACAGCTGAGCTTCATCATTGCCTAGATTGCACGAAGGTTAGCAGGAATGATCCCCAACTTCAGTTAGATTATATCTAACCCTTGCCTCTATTTGTAATACATACTTTTTAATTATGATTAATTGTGATTGTGTTGAATTGTGAAAGCATGGAAAATTATGGGCAATCAAAGTTATTATGTGATGTTGCAGACTGTACAACTAATGAAACTTTAATCTCCATACCTTTTAATTGTAGTTCAAATTCTAATTTAATAATACCATTCCATAACCACCAGAGTGTTCTTAAATTTATCATGCTAGTTTCCATTACCTAATCCAAAATAATTGTGTTGATCCCTTAAATTAACTAATAACATCTTGAAAAGGTCCACATTTCTAGTATTTCCATGGTAATTTATATGTTAGGGTGACAATGCCCCTCAGCAAGTTTGCAGATGACACCAAGATGGGGAAATAGTAGATACACTGGAGGGTAGAGCTAGGGGGTTGTAGTAGATGACTTCTTGAGGTCTCTTCCAATCCTAATTTAGGTTAAGGTGACAATATTTGGATTTTGGGGAGCACTGGATTTGCAGCTGAATAAAAAGGTTAGCAAAGCTGCTAACCACAAGGCAGAATGATATATTAAAAGTAACATTGCAAGGTGCTTAGGCAAGCATTTTTCTAACAATATAGTAGTGTTGTAAGCTATATATATAGCTCATTATGTATCCTTAGAAGATAAAGCAGATTATGCTTATGAATGCTTATGCTAAGCCAGCCATTTGCTTATGCTAAGTAACCATCTTAACTATGTCAACCATTTCCAAGTCAGCCTGTGCACTGTGAATTAGGCAAAACCTTAGGAATGGAGAAGATGGTACAATGTGGGACTGAAAAACAAACTGGAATGTGAAAAAAAAACAACACATAACTGGTAACAGAATCCAAAATAAACACATGCAAAAAGGTGATTGGTGATTGGTGAAGAGGCCTTCAGAAGCTTCCAGATTTTGATCAAAGTCCACCCAGTGACCGAAGAAGTGGAGTCAAAGTCTTAGATGTGCACCTATAGCAAAAACGCATGTAAATAAGTGAAATTCATCGGTAATTCCATGCTAATGAAACAAACAGTAAACAGAGATGCAGCTTGAAATAGGAGGGAATATGGGCGGAACAAAGGAGAAGTGAGGGTGAAGTAAATGTTAATAAGTAAGAAACAAGATGTATAAATGTGGAAAAAACCTAGTGTTCATTTGAGGTCCCCGGTTTGTTGGTTTTTTGGGACCTGGCCTGAAGCTATCTCCATTCTGAATAAAACTGTTGCAAGCAATGTGTGCTGGTGTTTGCTCCCTGTTTGCTCTGGCTAATGAGTAACAGGATCCATGAGCAATTTGCTTGTCATTTCCCTAGCCATTGGGTGCCGCATAGAGTTGGGGTCTAACAGTATGTATATATATCAAATGGCTTTTTTCATGTTGTATTCTACTGCATTAACAAAGATTTTGTTGAAATGCAATATAATCTTGTAAATATATTCTGCTGTGACCAGGCTATAAACCCAGTTGTTTTATCTTCTCCCAGAGGCAAAATATTTATCCATTTTGTGTACAGGTCACTTAATGTTCACCTACTCTTTCATCTTGGGCAGTTATTCATTTATTATGTACATGAACACTTCGTGCTTCCTCAGGTTGGGGGTGCATGGCAACCGCCTGCAGGTGGCAGAGGCAGCAGGGGTGTGGTGGTAGTAAGCAGGGACTGACCGCAGGTGGCCACAGCGATATTGGTGGTGATGGGGGAGAGGTGGCAAGCGCCAAGTGGCCATCAGGAACTGCCTGCAGACACCACTGGCACTGTCAGCAGTGGTGGGGGGGAAGGGGAGAGAGCATGGCAAGATGCATCCACCTGCAGACACCACTGGCAGCACTGGTGATGGCCAATCTCCTGGGGTGCACACGCACTTGCATTCACCCTTTCATATCCTCAATGATTATGTACCTCCTCATTCTCCTATAGTCCCAACTACCCAACATACGATCAATTCTATAGGTTTAAAAGCTTAATTCTGTGACCATTAAGCCAATGGCAAGTGTGCTGATTTTATGGTCACAGGATTAGGGCTTATCTACCGGAGTGTTTTGTTGATATGAACTTCTAAATCTAAAGCAGTTGTCAACAGAAAAAGCAAGAAGAAAGAGATGGTTTTAAATATTGTGATGCTCTTTCAAAAAATGTGATAAACAGGGATCCTGGTTTTCTCTGATTAAAAAAAAATTCCCAATTTTCAGTTTAAAAGAAGTAACCCAAAATCCAAATTTTCCCATGATCCAAATAAAATTATATTGGTGGTGTTTCATTTTGATCATGGAAAATTGTGGATTTGGGGTTGTTAAGACACACACTCATGCACACACACACACATATATGTTAACAACCCCAAATCCACAATTTTCCATGATGTATATAACACACACACACACACACACACACACACACACACACACACACACACACACACTAATTATCTGCTAATTTTAATATAATGAAGGGCTTAGTCTGTTTGTCAGTGTGTCGGTCTATCCATAACACTTTTGGACAACTATACATGTGCTTTCGAAAGGGCCGGTGGTGATGACTGCGGGGGCTGTGCCTCCAGAGGCAGGAAGAGAACCATTGCCACCTCAGGCAGGGAGGCAGGAGCCCCACTGCACTGGAGGAGGAGGCAGGCGGGTGGGAGGGAGAAGCCATCACCACCGCCTCCTCAAGGGGAGGGGACAGGGGAACGGGGGAAGAAAGAGACATACACACACACACACAGGGAGAGAGATGTGGGGAGAAAGAGACAGGGAGAGAGACACGGGGAGAGAAAATTTTGATCAGAGAAAAGTGTGGATTTTGGATAACTCTTTTAATCCAAAAACTGGAGATTTTTTTATCAGAAAAAAACCAGGATTCCTGATGATAAATAGTATTGTTTTGTTCTGCATCAAGAAAAGTGAGAAATTAAATACATAGTTGGGTGGCCTTGATAGAAAAAATGCTTCTGCACAAGCACTGACTTAATTCTGTAAAAAAAAATAGAGAGTAGAGAATGCACATGAAAGAGTCACTAATAAGAAAGACATTACATTTGTATATATCTATTAAATTTATCTCCATCTTATGTCTTAATTGTAGGGCCAAACTCAGTGTTATACTCACATTGTTTCAAAGAGATGCAGTTAGGGGTTTAATTTTGCCCGGGTATAAACAGTAACAACTACATTAACTTTGTTCTGCTTGGAAATGTGTTTGCTGCAGGCAAAATATTTCTAGGTATTCCCACAGTGGCCATAGGAAGTAAGAAAAATTGGTTAACAACCCTGTAATCTTACTGTATTCACCTGTTTCATTCCTTCTTTTAATTATCATTCCAATAACACTACAATTTCAATAGAAAAGTCTAGAATTTAAATAAAAGAAACCATGATTGTTATCTTTCTATAAATGAAGAGAAGAGCATTTTTGGAATAACTGAGATGATTTTCCAAGCTTTCTATGACACACTAAATAGAACTGCCCTGTTTTCTTGTGCAATCAGCTTTCACTAGTCATCTAATAGTATCTGAGCTCTAAATGATATCAAGATCGAGAGAAAAAGAAGAAATAAAACTGATGTAATCAGGCAAATAAAAATTTATTATTTTCTTATTTTTATTGGATGGGAATTGTGGATACTAATCGTGTCACAATACTGACATATTTTATTAACAGAAAGCTGAAGAGTATAATATTAGATCTGGAATTCTCTACTGGAGTCCAAATTCATCTCTAGTGTAAGAGAAGGCAACCGATCAACAGGGAACCTGGTTTTCTCCGCTAAAAAAAATCCCCAATTTTTGGATTTAAGAAAGGAACCCAAAATCCACATTTTTATGTGATTAAAATAAAATACCACTATCTATCTATCTATCTATCTATCTATCTATCTATTACTGATGTTTCATTTTAATTGTAGGAAAATGTGGATTTTGGGTTACTTTTAAAAATCTGAAAATTAGGTTATTTTTTAATCAGAGTAAAACCATAATCCCTGCTGATCAAAGTCAATATTTTGACATCAGAACTGTATTTAATCATCATATACCATGTAAGATGATGATTAGGAATAAGCTGGCATACAGTAATTATGCACAAGAAAATAAAGAATCCTGTAAACTGTTTCTGTATTGATTACAAGTACCTGACTGGGTTTTTCAATGCTGCCTCACATTTTGCATGTGTGTTTTTGTGTATTAATGTTTGCATACACAGACAATAGAATCTCTGTGTATGTCCTCTGAGTGTGATGGAGATGTGATGGAAACTAATATTGTTTCTTGGGTGTATACATACAAAGTTTAGTGCATCTGTATAAACATAGTTCCTAAAAGCTACAAACATACTCCACAGATAATCCTGTCAAAATTAAATCTTTCATAAATATTTTTAGCCTATTTTTTTCTCAGTAAACCATAATTTTATACTAATCCAAGAGATTTTTTCATGCTAACGAAGGGCATAATTAAAGCCAATCTATATTTGCATAACTCTCTCCATTTTAGTTAAGATTATTCAGTCATAACACCATTATTTTAAAATGTCATAATTTTGTATTTACCTAATTTGGATCACTAATGATGAATTCTAGCACCTGTGCCTAATCTTTTAGAATAGCATAGGTCAGGCTAATGCTCAGGCCTAAACATAGCATGGACCAAAATTATAAATTGATCTGTGCACAGGATTACATTGCACCACAATATATGGAAATACCAATTCACTTAAAGTTACTCAGGTCAAAGAAATATAGTTAGCAGGTAAACAGTGCATAATACATATCTCATAAAACACATTGGATGGAATTTCCCCCTTTTTTGGTTTAAATTGCTGGTTTTTTCCCCATATAAATACCAAATACTCTTAAGTACAAATTGAGAACCCTGTGGTTCAATGATAGACTCCTTGCCTGCTACACAGGAGACCTGGGTTTGATTCTCAGACAGTTACACAACTACAGCCATGGAGGACCCAAGCATCTGGACTCATTCTGGTTATTGGGTTCTGTTTCAGTGGCCTAAAGGCAGGATGGAGGATTTGGACAGCCTCCACTCCTCCAAAAAATGTCTGCCTGTGGTGGTCTTCATGCATACACCATGATCCAGGAGGACTGACAGTTGCCACCTATGTACAGATAGCTATTTATTTATTATGGCGGAGAGGACTTCTATCAAAAGATGAGGTCCATCTGACAGAACAGGAAAGAGCAAGTTTGGGTGTTATCAGACCAACCTAGTAAGGTGGACTTTAAAATAGGTTCTATGGGGGATAGTGAAAAAGACCCTCCAGCAACAGGGCAAACTAGAGGAGCAAGGACTAGAAGAAGCAACTCAACTCTGGGAAAGAGCCAGAGAGGCACAGGCAGCGACAAGTGGGATAAAAAGCAAGCAAGTATGTCAAAATGCAAAATATGTCCAACAAATATATATAAATGCAAGAAGTATAGGTAGCAAACAAGATTAGCTTAAAGTTGCAGCCTGTGAAAAGAACTATGACCTAGTGGTATCACTAAGACCTGACTGGAAAGCTCTTATGACTGAAAAGTCAACAATGAGTGTAACACTTTGTTTTTGAAGGGCAGGATTAGAAGAAAAGGTGGTACTTGTACGTCAAAAACACACACACTTGTTCCCTGATTCAAGAGGAAGAAGACTGAGTGGAATGTATCCGGGTGAAGATCAAAGCTGTAAGTGTGCAGCACTGATATTTGGGTGGGAATTCATTATAGGCCAGGAAGAGGAGGTGGATGAAGCATTCTTCAAGATACGTATCCCAGTGTAATGGAATGGTACTGATGAAACACTTTGATTTTGTGTCTCTCAGACATCTCCTGTAAGAACACTCCAGTTAAACATAAAATGTCAAGTGAGTTCCTAAATAGTATGGAGGACAACTGTCTACCCTAGAAGGTTGAGGAAGAAACTAGGGGACCACCTACCTTGGATCTTGTCCTGACCAATAGGGAAGAACTGGTGGAGGATGTGAAGGCTATGGGAAGCTTGGGAGGAAGCAATAATGATACGATATAATTCCAGATCTTGTGATGCGGAAAACATGAGATCAGCAAAACTAGGACTCTAGATTTCAAAAACATGGATTTCAAATAACTCAAGAAGTTACTAAGCATGGTGCCATGGGAAGACAGGTTCAAGAATAAAGTTACCCAGGAGAGCTGAGAGCACCTAAAAGTAACAGTTTTAGAAACCAACAAAACATCTTTCTGACACAGTCAAGTATTTATTCAAGTACGGTATTAGGAAGAACACTTGGAAGGTTATTCTTTAACTGCTCATTACAGGAAACCTTGAACTTTCCTGTGTATCCTGGTATTAGCCACTGATCTAGACAATGGGCTAGTTCCAGTAGTCTGATCTATTTTGACAGGTTCTATGCCCCCACATTTTTCATATGTATAAGAAAATGAACTGCACTCAATTTTAAATAGCTTTGCTTTGACTGTGATTAAACCCCCTTTGTATTAGCATTCATTGAATATTCATGTTAGCAGCTGTCCACAAAATATAGCACTCCAAATATCTCTCACAAAAGCTCCTGTTTTCCCAGAACAGCCCTTAGCTCCCATTCAGTTAATCACTCACCATCTTTTGCATAGGATTCTAACTACTCATGCTTTTACAACCAATAGCTACCTTTTAAGGATACAATTTTCATTTGTATAAATATTATATGACTAATCCTTTTCCAGCAGTGGCCCACAACTTTCAGTGTGGTGATGGTTCTTTTCCATTCAATGTAATATTGATGAGAATCAATCAGAATATATAAAAATCTTGGCTCATTGCTTATATCCCTTTTAATGCCTGATCGGACTGACTATAGAGGTAATTAGATTTTTATTTAAAAATATGACACTGGGAAGTTATAAGTTGAAATAATGGACTCTGATATAGAGATGGTCAGAACATTTTCTTTGGAAAACCCGTCTTGTTTTGCTCTGACAATGCAAAGATAGGAAAAAAGATTATAAGTTAAAACAGAAGATGCATTATCCAATAATATGCTTTAATTGGATATAATTAACTGAGCTCTCAATGATTTTTTAAAAAATCACATGTAAATAGTATGATAGAATCATATTACATTACAAAATAACATAAAAATGCAGAAAAACAAATCAAAGTATGAGACCAAATTTCAAAATAGTATGACAAATTTTCAAAACATTTTTAAAAATCTTTTTGACAGGAGATTTAAAAATATGTATGATTCTGTTTTGAAATGAAATACTCATTTCCCAATGAATGCAATGAAAAAGTAGAAAATTCTCACAAATGGAAATTCTGAACTTCAACCAATTTTCTATTTCAGGTTTCTTCAATATGACTACCTTTTCTCATCTTTTTTTAGAAGTATTTACAGAGACGTCCCTTCCTAGTCTGGCAGTAACATATAGTATCTCCTTATTGTATCTACACATGTTTTCTTATGGAGTCCACTAATTAGCTCTGCAGTAAAGCATTACTCTCTACACAAGTGCCGATTGGTATTAGGACACAGTAAATTAATTAACTCTGCCATAACATAGTACTGTCTGGGACAATACTATCACATGGTGGAGTAATTAACTGTGGTGAAATGCATGGTGTAAATGTTGATCTGGGTATAAATTGGGCCCAGTCAGCAAAGGCAGAAGGGGGCCAGACCCCTGTCTGCCACCTAGGCGCAAGTCTGTACTGTGCAGTAGTCTCTTCCTTTGGCTTAACAGCATATGTACATGCACCCCTTGTCCACATCTACACAAGCAGGGGCATAGATTTGCAGCAGCACAAATAGTAGTGGCACAAATTTTGCCACTACTTTGTGACATAGTGCATGCCCCTGCTTGTGTGGTTTGCAGCGGGACACATTGTCCCATTGCCTCATGTGCTCCAGGGGAGGGTTGGCTGAGGCACAGGGTGCCTCAACACAGGGGTACCCAGCAGGCAGCCCCTGGGCTGAACCACCATATGCCCCAGCTAGCCAGGGAGCAGCACATAGAGACAGGGGAGCAGGCAGTCCAGACCTGCATGCTTCCCCATCTTGAGGCATGCTGCACCTCAACCAGCCAGGGAACAGCTGTCTGGAGAGCAAACTTCCTCAGCATGGGGGCTCCACAGCACACGGAGATGGGGGAGCACCCTGGGCTGCCTGTTTCCCTATCTCCACATGCCACTCCCCAGCTGCCCAGGGCACAGGGTGCCTCAGCCTGGGGGTTGCATGCTGGCTAGACCCACTCTGAGACACCCTATGCCCCAGCCAGCCTTTCTCTCTCTCCCACCACAGCACATAAAGAAGCAGAGCCCCTAAGCTAAAGTACATGGAGATGGGGTAGCATCCAGCCATGGGATGGATACTCTCTTGTCTTGGAAGAAACTACACTCCTGCCAGCTGCTCTGCATGGTTCCTCTGCATATTGCTGAGGCATATAGAGGCAGGGGAGCAGCCATCCCAGGGCTCCCCACTCCCCCATCACAAGGCACCCTGTTCACCATTCCTGTGTTTGTCTCAGGACATGCCACTTTGGTTTAATTTGTGCCACCTTTTTTTCAGGATTTTTTTTTGTTGCTACCAGGAAATCCCAGTTTCAAGTTTTGCCCTGGCACTGCAAATTACGAGTGTTGTGCATGGATTAATGTGCAACTCGTGCCATTAGTGGAGCTGCAAAGAGGTTTGCAGTGCCACACGCTGCATGTGCCTTCACCTCTGGAGCTAGCCTTTGGGTCTATTCAGAATCATTCACTATAGTAATCACTATCCTTGAGTAAGGAGTGTGGGGTTTCTGTTTTTCCACATGTTTCCTATTTATACAAAAATCCTTTAAAAGTGTATTGCCACAATAATTATTCCCACAATAATTATCAGCACACACTAGTATGTGCATGGTCTCAGGATGTTGAAATGTTGCATGTTCTCAGCTGTTTGAAAAAAAAATTCTCCTGTAATTTTAATATCCCTGAATTAAGGTGTTACTTTTTCAGTAATTCTGTTCATGTTATTTCAAATCTCCATGCATTATTGACAGGTTAAGGTTGAACCATCTCAGTAAAAAGAAAATATATTAATTTATCACTATTGGTCATTAATTCACTTATAAATATAAAATAGAAAGTAAGGGACAGAATATAGCGACAATATCCAGGACCAGTATATACAGTATGTAACAAAATGCATTTACAAAGAAGTAGATTGACCACAAGATTTAAAACTACTTTATGTAAAATATTTCTATAATGCCATTTTTGAGTAATACTTCTAGAGAGAAATGGACTGTCAAGAACTAGAAAAATATCCAAAAATTTTTTTTTGTGTGTACAATATAAGTAGATTCCCTTTATTGTAACATTTTAGGTAAAATACTTTAATTTGAAAGACTACAGTTCTCCTAAAGAAAATAAATTGCTCCAATAATTTGGTACCACTCTACAGTGAAAGCTCAGTCCCCAGATAATTTACAGCCTAGGTATTTATGAAAAAAGACAAGCATTCAGAATAATAGCAATTTGTTCTGCTTTGCACAAATCCACTTTTTGATTTAGTTTCCTGAAAGAACTAAGATAAGTATGCAAAATCTTGAGTTATTTGGAGTTATTCAAACTTAAAAAAAATACAGCCAAACAAAGAGAAGGGAATAGAAGGCAAAAAAACATATAAAATGCAGCAGAGATTATATGGTGTTGAGCTGTGCAAATTTCCTCTAGGAACTTTGAAGTACCAAATGCAATGAAAAGTAGAGAGCCAAGAGAAGCCTAGAGAGCCTAAATGCAGCTGATGAAAGACTGGGAAACAGGAAATGACACTTACAATTTAGGTTGAAATGAACAAGGGGAAGGATTGGTGGTCAAATTTTACAAATTGTTGAACAGCTAGAAGTTTTTATCTACTTGGGCAGACACTGCTGGATACTCAGCATTTTTGAAAATCAGGCCACTTATTTAAGCTGCTAAAAGAACTTGAAAGACCTATTTCTTGAAAATCTTGGTTTGCAAATACCACTCAGGCCTCTGATTAGTCATCCAAGACACTGTAGTGGGATAGGTTTAAAGAGGACCTAAGAGACGAGTAGATTACAAAAAAGGGGGGAAAATGTGGCCTTTCAAATTAGTTTAATACTGAAGCAAAACCCCCAGTTTTTCTTTTTCTTTTTTTACTTAAAAATACATTCCCTCCCTTCTCCAACCATTTATGACTTTCTCTTTGCCCTCTCTATTCCTTACAAGTAGTTGTGATAAGTCATAGTTAAGAACATAGGATAAGCTCTCCATAACTGTAACAAGTCCCTTCTATATTGTCCATGTATCATTGTAAATAGTGTTCTGTTATTTTGGTACTGATTTTTATTGGTTTATAATGTATTCCTATTATGTTTGTATTGATTTTTACTATTTTATATTGCTATTGTATGATTTAGGCCTGTTTTTGTAAGTTAGCCAAAGTAATGTCAAGCCTCTATCTTGTTTTGTCAAATCTCCATTTTCTGTCCCCTGCCTGGGCATACCCTATTGCAATTGTGTTGTAACTGTGTCTCATATCTACCCCTCCTATGTAAACTGGTTCCTGGATGAATGAAAGTGAATGAGAGTACTTGTGACATAATGGTAGCAGTCCTAAAAATGGCTCCTACTGAATGACTAGACCATCAGCTTAATGACCGAACCATCAACTTAACGACCCCTACCACTGCCTTGCATTGACTGTTCCTGACACCACAGACCTACTCCTAGAACCAGAGACAAAACCCAATATCTGAAAGATAAAGACTCTCCAAAAAAGCAGCAACACGAAAACAAAGAACAGAATAGAAACCAGCAACTCCACCATGTGAAGAGATCAAGAATACATACTCTGAAAAGACCCCTGGCCAGAAGAGTCTGTCCAGCCGCAGCAGCATGGCCACACTCCATAGAGACCTCCCGATCCACCCCAGCATAGCCTTATCAGCTTGCCGGGTGAACTGGATTGGGTTAAGCCACTGGGGGGGTATTTCCAGCACTGGATGCTGGAACAAGGACAGGAGGTAAAGGGAAGAGACAGGGCTGGCAGCAAGGATAAAGAACTATCTGCCACCCAGGACTGAAGCTCCCAGGAATGGGGCAATAGACAACAAGGTCTTCAGACCTCAGAGAGAAGAGAAAGAAAAAAAAAATGGTGCTGGGTTAATTGGCCACTGCGGGTGCTCAATTATGCTGGCGGGGCACTAATTACTGGGAAAAAAAACCCCAAAACAACAAAATGCTTGACCTCGGCTTCAGTGATCAAGCATGTGTAGATCAAAGACAAGGAGAGAGTCAGCACCAGAAACTCCTGCAGTGAGGGGAAGATCGCTAAATGGACAGCAGGGTTCTATTTTTTTTTTCCTTTGCAAAGTGGTTTTTCTTTTTTCTGTTTTTAGTTTTAGTTTTTGCCCAGTCAGGCCCTTTGGCCAGTGCCAGTCGGCTCTGGGTCAAGGAGTCATCACCCCTCCCCAATTAATTGAGTCATCAAAGTCATGGCAGTTGAGAAAGCAGAGAGGAAGACCAACCCAGCTGTACTGACTGACACTGGCCTGGTGAGGGAAAAGTTCAGTGAATACCAACAGGTTGCAAAGGCCTGCACCTATACAGTAATATCCTGACACACTATTGTATCCCACAGGACAATGAGGACACCTGGAACTGAACGTTTTCATCTCAGCAGGAGTGACCCTTGCCTGGGCATGTCTTCTCCATTGGAGTCACAGGTAGCCCACCCCTGTAAAAGGGGTGGCAGAGTATCATAGAATAATAGAATCATAGAAGTAGGGTCAGAAGGGACCTTGTAGATCTTCAAGTCCGACCCCCCATCTGGGCGGGAGAAAAGACTGGACTCAAAAGAGTCCAGCCAGGTAGTTATCAAGCCTCTTTTTAAAGATCCCCAGGGTAGGAGCCAGCACCACTTCCCTAGGAAGTTGGTTCCAGCTCCTAGCCGCCCTAACTGTGAAGTAGTTCTTGCGGCTGTCTAATCTAAACCTACTCTCTAATAATTTGTGTCCATTCTTCCTTGTTATGCCAGGGGGCGCTAGGGGAAACAGTGTCTCCCCTAAACCCTTCTGATCCTCCCTAGTGAGTTTATAGACAGTCACCAGGTCCCCCCTCAGCCTTCTCTTGTGAAGGCTGAACAGGTTTAGGTCCTGCAGTCTCTCATTGTAGGATCTGCCTTGTAGTCCCCGGATCATGCGAGTGGCCCTCCTCTGGACCCTCTCAATGTTGTCCACATCCCTTCTGAAATGGGGTGCACAGAACTGGACACAGTACTCCAGCTGTGGCCTGACCAGCTTCGCATAGAGGGGGAGGATCACCTCCCTGGCTCTACTTGAGATGCACCTGAGGATGCACGATAAGGTCTGGTTAGCCCTGCCAACCGTGACCTTGCATTGTCGGCCCATGTTCATCTTGGAGTCAATAATGACTCCAAGATCCCTTTCTGCCTCTGTGCTCTCAAGAAGGGAATTTCCCATTCTATAAGTATGCTGCTGGTTTCTACTGCCTAAGTGCAGCACCCTGCACTTGTCAGTATTGAAATGCATCCTGTTTATGTCAGCCCACTCCTGTAACCTATCCAGATCTTGTTGCAATCTTTCCCTCCCTACTAGCGTGCTCACCTCACCCCAAATTTTGGTATCATCAGCGAATTTAAACAGGTTGCATTTCACCCCATCATCCAAATCACTGATGAAGAAATTGAACAGCGCAGGCCCAAGGACCAAGCCCTGGGGGACTCCGCTGCCCACTTCCCCCCAGGCCGAATATGACCCATCCACCACCACCCTCTGAGTATGACCCTTGAGCCAATCTGCAATCCATCTGACTGTGTAGGCATCAATGCCACAGTCGCCTAGTTTTTTAATGAGGATGGGGTGGGAGACGGTGTCAAAGGCTTCGCTGAAGTCTAGAAAGACTACGTCCATGGTGACACCTGCATCCATTGCCTTTGTGACCTGATCATAAAAGGCAATCAGGTTGGTCTGACATAACCTGCCCCTAATGAAACCGTGCTGGTTGCCCTTGAGCATCATCCCTGAAGCTGGCCCATCACAGATGAGCTCCTTGAGGATCTTCTCAAAGAATTTCCCAAGGATAGAGGTAAGACTGATGAGCCTATAGTTCCTGGGTCTTCTCTCTTCCCTTTTTTGAAGATGGGGACCACGTTAGCTATCTTCCAGTCATCTGGCATCAGGCCTGAGCACCACGAGCACTCGTAAAGCCGTGCCAAGGGCCCTGCAATAACCCCTGCTAGCTCCCTCAACACCCTGGGGTTGAGAGCATCTGGACCCGCTGCCTTGAACACGTCCAGCCCCTCCAGAAGCTCTCTAACCCGGTCCTCCCCAACCTGAGGTCTAGAGCCATTCCCCTCGAGTCCATCTGGCATCACAGCAGGGAAGTCCCGGTCCCTGCCCAAGAAAATGGAGGTGAAGTGTGACCTCCTTGGGACGCCCTCTCCATCCGGACCAGCACTATGCCACATCACCTATCTGTCCAGAGGCCCTGCCGGGGACCCCCTCTGGACAACACCTCACTAGAGAAGACCCTGATTGGCCACCAAGGATCAACTCTAGCCTGGGATAGGTAGCTATCACCCACATCTTTCCTCCAGGCAAAGGACCTGAGTTCTGTTTCTTTATACCTTGACGTCAATCCCTCTACTAAAGTCTTTTCCCCTCCTGCTGCCATTGTGTGAGTGCAAGTGAGAGTGTGTGTGTGTGAACCAATAACTTTGTGATCTGTGTATTGCCTTGCCTGATTAATAACACTACAATTTGGAATCCTGAGTTGGGTTTTTCCTCACTGAGGTCCCAGCCCTGCTCCAATCTCTGCTCCCCACCCCTCTCATCTTCATCCCATCTCTGTCTCTCCCTGTCATCTTGGCTCCCTCTCTGCTGCCTCCAATATCCCTTTCTCTGTCGTCTCTGACCTCTACCCTGGCTCCCTGTCCCTTGTCTCCCAGCCCCATCTCCACTGCCTCCACCACCTCTCAGCTCTCCCTGCCTCCAGCTTTCACCTCTGCCGCCTCTTGGCTCTTCTGGCCCCCAGCTTTTTCCCTACTCCGTTGCCTCCCAGACCTGTCTCCACTGCCTCCACCACCTCTTGGATCTCCCTGCCCCCAGCTTTCCCCCACTCTGCTGTCTATGGCCCCAATTTTCTTCCTCTGCTTCACCACCTCCTGGCCCCAGCTTTCTCCCTCACCTTGGCCCAGAGCACCAAGTACCCACAAGTGTCCCTTAGTCACCAAGCACCCCAATTACCCCCAAGTGCCCCCTAGTGTCAATACATAGCCCCAACTGAAGTGTGTGTTTGTGTGTGTATGTGTATGTGTTTGGACCCATAGTTTTTTTATGTACAGTGTGTGTGTGTGTATATAATTTTGTGTCATTCCCTCCTGCCTAACAGCAGGAGATCCCAAGCATTGATCTGGCATGTTTCAAGTTAACAATACTCTTCTCTCCTTCTAAGCTGTGTATTTTAAAACAACAATAACCTTGTCCTGATGACCTTTAACTGAAGCATTCCAGTTATCTGAGGACATAATTAATCAACATTTTCTTGCATTACTTTTCTTCTTTTCTTTTTCTTTCTTTCCTGTGTTGCACTGATGATATGGCTATGCCACCAGCTACACAGTCACTGACACTCCCCCATGAGCCACAGCCAGCAAAGTACTCAAGCATCCTGTTATGCCTCTGAATGCTTCCCATGTTTCTGAAGCTGGCTACACAGTAGCCAGGAGAAGAAGATATGTGAGGACAAAGGCAAGAGCCCTAGGTAGAGGGAGTATGTATCAGAAAGATGGATGTTACTCTGAACTTCAGAGAGATTCTTAATTATAACCTCAATCCCTCAATATACACAAGTAGGGAAGAGACTCTTAGTAGTGTTTATCCAATAACAATTGCATGCAAAGTGTATTGCAAGTATTATGATCAGTGCCTACCCTGTAGCATGATGATTAGGACACTTTGATAGAGAGATGGAAAGGCAAGTAAACCCTCTTTCTCACTATCTCCCTCCCTTCCCCCACCCCTTTGCAACAGAGCCTAAAACCCAGGTCTACAGGTCCCTGGGTAAGTACCCAAGAGACTATTGGGATAAAGTTGGGAGGGCCATCCTATTCCCTCTTACTTAATCAGATATGTTTCCAGGGCAAGTCTATTTCACCATGGATGGAAATAAAAGCCAAACTGTATGCAAGTGCCAAAATCTGATGTTATGCTTTTTAAGTGTCACTTAGGCCCCCTCTACACATTGAGGCATGATTAACAAGAATCCTGGCTTTCTCTGACAAAAAAAGAAGAAATTTTCAGATTAAAAAAAGAATTTTAAATCCATGTTTTTCTATGAACACAATGAACCACTAATATGTAGATATGTTATATATCATGCCACATTCTCAATTAATGGCATGATTAGAACAACCTACAAAGTTATTACACATTTTTTTGTGTGGAATTACTTTGTAGCATATTGCTCATGTTATCATACTATTAAGTGGTTGAATTTGTAGCTGGGTCACAAATTAAGGTGTGATTAACTTGTGATCCTGGTTTTCTCTGAAAAAGAAAAAATCCCCAATTTTCAGATTTAAAAAAGTAAACAAAACTCTGAATTTTTCCGTGATCAAATTGAAATGAAACACCAGTAATATGTAGATAGGTTATATATAACATCTTTGAAGCAGGATCACCTGTGCTGGGCTATGTCCTAATCATTGGCAACTACAGACATTGCCCAGGACCACTGTCCTGAAGAGTTAAGCTACTGCTGCTTCTGGGGATTCAGAAGCCTGAACCAGAGCCAACCAGCACTAGGAAAGTTCCCCTGCTTCTAGACATGTGCCCTGAATTGGGGTGTGGAAAAGTAATACATGTGCCATAAAAATCCCCTGCAGGGGGATTCCCAGGGTGCAGCAGCATATAACAGCATATAGAGCATATAATGCTCTAGAAATTCCTCTGCTGGATTGGGCTCCTCCATGCCTACAGGCATGCTCCCTGGGAATTCCTCTGAATGTGCAGAGTATGGAATTGGAATTTCTGACTCTGCATTTGCACAGAAATGGACTGGGCAGGCATCTGCAAGCATGAAGCAAGCAAGCCCATGTGGTTGGCTAGAAAGCATAGGATGCCACAAGCTGCCTGTGCTTTTGTACTATAAACAAATAGACAACTGTTGTGAAAAGGTGGTACAAACTGTTACTACACATTGTTGATGCTGCAATTTTAAGCATATGTTGCACAGTAAGGGGAATAGGATGTCTGCTTGCTCAAGTTTTCGCTTCCGTAAAACTTTTTTATGGCAGCACAAGGGTGATACCTGTTTGCAACCTTAGGGCTAGGGATAGACATTACATATAAACCAGTTTAAATGATCAGAAACTTGTTTAAACCTGTAACAGAAAGAGATGTTTAGTGCACACAAAGTAGTCTGAAAATGGCTGAAACTGGTTTGAGATAGAAATGGTTGAATGTACTATCAGACTTACCTGATTTGGGTCAAACCAGATTATGCAATGTCTATCCCAGACCTCTTGCTGATTTAAGATAAATCAGACACCCCCAGCATCTCAGGATGTTCTCTGGGTTGGGTGGGGTCTCTGCTTGACAGCAGGGCTGGTCCCTCCCCTCTGCTCCCTGGCTGCAGTTCTGGAAGATACTGCAGCTGCTCCTCCCCTCCCCCACTCTCTGCTAAGCAGGAATTTCCCCATCCTCTCTGCTCCCTCACTAGGACTCCAGCAGAGACTGCAGGCATCTGCCTGGTTTCCCCCTAAGCACCCCTCTCCTTTAAACCTCTCAGCATTAGCTAGCAGACCACATGCTGATGACAGTCCATGATGTGGGAGACAACAAATGCAGACAGGCTTTTTGGAACTAATCAACAAGTAGATGGTAATGTTCTTCCTTGGGAAAACACTGTTTAAGTGCTTGAACTAATGGAGAGAGGCTTTGTTTTCTTAATGGGTTGATAAACACTGAGTTAGGGGTGATAAACATTCCCTGCTAGGCTGCTCAGGAGGAGTGGGGACAGACATCAGAGTGTCCTGCCAAGGCCTGGCCATGACACCCTCAGCTCTTCCCTGTTTAAGGGAAGTGAGGGATGCTCTAGCACCCCCAGATTCTATCCTGAGCCACTGCAGGCATGTGCCTGAATTTTTTTTCAGTCCAGAGGGGATATCTGTGTAGTTACAAACCAGTTTAGCCTAGCCAAGTTAGACTAACCTGCAAAGATTGAATCAATTCAGGCTCAGGCTTTTTGAATGTCTGGCCCTAGCCCAAATGTGTAAGAGTAAAATAAGATTTACTGTTTGTTGTTTACATGCATCCATCAGGTTGTAGCCCTGCAGGCCACATATTTTACTGGAGAGGACTAGTTAGCACCTCTTTCTATTTTGAGGGCTGAAAAAGTTTTATAAGATTTCATATTAAGCCAGATTTTTCAGTTGGTGTAAATCTTTATTGAAGTAAATGGGACTACCAATTTACACCATCTAAGACATGATCTACAAATCACAAATAAGATAGCTAGTTAAAACAAATATATTTAAATTGAGTAATAATTAGATTAAAACAAAATAACATAAATGATCTGCATAGTATATCTAATCCAATATTTCATCTAGCTAGGGTCCTCTTAGTTGAAGTTTAGTATTTTATATTTAAAATTACTTCTTCTTTCTTTCATCTCATGCACTTGACTAAGAAGCTCACTAATCATATCCTTTCCCCTTCAAATATTGTAGGTTCCCCATACCCCTTGAATTTCACTCCTTTAGAATATGTGGACATTTTTAATGTTTAAACATGTATCAGAATTCATTTGCATGTCAAGCATGAAAGTCTGGGTTATAAAAGTACTTTGGCAATGTAGTGTTTGATCTGGAGAATCATCACTGGAAAGAAGCCATTAGGGGAAAGAATATTCTCCCTTCTCCATAAAATTCTCTCCCCTGCCTTGTATCTTACATCCCCATTCCCTGTGTGACTCCAGATAGATTTTATAATTCCCTCTCTCAGAACCTAGTGTTTCAGTTCCCACTTTTATCATGCCTTCACTTTAGCTAGCCAAAGTGTTAAAGTGAATTGATCCTGGTTGGCATGTCAGTTTTTCCTGCCTGGGGATAGAAGTTGTGTTAAGCTTCATCTGTCTTAAAAGCAGTAAGATTTAAAAATTTTGTATAGCTTCCTCTTACCAGCATGTTTACTCTTTAGCAAAATGAATCACTGAAACATTTAACCCAGTGTGACACAAGAATACTCTAATTGCTTTGTAAAACAAGGTCAGTACTTAACTCAGATGGGAAGCTGCTTACTCATCCTGTGAATGTTTTCAACATTTAAAATTGTTCCCTTTTGTATTTTGAAATGAAGCTAAGGCTCAGTTTTATTTAGGAAAATGAGAGAGAAAGTGAAATATGCTAGAATATATGAGTCCAGCTCCCCAGATCCGTTTTTCCATTCCTCTGTTTTTCTCTCTTTTTCTCTTCCTCTTTCTATTTTGCTTGGAGATGAGATATACCCAATGAACTATAATCAAAATTGGTACTTTGCCACTAAAAGTATAGTTTTGTGAAATTTATACTTCATGATGAAAAAGATTTTGTTTCAAAATTCCTAATCACCTCTTTGCAGAGCTTAAGGATGTCTTACTGTTATAGCTGTATTAATAAACCAAAATTATGCTAATTTGAGATGGTTGC
This sequence comes from Crocodylus porosus, assembly GCF_001723895.1. Lineage (NCBI taxonomy): Eukaryota > Metazoa > Chordata > Crocodylia > Crocodylidae > Crocodylus > Crocodylus porosus. The sequence goes on along the minus strand of NW_017728906.1, from coordinate 122,563,941 downwards.
CTTAAGCTTCTTCTATCAATAATATATTAAATTGTACCAATGATTACTGATTGAATGAGGAAAAATAAAATTTGTCAAATTATTTAGAAAAGGCAAAATTTTTCTAATAATGAACTAGGTGATTATCATTTGACCAGTTTATGTATAAAAATGAAACATATGCCAAGCTCTTTCTTCTCTACACACCCAAAATATATTGGCTTTAAACCTAGTGGCCCCATGAACTAAGGTGTTTAACTGTGTATCTCTTTAATAATAATGTACAAGAAAAGGAGATTCAGTATAACTCTTACTATACAATTATACTATATATTTTTTTTATTCTATTCCAAACTTCTTTATGATAGTATTGACAGCAGACTCGCATACCTACAGCTAACTTTCCAGGTCTTCATTGCATCTCTCTTTTTTTTCTTTAGGAAGTGATTTTTGAAGGTGTAAGGCCTTGGGCTGGCTCTTTACAGGGACCTTACTTTTACCACATGGTGCACAGGAGAAAAAAAAATCAGTTTAAGAGTTGCACCATTTTTAGGACATCCATATATACTTAGGTGCCTATTCTACCTTGTTCAAGTTTCTAGAAAAAAAGCCAGAATGCCTACTTTTGTAAAAAACTTATCTTAGGATTAAGTTGTGAATAATCAGTGAGAAAGAGAAGGACCCACCTAGTTTTTGCATTAACAGTCTTTCAGAAGTAGCATTGCACTTACGTGCTAGTCCATGTACATTTCTAAAATAAGTGGCCCCTTATATCCATTCATGGCTGTTACACAGGTTGCATACTTGTTCCTCTTTCCTTCCATATCTGCAGGCATTGACGCAAAGGCCAGAAGCAACCTGCCCCTAACTGTCAAAGAGTTAAAATAGAACAATTACAGGTATTAGAAATAATGATAACAAATATCAACAAGTGTCTAATTAGACAGACTGAACCCGAAGCCCTCTTGGGACTAAACTTGGCTTCTATTTCTAAGCATATTTTTTACCTACTATAACAAAACACTACTATCATTAAATGAAGCATATGCAAGTGTTACTCAGCATAACTGTGAATGAAAATGATTTCCATTAGAGTTATTGATGCATAGAAGCTACCTTTTGAAAACACCCACCTTTAAGACTAACTTCTCTAAGACTGGTTGTATCATTTTAAAATAGCTGTTCCAGCCAATTAAACTAAACATTATCCACAGCTAGCTGGAAGCTCCACTATGAAGCATCTAAAATAATTCAGCAGCTCTATGTAATGCTCTAACAAAAATCAAAAGATGCAAAGTAATAGAGGTTAGCTTCTCAGCTTTGATTCTGGAAGGGCAAACAGTTTATACTGAGGCTACTCCAGTTATCAGCATGTATTCAGAATGGTAAAGGATGTATTAACTGGCTGCTAAGCTACCAAAGTTTTAGTGGGAGTGCACATGCCACAGAGAATGTAGACCTACTTTTTATCGTACTCTGTTTATCATACTTAATCAGTTAATACATGTACAGGAAAAAGAAGGATGGCCTGAAACGCTCTGGGTCAAACGGGGGATGTAGGAGGGGAGAGCACGGCAAGAGAGAGCTAACTGTAGGTATATGCTACAGACCACCAAACCAGGAGGAGGAATTCAATCTAGAGTTTGCCTGAGAACTGGCAGAGGCTGCACAAGCACAGAACATGACTTCATGGGCCACTTCAATTATCCAGATATCTCTTGGCCAAATAAGGTTAGTCACATTCCTTCCTGACTTGCATCGAAGAGCTTTTCCTGATGCAGAAGGTACATGAACCAACCAGAGGTAATGCTATTCTAGACTTGGTACTGGCCAAGGGGGAGGACCTGGTGACCAACTTAAAAATAGAAGGTAGCCTGGGTGACAGCGACCACGAAATGAACATATTCACTGTTCATCACAAAGCAGACAAATTATATAGCTGGACTGAAGTTTTGGAATTCAAAAATGGAAATTTCAACCAACTCAGGTCACTAGTAGGGAAAGGGATGCAGGACCAGGGCCAAAATCATGCCACAGAATGGGTACAGAATGAGCTGGGTAGGAATGATTGCCTTCCTACTATTAGTGTAGAACTGGTATGTGATCATTTGAAACAATTAGACATATATAAATCAGCAGGACCAGATGAACTTCATCCAAGAATGCTGAAGGAGCTGGCTAAAGTCATTGCAGGACCTCTGGCAAAACTTTTCCAAAACTTGTGGCACTCTGGAGAGGTCTCTGAGGACTGGAAGAGAGTCAATGTAGTGCTCATCTTCAAGGAAGGGAGGAGGGAGGACCCGGGTAACTATAAGCCAATCAGCCTAACTTCTATCCCAAGAAAGATCCTGTAAAAAAATTCATCAAGGAGTCTATATGCGATAGATTTGCAGAGGGTAGGATTCTGAGTGACAGCCAGCATGGTTTCATCATGGGCAGGGCTTGTCTTACCAACCTCATCTTCTTTTATGATCAGATAACTCACCACCTGGATGAGGAAGAGGAGGTTGACATTGTATACCTTGACTTCCAAAAGGCCTTTGATCTTGTATCCCATGATGTTCTTGTGAGTAAACTGGAGGACTATGGACTCAACTGTGAGACAGTTAGGAGGGTAGGGAGCTGGTTGTGGAATAGGACTCAGAAAGTTCTAATGTATGGAGCTGTGTCATCTTAGAGAGAAATGGCCAGTGGTGTCCATCAGTGGTCAGTGCTTGGTCCATTGCTTTTCAACATCTTTATTGATGATTTGGAAAAAGGGATGAAAAGCTCACTGGCCAAGCTGGCAGATGACACAAAGTTATGGGGAAACATAGCCACACTTGAAAACAGGCTGCAGATACAGGCTGAGCTAGACAGGCTAGCAAGTTGGGCGGATCAGAATCAAATGAAGTTCAACACTGAGAAAATATAAGTGCTTAATCTGGGAACAAAAAAACCTACACACCTACAGGTTGGCAATGCCAAACTGACCAGCACCACAAATGAATGGGACCTGGGGGTAATAATAGACCACAGTATGAATATGAGCTGACAGTGTGATGCCATAGGCAGCAGGGCAAATAAGAACCTGGCATGCATTAATTTATGCATCTCCAGCAAAACTAGGGAAGTAATTCTTTCACTGTACTTGGCATTGGTGAATCCGCATGTAGAGTACTGTGTCCAGGACTGGGTGCCACACTTCAACAAAGACATGGTAAAACTCGAGAGAGTCCAGAGAAAGGCCACCCGTATAATCGCAGACTGGCATGGCAAGCCTTACAAGAAAAGTCTGAGGGCCCTCGGACTCTTCAGCCTGAAAAAGAGAAGGCTGTCTAAACTGTGGAATAGGCTCCATCCAGAGATGGTGCAATTGCCTACCCTGGAAATCTTCAAAAGAAGACTAGATGGGCACCTTGCTAGGGTCACCTGTCCCCAGTTGTCTTTCCTGCCTAGTGCAGGGGGCTGGTTACAATGATCTTCCAAGGTCCCTTTCAACCTTGCAATCTATTAATCTATGAATCTATAATTAACACACAAGTGAATTCCAATTTAGCATGTGTATATCATCCATTATAGCAGATGCTTTTATGAATTGATTGAAATATTCTTTATTAAACCTTGCATTGATCACAACAACTTCTTGATGATTACTGCCTGGTCAACACAATACCTTGCCAATTTCTACTAAGCATAGCCACAGAGACTACATCCAGATTAATGAGCATATGCCTACTGTGGCATCTCAAAGCAGTTTGAGAAGCCACAAGAGGCAGACTGGGAATGAAAAAATGTTCCACGATATACAAATTTGCATTGTGAACTCTAAGGGCAAGGCTGCAGCAGTGTTTCAGACCCAGGCTCTGTCCCAAGGAAGTAGGGATGTGGGGGATGGGAGACCCAACCTTCCTAAGCAATCCCCTCCCACCCCACAGTCCCCCCACACCCTCAGTTCCCCCCACCCCACCATACCCTCACCTCCACAAACCCTTATACAATCCACACACAATCCCCATACCCAGCGAGTGTGTCCACACATGCAGGCATGTGCTCTTGTAGCAGCTGAAATAGCAGTGGCACAAATCTGTGCCAGAGACTTGTGCCTCAGCACATGTGCCTGAACATACACTTTGGTGTAGGGCAAGATGCACCACCTGGGGAAAACTGACTCTGCCCAGCTTTTCTTGGATGTTTAGCAATTTGCTTCTTGGCCTCTTGAAGGCTCAGATCAAGTGTAGCCAAGCCTGCAATGCCACATGCCACCTCAGGAAGCACATTGGCTGTGCCTGGACTTAGACTGAGGAGCACCAGGAGCTTGGAGCTTCATGCAACCAGCCCTGCATGCTAACCACATCACTGTGATGCCCCACACAAGGATCTTCCTGGAGTAGTTCCTGAAGGACGCCATCCAATACAAGTACGCAGGTGACTTGAGGTCCAAACCCAACCAGGGCAAGGTCCTTGATGTCACCTCAAAGTGGGAATCCAGCAACCACTTCATGCCCAGTGACAGCTTCACACGCTTCATGGACTGGTGCTTCCTTCACTGCACCCCGCACAACTGCCTGCCTCTGAATGGGGCCATCCACTTCGGCCACTGGAACAAGAGGTGGCTACATGGCAGAGACCCTCTCACACGTGCTGTGCAGCTACAGGCCACATGCCAGAGCCTGGTAGCTCTGTCACAACACTGTCTAGGACCACCTCATGAGGGCCATCCTGGCTACAACAGGGGAGATCTCCATGAACTGCACCATCTCAGGCTGTGAGAGTCAGATGTGAACAAAGAGGCCAAGAAGATCGTGATCATGGATGTGACCATCCCCTTCAAGAACTGGTACCAAAAATTCACTGACACCTTGGCTCACAAGCGAGAGAAGTATGCCCCACTGGCCAACATCCTGAGGAGCTGTGGCTACAACTTAATGGTGGGAGTGCTCATCATGGGAACACTCAGAGCCTGGGACCCCAACAATGAAAGTATCCTGCATGCCTTCTGCATCTCCCACCGCGATGCCAAGTTGATGTTCTGCCTCACGATGTCTGATACAATCCGTTGGTCCCATAACAACTACGTGGAGCACATCATGGACCACCGCCATTACTCCAACCCCACCAGACTGACCACTGCTGGACCAAACCCAGAGGGAACCACCTGAACCCCGCTCTGCACCTGATGGACTTCACTTTGAGAGAAATCTTCAGCAATGGACCATCCCACTCTACCCGATGAGAACCCCCGCAATGAGACTCTATATAGACTGAGACACTTTCGTTGACCTACTTCCTCCACCATTGCGGATCATTTTAAGGGTTTGTGCATATCTATCTCCTTTCTCCCTTGGTGTCGTGAACCCTCTCCCCTCTTCCCCAACCTGCCTCCCCCACCCCTGGGCTTAGTTGGATAACACTGTATTTTCTATAACCTAGTTGCATTCTCTTCCTCACTTCCATCCCTCTAATGTTAGTCCCTTGCTCAGGCAATTTGCATTTCCCTACTGGCTTTGTCATCTTTTTGGATTCACAATCCTAAACATCTACTAATAAAATTCAATCTGTTCTTGCCTTACTATTCCTCTCCCCAGTTAAGTGCCTGTGTCAGTTTCACAGTAGATCTCCAGATAAATTGCATTTCATGCATGGCTTTATATTCTTAATGCAGCAAGTGCTGCTTCAGTCATCAAGTCTGATGCCCACTCAGGTGAAATGGTAGAAATAAACCAAGTGATTCTCTTACATAGTATACAACAGGTTAACTAATCTGGAAAGTTCCAGACTCCTTTATTTATTAAATCTTTTGTGGGATCCCGGTGTAGACTGAAAATTTTAAAAACTATAAACAATCAGAAAAGGGGAGAAAAGGAATTTCTTTCACAAGATAAGCATAGCTACAGGATAGTTCTCTTAAACAGTATTTTACAGCACTTTTAGGCAATAGGTCCTTCTTTAGCATTGCTTTATAAAATAATTATTCTTACCACAGGAGGGGGATTGTTGGTGAATAAATTAGGAATTCAAAAGCTAAGGCCTAAAATCAAACTGTTATGTATCCATTAGAGCTGAGAGAGGACACTGAGGGTGCATCCAAACAAGCGCGCACGTGCCTCTTGCCCTGTCTCAAACCCCTTTGAGATGGCACAACAGGCTTGTGCGGGAATGAAAAAATGTTCCCCACACTGCAAGTTTGCAGCGCAGGGAGAAAATTAGACCCCTGGATACCCAGGGGTCTAAAAAAATTGAAGTTTAAAAAGTGGAGCAGGGCAAGGTCCAGGACTGTGCCCTGAGGCAACCAGAGACTGGGTCCTCTACAAAGATGCTCTGGCAGCCAGCCCCGCCCACTCCTCTGGCCACTCCTCCAGTCCCCCAAACCCTGTCTTGGCTGACCCCAACCTCAGTCAGCCCCTCTGAAGCCCCCAACCCCTGCCCTGCCCAACCCCACCTCCTACCAGCCCCCCAAGGCCCCTGATCCTCCCCCTGCTCCATAGTTTAAAAAAAATATTTAAAAAAACCCTGGCACTTACCGGCAGCTCTGACTGCCATCTGGCTGACTGCCCCTCCCACCCTGCACACTGCAGAGCAGAGGGACAGCCCCAGAGGACACAACCCAGGCTCTTCTGTCCCCCCCAGCTGTCCTATGCTGCCCAGGGGGGCTGTGCCTGGAGGCCCTGGAGCCCCCCCATTCCTGCCTCTAAAGTAGGAAGAGGCTTTTTCTTTTTTCAGTTTTTTTGTCTTGGGGTTTTTTTGTGTGTGTTTTTTTTTTTTAAGTGATGGTGCCTGGGGTTGGAGGGGCAGCCATAGGGACCTGGGGGTACAAGTGAGGGGTGGGACTGGGTGGGGCAGCCACTGAGGGGTCTGGGGGAGCAGGGGGTGAGGCTGGGTGGGGAAGCCATTGGGGGGGTCCAGCAGCTGGCAGGGGATGGGGCCGTGTGAGGCAGCAATCAGGGGGCTGGGGTGAGGCATTCGAGCCTTGCAGGGGGGTGGTAGCCCCTGTGGTGGCCATTTGGCTCCTATAAGGAGGCCGAACTCCCTGTTGGGGAACCAGAGCCCTTGTGTGGGGGTCAAATCCCCTGTTGGGGGGCTGTAGCCCTTGTGTGGGGGCTGAATCCCCTGTGGGGCAGTAAAATATATTCATGTATTCATAAATTCATGAAACATTTATCTAGAATTCACTTTAGTATTATGATAAGAAACTTGCTTTAACACTGTAGATATATCAATAAAACATTGTCTAACTAATCGCTGTCTCTGTCTCACTCTCTCTCTCTCTTTATAGTGGTGTTTTGTTTTACTTGTGGAAGAACATGGATTTCAGGGTATTTTACAGAGTGACTTTGGGATTTTTTTTTATCAGAGGTTTTTCAGTTTTCCAATAGGGAACACCAGAATTCCTGCTAGGGAGGTCAGTGGCAGAACCCTACCTGCTCAGAGCTGGCACCTTGGACCCACCATGCTGTGACGTGCTGTGACAGTTCAAAGCAGACCATCACATGCAGGACATCTTCCTATCGATAGCTGTCCAGATGGCTGGGCAGGCAGCACACTGGCAGTAGTGTTGCACAGAAGCCAACCCTGCAACCACAGTCCACTGGCAGCTGGCCCAGAGGGGCAAACGCCTCTACTGGCTCTGCAGTCCCCATCCAGGTCTGGCAGGTGTGCAGCAGGGCACACCCAGGCAGCAGCCCCCACTGCCAGACTGCTGCACTGGGTAGAGTGTTCAGGGAACTCAGGGCTGCTTCAGCAGTCCAGCTGGCACAAGGGGTAGTGTCCCCAGGTACCAATGGGCCGGGCCTCAGAAACTCCTGTCTATTTGTAACATTCAAATACCTTGGGCCCTATGTCCCACCTGGCTAACTAGTGGCCCCTATTGTATGGGGGCTAGTGAGTGAATGCTACAACAAAATACTTGGGACAAAAAAGGCAAAAAAACAGGACAGGAGTGACGTGATGGTCAAAGGGTCAAAATGTGAAAATGGGTGTGCCTTAGGGGGACACTGAGCAGAGCCTCCTGGGCCACATACACCAGTCCTCAAAGGCATCCAAGGAGCCAGTGGACTCCACTGATCCACTGGATCACCCACTGCTGCTCTTCCAGGAAACATGCACAGACAAGTGAAGGAAAAGTAGCCCCACAGTCTCTGGGAACCTTCCCAGACAGATCCTCCTTTTTTATGGCTTTGAGATGCTGCAAGAGGCATGTGCATGCTTGTCTGGAGGTGCCTCCTCAGTCCATCACCCCAAACACATCCAAAAAGCAAACATACATGCCTAGATCTGTTGATTTTAAAGCCTAAACAGACCATTGTGACAATCTAATATTGATGAGTCATGTTGTTACCTAGTGATGAAACAGAGTGGCCCTAGAGCATATGGTGTGAGAATAGCCATAGTACACTTCTTTCCTAAGTGTAGCAGGATACCCCTACTACTACTTCATGCTCAATTGCACCCTCAAAACACCTATCTTTACATAAGCAAAATGTCTAAAGGGTATTCTATCTGCTCCTGGCCTTGCACAACTCTGTTGTGCAGAGTACTTATCCCTGAATATGCAAGATGGAGCCAGCTAGATTATTGCTTTCAGATTCAAAATAGGCCAGTTTATGGTATCTTTAAGAGGCCCATAACATTCCAGATTCTCAGTAAGGAATATATATCAGATTGATTCTGGTCTACTTAGAGTCTAGACTATAAAGTTTGTAGATTTTAAAGTTACCATCTGTATGGTATAGAGGCATCTTCTGTTTGCCTGTATTTGCTCAAAAAATGTCTGTGTAACTAAACTACCCCCTGGGTGCAATAAGCTGTACTTTGAAGTGCCGTAAGAATGAGTATCTGAGTCTCTTCACCTCTTCTCCTCTCCTAGTGATATGACTATACTGATTTTCTTTTTGTTTTCCTCTGTCAAATAATCTAGCCCCATACAGTGAGGTAGGTTGAGTTGCTGTAGCATCACAGAACTTTGGATGAACAAGATGTCAACAAATCTTTTTTTTGCAGAAATTAATACAAGTTGTCAGAGTTTACTTTAGTTCCTAGAAGTAAACACAAGAATAAGAAAGTTAGATTGCAGCTATATCTTTCTACTGCATTGCTTGCATAACTATCTTATTTAAAGTGATATTCCTCAAAACATATGAGTAGTTGATAGATAAGAACAAGAACAACAACAAAATGTATTGCACAAATATGGTGCTGATTTTGTGAGGTCACAAAACTAACAACTTTAAGACTTTAAAACCATGGCTTTTAGTGAAAATGATTTTCACTATATTTGGCTGTGCTCCTCTAATTAGCAAGTATGTTCCTGAGTTGTGAGTGAATTAGAAATAAACATATTCAATATCTGTTCTTAAAAATATTGTATAATGAAACTTTTCATTAAAAAATTGGATTTTTCCCCTTGTAATCTTCAGCAGTTGATAAAATATTCAGCTCTAACTACAGTGCCAGGGCCAGTAGAGGGAGCACAAAACTTCATTTGTTTTTAAACATTCAGTCCTCTGTTCCACCCCCTACCTCCTCTTCCCCCGTGCAAAAAAATCCCAACCACAAAATCTAGTTTTTTTTAAAGTTATTCAATAGCAAGTGGGATCTTCTAAGAGCTTTGCATTTTAAATTGGACTGTTTGCCCAACGGAATTACACTAGCTTTAAAGTAGACTGGTTATAATGGTTCAGGAAAATTTGAGTACTTTCCCTTTACAGACTTTGTCAAGCTTGATCCTGAAACTATTTACACTCATGGGTAATTTGCCTTCAAGGGGACAAATTTTAATTGGCCACTAACACAGGAATTATAAACAGTTCAAACTTGCAGTTTTTACCTTGATAAATTACTCTTCAATCACCTTTTAAGCAATTAGTTTATTTTAAACATTTAGGTTAAGTTTCTGAAGAAATCAGTTGAACTTCTTTTTAAGATAGGACTGCAATATTTTGACATCAATTCCAGTACAGTTACACACCTACTTTTAAAGTATGAGTTATCTTTTTTTTTAAGGTAAAGAGTGCCTTAAAAACAAAACCCTCTATAAAAATAGCTGAAAAGACATACTTGCTGTTTTTCTTCCTTCATCTGGCATCAGAGTCCTGGTATAATTTAATGCAGAGGTTGTGGGGGGCCAAATATCAAATTTGTCAAGGTTTCTCTCTATTATATAGCATTTTAAAATACTGATGGTGCTCTTATTTTCATGTTTTTATTGATTTCTTTGGAACAAGCTTTTATTACCCACTTGCACTATAAGAAGCAGAGACTGTTTGCAAGTACTGTCATGTGGGGTGGGGGGGGTTAAGTTTCTTTATGATCTCTGTTGAGAACTTTGTATAAATTTTAACAAGTCATAGTCATGAAGATCTAAGGCTTGTGGAGTCCCTGGCACAATGACTTCCCGAAGAGTTCTGGCTGGTTGGCAGCTCTCAAAACAGGTCTTAGGAGCATTTTAGCTATATCCTGTCATACTTACTGTTCTTTTTAGTGTTATGGCAAACTACTAAAGCATTTCTTGGTCAGCAAGTGTATCCTCAGGGTAATCATCCATCAGTGCCTATTGAAGACATACAAATAGCCAGTAAAACAAATTTTCAAAAGGCAACCCTCTTCCCCTCCCCCAAAAAAACTTCCCTCAGATTTATACTCAATCCAACAACTGGTCCCCAAAGTTAAAGAGTGGAAATGAGTTACAGAACATGAAAGTATCTTTCTAGTTGTATTATAACCTCCTATTGTTTGAATTGTCAAAAACATAATGCAAGAAATAGGTAGTGGTTTGGTCTTAACTGGCTGTAAAATTTTGAGTACATTTGAAATTAGAATGAAAAGTGAGGGGAAAAAAGAGGTTACAATGAAACTAAAATATTTGCATCAACCTTTGTAAAGTAAGTGTTTAGCTGAAGCTATTAAATTCCCTACTAGATGCCCTGTTGCTTGCATGAAAATCCAATGATACAATTTTTGCTTGAGATCACATTTTATTGCAGTTCAACAGCTTCACAACACTTCTGCATACACCAAATCATCGAACATATCACACTTTCTAACTGTGAGAGCTTTAAAACACTTCCATATACACAACATTCCTGGTTTTGTTACTCAAGTCAGCAGTCACTGCAAATCAGATGTTTTCTGGGTGGGAGATTCTAGAAGCAGCCACATATAGTTGTTCATGGGTGAAGACAGGATCCCCAACGAACACTCCTGCTCTTTTTAATGTTTGCCCCTGGGCTTTACTGATGGTCATGCTGAATGCCATCGGCACAGGGAACTGTTGATGTGTCCATGTGAATGGTAATGTGTCGTCAGATGGCTTCAATGCTATCTGAGGAATCAGTACTGTTTTTTCTGATCCAACAATTTTTGCCTCGAGTAACCTGCTGTTGATGATGGATTGCACCAATAGCTGAGTTCCACTGCACCATCCTTAGGGGCAAGGTTTTGCAGAAGCCTGATGAGCATCCCAGGCTTAAGGTGGAGCTGATGTGGAGGCAAACCTGACGCCTCCATGGAATTAAGGTACTCAATTGGCACAGCCATAACACTTTCATCCTCTGAAAGAGCATCTGCGCTTGTACAAATCCATTCTTGGCCTGGAAATTTTGCCACAATAGCATTGTAGATCTCCTGTGCAATGGAGTAATGTGGCACCAAAATAGCGGTTTCAGACGTCCATCCTGGATTTTGATAATTATCCAGTAGATTTGGAAAGGTCCATTCTATCATTGCTGAGAGGTCCAGAGGCAAGCAGAGCTCAGGAGGCAGGGTAACAATTTGGAACTTGGCCATTTTCCAGATCCTAAAGCCACTGAGCATATTTTGCACTTTGTGCATCAAAACCTCCCTTATGTATTCACATATTCTCACAAAGTTGGAAAATCTGAAAGTGGTTCCACAACTCAGATCGCTTCAGGCATGCCTCTACTATTTGTGGCTGTGAGGCATTTTTCACAACAGGCAGGATTTGCCAAAAATCACCCCCAAGCACTATCACCTTGCCACCAAAAGGTAAATTGCTCTGCAGTAAATCTCGCAGTGTCCATTCTACAGCCTCCAGCATGTACTGATGAGTGATTGGTGCTTCATCCCAGATGATGATAGCTGCTTCTCAAATCAGCTCAGCAAGGTCAGACTTTGCTGATATGCTGCAGGTGCTGGTTTTCAACACATTCAGAGGTACTTTGAACCTTGAGTGCGTAGTCCTGCCTCCCATAAGCATGGTAGCAGCAATTCCAGTGGATGCCACAGCCAATGCAATCTTCCCTTCCCCACACACTGCTGAAAGGATTGTGTTGAAGCAAAATGTTTTTTCCCATACCACCAGGTGCATCAACAAATGCACAATTTGGCTTGTGATTCTCCACAGCTTTCAAGATTGTATCCACCATTTGTTACTGAGCTGGAAGCATGCATAGCAATGAATTTTGAGCAATTTGGCATTGCTTCTGCTGGTTATAGTACAGCTCCTCTGCTAATACACTTGACAGCCATTGAGTGGGGATGTCTTCCAAGAATAAGAAAGGCATGAGACTACATATGCCGCATGAACCATTGCCCCATGTAGTGTCTTCCCAGAGCAAGGCATGAGAATACAAATATGTAAGGGTCTCTTACCCAACTCCCTCTCTGAACAATTTAATCTATCGCTGTGTAGCTTCAAAGTTACTAACAGATGGCATGCAGTATGCATAATAATATAGATAATTCTAATCCATGATACTCTAATTCTGTTTGTTGTTAGTCCAGCAGTTAAAGAAGAATAAAATGTGTATACTTCCTATTTCTTTAGTAATGTTTAAGACTTCAGAATCACTTTTAGTCTCCACTAAATCAAATTTGCTCCTGGTGGGCACACATGTAGACATGTTTTTAGGGAAAGCTTAAAGCAACTTCCATTCACCCCACCCACTGTAGATCCTTAGGGCATCACTCTTCCTATTTCAGTATTATTCAGTATTATTGAATTACTAATTCAGTGATTATCTAAGGTATCTGACCTCATAGGTTTACAAGAGTAGCTTTGTAAGCCAGTTGCAATGACTTTTGCTTTTTATTAATTATTTAAAGTATGGTACAAACTGAAGCCTATACCTGAAATCTGCATCTGTTTTTGCATTAAAAGATCAGGAAACTGCAAAGTAGTTATTGTTTTGCTGTAAAACTTTTTATTCTTCAGTTACAGACATTTTTTAAAAATATTTTGGGCCCTATTTGTCTTCTTGCAAATACAGGGGTTTGTTTCATTTTGTTGTTTTTTTTTGGTTTTATTTTTAATAACAATGCCCTGAAACAAAGCACACTGAAGTCATACCAAGGACACCAGGACCCTAAGTTTTTAAGTGTTGTGTCCAGTCTATGCTTGAATTGTTTAAAAACTGGTATTTCTGCCCCTTCTCTCCAGGCACTGTACTTGAGTCTAATTAGAAGTCCCACTAGTATTGCATTAGCGTCCCCTCCCCACCCCCATTTCCCCACACAAGTCTTTGCTATTTTCTTATCTCTCCATGAGGCTTGCAGTATAATTGCTAGTGGTTCAGCAAGTCCATTAGTTAATTCCCTTAACACTGTAGGATGCATAGCATACTGACCTGCTGACTTGTGTCTTAGCTTCTCCAATATTTCCTTACCTGATTTTATCAACAACTGTGCTGACAAAGTCTTCATTAATTTCTAATTATGCATACTGCTTATTTTTCTTATTAAAGGCATTAAGAAAAAAAAAGTATAATATGTTCAGATAAATCATCATTAATTTGATTTACCTTGTTTGTCTCTGGCATCTTATCAGTAAACATGTCTGTATTATTATTAATCACATTGGTAAGCATTAATTTAGGGATACTGTATTCTCATGGGAGAATCAAGGTACATTATGAGATCAATCAAGGTACATTATGGTGAGGCTCTGAGATTTGATAAAAACAAATAAGACCTTTAACAACAAATTCATTTAATTAAAATGGGCTTTACAGTTTCATTAAAACAGATAGACAGCAACAACAGTGTATTACATTATGCTACATAAACTAATAGAAGTAGCTGTAGCTGCAGTTTCTTAAACTGTCCTAGGTAAGACTCTGCAAACCTTAATCAATGCACTCATTCAAAGTGGATAAGGTTTGAAAATGATGCCCTCATGGGTTTAGAGCCATAACTTTTAGGATCCAGAATGACGTGGATAGACCAGAGAAATAGTCCATGATAAATCAGATGAGATTCAACAAGGACAAGTGCAAAGCCCTGCACTTGGGATGTAATGCCTGCATGCACAAATACAGATTAAGGAATAACTGGCTACGCTGCAGTACTGCAGAGAATGTCCTGGGGACTATGGTGGACCATACGCTGAATATGAGCCAACAGTGTGTCACTTGCAAATCAAATGACTCTTCCACTCTATTCAGCACTGGTGCAGCCCTACCTGGAATACCGTGTCCAGTTTTGGGTCCTACATTTAAGATGAAAGGCTGAAAGAACTGGATTTATTTAGTCTGAAGAAAAGAAGACTGAGGGAGGATTTGATAGCAATCTTCAAATACCTGAAGGTGATTATAGAGAAGATGGAGGTAGGCTTTTCTCTGTGCCTGAACGGAACAGAAGTAGGAACATGAAAAATGTAGGTCTATGACGGTGGTCAAACTTTGGAAGATACTACCTAGAAAAATGATGGGATCTCCATCCTTGAAAGCTTTCAAGAACAGGTTAAGCAGGCACTTGACTAGGATGGTTTACTCAAGGATGATCCTGGCATCAGCAGGGGGCTGGACTAGATGACCTGGTAAGCTCTGTGTTCCTATGGCCTTCATTAAAACAGATTTTTCTCTATTTCTAGTTCACAGCATGTGTTGTAAAGTTAAAAGTAACGCTGCCATTCTAATGTGGCAGTGCTACTATTACCCTTTTCTTGAAGCTGTTGAGCCAGTTGTCTATCCACCTTATTGTAGTTTTGTCCAACACACATTTTTCCAATTTGTTTATGAGAAGGTCATCTCGGACCTTTTGAAAAGCCTTACTGAAGTCTAGGGGTACTATACCCACAGTAATAGCTTTATCCACTCATCTATGTTTCATGAACCCCCAAGGCTGGGAAATC
The DNA here is from genome assembly GCF_001723895.1 of Crocodylus porosus. Taxonomy (NCBI): domain Eukaryota; kingdom Metazoa; phylum Chordata; order Crocodylia; family Crocodylidae; genus Crocodylus; species Crocodylus porosus. Next base: position 122,548,895 of record NW_017728906.1, on the reverse strand, counting down.
ATAGCCACACCCTGCAGCTATGGCTCCAACTGGGTCCAGGCACTGGGAAGTATGCTATGAGGACCCAGCATTCACAGCTGTGGGTCCCAGTAGCTGTAGGGTGCCACCCCCAGGGTGGGGAGATCACTGCAGCTGTGCCTTCCAGGTGTGGGGGTGTGTAGGATTCCCTTGCAGCTGGAAGCCCCACAACTGAGGATACTCCCAGCTTTTAGAGGTTGCATATTGCTGGTGCAGGGGGAGCCCAAAATTGGGGTCCCCCTGCACTGGCAATAAGGCATGATGGGATCTGTCGTTTGAACCACTGGCCAGGTTCAGATATGCATGCATGTGCAGTTTGTGGTGCTGTAAACCTCTTTGCTGTGCCACAAACTGCATACCTGGCATGTTAAAATGTGTTCCACACTTCAAATTTGCAGTGTGGGGCCAAATCTTCTACTGGGAAGTCCTAACAGAAAAATAATGTTGCAAAAAAGTGGTGCAGCATATAGCACAGGAGCATGCACCAGGAGACATGAGAGCTTGGTCCTCCAGGGAGATGCTGTAGGTTGGGTGGGCAAAATGGCAGATCCAGCTGGCAGCCAGACTTCATTTCCCAGCAGACCTGCTTGCATGGCTGGGGGCAGTCTCCATGGAGACCTCAGCCACAGCTGTACTGTGATAACCCCAGCCGCTCTGGAGCCCCTGAGATCTTGCAGTGGGGGCAGCTTGGTCAGGCCCAGGGCAGAGCCACAATTAGCATCTTGTATGCTCCAAGCAGAGGTGCAAAGACAGCAGATTATGGCTCTGCCCCGGCTCCTTCCAGAGGTGACTGTGTGGTCCCAAGCTGGAGCAGGGCCATGATCCACTGCCTGTGCATCCCTGCCCAGAGTATTCAGGCTGCAGATTGTGGCTCTGCCCTGGCCCTGCTCTGGCTTGGGACCACACAGTCCCAATCTGCACAGTACTGCAGATTGCGGCTCTGTCCTGGTCCTTACCAAGATGTCCTTACCCTAAAATCCCAGCAGCTCCAGAGCAACCCCCTGCCCTGCCATGTGTTCTGCCAGAGTAGCTCGGGCTGGTTTCTATCGCAACCCCAGCCTTGTGGTATCACAATGCAGTTACAGCTGGGGTCTGCATAGAAACCAGCCCCAGCCATCCAGGCAGGGGCTTCTGGGAAATGGAATCCACTGCTGGCCAGATCTGACCAGCCAGCCAGAGTTTCCCCACCCCTGCTCCAGCTGCTGGCCAGAGTGTCTCCCCTCCTTTATTTCCCCCCTAGCTCCTCCCACATCCCAGAAGCCAGGAGAAGTGAGGAAAGGTAATTTGCCCAATGTGAGGAATTTTGCACAGTGGCAAAAAGTAGCAACACAATTTTTTGCTATTGCAAGAACATGTCCCTGGATAAGGGGGATGCACCTACTATGGCATTTATTATATTCTTATGTTAGTCTTTGTATCTTTTTGATATAATGGTTCACCTGGTAGTCAAAACTGAATATATTTTAAATATTCTCTTCTCACTAAGTACTTGTAGTACACTAGTAATACAACGGCATAAGTATAATATTCAAATGGGAAACATTTTAGCTATAATTATCTTAGAGATTTGTTGTGCTCTGTAGCCCCTGAGATTAGTATTTTGATCAATGAAGGCTTCCTTTTTTCCATTACTACGCCAAGAACTCTTGCCAAATAAGAACTGTTAGAAGAATCTAAAAAGACACACTAGCTTTAATAAGAGAAGACATCCAATTTTTATGGTTTAATCTATCAATGTTATTTACAAATATTACCATCCTGTAAGGAAGAGTAACCTTTTCCAAAATGCAGGTTCCCATTCACTGTTTAGAATTATCTTCCTGGCAAGGCCATGGAATTCAATTGGACACTATTTCTGTCCTTCTGTTAGAGAGCTAAGCATTTCAGTTCTTGGCAGGCTAAAATATACTTTTAATATAAAATGTTGTTCTTGGTTTTATTATATTTTTTGTGGAAAAGGTTATGTTTTTTTTTTTAAGCCAGCCATGTTGAAAAGACATCCTTTTTATTATTAATGTAAGCTTTGAAGTTCCAACTCTCAAGGGCTGAATGACAGCTTTTTGCTCTTAAAAGTCTTGTATAGGGACTGACTCACTTTTGTGTATCCAAATATTTGCAGATAATTGCAGGTAGTCTGATTGAAAGCTTAAGGGTAAGAGTGAATACATAAGTGGTTGAAATCTCAGAGTAAATATTATCTCCTTGAGGGGAATGATTTAAGAGGGATTGCAGAAAATTGCTTAATGACTGAAACAAAAATGGGTTAAGTGTTAACTAATAGGCTGAGTCCTGAATATGGAAAAATGGTGGAATCGTATATTATATAATACCAGACTTAGAAAAGGGATGAATAGGTATATCTGAAGAGATTGAGGGAAACAGAAAAAGTAAGAAGACAAGTATATATATTTAATGTTCTTTAATAATAAATATTTTTCTGACACACAAAAAAGAAGGTTTAATGCAGGTTTTACTGAAGCTTTTAAGGAAATAGTGATAAAAATCATATTAAACTACAAACAGTGCTGCACTGCAGTCTTAAAGTATCTTAAGAAGATCACAGGAAGAAACAACCATCATCCTAAAGGCTATAGTTTTATTGTCTGATCCAGTGTCTTGCCATCTTAATGGAAGCCTTTGCATTGCTTTCAATGGGTTTGAATAAGGGCAAATACCATGTATATGCCAATGTATATATATGCGCCAATCTCGTATATACCATAATCATCTCAACTTAGGATATGACCTTATTTCATGTATTTTTTTCTTTTTATCATATATAAAATAGTGAAGTATGAAAGGTTCTCTCCTGCAAACTCCTGAGTCTATTAAACACATTTAATAGACTTCCTAGTCCCTGTACATTAAATCCCTCTGAAAGAGCTACCTTTGCAGAATTTACCTAACAGAGGCACAAAGGAACTAAACTCAACCAAAGGACTTAGTCACATTGATGAATCCATGGTCCCAAGTCAGTTAGGTCCCTGTGCAACGTGGGGAGATTTAGATGCCTAAGAAAAGACTCAACAAAAAACAAGCACAAAAGAAAAAAAAATAGATGAGCATGGTCCTGACTAAGCTAACCTGTGAGAAATATTAAGGAGAGGGTTGATAATACTTCAAGAGGATTAAGTTAAGCTACTGTGGGTTAGTTTTCATTTATTGTAGGATTAGGACAAGTACACAGACAATTATTACAAAAATATACAGCATAAATCCCTACCTTCTTTTACTTCACAGAAACCTATTCAGGATGCCCATGCCCTAACCTTGGCCTACAGAAAGAATCCTCTCCCCACTTGAGATTCAAAGCCATGAACTTTCCCCTACAATTGGCACTCAGAACAGCCCTTTTTCAAAAACTCAGCAATGGTGATGGTGCTAGTACTCCTCCTCTTTTACCCAATAGATTACTAAGAATCTGGGTGATCTGAGATCTAATTATTCTTCTTCCTGAGGTCAATTGAACTCATATTTCTCACAAGATCATGACAGCCTATCCCTTGATAATTATGTGGGGATGAGGCACTTTCGCTCTTTTCTGTTCAAGAGACTTAATTTTCATGGCATAAACAAGTGTTTATTGGACTTATGAGGGAGGGTAGGGGAGTGGGGAGAGAGCACTAGGATGGCTGTGGCCCTGGTAAGAAACTCACCAGGACAGAGGAGACCTCCTATAATGAATGCGTAAACAGAATGGTTTCAGCAGGAGACATTCAGAATAGCATATAGCCTAATGGGACAGACTACTTTTGCTGTACTATATCTGATTTAATTCATTCATTGATTTATTTAAATTAGTATATATTGTTATAATAATGTTATACACCTAGTTTTCCCTGATTTAGCTTTTACATAAGGAAGGAAGGGGTTAAAGAGGTAGACTCATAGGGAACATGCAGAAGTGAATTTTTAGTGGGGAATTGGCTGGGTTGCATTTGAAGATCCAGGACAGCACAAAGTGGACTCCAGCCTTAGCACCTGAAGAGACTCCCTGCTACTCCTGGCACCAGACAGGGACCTGAAACCAAAGTTTATTGAAAAACAGATGCTGAAGAACAAGGGTGGGAAGGAGTGGGGAGGGAGAGAGAGACTGAGAAAGACGCATGTTTGTGTGTGTGTGTGTGGGGGGGGCATGGTTGTCAAGAAAAGGAGCCTGAAAGGAAGGAAAGAAAATACCTGAGGTTGTTCTACCTATCATAGAATCATAGAAAATAACAGTTGGAAGGAACTCAGGAAGTCATTTAGTCGAATTCTCTGTTCAAATCAGGACCATCCCCAACTAGATCATCCCCACCAGGGCTTTCTCTAGCTGAGTGTTAAAAACCTCCAAGGATGGAGATTCCACAAGCTCTCTGGATAACCTCTTCCAGTGCTTTGCTACCCTCCTAGTGAAGAAGTTTATCCTAACATCTAAACTAAACTTCCCTTGCTGCAACTTGACACTGTTGCTCCTTGTTCTGTCATGTACCACCACTGAGAACAATCTAGCTCCATCCTCTTTCAACCCCCCCTTAAGGGAGTTGAAGGTTGCTATTAAAACCTCCTCCCCTCTTTTCTTCTCTTCTCTTTACTAAATAAGTCCACATTCCTTAGCCTCTCCTCAGAAGTCATGTACCCTCACCATCTTCAGTGCCTTCTGCTGGACTCTCTCCAAATCCTTTATGTAGTGGGGGGCCGAAAATTCAAAACAGTGCTCTAGCTTTGGTCTCACCAATTCTGACTAGAGAGGACTAATCACTTCCTTTGACCTGCTGGCAACACTCCTATCAGTGCAGCCCAGTATACTATTAACTTTCTTGACAACAAGGGCACACTGTTAGCTCATATTCAATTTATTGTCCACTGTAACCCCAAAGTCCTTTTTTGCAGAGCTGCTGCCCCACCAGTCAGCCCCCAGCCTGACATGGGATTGTTCAGTGCACTGAATGGCGCATGGGATTGTTCTGTCCTAAGTGCAGGACTTTGCACTTGATTTTGTTGAACTTCATGAGATTCCTTTTTTGCCCAATCCTCCATGTTTTTTGCATTTGATAACCTCCGATTATAATGAAAAGATTTTAAAGCTTCATGACTACATCACAAGATAAGGCTGAGAGGGGATCTGGTGGCCATCTATAAACTTACCGGGGGAACCTGTGGGGAATGCGAGAGTCCCTGTTCCCCCAGGCACTATCAGGAGTAACTAGGAATAACGGCCAGAAATTGATGGAGAGTAAGTTCAGGCTAGACATCAGGAAGCACTACTTCACAGTCAGGTTGGCTAGGATCTGGAACCAACTTCCAAGGGAAGTGGTGCTCGCTCCTACCCTGGGGGTCTTCAACAGGAGACTAGATAATCACCTACCTGGGGTCATTTGACCCCAGCAATCTTTCCAGCCCATGGCAGGGGGTTGGACTTGATGATCTTCTCAGGTCCCTTCCAACAATACCACCTATTACGTGGTGTAATGAAAACATATCACTTTTTTTAATTGTGTAGAAGTACCAATCCCATACTGCTAGACTGAACAACTGCTCAACTGGAACATTTTTTTGGAGTATATGACTGAGACTAGATGAGTGGAACTTGCAACAAAAAACCTAAAAAGAGTTGAGTTGTTACGTGGGAAGGAGATGTTCACAAAAATAGGCAGCTCTCATATAATGTTGTAAAGATCCTCATGGGTTCCACTTTGCAGTAAGGAGATGTGTCACATGAAACAATTTAAAGTCATAAACAGAACCTAAGACATGATAATAAAGTCTCTCTCTTAGAAACACTCTATGGCAAGTACCTTCCTACATTTCCTATGCTTAAGCTACACAGAAGCATAACCTACTTTGGCATGGTGCTTTAGGAGAACAGTTGTACTCATTTTTCAAGCCCACAAAGGTGGAATTATACTCTTTCATGGCTTAATACAGCCAAATAAGCTTAATAAGCTTTCAACAAACATAAAATTAACCTTAAAACATGAGATTTTTTAAAAAAAAATACATTTGGGTTTTTTTTTTCTTTGCTGCCTTGCTTCTGAGCCTTAAGGATGCACTATGGTAACATATTCAAACTTTTCTCCACAGTCTTGCATATCCTAAGGAAAAAAAAAAGGAATGCTGAGATTTATCATACGATCACTTGACTCTTGGAGATAGGGCTTAAGGAAAAATGTCAAATATCATGAGACTTGAGATAAAATTATGGGAGCCCTGGGTAGCCATCTCACAATGTTCATTCAAAGGCTATCCACTAAGCAGTTTTCCAGGCCATTTTTTTCTGCTTTTATGAGGTTCTTTTTTTTCTGGTTTCCTAAAAGGCAGCAAAACAAACAAACAAACAAACAAAAAACCACTAAAAACTTGCCTTGCACCACCTCTCAGTTCAATTCATTTTCATATGATGATGATGATAAAGGAGGATAAGTAATGACTCCAAGTTGTTTTTTTTTCAGAGAAAATATCATGTTAAATTTAGACATCGGGGCAGGAAAGTAATATTGTTAGGCAAAAATTAATAGGAAGATGGCCTTTTGTGGAATAACATCATGTGAGCTGATTGTTTTTAGCAGCTTGGCAAAAATGAAATAATTCAGGTTCTTATGATATCATATAAAATAGGAATGCTTATAATATTATGTTTTGTCTCTGTATTTGATAAGACCACCCTAGAATGGCTCTGTTTATATTAAGATTGAGTTTGACATTAAACAATGCAAAAAGTATTGAACTTGCCAAGAAAATAAAATAAAATAACCCCTTTTCACTTAATAAAATTAATTATAGACATTTATTAAAATGTAGGCAATCATTAAATTGGATAATGGACTCTGATATTAAGTCATGAATTTTGGAGGTAGTAATGTTCAGTGATTTAAATAGCATGTATCATCTATATTTTAAATCTTTATTTGAAGTAAGGACTGCTATTTAGATTGCCAAGTCAAATATTTAAAAGATAGTAAATGTCAGAATGAAGAGTGTCCCTGAAACTTTATCCGACCTCCCTGTGAATGTACATTTTGATAAGGTTTAATTACACAATTACACAAAAGGTGCTCTTTTTTTTTTTAACAGGAGCCCTTCCTCATTTAGTTCTCACTAAATGAAAAGCTAAACAAGAATTTCATCCTCACTGTTCAAATTAAGGCCTCATGCATTACTGCATAGTTTTCAAATTCCTCTCTGCATACAGAACAATTAATACCCTTCCCAAGATTTTCTATGTGGCTATCACTGCAGAATCTGAGGTCCTAGGTGGCTCTGGGAGCTCTTAATGCCTGGATTGTCCACACAATAACACCTGAAACTAATTTTAAGCACTCATTAAAGCACAGCTCAAAATTATGCAACTCCAGGACAGGATTGTCTCTACTCCAGATCAGGATCTGCACTACTCAGCTCCTGTTCCATTAAGTTGTGGGCACTCCCATAGAGAAAACATCTCACTTGCCTCACCCCACTTGCTGCCCCCTCACTGCTCCCCTGCTGGGCCCCGCCACCCTGCATTGCTTACTTGGCTGCCTGTCCCAGGGAGCAGGCAGGGAAGGGTTAACCCACCTGTCTGGCCACTGTTGCCCACCTTGCTGCTTTCTGGGCAGGCACAGCCCAGAAAAGAGCAACAGCCTGGCAGTGGCTACCATGGCTGTCAAACATGTTAACCCTTCCATGCCTGTTCCTCTGGGACAGACAGCACAAGCAGCCATAAGTAAGCAGCGGAGGGGACTGGGGAGCCAGGCAGCTAGGTATTAGGTGGAATCCCAGAATGGGAGAGGGGAGAGTCTTATCTTTTCATTCTCCAGGCCCCTACTGGCCTGAAGGGTAACTGCTCCAAACTCAAGCTAGCACTAACACTGATCAATATTTCCGTGGCTTACAGTGTAAGGTGTAACAAGGCTCTGAGTACTTCCTTACTACTTGTGAATTTAAGCCTTCTCCACAACAAAATATGGTGGTAATCTGCCCACTGTATACCTAGATTTGTGCAAAATATTTACAGCCAAAACTTCAGAACACTCCGGTTGGGGCTGAACTACAAAATCATAATTCCATTTACCACAAAGCAAGTTTGCTATAAAGTTTCCTAAGGCTATCTAAACTTTTGAACAAACTTGGGCTGGATTGTGAAGTTTTGATTTCTGATGTAAAAGTAAGTTAAGCTCCCATGATTTTCACTGCAAGATTTTGCTCAGACCTGAAGCTCAATGCAAAAGTGAAGGGGATGTAAACCCCAGAAGAGTAAAGCCCTAGGCATAGCAAATCTACTGACTTTGAAACAGTTTCAGTGTAAGACCCTCTTATTCTATGCCTTCATTAGAACCTACAAACTTGACTTGTAATCTTTGCCTTTTAAATTTACCAAAGCCACCTCCTGTCTCCAAAAACTTCTCTTAATCTTTTCTAATTTAAGTTTTCTAACTCTAATTAGCAAAGTTGCATTGGCATATTTTCCAATACACATAGTTTCTTTTAACATATGGCTCATTTGTTCAGAATCATTATCGCTTTGTAAATATATTACAATTCAAAACAGTCATTAAAATCTTTCATACTTTATTTATTCTTCCACAGTGTGCAGTTTAACTCAGATTTTGCTTACATAGAAGAGCTGTACATACACACACTCAATAGGTGGGGAGACATTTTTGTCCTATTAAGGTAGTGGGTCTTTGCCTTTGGGGTATGTATAGAACTGTAACATGCTTAAGAGAACATGTGGAGACATTGCTGTTAGACCTCAACTCCATGCAATGCCCAACAACTATGGACAATGGATCAATACCACCACTTATCACCTATACACATTGCTCATCAACAACTTTTTTCAAAATGGAGACAGCTTTGGACTAGTTCCAACAAACTGGGGAGCCGCCACAAACATTAGTTCTTTCCATATTTATACACCTTGGTTTATGCTCATTAACATTTACCCCTCCTACACTGGACAAAATGGATTTGCCTACTGAAGTCCACTGACCTCTATGGAAGGTTGCAACTGCTGCTTCAGGCTCATTCCCAGTGCCTGCTCTTGAAAACAAGTGCTGGGGATTATACTGGGGCAGCTTACTGGCAAACATCCAGCTATGGAGTCAGTCAATTGTTCAGGGTATGATTAGACTCTTTCTCTCTGGGACATGCCACCATTGTATAGCAAGCCCTATATCTGTACCCATGGAACACCCTGAGCAAAAATGGGACCAATTTATTTATATGTATTCTTTTTGGGTATCCCACCACTTAGAGAAGAACCTGAAGACCAGACATAAACACTTATTTGGACTCTACATTGTTCTATTTAAGGCCTACTATGCAGGGAGCTGGCAAAATGATTATATCTGATCCTGAACATTTCTTTATTTCACTTATACTTAAAACATGCATCCTAAATTGGAGAAAGAACAATTCGGCATGTAAATATGCTGCATCTATTTTACAGAAACAACAAAGTCACCTTAGAAATGGAACAGGCTTTTAGATATTTGGTGGATTTATATTCTGTCTGCTCCTAAAAGCTCAATACTGATGGTACTGGCAACATGTCTGATTCTTCAGACTCAGTGGATTCATCACTAAAACAAATTTGTCATGGCTTTCAACGTGTTACTGGCTCTCATGTTTAAGAAGCCACATTCCTATCCCAGCATGTGCATGTTAGGTCAAAGATAAAGATTTCTATATATCTTCTTTATAGAAAAACCTATTTATCTCAACAGCTATGAATCTAATACATGTTGATATACTTTTCCTAGCATCCTATAAAATAAATCTATAGAATTTAAGAGTATGTCCATCCCTACCATAAATTTTTGAACTTTCCTAAATAATTATGTAGAAGGAATATAATTCTTGTGGCATTCACGTGGAAATGCTCCTGCAAAAGCTGCTAGTCATCGTGACCCTGATAAATAAAGAAAGAATATAAAAAGTGAAGTCCCTAAAGCACATCTTACTGGATGTCTTTTCTTTCCAGGTGATCAAGCCCAAAACTGTAATCCAAAAAATACCTTGCTCAGTGCCTGACTAAGCCTGGGGTACCTAAATTCACTAGTAATATAGGCATTGATAGTTCTATTTCTGTTTAAACCCCAAACTGCCTTACTTCATGCAGTTAAGCACCTGCTTTCCAACTAAGATTTACTGAGATACAAAAATTAGGCAGTGTGATCTCTAAATCTATTGAAGGGCCCAATCTAGTACCTGTAGTTGGACATAGTCTAACACATACTGGCAGGATCAAGCCCTTCAAAATATAGCTCTGGCTGCTTTCTTTTTAAAAAGGGAAGAGGCGAAGGTTGTACACCTTTTTAATAACAACTAGTGTTAAAGCATTCACCAAACACAAATGAGATTTGAGTTTTAGGTATTCTGTAACACAAGGGGATTTAAAACTACAACTCTCATCTTGGAGGGACTCAGTGTGTCTACATACAATGCTTTACTGTGCAGCAGACTAATTTGCTGCACAATAAAGCATCACTGTTGACACATGCAGCAATTAGGGCACTGTAGACTAGTTTACTGAGCTGCCAGATAGTTACATCAGATAAAAGTGGCAGCACACTAAATTAGTGTGCTTAAATGCACATGTAGACAATGACACTGGGATTAGTTTACTCTGGCTCAAAATGAGCTGGAGTATATTCAGTTGCATTAATTGTACATATAGATGTGCCCACTTTTAATGACCAGAACAAAAGTCAGGCTGGTATGGGGGCATCTCTATTCCTACTGCTGGAGCTATACCACTATGTATCAAAGGAATGCAAGATTTGTGGCTTCCAAAGAAGAAGCAGGACTCAGTTGCCAACGAGTAATATTTCATTCGTTGCATCAGGATGTTTTGTGTGTGTTGCATTAAAGAGTTATTAAATTAAAGGCATAAATAAGGTAAGGAGCAGGGACTGGGAAGGAGCGGGTTCCTTCCTCCCCTCCAGAGAGTGCTTTACTTACCAGGTTGCATTCAGGTTCCATCTTGTAATCTGTCTTCTGAGCCCTATGAATTGTGTTTCTCCTTCTCTACAGAGACCTAGTTATCACAGGAGGTATAGGGAGTGACTAGTCCATAATCTGGTTCCTAGAGGATTGTCTTGGAAAGTTGGTTTTGCAGTTTTGTACCTACTCAGTCTGAAGACCTACAGGGCATGAGACCCAGATCTTCCACTTCTTGAGAAAGTTCTCTAACCATTAAGTTATTATATGATAAGTAGTAATGCTTTCTAAGAACAGTCATACATACCTACCTTCAGGACATCATTTAGAAGTCTAGAGACCAAATGAAAAGTCACCTTCCTGCATCCCTGAACTGGGTGTCTACATTCCAAGATGGGTAGAAGTTCAGATACACCCCTAAGCTTTGCATTTCCTGCTGGCTAATTTTAGGTGGTTCCCACCCTTTTTCTGCAATATTTTTAAATTGTTTTTTAATCATCACTCTAGGCAAAAAATGATTTTACTTACTGGCAAAAACTGAGTTACTTGGCTATTATATGTGAACAATTATCTTTCTCTGAGTAAATATCTCCCTTATAGAAAATGCAAAGTTGTGTATTTCTGGAGAGCAAGTTTATTCCTACAATGGGAAAATTTACCTGTGAAAAGGGGGTAATAGAATCACTTTAGTAGGTTAATGATTTGGTTACAAGCCTGCATGTTAGCCATTCATTAGATGAAATAGAATTCTGCCCATCCTATATAAGGAATGGCTTGGTTTCATCCTAGGAGATAGACATTTATTAGTCAGGGATTTTAATGTCTGCCTTGTGGGCACATAAGTCCTTTATTGGATCCAGCTCCACATTAGATCTTCCTAGCTTTCTGTGAGTTAAGGGTATGGGATACATTGTGAATCTTGATTTGAATATTAATGACTTACACACAAATCAGATGACGGTTTAAGAATAAGCACAGCGGGTATGTGAGCACTGTGGTCAGGCATAAACATCCAAAAATATTGATCTAAATGGAGATAATAAGAAAATCTGTAAATTAGGTGGAAGACCGACAAATTTGTCATCCTCCCACTAAGATGATTTATTCATGCTGAAATGTTCAGCTACCAAAATAATGAAATTATCTTTGATGCAACAACAGGGAAATTAGGCTTTAAAGAAATGCTGGAACCACTGTGAATGAATGTCTGGGGTTCAGATATGTTGAAATTATTGATCAAAGCTTGAATTAATGCTTTCTTGTGATCATATATGAGCCCAATGAAGCAAATGTTGTAATTTACTTACTTGAATTTATACTTGACTACAACTACTATAGATTAGCATCCTATTTGTGAGTATGCACTTGGTCTAATGGTTCAATTTATTTCAGTAAGACTATTTATAGAAGTAAGTGTTCAACAGCATGAGCAAGATTTCCAGAGATGATGCTTGGAAAAAAAAAACATTTTAATCACTATAGTTTATGTTAGATTATTTTACATTTTTTGTGGTTTTATGGTGATGTTTCTATAATGGTACTACTGACTAGAGGACCATCAGATTGTCATAAGCAACTATCACATCACAAGATATGGACACAGCAAAAGAGCTACACATAAGGAGATGTATGTACAAGAAACAAGCATCACTCAGCTAAGCTTGGGTATGGCTTGACTTCATCCTAATTTTTTTTAAAGTTAACTATATATTTTTTATTTTGTTAACAGAGAAATTATGGTATTATGACTAAACTATGGGACTAACATGTAGGGTTCCTGGATTTTTATTACTTGCTTGGCCAGTTTCCATCTCTTGATGGACAAGTCACTTGTTTTTAGAGCTGATGCCTGAAGTTGAGCTCTGCAGTCTATCTCTAGGCATCAAGTGATTCTGTGGCTCAGTTACTTCATCTATAAATCTATAATATTGTTTACCTAGCTCATAGGGAAACCACCAGAAGCAATGTCTTAACTTTTATAAAGCACATTGAGATTCGAGGCTGAAAGATGCAGCGCAAGTGTAGAAGATTTATGTTATACACACAGATGAACAGGTAAAATTAACAACTGTATTCTGATGTTCCAGAAAGACTGACTGTTTTATTGACAATGAAAATCACAAGGAAATTGGCTAATGTCCAAACAAGCCAATATCTTTCATTATAGGTAGACAAAATACATGTCCCCTAGAGTTCTCTAGGAGTTCCAGTGACGTTTTTTCCAGTAGATGTTACATCATAAAATAATAATTTTCCCTTCAGGATGTGCCTGCTTGGGACCACTGCAGGCTTGCAAGATTGCCTGATGCCCCATTTATGTCACCATAAAATATTTATGGCAAAAAAAATTGCAAGAAAATAGACATCTTTACCCTTTCTCCTACCCCATAAATGGCACAACAAAAGGTTATATTAAATAGGGTTGTTTTATTGTGGAGGAAGTCTATTTGCTTTGTAGTGGGAGAATGTGGTCAGCCTGGATCTGTCCATGCTCTCCAGCTGCCTTGGGCAGAGGCTTGGGGGCTTGATTGGCCTTACACTGTGCAGCTCAGGAATTCCTGTGCAGAACTGAGCCCCTAAAGCCCTGGGAGAGTTGGCCCAATTTGTTCCAAACAGGTTACCTAAAGGCATTTTTTCTGGGCTCTCCAAAGACTTCCTCTAACCTTTGGACTGTCATAATCCAATTTAAGTAGTCAGGAATGGTTCATAAATGCAGGCATGACTTGGCATCTTCAGAAATGGACTATTCAATATGGTTTGCATCAGACAATGTCCATTTAGAATGATATGTACAATTGCAAAGACCCCCAAAGTGCAATATTTATAATCATATTGTGGTTCCCCATCAGTGGAGGAATATCCTGAGGAAGTTGTGCTTGTTGCATTTTTCTGGCAGAACACCTGATAGGCAGCCATTTGCTATGGAGGCAATTCATTAATTCTAGGTAGGATCCTTGAGGAGTGTGGACCGGTGTATCTCCCAGTTTAATTTTATGCCAAATGAGAATCTGAGTATTTTTAATTCTTTAAGTGTCCCAGACTCAACCACACAGAATTCTAACCCTTGTGTTCATATCACTATTTTTCTCTTTGCTGCTTGAAAATATTTGTTTTCTATCCTCTTTGATATGAAGTTTATAATTGGGAGCAAAGTAGGCTAAATCTCCTGCAAATCAGACACTTTTTTGCTCTGCTAAAAGAGGGGAAATAGATTTCTAACAACATTTACAACATTTTCATAGGCTCTGAAATGGGAGGCCTTTGAAGCTGCCAAGAGCACACTAGCATCTGTACCACCAGCATTTAAAAAACAAATTGAAGCTTCAGGTGCTGACTCAATTTGGAGGAGATTCAGCCAGATTCAGTGGCCAAATTTTCTAACCTGAATCAAATCAGGGGACCAGTTATAAGAGCTGTGTGGATTTGAAGCTCTCTGAATCAATTTAGAAAAGATTCAGAGAGCTTCAGCGATTTGGGTTGTCCCTGCCCACTGCAGCAGGGAGCTGCACCCAGACTTGGCCAGGGGAGGAGAGGCTGGAGAATGGGGGAGCAGATCATGGGGGGACGCCTGCCAGGCCCCATCCCCTGCCGGCTCCCCCAGCCCCCCACATGGCTGCCCTGCCCAGCCCCAGCACCCAGCCCTTTAGAAAAAGACCCACTCACCGGGTGCTGTTGGGTAGGGGGGCAATCTGTCATGAGCCCCCCCAACCTCTGCCCACTCTCCCAACCTCCAATGGCTGTCCTGCCTGCCCCAGCTCTGGCCCTTTAAGAAAAACAAACAAACAAACAAAAATCCCAGACTCACCGGCTGCTGCAGTGGCCTCGGAGCTTTGGGGGACTTGTGCAGAGCACCTGATGCAGTGGGGGGAAGTAGAGATCCCCACCTTCACTGGGCAGCAGCCAGAGTCAGGCCTTTTTTCAGTTTTTTGTTATATTAAAGGGCTGGAGTTGGGGCAGATGGGGCAGTCATTGCTGGGGCTGGGAGAGTGGGTGGGGGTGGAGGAGGCTTGTGTGATTCAGATATTTATCTGATTCAGCAGCAGCCAAATCTCCAAATCAGATTCAGCCATATTGATTTGGGACAATGATTCAAATCACCAAATCAAATCACTGTTCCCCGAATCAGCTGGATCCAAATCCGAAGCGAATACTAGTAGTTTTGTAAAGGCCTAATGTATATGTGTATACAAGTGTGTGTGTTTGTGGATATAATATAGTGGTGTTCATTTTTATCACAGAAAAATATGGGTTACCTTCTTTTATCCAATTTTTTTCTCTTAGAAAAAAACCCAGGATCCCTGGCCATCATGAGTTTAATAACAGTAATAAATTTTGGAAGGCACTGAAGGAGTGGGGTACTCACCAGTCCCCCTCCTGTAGGGCAGGGCCCCCAAATCATGAGTGGGCCCCCCCAAACCTGTGAAACCAGCTTTCCCCGATGACAGGCCCACTGCTCATGTGCGCAGTTTAAAAGGGCCCGCCAAACAGGGGAAAAAAGCTCAGTTAGGCTCCGGAGCAGTGAGAGATGCATGGGTGAAGCCCGCTGTGCCTCCCCCAAAGCCCCCCAGACACCCCCTCAGCAGCCGCAGAGCCCCCTGCCAACCCCCAGCACAGCCGGAGGTAAGCGGGCT
>NW_017728906.1:122492477-122528621 GCF_001723895.1 Crocodylus porosus | reverse complement strand
ATGACCCCAGCTGACTTCCTGCCCTTTGGGCAGGGTGCTGGACTCGATGATCTCTCGAGGTCCCTTCCAGCCCTGATGTCTATGAAATCTATGAAATATCATGAGGATCTTCCATAGGTACTCTCTGTTGGTTGAATCACATGCCTTATTCAGGTCAATGCACAGCCTATGAAGATCTCAGTGTTGTTCATGGTACTTCTACTGCAGCTGTGCAGCAACAAAGATTATATCTATTGTATTTCTGAATGCTCTGCAACCACATTGGGTCCCGGATAGAAACTCCTCAGCATAGAAAATGAGTCTGTTGAAGAGAACATTGATGAGGATCTTCCCATTGAATAGGAGTACAATACCATAAAAAAAAGTTTAATCCAATCTATAACTTTTCTTGAATATCGTAACAATTCTAGCATCTCACAAGTCAGTAGGAATCTGTTCATATTTTCTAGATTTTCCAAATAACAATGTGTAGTGGGTAAGAGGGTTTTTCACCTTGCTTAAACACTGAGTATTGAACCTTGTAGTTAGCTGCTGCTTCTGTTTATTTTGTTTTCACATAATACAAATTGACACGATACAATGTATCAAACCATGATTTGTCTAGGCGTAGTCTATGCTTATCATAGCTCTGGTAGTATGAGTGTTGTAACAGTCCCAGGCACGCACTCTGTCAATCAAATACCAGTGTTTTGAGTGGGGGTATGTCCATGATGTCTTCCATTTTATTGCTTGGCAGAATAAGGAGTTTGTGATGATGAAGCTATGGGTTCAGGGAAACAATTCAAATGAAACTAAGTTTTTTCAATGCTTCCTTTCCAAGTGTTGTTTTCCATAGCTCACAGTCCCTGCCCAGTCTAGCACTGAAATCACAATGAAAAATGATGTTATCTTCCTTGGTGACTTGGTCAAATTTAGAACAGAATTCTTTTTTTTGTTTCATCATCTTCAGCAAGGGTTGAGGTACGTGCGCTACTGACTATTTCATGTTGTCTGTTGTTCATTTGAAGATGAAGGGTCATGGGCAGGGATCCTGGTTTTCTCTGATAAAAAAAATTAAACCCCCAATTTTGAGATTTAAGAAAGGAACCCCAAGTCCACATTTTTCCATGATTAATATGAAACACCCCTATATACAGTAAAATCTCCACTATCCAGCATTTAAATAACCGGAATACGTCACTAACTGGAATTTCCAGTGAGCCAGCCAGACACAGAGAAGGGGTAGGAAAAACTTACATGCAGCTGCTGCTGCTGCCACCTGCAACTCTGTGAGGCTGTCACTCTACGTGTGACCACTGCCACACCCCCTCCAGCTGCCCTGCTCCAGTGGCTGGATGCAGGGAGGGAGGGCGGGGGAAAGCTCACACATGATGGCTGTGCTGCCACCGGTCCACATTGCTGCTGCTGCTCAGTGATGCTGCCACTACTCCCTTTCACTGAGCACTGCTCCGCCATGCTGCAGCTGCTCCAGTGTCACTTCTTGCTACACCCTGCAGCTGCCGCTTTTCCACACTGTTTCTTCCTTGGTTATCTAAATGTCCGGATTTGAACATTTACAGGGCATTTTGGTACTTATACATTTTGCGGTATTATATTGCAATGCATAACCCTTGTGACTGGATAACTGTGTAAGCATGCTGAGTGACCATCCACAATAGCAGGCAGTGCCTGCATGCATGGCCTTTGTGGATGTGTACTGCCCTTAAGTACCCAGAAATGAAGTAATCCAAAACCCATGAGCACCAAACTCAGAATAATGAGTGTAAAATGTGTGCATGGGTGTGTGCATCTTTCACCTCTATATTTCTCTGGTTTGGGCACCCATCTGAGCAGCTGGATATCCTGGTCTCTAGGACCCTTCTCTTTGTCTAGTGGAGGTTTAAAGCAGGGTCCCTTTTCACTTCCTCAAACAGTTCTCTAACCACCTTATCACAGTTGAGACATTATTCATTCCCTTCCTTAATGTGCTTTTTGAGGCCAAGACACTAATGTAATTCTTTGGGGAAAAGGAGATGGAAGGCAGTGCAGGGGGGGAAGTTTCTGCCTCACAGTGAGCAAGGGTCTTTTTCGAACCCAGGTTTCCTGTCCTTTTGAGGCCACTAACCACCTCACTGAGCTGGATAACATCTGTTTTGCTGCCTTCTTTCTGGTCCCACAGACTTCCCTTTTATGGGTCCATCTTGAAAAGGACCACTGGAAAAGTAGCCGAGTAATGGCTGACCTGTGAGGAACTGAAAGGCCTAGTTTCAAAGGCCGCCCAAGGATGAGGGGGCCCAGATTCCTGAACATCCAGCTTTCCTGGTGCCCTTGTCCATCAGTTATTTTCCAGAGAAATATAGAGGGATATCTTTGTTGTTTTGTTGTACACATAAATAATCATCCAGATTTTCCAGGCAGTACACCCAGCAATAGAAGACACTTCAATGTATAAGTGGTAAAATGACCAGGAAAGAATTGAATGCCCCCCATAATTTCTACAAGGAAAGAAATGAATGCCCCCCATAATTTCTACAAGGAAAGAAATGAATGCCCCCCATAATTTCTAGGATGAGACTGTTTATTATGGACCAATAAGATATGAGAGTTCCTATTAGTATTATCTACAAAACTTCCTGTATAACTTCCTGAAAATTTCCTGCTGGTTGAGGGGAGGTGGGCTCCTGTTCTGTGATTTTCTATATGAACATGAAAAAGAGTAAACTTAGGAAATGCAGTTTTTATAACTACTGTGTGTAAGTCTGCTTACTACCTTTTTGTAGAGGTTTATAAATTTACAGTGAAAGTGTTTGCTATATTGTTCTTATTGATTAGGTATTGAAGAAGTTGCCTTTCCTAGGAAAAGTGCAATGTCTGGTCCTTTCAAAGTGCAGTTACAGCATGAGTCATACAGTAAAATGTGTCAAGGGGAAAAAATGGCTCTATTATAATCCGATGGGAAAATTCTTCTGCAATTTTTTTTTTTTTAGCAAATTCAGTTTGCATAACATCAAGACTTTCTGTTGGGAAAGTTGCTGTTGTTAGAAAGAAATAGCATGTAAATTTGACCTGGATCATAATATTTTGTTTTACTGAATTAAAATATTTTCCTATTTCATTTTCTTGTGTCTTGACTGCAGAGAAGTAGTTTGGGTTCCCTTTGACTCCTACAGGCTGGGAAACCTGAAGGATTTACATAGCATACACTGTAATATGCATTTCTCTATGAAAGAGCTGAGTGGTGCACTATGGGAGTAACACGCCTTAGGGTTCATTATAGTGTATGTGTAGTCCAGCTGAGAAAAAAGGACACCACTGGTTTACCTTGACTAACCTACATCTCCCACAATACCCCATCAGTCATATGACTCACATAGTATACTACTCAGTTCACCTAGGGGGAAAGCCATATTGCATTCTGGGATATGCAAGCCTTGTAGGAAAGCAAGATAATAGGATGCTTCCATAACTTAAAGAATCCCATCAAATGATTCCATAAGGCATGTTTTAAGATTAAAAGTTGGACCATAGAAATGTCACAGACAAAGTTCAGAGTAAACCGAAGAAAAACAAGGCATGTTATCATTGCATGTCTCCTTCATGTTTTCAGGTGGACAATAGCTATGGTTTCCTCAAAAGACACATGTAGAATGTGTCAGACTGATTTCTTTTTTCTTTTCCTGATGACTAGTCAAAACCTTCTAGTCATCTTTTAAAGGTGTACACCACAAGACTTCCTCATCCACACTACCACAAGGGATGTTTTGTTAGAAGACAGATACACTATGTTCTCAAATCCACACTGAGGTGAAGGGATTCTGACATTCAGAGTGGAATGGCAGACATGGCAAATAGGTTCCTGGAGGAAATTGGAAATAATTGTTTTTGTGAATTTTGCCAATGTAATTATAGTAGGTCTTATGCAATGAAACATGGATGAAATTCTACACTCATGCATTAAAAATAAGAAGAAAGAACTGGCTCCCTATACATATGGAGCTTACTGCCAAAGCTCAGTCAAGCAAAAATAAGTTACACAAGCTGAGGATCTGACTATGAGCCTTTACAAGAGGAGTTATTTGTAATCATTGACGAGAAAGTGGGTATCATTCTGTTGGTATCACATATATTTTAGATTCTTTTTGCAGCTTGATATTTTTTCTTGACATTTTCCACTGAAATACTTGATTTTTGGTGTTGCATTCCTTTGCCCTGGATGCAGGTTGGATGCACCTTTGAGACGTACTTCTGGGGTGCTTCTACTTCTTTAAGGTTAGAGTTACCATATATCTGGGTTTTCCTGCACATGTCCTCTTTTTGGGTCTTCCAATTTCCATCCGGGCTGTTTTTTGAAATATTAACAAATGTGTGGGATTTTGCTGGAAGAACTGCAGTCCTTGGCTTGCCCTAGCAGCATGCATGTTTATCAGGCATTGGGGGCAAGAAGGAAGGGGGAGCCTTCAGAGGTAGGGGGAGCTGCATGGCCAGGCCAGTGGCACTGGGGCTGGTGCCCATGCTTGTAGGCACAGGGTGCCTGGAAGATGCTGGCCCAGTGAGAGCATAGCTAGAGCATATGGTGTGGCATGGGATCCCCAGCCCTGTATGACACAGCCAAGGCCCCCTCCACTAGGGCTGGGAGGAGCATGGTGTGGTGGGTTGGGAGTGAAGGGCACCAACAGGTCTGAGAGGGGCTGCGGCTTGGGAATCAAGGGCATCGGTGGGGCAGCAGGCTGTGCGTCAGGAGTGAGGGGCACCCTCCCAGGTGTCCTCTTTTTTGGAACTGGAAATATGGTAACCTTATTTAAAAGGTGCCTTTTTGCCCCAAACTCCTCTCTGCTGTTTGTTGCTTGACTACTGAGAGTCAGTTGCGGTCTGCCGTAGGCTAAATCTTTAACCTGTGGTGCCTCAGTCTTACCTGTCTCACTCGGAGCTTGCCAGGACTTAGCAGTGAGGATTTTGCCATCTAGAAGGATGACATTCTTGCCTGGCCATGCACTCAGAAACAATGGTTCTCTTCTTTCCATAGAATATCCAGATGCTCTGGAATTATAGGTGATACTGACAGCAAAAGGTTTGTAAAAGGTAACAAAAAAAAAAAAAAACAAGAGAGTTTTTGAAAGAAAAGAACAGGCATAAGAAATCAATAACTGGGTACCGAGATACAAGGGTAAAAATACAAAAGAAAATGTTAGAACAATAACTTGTGTTTACACTGTATGTTAAATGCAAAGATGCATCCCCTTGCCAGATTCAACAGGTTAAAAAGCAGACCCTGCCTCTAACCTTTCTGTCAGGGTCTCCTTCAAGATTTCTTTTCTCAGCCTGATTTGGGTCTACCTCTTCTTCTGTATCCACAAAGAATGAAGACATACTCTTGAGGCAGGATTAAGTACACTTGCTTATTTGGCTAGTCACCTCTTTGATTCTAGTGAGGCTGAAATCATAGGCTAATAATTTCCTGCTCCCAAAAAGTGCAAGTTTGCTAGAGCAGAAATCTTTCTGGATCTAATTAATATATCCAAATCCTTTCAGACATGGAGTTTCACCAATACAATTGTCAAAGTAAGGTTTTAAACATGGGTGCTGCCAATGCTGAGAGTTAGCTTGATTCTGAGTGGAAAATTCCATAGTACAGTCAGAGCCTGTCCCCTGGTCAACCCCTAGGTCTGTCAATCACTCATGACCTAGTTTCTGGTTCGCACGTGCTCAGATCGTGTACAGCTTCTGACAAAACGCATGCTCAGAAGGGAGCTGACCTGACGTAATTGGCCCAGAAAGTTCTCTGCGGAGAATGATCTGATTGCACAACAAAATTGATATAAAAGGTTTATGAGCCCCACTGTGTGTGTGGGTGTTTAGGGAATTGGTGGTGTGAGGTGTTATAGAGGGAGAGTGTTGACATTCGCTGTGAGAGGAAGGGAGCAGCGCGACTCCTGCACAGAAGCTGCTACTTGGCAGGGACTGTGACAGGGGAGAGACTTCTCAGTTCCTCCCCAGGAGTTCCACTCATCCTATTAGTTTTTTGATTTTGATTCCTCGAGTGATTTTCAGTTACTTGACTACGATCTTCGCCTGATTGCGATTTGAGTCCTTCATGCAGACAACTGAAACCGCATCGCGTCTCATCAATTGGGACTGGCGTCACAACAACAACGTTCTTCGTTTTGTTTCATCATGTTACAGTTTTGTTCAGTTTGTGTTCCATCCGATGAGCTGTTGACCAGCCCTAGGACTAACCAACAGGCAGCCACCCCTATCCCTTGCGGGGTAGATAGCAAGGGCTTGTTGGTGAACCCTGTGGGCCAACAGACCCCCTTTGTTGTATATGTTTGTTGAACTGTAACCGAAGAAGCATCATTGCCTATACATCAAAGCATAAGTTAATAAACCACCTTGTAGTTTTGAACCTAAATGATCCTTGTGTCTCAGATCTCCTCGCCAGTACACCCACCTGTTCCGTGTTCAATCTGCCACCCCGGCCAACCATGACACTGGGGCTTGGTTCATGTCCCCGGGACAACAATATACAACCTCTTTCCTAATTTCTCCTTAGTGGGAAGTATTTTACCTGTTTTAAGGTGTTGCTTCATGCTAGAGATTTTCCTTTTAAAAATTAAATTCACATTTGCCTAGTTGAGGCCTGGCTCCCAAGTCTCAGAGAACTTAAGCAAGTGTAATGAGTCAACAAATCCCTGTCAAATAAGAATTCTCAATAATTCTATGTGTGAAAAGTCATCCTCACTTAAAGAGAATCACTGCTTTACTAAAACAGCCTCTGTTATAATATTAGAATCATCTCAAAATTACATTTATGTTAAATGCTACAATGCACAGAAGCATAACACCTTGCTGGGTTTATCTGACCTTAGCAGTCTTTCCTGCCTAGAGCAAGGATGCTGGACCCAATGATCTCATGATCCCTTCCACCCCTAAGCTTCTGTGAATCTGTGAATGATGGTACTTTTACCCAGAGACTATATATGCCATATCAGTAAATACAATTCAAGAAGTCATGCAACCTAATTTTCCTCCCATCCCGAAGCTTCATTTTCTTCTCAACCTTAAGTTTTTGATCCCTACTTTGAACAACTTTTGTGACTTTACTCAATTTAAAAAACTACAAACACTGTTCTAAAGGTGGTTCATAGACATCATCAGTTTTTCTCTGTGAATAAGCAGTTATAAAAGAACTGCTAAGGGCTTAGGGAACATGTTATAAAAATGACAACATGAATAACAGTTTTATTTTTGCTAACTACTACTTTAGCAGGTTATTCATGTTGTCAAAAAATGAGATAGTTGTCATAATAGTTCATACCATATAGTAAATTCAGTGTTGACTTAAGACATCAATAGTTGTGCAAATGAAACCAATAAGAAATCTCTTTTATCTTTTAACAGTTATAATTATTAGATGGTCTTATAAATTTTGATACAATTTCTCTTAATTTCTTTGGCATTGACAACATAAAGGATTTCTGTGCCAAATTCCATTCCGGTACAAGCAATATAATATTTTTTGAGGTAAAAATGCAAACTACATCTGAATAATTGTACTGCACATGAAAGCTTACTATAAAAAAAACTTTTTAGAACAGTATAGAGAACCTGTTACCTTTCATTTGTCTAAATTGATCATAATGTAGTTTATCTGAAATGCAAATGCTAATATTTTTTCTATAGTAGAAAGTTTTCACTTTTGATATTTAAATCATAGCTTTAAAACATCTGCATTATTCATAAAGCTGAAATAGAAAGCATTCTTATTAAAGCACCCCATAAAACTTTCAAAACATTCCAAATATTCTCAAGATCCACCCACCATGATTAATTCATATTGAATGAAAATCAAGTGATTTGGAGAATAGGGGAGGGGCAGGGTCTTCACTAAACTTCACAGATTATTTACATAGGGAATTCTTCTGTTGAATTCTATTGAGTTCAGGATACATTGTTTCATGAAGGAATAACTTAAGACGCTTCGTGTCGCATGGTGGACCCCAAAGCATGAGGAAGCCTTCTTAGTGGACACATCAGCACATGAAAGTCCCAGTTTCTTTAATATCTTAAATTAAGAATGATATTTATGTTCAACTCATACAATGGTTGTGCAAAATCATCATGATCTTTCTAATGTACATGAGTTAAAGGGGAAGAAATAAAATGAAACCCCACTTCAAATAATGGACATATTTACCTTATTAAAGAAAGAATTCCCATGGAAATATATTTGCTTCAATTTAATAGAATAGCCCAAGTAAATGGAATAAAAGCTGAACAAAGAATAGAATTTTAACTTTGAATGACCTAGATTTGATAATGCTGCAGAATTTACCCCCATAACAAAGAATGTGTTATGCAGACCAGGTACAAGCCCTCAATATGTGATTTAAAGCCAGCCATTAATTTAATCTGGTCAGGACATAGATGAGACCTAGGACAGGAAAGCAAGAAACTTCATCTAAATTGCTGAGGACCTGCAGGATATGTATCTGATACACTCAAATACCAGTGAGGATTTGTAGTATAAATTGGTGACTGACTTTTTTTGTGTTGGACTTGTATATCAAGATTGACAAATGGAGACCACAAAAAGTCCAAGTCTTATTTCCCAGGCCCCTGATCATACTTGTTGCCCTATGCTGGACTCTTTGCAACTATCCATGTCCTTCTTGAAGTATGGGGGCCAAGAACTGGATATAGCGTTCCAGGCGAATCCTCACCAGTGCTGAATTAAATGGAAGAATCACTTCCCTTGATTTGCAAGTGACACTCCTGTTAATACAGCCTAGTATGCTGAGCCTTTTATGCAACAAAAGTACACTGTTGGCTTATGGTTCACCATAATTCCATGTCCCTTTCTGCAGTACTGAAAGCAAGCCATTCATTCCCCTTTCTGTATTTGTACATGAGGTTTTTCTGTGTCAAATAAAGGACTTTGTATTTGTCCTTGTTAAATCTCATCTGATCAATTGTGGACCGGTTTTCCAGTCTATCCAAATCGTTCTGGATCCTAGCCTTGCCCTCCAGAATGTCTGCTATAAGGCTCCTGTGCCTGGGTCAGCTCTGTAAAGCTCAGGTAGGCTTCTGTCCTGCAAGCCTTGTTAAGTGCAGCTGACCCAGTTACAATAATCAAGGCCAGCTGACACCCAGACCCTTCTACCCTTCATTGGTTCTAGAGCTGCTTTTAAGGAACTCTTTCAGCATCTGAACTTTGCTGTACAACACATTGGTCTTCAGTCCCTGAGCAGATCAGGTTCTAGCAACATCTTTGGTTTCCCTTATTCCTGACCCTGTTTTAAGCTTGTTACTAGATTTTGACTTTGGATTCTCCTTGCAGACTCAACTCCCAGCTCCTGATCATGGCTTGATTTGCTCTTAGACCTTGCCCTTTGGATTACCCTTCAGATTTGGTAACAAGACTTCTGATTTATGGTTCCTGAATAGACCAGTCTGGCAGACTGTGGCACCTGCTGTGACTCCACCCACCTTGGTGTCATCTGTAAATGTGCAGTCAAGCTCATTACGCAAATAATTAATAAAAGGTAATTAAAAAGACTGAATCCAGGATGGACCCCTGGGAAACCCCAGTTAATTCCTTCTCCCAACTGGACAGTAAGTCACTGAGTATGACGGCCCAACAGTCTGTATCCACTATACAGTAGTTTCATCTGATCTTTTCATAGATACTAGGGTCAGAAGGGACCTCAAGAGATCATTGAGTTTGACTTCCAAAAGGGCTTGTCTGGGAGTTAAACCTGGGACCTCTCGGACCCAAACCGAGAATCATACCCCTAGACCAACAGGCCAGCTACAGAGTACTACTGTTCTGCTTTATGTATTTCTTCAACCTGTTTAGAAGAAAACTGTATGAGACTAGTGTCAAAAGTCTTGCTAAAGTCATAAGAATAGTAACATAACTCTGACAGTTATTAAGTCAGACATTCTAAAGAGTCCAGCAGATCCATATCGGTTTCAAATAGATAACCAGATAAACTGTGACTGGGTAGGGCTTCCATTTGTGAACAAACTGGAGAAAACCAGGACTTAGATCAGGAAGCCTGAACAACTATTAATCATCTTGGATTAAAATATGATAAATAGCAGTATAATTAATGCCAGGAAAGGAGTCCTAAAAATTGAAACTGAGTTTGCCTTTAAAGATTTGGTGAGAATGGTTTACATTAAATAAGTTGTCTGGCCCCCAGGGGCAAAAAAATGTGATTATTGCCACCTTCAGTGGTAGCATTGCAGCTAAGGAGATGGGGTAAGCACTGTAAATTGCATTTAGACTCAAGAGAAGCTTATTTGCTAAAACTTGTGTTGGTTTATAGCAGTAATGACTCGTACTTTTTCTCAAATGTTTCTGACAAGCAAAAACAGCAGATACAATAAGCTATACAAAGCTATGCAACAGGGAGCCATGTTTGCAAAATTTGAGGCAGTGGACTAGACAGATACTGCAACAGAAAGAACTAAACGAGGTAAAAGTGAGATCTCAGAGATTCTATTAGACTTGCTCAGTGTACTGGTCTCTGGTAACCCGAAATGGAGAAGAATGGTCTAAAGAGTTTTCTGGTAATGAGTCAAAACTCAGGAGTTCCAGAAAAAATGTTGTGGTAGCTCACTAAGTCAGTGTGGAGAAAATAAATAATGCATGGGTAAGGGAGGACACTGGCCTATTAAGAAGCGAGAAGTAAAGATGGAAAAGGTATTATCAGCTACTGAGGAAATGTGCCAAGACGGCTTAATAGAAACAGTCCATGGACTTTGCTCATAGTTATGGTTAAAACAAAAAAGATGATAACACAAGTTCTGTATTGAGTATAGAAGATGAAGTGAAGACACTTAAAATATGCATTTATCCATTGCCACCAATAGATGAAGATTATAAACTACCATAGACAGTGTAGTAATCAGGTTCCCCACACTTGAACTTAAACATGAGTGTGGCAAAGTGGGGTTTCCTGATCAGATGCAGTACTAGTTTCTCCACTTGCCTTTGGGCATGCTACCCACCTGTCTCCCCTGCCACACCTTGATGGAACATAATTGAGATGTTAATTAGGCAGGAGGCTGCCCATTATACACCCCAATATTTGCAGGGGAGGCTATCCACAGCTCTGTTCCACCCCTACACCACTGCCCAAGCCTTGCAGATGGCATCTCAGGCAGTCAACCTAACCATCCCCATTGCCCATTAGCTATAGCCCCTTCTTTGGGATCTTTGGCTTCCCTTTAAGCCCTGGCCCCATCTCAGGCCAGTCAGGACCCTGAGCTTTTTCAGTCTATATGGATGTCCCTCACAGTGGGCTCCTGGCCCTTTTGACCCTTCTGGACCTGGCCCCAGCATTGACCAGTCAAGTCCCTCAGTTAGGTCTACACCTCCTGCCTGCACTCAGGAATCAGGGCCCCCCATTCCCAGCTCAGGTGCTTCGTGAAGCATGCCTGCCCCTGCAGGGTCACTCATCCCTGAAGGCTCAGATGCTTCCTGAAGCTTGCCTGGCCTTCTCTGGATCAGATGGTTTGATATAACACACCCAAAGATGAGGGCTGGGGTTAAAGCACCCCTACCCATCTTTCACCAGGGTAGTAACTGGCCTGGCATTTCCTGGGGGGGCTCTTGCAAAACTGGGAGCCCTACCAGGCCATCCACTCCCAGCAGGGTACAGTTATATGACATGCCCAGGACCAGAAACCTCCAAAACATTCCCTACAGCTCCTGCCCTTACCTCTAGGATGTTGCATACAGACTTGTCACCAGACAGTGTTTCTGCCTGACCTGCCAGCACCAAACTGCTCTGTTTATATAGGCAGCTAGGGATCTAAAATGGCCACTGCAATCAACCACCTGCTGGCTGCTTAGCTCAGCCCTTAAAGTGGCAGGAAACAACAGTGCCCTGCCACAATGTGCATCAAAGAATTGGAAACATCTTCAAAGGACAGGGGAAAAGATTGTTGTCACAGTAGGCTATATCCTCTGATCTTTTAAAGCAAGGCTGTTTGGCTTATATAATCCACTCATTTGAAAGGCTAATGGGAAGGGTAGTTTAGCCTGTTTGCTATATAGCTACACAACGTTCTGATGTGTATTAATATTTTTGAACAAGGAATGATACATTTCAAAATGGTCAGTGATAAGTTTCAGGCTGCCACTCTGGCATTAAAACCAATGAAAGGCAAGTCATTTCAAAATTAAATTGAAAGAGATTAAACATATGGAGAGCTGGCCAACTGTCAGGCAATCAATCTGAAATGTTCCAAGTTTTGTAGGTGTAACAGGGAGCAAGTGGCTCCTGTTATTTTAAGAAGAAAGTGCAGCAGGCTAGTCTTGCTGTATAGGCAGGCATCGAAGTAAAAGTGGGGGTTGGAAGCCATGATTATCACCCCTAAATCAGCTTGTGCCCTAAGGCATAGGGCCAGGGGGACCACAATTTAAGGGTCAGAGAAGAAATGGATGCCAGTCAGGCACATGAGATAACAAATAGGAGCAGAGGGTCTGAGGCTGACTTTAGATCCCTGGGGCAGCCTCCCTAACTATTATTTGTGGCAGCTGAGGTTAATTAAATGAGTACCCCAATGAGCTGGAGTGATACTAGAGGTGTTTGTCCACCAGAGGGTGTCATGGCTGCCCCTGGGGCCTCCATCGTGCTACAGCAGGACTCTGTCCTAGCACAGGTGGCTTGCCAGCTTTGTGAAAGCATAGGGAAAGAAAGGGAAACTAGGTGATTTAGCATTTTCAAAACTGACAAAACCTTTTCTCACTGCTTGTATTTAGTGTGTGTTCCAAAGCCACTCTGCTACTTGAAATGAATGCCGGTGCTTATAGTTTGAGGGTTGTATTGACACAAGAACACAAAGGAATTGAGAAGGTGGTAGGTTGCTATAGCAAATCTAAAATCCAAAAAGGGATTTAAATATGTTACATGCAGCACTTAGTTCACTGTATAGTAAACAGAGAGAATTAGGACCCTAAGTAATGGATTCACCTAAGCAAGCATCCTGAATGGCAGTAATGGAAAAACTTCTAAGCCAGCCAATAGAAAACACTGAAGAAAGGGATTTATTTTACATCCTGACTTAAGTGTTTCTTTGAAACTGGGATTCACTTTCTGAAACTGTACCTTGGCATGCTGTGTCTAAGTCTTTTCTTTAGAAAAGGGGGTCTGGCTTATTTATTTTTTTAAGACAACCAGAGGAGGACCTAAACCCTTTAACCTTTTGTATAATAGCCTAATGATGAAAGTAGTAGGGTGTGTACAGAAGTGCTCTGTGCACATTTTAAAGCACTGTAATTTAGAGCACTTTTTATAGCACTATAAAGTTACAGCACTGTTAAACATGACAGAAGTGCAGTATTTGATGTGGGAGGTGGGGGGAAGCTCTGAGCCTCCCTGCACTTTCCAGACTAGGCAATGGGGGGTGCTCTGCAGTCTCCTGGGGTCCAGGTATAATATTGTCCTAGAATTAAAGAAGTTCACATATATGTCTCTCACCTTTTCAGAGAGTTCCCTAATCACCATGACAGAATGGAGACATCCTTCTTAATTCCTGTGGAAGCTGTGTTACTCCACAAGAATGTAAGGGTGTTAGAACTGGAAAGAGAGGAAGAGGAACTATGACCTAGTGTATGTAACTATGAGCTAGTGATGCGGATGCCTAACTAGGAGTGGGAGTCTTGGGTTAGGGTTCTTACTGCTGAGACTGGATCAGATAAATGGCTAAGTGATGCTCTGAGAGGTTGTGGCATGATTTTGAAACTGGTGAACATTTACAGTAGAAAAAGAGATTTTTTTGCAAAACAGAAATATTTACCCTGCAAATAGATGATTTCTGTTGAGGGCATTCAGACTCACTGACGGAAACAAGGACAGTAAATGTGATACTTGTGTGCATTTCACAGTTCTTACCCCTACCCCGAGAAACTGGTGTACTTCTGTTTGAAAGGTGAGCCTATTAAATGTATTGTTCTTAATAAGCTAGAATGTCTGGCTGAAACTGAGACAGGCAATCAATATTTCTAAGTAGTTAGGGACTGTTTTGTAATATTGCCTGAAATTTCCAGAGTAAGGAATAAAACAGTTGTAGGAAGCAGAAGGAAGGTTTTGGAAATAAATGCAGTTGTGGATGATTTACATAGAGTACATCTACACTTGCAGTTAAGGCAAAGCAATAAACTTGGGGCAGGTTGTGCCGGAGTCAACTGCTCCCAGGTGTGGCATCTACATGTGTACCTGGGACTGCAGCATTTTGAACCAGAGTGGAGCAGCCCCAGGCTGCCAGGAGACCTAGAGAGTCATCCCCAGCCTCCAGATGGAGGCACTGGGTAGCAGAAGGGCTGGCTGGGGCACATGTGTGTCCCTGATAGTACTATCATACAGTAGAGTTAATTAATTTACTACACCCTAATACCAGCGCATGTGTAGATGGTGACACTTTACTGCAAAACTAATTAGTCTACTCCAAAGTAAAGTTTCATAGATTTTATAGACATTTGGGCTGGAAGGGACCCTGGAGGATCATCCAGTCCAGCCCCCAAGTGTATGTGTAGATGCACCCACAGAGACCAATTTTTTTCTGAAGGTTGGAGAGATTCTAGTAGGGATCCATAAGTTGGCAATCTGTGTAGAATAGTACTGAACAGACTGAGACCAGCATATCTTGCTCCTTTAATGGCTTAGAAAGGGGAAGTCAATAAGAATGTATAGCTATTTACCCTTATGTTTCAATATGAAGTAAGGATGTTAGAAAATGTCTTGTATAAAGTTTATGAAGAAGGGCAAATAAATTTAGACCATGTGGATTACATAGAAACTCAACAATTCAAATCAGGAAAAAAAAACTCATCTGCCAAGGAGTATTTTAGGACAATATGTAATACATAAAAGTTCATGGAAGAAAACCTGGTCTGTTTTTTATACCCAGAGGAAGCAAAGGAGCAAGCCGTAGTCTGAATAACCCTGGGAAAGAACCGTATAAATTTCTGACCTGAATAAAAGTAATGGTGTGTAGACTATGGTAAATTCCCAGGAGTAAACCCAAACATGAAGCATCCAAATGATGGGGCACATTTGAACATTTAAGCCTCAATTTATTTCATACTTTTGATCCTAGGACTCTTTAAAACCTGCAGTATATATGACTGATTCACACTATGAATTCATGTGTTCCCAGTACACTAGGATTTTGCCTCCTAGTCCCCTCACTAAGCTTGCTGAAAAAGAAAAGGCACCCAATCTAATCTTTCTTCCCATGGTAATCATCCATTTTAAATGCATGTCTTTGCCATTGTAGTCTCCAACTAAGATGATAAAAGTCATCAAATCAAAATACATATATTCTTAAAATAGAAAATGAGCATATTACAATTAGGAAATTTTAATTATGTCATTAATTGCAGAGGGCAGGGTGGAGGCTAGGTCAGGAAAAAGGAGGAACAAAATAGGTTGCTTTATGTTCTGTACAGAAAACTGTTAGTTATGATTGGTAGTAAAGAATGCGAATACACTTACTGAGTCTGCAGTATAAAGAAAACATTATCAAATTTGATCTTTCTCTCCCTGGTAATCAGTCATTTTTCTTCATAGTGCCAACAAACAGCCATGATAGAATGGGAAGTAACCTAGACACTGGTTTCTAAACATAGCTTCTCTGATATTCCTTATGCCCCAAAGGCAGAGCACTGACAAATCCCCACTTTCCCAGCCATCAAGGTCCAGGAAATCCTGAACCACAATTTTCACAGCCAGGATGCAGAGACTTTCTCTATACTCTGGATTTGTTCCACTACTGGAATGTAACAGCTTCTCCATTATGACATGGTGACTGTTTAATCCTCTTTACAGTATAGTAACACTCTCAGCAGTTGAGATAGGAAGTGAAAAATTCATCCAATTGAAACGGCGAATTTAGGTACAGTACACACATTGTAGTTTCCTGACTGAAATCTATCAAGGCAAAAAGACTAACACTGCTATTGCAAAATGTGTCATGAAATCATTCTTGAGCATAACTTGTCAGGACCTCGTTTTACAAGTCATATGAAGGGTCAAGCCAATGAAAGTTCATGTTATCACGTTAGAGCTGTGGTTCTGTATTGATTCAGATTGTCAGTTATTACTAAATCTACATGACTCTTTTTGTAGCTTAAAGCTTTCTCAGACAAGGCTCTCAGTAAAGAGATACCTAGAAAACAGTACTTAACGGGAGAGAAAAGAACCAATACACTATTAAAGAAATATATAATCACTGACAGTACACAACAATGTATTGAACTTTACTTCCATTCTTTTAATCCCTCCAAGCTCCTTCTCATGATTAGGCACAGTGTGAATATTTTATATATTTTTAAGTATAAATGGCTTTCATCGGTTACAAAACTGGTCAAAACTGATGTGTGCGCTAACCACACTTCATTCTGGATAAATGGAAGAAACTGTTAAGTCCCTTTGCCTTTGTCTACACGTGACACTTTACTGCTCAGTAGACTAATCTACTGTGCAGTAAAACATCACCATCTACATGTGCATGTATTTACTGCACAGGAAATTAGTCTACTGTGCAGTAAATTTACAATCTGCATACGTAAGTAGTAAATTTACTGTGAAGCAAAGTGAAATAGCATTAATTGCATGTGTAAATGTGTCTTTTATGTACCAAAAATCAGAATCAGTCCATAAGCAAAGACGCTGACCCACACAATACATTTTGAGCAAGAACTGAACCAGAGAGACAAAGATAGTTTTCTTTAGGATTAACTGCAAATGTGTGGGCAAGCTGGTTGAGAGCTAGCACAGGAAAGTAGTAGATAGAAAGCAAAGTTCAAAATAGTCCTGGAGGGAAGAGATGGACCAAGCTTCTTTGGACATCTGACTACTTAGAACAGCTAGCTTAAAACCAGTGAGCAAAGATACTACTGTTTTGTGTTGTTATTGTTTATTTCTTTGTTTGTTTCTGATGTGTCACAGAAACAGGACTTTGTGTATATTCTTTAAAAATAAATTATGCACCAAAGCAGTACTTCTTTTTATGTAAGCAACTTCTCCTGCTGGAAGCAGCCTGATGAGGCCTAAAAATTAATTTTCACTGGGGACATCTACATGAGATGCTATGTCGCTGTAGCAATGAACTACTATGCCATAGTTTGTTGCTACAATGATGTAGCATTGCCAGGCATGAACTGTGATGCTGACACTACTGCCAGCTAAAATTAATTGTGTGGGACTGCACAGTAAAGTCTGTTATTGAGCAGTCTGCCACACATGTAGATGCACCAACAGAGTCAAAAGGAGCAACAACACATTGCTTACAAATTTCATTCGAAATGTAAGAACTACCAATCAATGAGAACATAAACTTCATGTACAGAATGAGATACGTATAGAGAGGAGTTTTATAAAGTATGATAATCTCTCTCAAATTCTCCCTGGATTATCATCACTGATCTTTCCCATCCCTTCTAGTCTGCTAGCTTTGATGAATTCTTTGTCCATTGTCCTCACATTTCCTTTCATCCCTATTGATGTTCCCTTGGATGGTATGCAACTGCATAGTTTCCAGCACGAACCTATAGTTAAATGCCAGCAAAAACCCAGCAAAGTTGCAAATGGACGGGTAAAAAATGTCACTTTACAGATTTGTTATGATTAGGTTTTTGCTTTTTTAAACTTCTAGACTGTTAAAGTTTAAAAAAACAATGTAGCACCAACACACAATTATTAGCTCACTATTAACCTAGAAATAGAATATTTGTATGTATGTATATATGTATGTGCATATGAAATCCTTGTGCTTTTAATAGTATTGTTGCTTTTTCAGAAGTCCAAGTCCTTATTTTATTGAAGATATTTTTCTTTTCTGACTCATTGTTCAATGGACACTTGAAAAGAACAAAAATATTTTCAATAGCAATTTCTTCAGGCAAAAAATCTTGAAAAATCTATAGCTTTGTGCTTTTTGCTTAATATATCATGTACATGTCTCTTTTCTACATCTGTCCTTCTAGCTGTACAAAACAAGCTCAAATAAAAATAATTTAGCTCTTTATTGTTCTTTTCTGTAAAAATACTTCATGAGGCTATGACTGAAGCTTAATCTACTTTTCTTTTTTCCAAAAATAAGTAGACTAGATTTTTTTCAAACTGTTCCATTAAACAAATCAAATACATTTTAAGCAAATCCTAAAAGAAAAGGAATTTGATGAAATTCTAGCTGCAGTTGTTCAACAGGGAAGTTTGTTTGAAGGAAAGCAACAACTTTCTAATAAAGTGATGAATTTCCCAAAATAATTATCTTAGTATATGAATTCAAAAGTTTTTTCAGTTCATTTAATTATTTTTGACCATATTTATCTTTTTCAAATGAGTATTACATGCCCATCCAAACCTGAGGAAATATTTTCAGTCGTTTCAGAGATTTTGGAATCAGACCCTTAGTGGCCACAAGATTCTTAAGCTTCCATACTTTTATAGCCTCATATAATACACTTGTAGACTGGCACCAGTTTTTTCCAGTTTCAAGTGCCACCTGATTCCAAACCATGTAAGTATAGGCAGAGTTTGTAACTGGTATCAGATCTGTGGTCCCTCGGACATTTTTTTTTTGACTCTGAACTCTTCCCTGTGCTCTTTGTTTGAATGTGCAGCATGCCACATTACATTCAGAAATTTGTTTCCAAATCCCATTGTCCTGATGATTAATCTAAGTCCTTCAGAGTTCTGCTTAAGCTGATGTCACAGTAGGAATTTTGCTTAAGATATTTATAGCCAATGGCCCAAATCCAACTCTATGTTTGGATGGTGCAGCAACACTTGCAGGACCATGCAATTTAATTGCATAAGCAGCAGAAGTTTTCATAAGCAAGTTAGCAAAATGAAGTCTGAAGGAAACCTAGTATAAACTACTATTCAAATTATGCATTGAATAACCTGGTGTATGCTGCTCCTGCTAATTTTGAGACAGGGTAGAGCTAGGCATGTTTGCCCAGGCAGCCAGAGCTGACCACATTTACTTCCACTGCTGGCATTAGCTAAGGATCACCATTCAGGGTTCTTGCTTTTGCTGCAGCTGAGCTAGGCTAATCTGGATTTGTAAGAACTACAAAAAAAATAATAAAATCCAGTGAATAAATTGTCACTTAGTTTTCTGATGGGTTCCTTGCTGGCACAATGTGTCCCTGGCTTATCGGGCAGTCCCAGGAGGCTTCACTCTTTCCTAGTCACTGGTTGTCCCTCAGAGGCTTTGAGGGAAGTCTGCACCATTTCCATTCAAACAAAATAAACATAAAACAAAAGAACCCTGCTCACAGCCCCTCCTGGCAACTACATGACTCCTGCTGGCCCCAGGCTCAGTACAGCAGCATTCCCTGTTTTGCTGCCA
Organism: Crocodylus porosus; assembly: GCF_001723895.1. NCBI lineage: Eukaryota > Metazoa > Chordata > Crocodylia > Crocodylidae > Crocodylus > Crocodylus porosus. Next base: position 122,509,268 of record NW_017728906.1, on the reverse strand, counting down.
CTGCAGCCACCCTGAGAGTCTGCTATGGGTGCTTTTTATATTCTCCTTCTGCCCCATGTGGCTGACTTCTCCTCATTCCGTACACCTAGGTGCAGGGCCATTCAGCCATCCATAGTAAAAGGACCTGGTTCTGTCACACCTGGATGATGGAAAAGTGTAGCAACAAACTATGGCACAGTAGTTCATTGCTACAGCGACATAGCATCTCATGTAGATGTCCCCAGTGGGTAATTAATTTTTAGGCCTCATCAGGCTGCTTCCAGCAGGAGAAGTTGCTTACATAAAAAGAAGTACTGCTTTGGTGCATAATTTAATACATTTGCCTAGTTGGATGCAAACACCTTGAAGGAGAGGATTAGAATTCAAAAAGATCTCGACAAACTAGAAATAATGCCTGAAATCAATAGGGAGCAATTCAATACATTCAGGTATAAATCATGCTTAGGTAAGAATAATCAACAGCAAACATGCAAGGTAAGGAATGGCAATCTAAGTGACATTTTTAAGAACAAAGATTGCGAAGTTACAAACTGAACATGAGTTAATATGGTTACACTTCTGTGAAAAAAAAAAAATTACCAGTATGTATAAATAGTAGGGTTAAGATTAGAAATATTAAGTAATCCTTATATTTCATAGATTTCATAGACATTAGGGCTGGAAGGGACCTGGGAAGATCATCGAGTTCAGCCTCCCGCCCAAAGGGCAGGAAGTCAGCTGGGGTCATAGGATCCCAGCAAGATAAGCATCCAATTTGCTCTTGAAGGTGTTCAATGTAGGTGCTTGAACCACCTCCGATGGCAGGCTGTTCCAGACCTTGGGGGCTCGGACAGTAGAGAACTTCTACTGGCAGTTTTCCAGCTGCATAACTGGCATTTTTTGCATTTATACATAGTTTTCAAACCAAATCCCTGTACATTGTTGGATGTTGTTTACTTAACATCATGGATGCTGGTTTTCTCTGATTTAATAAAATCCCAAATTTTTGGCTGGTTAAAAAAAAGTAACCCCAAATCCACATTTTTTTCTGTGATTTAAATGAAACACCATCAATATATAAATATATGTTGGTGGTATTTCATTTTAACATGGAAAAATGTGGATTTGGGGTTACCTTTTTTAAACGAAAGTTGGGGATTTTTTTAAATCAGAGAAAACCAAGATTCCCTGCTTATCATGAACAGAAGGCCTGTGTGAAGTGGCTAGTATTTGCTTTGGATTCAGATATGGCCAATTCAGGGGACAGAGATTTGATTTGGTGATATATAATTGTGCTACAAACATATTAACATTGTTAACACTCCTATTGAGATTTTATGTATTTTTTGAGAAATGTCTTTGTGGATATCTGACTAGTATATATTTTATGTGCTATTTCTAACATAGAGGACAGTACCTGTCATGTGTTAAAGTGTGAATAATTTAAAACTGGGTATTAAATCAATTGTGTTATTGTAAATCGCATGCCCTACCTATTCTATTTCAGCAATAACTCAATGATATAAATCTGCTGCATTACCAATTTAAAACCCTCTTGATAAAGCCCTAGGATTGTGTTAAATAAATGTTTCACCAGGCAAGTCTATATGTCAATAGTTTTTACTTCTAGTTTTCCTATTTCTTTGGAGGAAAAATCTTGTACAGTATTGTTATTTATTCAGGGTTGGGGTTTTTTTTACTTAATTTTTTTTTTTAATTTTCAATTTTTTTGCTTAAAGGGCTAATTTTCACTTGCATTAAAATCCAGTGAATAAATCCTTTAATTATAGCATCTTTCATAATTTAAAACATTTAAACAGTTATAAACTCTTAATTCAGACACTTTAGACTCAATAATTCCTCAAGCTTAAATATTTTTAATTTTCTAATGAATTTTGCTATCATGAACCTGTTTTCCATAGGTATACTGTATTCCGCATCCTGAGAAATTCAGTGGGCATTAGAGGGATAATAGATCTTTATCCCCCTAAGCACCCCAAATATAACAGATGGTAATGTGATATAATGGTGCTTTGAAGAGGGTGGTGGTTGACACTTTGATGTACATGCACCAAAAGAAATTTAGTCTTACCAGTTCTCCAGCTAACTCTATTACCAGTGTTTCTCAGGGTGAAATTGTGTGTGAGTGTGTTTTGCAGGGTGGGGGTGTTAACTAAAACAACATGGAATAATAATATTCTAACCAGGTCAACATGAGTCTGAGTTAAAAAAAAAAAAAAGAACCTAGGTTGGGTACAGACATTCAAAAAGTCCTGGGCAAAATTACATGGTTTTCTATAAGCAGCGTAGCAAACAAAATACACATTCACCCTTTGGTAGGCAGGTAGGGGAAGGAGCAAATCTTAGAAGGGGTTCTGCCATTTTTGAACCAGTCTATGTGGTATGAACTTCTGTGCTGTTATGGATGTAGACTGGTTTCCAATCACTTATACCAGTAAAAGTGTAATGTCTGTACCAAGCCCTGGAGTTCAGTCAAAAGGCAACTAAGCACTAGAGTGTCCTTGGGGGAAAAAAGTGTAAATGTGGAGTCTGTCCAGATAATGAGACATGTCAATAAATTGAATAATTACTTGAAGCTGTGTGATGTCAAAAGGATAGATTCCATTTGATTGAGGAGAGACAAGTTGAATAAAACATCCCCAGTTGCATGTAGCAGGAAGGGTAGAGAATATTTGTAGTCTTGGAAGAATCATTGTTCTCGAGAAGTGATTAGAAGAGAGGAGAGGAAAAATTAAATTGTTGAGTGGTCGTGCAGAGTCTGAGGTGGTTTATATTCTGGAGAAGTTGTTGGCGGGGTGTATTACTGTGTGTGCATTATTTTTAAATTGCGTAACACAACTTCTGAGAGGGAGGGATTAGCACTCTATTAAAAATTATTGAAGTTTGTAGCCCCTCCTCCCTTCCCTTCCTACCCACAGGAAAAAAATGAATTTCCCAAAACCACGTTGAGAGATGTTTAAAAGCGATACCACACATTACATATAGGAAGGATGTAAGCCTATGTAACTCAACCTTTAAAAAGAGCATTTTCTATAAGTGTGTACAATTGAAATTGACTTAAAAATGAATTAATTACTCAAGTGTAAGCAGAATGATTAAAAAATGTTTAAGTGAATCTAGATTACATTTTGCATCTGTTTAATTAGATCAATTTTAGGATCTACTTAGTTAAACTGGTAAAATTCTGTAATGTATATTTGATCTCTACTGTAATGCACACAACCTAAGCAGCCAAGAAGTTCAGATGTAATAAAAATTCAAGCTATCTTATTCTTGTGATCAATTATTATACTATAAATTTTTCCTAATATGGGGAGAGAGCTTAAAAAAGGAGGACAAGGGCCTTGTTACATATGAATTTTAGGCAGTTTCTGGAGCTCTTAACCCCTGGCTTGTCCAGTTGCATGCAGCAGGAAGAGTAGAGCATATCTGTAGGTTTGGGAGAAGCATTTTTTTTTTCAGAACTGGCTAGAAAAAAGGAGTACAGAAAGAATTAAACAGTTGCTTGGTGGTACAAGGTCTTTAGCCTACACATTAATACCTGAAATCAGTCTTAAGCACATCATGTGGCCTAAAGTTACATCACTTCAAGGCAGGTCTACCTCTGATCTGTGATTTTCAGCCATAAGGAGTGACCACTTTGAACTTGAGTTAGCATTAACATTGATCCAGATTTAAGCAGTTCAGTGTGATTTATAACAAGGCCCTAAGGCCCTAAGTTACACTATTACCCATCACAAATGTTACAAATGAGTTTGATACTTTTCTTTTTTATTTGCATTTTAAGTTTGTATTGTACATTTAGGTTTTGTTTTCATATCCTTATCACCAGGGACCCTGGTTTTCTCTGCTAAAGAAAAAATTCCAATTTTTGGATTAAAGTAACCCACAATCCACATTTTTCCATGATTAAAATAAAACATCACTCTGTGTGTGTGTGTGTGTGTGTGTGTGTGTGTGTGTGTGTGTGTGTAGCGGTGTTTCATTTTAATCACAGAAAAAATGTGTATTTTGGAGTTACTTTTTTAATTAAAAAATTGGGGATTTATTTTTTATCAGAGAAAACCAGGATCCCTGCTTATCACAACCAGAAAAGCTAAAATTTCTTTTTTTTGCATGGAAATGAGGTTATGTTAGTGAAAGCCGAGTTCCATAATATAAAACTTGTGATATAGTACCTAGTGTTGACAATACTGAAATTACACTAAAATCTGTGGGTAGTGCTCAGATGTGGTTGTAAGTTATATGATGGTAAATATGCATGAGCCAGGGAATCTAAATGGATGTAACCTACACCTCCTTCTGACTCTCATAGCTCATATCTTACTATAATTTAGAGGGCCTCTAAATTTAACAAAATCTTTTTGTTTGCTTGTTTTGTTTTTTGTAAATGGAGCAAAGTTTTAATTCTTGACTTGTTATAACAAGTTAAGGAGAATCTGAAAAGAAGATACTTACCTACTGCTCTCAAATGGTGAGTCTGTGATCTAGGCTTGGTGTTCTGTGAATCAGTAAAATGTCCATCTAAAAATGCTGAAACAAGAAAAGTCACTTCTTAAAAACCAGTATTCATGGCAAGACTAGAATAAGGGTTAAGCTTTTCAATTTCAGGACATTTCTCTGATATCTAGGGATATATATTAGTGGTGTTTAATTTTATTTTTTGAAATCAGAAAAAAAACAGGATCCCTGCTGATATCTGACTACAAACATGGGGGAGGGGTGACAGCTGTGTTTTATTGTCTAGCTGAAGCAGCTACAGAGAAGGCATCAGAAACCAAAGGAGAAAGCAAGATAATATCACAGATAGTCAAGGAAAGAAATGCTTCTTGAGCAGAGAACTGGATGGAAAGAAGTTTTGAACAGTGACAAAAGCTGATGTCTCATATTGCATGATTTATACAGTGTTAAAAAATAGGACTTTGCATTACATTTCTGTTAAAGAACAGAATTGTATCATATTTCCCATTCCATCATCAATTTCTTCTCTCAATAGAAATAAGCTACCCAAATACTCTCAAGGTGAAAGTGGTAAATTTAACATACATTCGTTTCTCATTTCCTATAAATTATGTTTAAATGAATAAACAATATATCTTGAATGCATTAATATTAGGCTCCTCCTTACTTTCCCTTTACACTAAAGAACGTTTCATATCTATTTTAGAAGGAAGCTAAGCTTTCCTAATCGTCTCTATCAGCTACCACACTCAATTTGTATTGTGAAATGCAGTGTTCATATTTTTATTACTTAGATGAATATTCCTTAAACCATTCATTACTAAAAAATATATATTTTGTGTTTACCACCTCATTTAGTTCCAATATTTTATTTGCATATTTTCACAGAAATACATTTACACTATGTATAGCTAGTTATTACATATTTAGCATCATAAATATTTTTTATAACCCAATTAAAACAAAACAAAGGAAGCATATTTTAACGTGCTATTGCTCTGCACCAAGGAACATATCAGTAAATCAGTTTATAGGCTTCATTTCTTTTGTGTTCAGCTGCATATTTCTTGTATGAGACTAAAATGGAACCTTTTCAGACAATACTACTTTAGTTTCAACAGGCTTATCATTGTGTGAGAAACAAATTACACATCAAGGGTCTCCACTATAAATAGGTGTGAATCATTGTTCTTTAGTGCAGCAACATCTCATTTATATGGCATCCATCATGTAACTAGTCTTCATGGTGCTTTATAAGATCAGATAAAACAGAAAATCATAAACATATTTCATGTTGAACAACAGAAATACAATAAGCAAAATAAAAAAAGAAATAATCAAGCTTGCAGCAGTTCAAATTTCCACTGAATTTTTTTTTAAATGGTTACTATCAAGGATACAGAAGAGAGTGTAATAATTCCTTTCTATTATATCTTAGGTTGTCACAATAATTGCAACTCTAGTATATATTATTATGAGCTTTTACATTGTCATTCTCATTGAAATTTCAGAATATATACTGTTTGATAGTCAATTATTGGAGGTATATTAAACACAACTCAGGTTGTGCTTCAGAATTTGGATTTGTATATACCTGGTTTACAGTGGCAGCACTGTATAGTGCCGAAGAAGGTATAGCAATGTAATGCCAAAATTTAAATCACATTTTTAAAACATAACAGGAAGTATGTGGCATACAAATTAATCTTTATGTATGCTGCAGAAATCAAAACTAATACCTTAGATATTTCAAGACAATTTTTTTTAAGTGGTGTCCAGCTAAAAAAACATTCAAAATTTCAAGTGACTGTCATTTTGAAATGGTTCTTTTTCCATGGATGCTTTGATCAGGACACACAGGTGTTTAAGGACAGATGTCTGGATAGTTTTATGTAGCAGACTGAACCTTTATTAAGTTACTATATCTGGCATTTTCAAGTGAGTTAAGTGCAGGGGTCTCAGGGCTTCTACAATGTGTAATTCAGTGTAGAAATGTCCTAGCCAGCCTATAGAATTTAATTAGATCCTGAATTTCCCCACCTTCTTTCCCTGAAAAAAAAGACAGGGAATACTAAAAGTTTTCAAAGTTGCTAAAGGTCCTCTTCTCCCATAGGCACAAAGTATAATTGTGAAATCCAAAGTCTTTTTTTTTGTCCTTTTTTCCTCTTTATAAACCATACCAGTAATTAAGCTGGTTACACCAATACTCTTCCTACTTGGCTCCTGATTTCTGGCTATTCCAATACATAACATCTGAAAACTAGTTATTGACCCAAATGCCCAACAGGTGCAGACCAACATAATTTAAAATCTCAGGTTTGGTAGTATGGGAATATAGACCCCTTTGTTTGAATATAGACCCCAGTCTCTATAAAAATTTGGAAGGTGTCTGGTTCATGCTGCATCTACATGGGCAAGCTTGATAGCTCCCAAACCAACCCAGCCAAACTCTTGAGATATTCCTGATGAATCCTATTTTATGTCTGTTTATGGTTTGTATAATCCTTCTGGATCCAGTTCCATAAACTGACTTCAAGGCAGGTTCTGAGACCATTTCCACCAAGGTGAATAATCAGGACACTGGGGCAAAAACTATTAGTTCATCAGTGAATACAAAGTGGTACTAATTCCATAACATGGCTCTTCTGACAAATCACTGAATACATATGGCCTTGTCCTGAAACTCAGCTACAATCCACATACTACATTTGTTGCACAATGTCTTTTTGAATGCTCACAGATTCTGAGATCAGCCTCGTATGGAAAGTTTCCTGCATTCACAAAAGGATGGGGTTAATGAAAGGGATTGCTCAACTCAGGGTAAACATAGGCCTTGAAATAATTTAATTTTAAGGTTTATGTCTAATTTGAATGGCTGTAGTGGTATTTAGTATGTGGTCATTCTTTTCAAAATACTGGGTCATCATGTCCCCTGTGATCAATTTTTGAATACATCAAGTAAAAAAGACATTTCTCCATGAATAATACCTGAATAATTCTAATGTTTACCTGCATTTGTCCCCAGCTGCCTGGAGTGCTGGTTTACTAATCCCAAATCCCCTGAAAAAGGCTACTTTAAAAACAGTACTAAAAGAATCACCTCTTTTCTACAGCTGCATATTTTGGGTAACTCACAATCCAGTAATCTTGGAAAAATCTTACTAGTTATGGGACACCTGTTCTTTATCTTGCATTTATCCCCCTCCTGCACTTTTTAGGAGCTTCCCTTACCAAGAGCCACTCACAGAATGGAATCCTTCTAATTTGCACCAAAAGCATAAATCTGTGGGGTAGACGAAGCTGGTTCACAGTGCACTAAAGACACTGAAGACTTGCCACCTGCTGTATGGAAAGAAGCCAAACTTGTTGCAACCTTTTCATGTCCCTTGGACCTATGCATTCAACAAGGACAACCTTCACAGTCCCAAAGCATATGGGGTCAAATGTGGTTTCAGTTAATCCTTTAACTAACAGGAGCTAAGTTTCCACATAGTACAATTCATCACCATTGGCTCTCTGCAGACAAACGGAGGGTATGTACAGATTTTACACTTAAATCGATCTAACTGTACACAAGTTTGGAAGTTAGACTGAGTAAAAAATGGCAGGCCCTATCTATCTTTAGTTCACTTAGGAGGTGAATTATGTCTAAATCTAACCTTTGTCTAGTCTAACCCCAACATGTGTACAAATACAACTCCTGATGGACAACCTCCCCACAGACCCATCAACTTCCTATCCCCCATGGACCTGCTAACTACTTGTAGTCCCTCTAGACTCTCCAACCCCCTCAACCACCCCTCAGACTCTACCAAATCCCCCAATCCTGCTATCCCCTCCCATTGCATACCCACTAGGATTTCCAATTCTGCCAATCCCACCCCAGACCTCACCAAAACTTCCAACACCCTGATGAACCATGAACACACTAAACCCCTACAGACCAACCAAAACGTTTGTAGACCCATTAGCCCCCTCAATCCCATCCACTGGTCCCTCCACCTTGACTTATTCACGTTGGGCTCCTGGAACCAGCACATATCTGTAAGGCTGGCGCCTGATCTACAATCACACCACTTAAAGCAAGATGTGTGATTGTAGATTGGGTCTGGGGAACATCTGTATGTGGTGAAAGTAATCTGTCATCCTAGGTCCAAGGAAATATTATTATTTAAACCAGGAATGGCCATTGCTCAAAACTGAATGTTAAACAAAAGACAATCTCATATAAATGTGGTCACTCACCTCTTTACTCACACCAATTTAGTTGACTACAGTTCACTACATGAAAGGTAATGTCAATATTAAAAGTGTATTAACATTTTTCCTACTAAAACTGATTAACTCATTAGAAACTCAGCCAATACTTGTATTTTGGACAAAAGCTTGGTTCAGTTTGGGGTACTACACTATAACCCTTTCCACAGTTTTCCTGAAGGCTTTATGGTCTCATGTTCAAAACTTAGTGGATGGAACATGAAATCTGGCAAAGATTAACAAATTTTGTCCCACAGTTGTGTTGCATCTTCAATACATTTAAATTAAAACTGCAAAAAGTAAGTGTAGGATAAACATTAAAACCAAAACAAACAAACAAACAACCCCCGACACATACACACACACACACACACACAAAGTAAGCTGACCCCTATTTTAAGTGGAAGAACTGCTTTCTTATTTATTTATTTATTTTTTTTGCATATCTAATTTTTTCTTTTCTGTTCCTTTTTATTAAGGACTATATCTTGATATGGTTCTGCCTGCTCTATTCACTATACTGATAGCCATGTCAAAAAGAGAGATTCTCTCACCACATTCATGCAAGTAGTTCCATTTTATTAAATAAAAATAATTCATGTGAATAAAACAAGTAGAATTTACCCTAACATATGTATAGCAACTAAACTCTACAATCTAATAAGATTATTTTATTCCATGTTTATTATATTCTGCTGACAGCAAGCATTGTTCATGTGTATTAGTCAAGAGAAAGAAAGGAAAAGGGTTAAAATACTTTAAATTAAGGTGGGGGGATTCATTTAAATTAGAGAGAGAATTCTCAGCAGTCAATGTAGTAACTTTTGATTTACATCTGAAACTTTTAGCAAGTTATAGGCAAGAAAAATGGATGCTGCAATCAGTGGAGTTTTCTGATTACCAAGATAGTCTATGATTTTAATCTTTAAATAATGTATTTTCTTAGAGACTGAGCTATTGCAAATGGCATGTTTAGGAGTCTTAAATACAGAATCTTTCTTTCATTATGTATCAGAATCTGGGGTTTATTCATTCATTTATTCACACATAGTAACAATGTGCCAAGTTGTAATCTGCAACATTGTATTTAATCCTTGCCTCCCAGTGTGTTAGAGCAATGGTGTACAAAAGGCCAAGAGAAAGAAAGGAAAAGGGTTAAAATCCCTTAAAGTAGGGAAAATCTCATTTGAATTAGAGAATCACTCCCCAGTGTAAGTATATATATATACTTATGCTTTCTATGTGCAATGACTGTCAGGTTAAGTTATACACACACATAAGCTCTTTTCCTACAGTGTTAGAGAAATCATGTACAAATGGAGCAATCGTGGTTAGATAGATAGATAGATAGATATAGAAATCTCTCTCTCTCTCATTCTCTCATTCTTTCTCTCTACACATGATTTGTACATGTTTGGCTATATATATATATATATAGCCAGTCATGTACAAATCATGTATATTTGTGTGTGTGTGTGTGTGTATAAATAAAAACCCATTTGTACATTATTGCTAACACACGGGGGGGGGAGGGGAAGGGTCTAAATACAATGTTGCAGATTACAATTTGGCACATTGTCACTATGTGTGACAAAGAGTATAACAAAGACTATGTGTGACTGTGACAAAGAGTAGTTTGATTTTTTACAGTGGAACAGTTGCAACATATAATTATAATTATAATTAATTATATGCCATAGTAAGATATAGTTACAATTATATATATTGCAATTGTTTCACTGTAAAAAAAAAACAAAAATAACTACACTTTGCCTTGTTCCCCATTCTATGAGCATATTTTTTCTATGTATAACAATTATCAGGTTAAATTGTTATTTGTTAACATAATGTTTTCATTTAAAAAACCTGTGCTATGTGTTCACTGAATTTTCAGTGCTGAAATAATGAATACTTGGAGATTCTTTTCTGCATCTTTTGGAGTTCTTTTTCTACAGCTTGATCATATCTTCAATTAGATTTTTCATTGATTTAGTTACACCAGGATCTTAAAATGATGTCAGGTGAGACAAAATGATAGACCCTGTTATAATGTGGATGATTTCATCATAGCTCAGTTTTACAGTTTCACTATTCATCGTTGCCCTTTATGACTTCCCTCAGCACTGCAGTATGGATTGCTTAAAAAAAAAGAAAGAAAAAGAAATGTCAAAGCTGTCTTCCTTTTTACTGCTATGCCTTAACAATAGAAAACAAAATTGTATTTTCCAATTGCACTTCATTTGGGAAAGCTGGGGAGAATAACACTATTCTTAGGGAATTCTGAAGGTGCTTGTTAATGTGTTTCTGTTAGAAATTACTTTTTAAGATGTGCTAAGGAATTCATGAAAAATCACAATACATTTAGAGAAATAAAATAGAAGCAATTAATAGAGTAGCATAAATAGCTTGAACCTGAAATAGAGGGCTCAGTCACATCCACTGGATCTGGGGATGGGGTGAAAGTTCTGTGTACAGAACTCCCTAGTGGCCATATAAGTAGTAAGGCGAGGTACTAGTGCTGCTGCTGAGTTTATCTGTTTTTGCACAATGCCCCGTATTTCAAAGACAATGGGGAGCCATTAGCTTTAGTGGCTGTTCTCTTACCATCAAGCAAGTGTGTGTGTAAAAGAGTGCTTGAGTTAGGAAAAGAAGTGACCGAGTTTGTCCACAGGATGGGTGTCTGAAGCTATGAAAATTTACGTGTGGGGGAAAAAAAACACTTGTTGCAATGTAAGAGCTCAAGGTTTCATGAATCAAGATGGGAGGCTTTTATCAAGGGAAGGAAGCTAAAAGCATTCAGAGTTGGGGTTCCTCTTTAACTGCAGTATCAGCAAAGGTCAGGAAAATCTGTTTTGGGCAGGAAGAGAGAGATAATCTATTTAAGGAGAAAGCAGAAGTCATGTGCTATAGAAGAAAGATGTATTCTTTGGAAGCCTCTTACCTGAGCCCATAGATGGCTTCAGAATGTTAACCAGGGATCCTGGTTTTCTTTGATTAAAAAAATACCAACCCAGTTTTTTAATTAAAAAAAGCAACCCCAAATTCACATTTTTCCATGATTAAGATGAAACATCACAAGTATATAGATAGATATATAGTGGTGTTTCATTTTCATGCAAAATGTGGCTTTTCGGTTAGTTCTTTAATTTGAAAAATGGAGATTTTTTTATTAGAGGAAACCAGGACCCATGATGATGAGTCTACAGAAGCAGAAAAGCACATGTAGGATACATGTGAAAGTCATGTGCATGCTCACCTGGGCGCACCCTTCATGTGCAAAGTTTAGATACAGTGTTAACATGCCAAAGGTATTTGTTTTCCAAACTATTGAACTTTCAGTATAAAATTGCACACACCTGCTGTGTATGAAGCATTCCTGGCAAGATCATTTTATTACCACTAATCAAATTTCTATCTTTATAAGCAAATGTAAAAGTAAGGACATTTCAGGCTTTGGAGCATATGATAACTATCTGCTGGGTCAAGTTCACAGAGAGTCATTCTCTATCCCTTATTTTTGACTGGAAGGATCAAAGAGAGGGATTTACTTTCCTTTCTGAGAACCTAGGCTTCAAACCTTATTCACGCTGGTGAAGCAGTACATTCCTGTGGCCCATTTATTCTGAAGTTCATCTAGAAATTGGTCCAACTAAAGTCATTTGGCTTCCCTGACATACTTCTTGGCATGAGTAATGATTGAAAACTTCAACTCTGAAACATCCAGTATTAATCACTGACCCAGACAAAAGCTAAAGGAGTGTGGAAAGTAGTCTGTGTGGGCACTGCAAACTTCATACTATTGCAGGGGTGTCCAGATTTGACTAAGACCTTGACATCTTTCCTGTGGCACCCTTACTCATGGGAAATAGCCTTTTTTCCTAGAATAGTTGCATTGGCTTCATTGAAATTAGAGACAGGTGTAAAGTGGTATCCATTGTAAGTTATGGTATTACTATCTGTCCCACTAGAAAACATAGTCCTCATTCAAATCCCATAGAGTGCACACTTAAGCATATAATTTATGAGACGCATGTTAAGACTACTTTAGGGCAGATAACTTTATTCTACAAGTAGTCCTATTTTTTTCTTCCATTGGACTTCAGAAATGGTAAAGGTCTGTTGATTTTTAACAAAAAAATTGGAATCCAGTTTGTTATTTGTACAACGTATATTTTACTATTTTGTTCAGAAGACCAATATAGTTGTTTTATCTTTACACAGTCAAAACCATGTCACTAGTAATCAGCAAATGTCTAGATGCTACATTGTACCACAGTTCAGAATGAATAAAATAAAAACAATAATTTTAAATTATTAATAATGCTGCTTAATTCATGGCCTGGTTAGAACACTGTTTTACCCTTGGGTGGAGGGAAAATACTTTTCAGAGTAGAGAAACAACATTATAAGATGCTTGCCTGTTATTACTCACACGTTGTGATTGTTACTCTAACAAAATTACCCTGACGAGGTAATCTGATAAAGATTCTCCTATCTAAAGAAAGAGAAGAAAAATTGCTAAGAAGAGTAAGCATCAATAAGAAGAAAAATATCCTGAAGGGGAAAGAAATATATTGCAGCTGGAAAATTGAGTGTTAAAGAACCCCTGTCATGTCTTAAATCTCAGATAAAAACATCAAACATGGTAAACAGCTGTAAATGAGACATAACATCACTAGTGAAATTTTCTATATAGACTGAACAGTTAAAGATAGTTATGTTGGCTGAAGAGATGAAGCCCATAATGAGTCTGGGAAGATAGTCCAGTTGTTAAATCTATATTAATTAATTAACAGCCAAACAAAATCTGTATCTGCATAGTCTATTCTCTTGCCCATTGAGGCCAAGTCCAGATGAACATTGTCATGCAGCCACATCTGTGCCACTATATACCACACATTCAGTTGTTCTCCATGCTGCAAGTGAGCACTGCCCATGTGTGCACTGCTCTGCTTTTATTTCCATGGGTTTTTTTTTTAACCCCTGGATATCCTGTGTGGAAAATTAAGTGCAGCAGCTCATGCATGGGCAGCATGCACTGCACAAAACCAAGCCAAGCCACCCGAAGCCACACTGTGGCTGCCAACCAGGCTCTATGTGCCTGAATTACTGCTGCTACAGCCCCAGCAGGCCCCCAGATCCTAGGTAAAGTTCCTGGGGCCAACCCAGTGCTGACCCCAGCCTCCCCTATCCCACCCAGGGTAACTTGTCACGCACCAAAGTGTGCGTGGCTTCGGCATTCTTTGGGGTCAAGTCGTGGCAGTGCAAGGTGCGCAAATGCCACTTGTCCCCAGGGAACCAAACACTCACATCACATGTGGATGCAGCCTGAGAATTAAAGCCAAGGTTGCCAAAATGAACATAAAATAACGTGTATTAGGAGCAGCCAATACTACAGAAAAAAGCGTGCTGGCATGGAGTTCTAGGCAAAGTGATGTGACTGGGCTGTGGCAAAAAGAGCCTGAACAACATGAAAACTGATTCACAAATTCAGATAAGACTGACTGAAAATGAAGTAACTTGTAGCCACTTTGGAGTATACATATTGATGAGGAACAGTCAAAGAAAAGCTAACTAATTTAAATCCATTATCTTACTCTTCAATTGCTAACTCTCAGATTCTTGCTTTTAACAACTGCTGTAATTACAATGTTCTGGAAGGCATTGGAAATCACAGGGTGCAGAGGGAGGGGAAAAACCTTTATTAACAAAAGACCCAATTCTGTGAAGTTCTGGAAGATGGAAATGAGATCACAGCCTCACAGAATTCTGGCCCTGAATGAAGTTCCTTAAATAACTGCAGCAACAGAGTAGCTTTCTTTGCCAACTTAATTTCAAGTTTGAAGCCAGCTGCTGCATGACACAGTATTGGAATTCTATATTAGAACTATATTTTTAGGTAGCATTTGTGCAAATTAAATGACCCTTACAGACAAGAAAGCATATTTAAGAATTGCAAACCACTGGATCAGGCTCTGTATTTTTTATTATTTCTGTTTCCTCCCTTAAAAAATATTAAAACCAGAACAGTATAAAATATTTAGAATTTACATAAAGTTAGTGGGTGTTTTCTTTCTTTTCCTTTGATGAATCTATGAGAGCAGCTCTAACATTTGGATAAGTTTAAAGCCTGTTATTTTGCCAAATATGATAAATGTTTATCATATCCATCTGTTTCACTTTATGCATTTTTATGGCTAATATGTACTTTGTTCCATTCTTTTCAGAGTCAGCTTCCTACTCACTTATTTGAAGGACATAACTTGTACAGTAAATGTAATAAGCATACTATATCAAATAAATAATCTGAGGAAATTGCTGGACACAAGCAACTTACTTATTCCAATACAAAATTAAATGTTTACATTACAGTGGTTTAAATTTTACTGGAAAGTAAGATACAATTAATTGATTCATAATTAAATAATAGTACAAAAGGTTGAGTACATTTGCGTACCTGGGCTGTTAAATCTTCGTAGCAATTTAACAAGAGTGTTTACTATAGATCTGCCTATTTGTTTTTTCGAAAGCAAGTAGCAAATTTTTTCAGGAAATGACATAAACTTCTTGGGGGGAAAGGTAGCTTCTTATTTCATTTATTTTAAGTCTGTAGAAGTCCAAATGTGAGCTGAATCGAAAATGATGATGTGGATCTATCCTTATCTGTAGCTTTCCAAGCAGAATGAAAACTGCTAAAAAATCAGGAGAATGAAAATAAAGACATGAATGAAAGGAAGACCAAACATGACCTGACATATTCAGTCTGGAGTCTTCAAGGATTTAATTATAGTAAAAAACAAGTTACAATCAGTTTGTTCTTAATTAAAGGTGTACATCTTTGGTGGTCATCTGGGTTTGTGTGAAAAGTGGCAGCAGCCTAGTCATCTGTCTCTGCTGTTAATTGCAAAGTTTAAAGTTTGAAAGCTAATTGTTAAAACTAAGCATAAGTCAAAGCAACCAGAAGTCACTGCAATTTTTGGGCTACATATGGTTGAGATATTAACCTCATATGAGTTCCTATTATCTAACTAACTATCTATCTATCTATCTATCTATAAGAGATATAAGGAGAATAGCCGGGGAAGCACTGAGGTCTCAGAGGGGAGGGGAGCCAGGTGTCCAAGAAGAGTGGTTTCTCCTTAAGGAGATGAACCTCCAAGCCCAAAGGGAGGTAATCCCAACGTGGATCAAAGGAAGCAGGAGGGCGCAAAAGCCCCCAAGGCTCACCAAAAGCATCCGAGAATGTCTCCTAGCTAAAAGAGAGGCACACACACAATGGAAGGAAGGGGCCATCACCAGGGAGGATTATATTGCGGTTGCTCGGGGCTGCAGGGGGGCAGTCAGGAAGGCCAAGGCAGAGATAGAACTGGGACTAGCTTGTCAGATCAAGGACAACAAGAAGTCCTTTTTTAAATACATAGGGGGCAAAAAGAAGGTTCCAGGTAATGTGGGGCCCCTGCAGGACACACTAGGAAATTTGGTTGTCACACCAGATGACAAAGCTAACATATTTAACCACTACTTTGCCTCCATTTTCCTGAGCAGGGACCGGAACAGCCACCCCCCCACCTCTGGGCCCCCTTTAAACCCCAGGGGAGGTGCACCTAAGCCAAGGGTTAATGAGGAACTAGTTAGGGAACTTCTGGAGGGACTGGATGTATTCAAATCAGCTGGTCTGGATGATTTCCACCCTAGAGTACTGAGGGAATTAGCTGCGGTCATTGCAGGACCCCTGGCATAGCTTTACGAGCACTTGTGGTGCTTTGATGTGGTGCCAGAGGACTGGAAGAGGGCCAATGTGGTTCCCATCTTCAAAAAGGGGAGGAAGGAGGACCTAGGAAACTGTAGACCACTTAGTCTTACCTTGATCCTGGGCAAGATTTTTGAGAGAATTATTCTGGCACATGTCCACAAGGGGCCAGCAGGAGAAATTATGCTTAGGGGTAACCAGCACAGGTTAATTAGAGGCAGGTCTTGTCAAACCAATGTGGTGGCCTTCTACAACCAGGTCACCAAATCCTTAGATGCAGGGGTAGCAGTGGACATAGTCTTCCTGGACTTTCGGAAAGCCTT
>NW_017728906.1:122489918-122492377 GCF_001723895.1 Crocodylus porosus | reverse complement strand
GGAATAGAGAAGGAGAGAATTCCACAAACAGTGAGTAGGTAGAGGTCAGGGAGGAGCAAAATAATATTAATATCACTTGAAAAGACCTGTTAAAAATGAGTTCTGTTGCTTTAATTGCTATCTATAAGGAGATAATGACATATTCTTTCTGCAAGTTAAGCAGGTGCCAATTTAGGATATAAACTGGAAGGAGGGAAAGGGAAAGAAATAGGGTAGCAAATAAACAGGTCTATTCTTCTTTAAAAGCCTCTTCTGAAAAAAAACCAAACCCTGCTGTATGTTGCTTTGCTCACATTTTGAAAGTTTTGCATTGCAGTTGAGGTCTAGCTGGAATTCCATCTGTCATGTAAAGAAGAATAGTACATAGAGGTATTACAGTTAGATCAACCTAACCAGAGTGAGGCCAATTTAAAAGTCCAATCATATAAATATGCACAGAATATAAATTGCACCCCAAATCTAAGTTAATTCACCTGAGTAGGTGCACTAACTTAGATCACAGTTGTTTAACCTGATCTAAGAAAGGGTTAATCCCATTTCACAAATGCCTGTACACATTTGCAGAGCAGTCCTGGGGCTGGGAAAGCTTAGTTGCTTGTCAGGGCTCTGCATCCTGCCTCGCACCAACTCTGGATATTTTTAGCCCCGATTTCCCCCATAACCAGGCAACACTTCAGACTTCCCCCCACACCTCCGATAGAACAATTACTGCAAAGTGTTTTGAGTTACAATGTTATCCTGGAAGTTCGCTTTTGGTTCCAGGGGAAGAGGAACCAGTGGCACTTCGTAGGGGGTGCACAGGAATGCACGTGCACCCCCTGAGAGTGCCAGTGCATCTCCTGTCAGGCCATGCTTCCTGTTTAGCCGGCGGGAAGGGGGGCAGATGGGAGCACCAGTACCACCACTGCAAGTGCCAGCTGGGGAGTGGGGCTGCCAGTAAAGCAACCATGCTTCTTCCGGAAGTGAGCAGCCACTTTTTGGTGAGTGAGATTGGGGGCAGGGAACCCCCCAGTCAATGCAATCGGCCACCAGAGGACCCCTCCTGGTAAGTGGGATTGCCTGCTGGTCAATGGAAGTGGATGCTGCAGGACCCCCCCCAGTCACCTACTGGTGTCAGAAGGGGCACGTGCCAGCTCTCTGCTAGTGCTCCCTGTTTTCAGACTGGGAAAGGGGAAAGGCAGTGGAGAGAGCTCATTCTTAGGGCTCCCCACAAGGTGCTGAAGGAGAATTGGACTCCTGCCCCCAACTTGGGGGATGCTTCAATATACCCGCCCCACCCTCCAAGGGGGACTGAAAAACCCCCAGACTGAACTCCCTCTGCTGCCTTTCCCCCTCCCCATTTTGAAAACAGTGACAGGTTGGGAGCTCTGCAGATACAAGTTACAGCAGATGCTACATTTTGAAATGTCTTTACCACATACCTCATGCAAAGACATGTCAGATTTTCTCAGCCATTTTTAAAGTTGTTTACAGCCACACACTTGTGTTTAGGGAAGAATTCTGTCCCACAGCTATAAACTGCTTTCTGTGGCCAGATTTGGTGAAATTGTCATTTCTGTCTGCACCCAGACTGTTCCCGGCAGTGCCAAATTTCTGAGTGCCTTACTCTCAGTCAAGGTTTAGGCAGCTTAAGATAAGCTGCCTAGACCTGGACTGGGGGCAGCAAATGCTTGTTCATGCCAAAAATGAGAAAAGGCTGCCATGATGATGAATATAAATGAACAAAATGTTACATTGCACGGAGTCAACATTTTGAACCAAGAATCTCATTTCAGTGAGTTTCTTACCATTTCATTTATCATCCAAAAACTTCCCCACAAAATACATTTCATTAAATATTTTAATTGCTTTTTCTTTGCCAACCCAACTTGTTTGTTAATAAAAGAAACAACTGACAAGGGCATATTTGATGGGACCAACATGAAGTATTCTTGTAAGTATTTAAAGTGAGAAAGAAATAAAAATTCAGCTGAGGTTGTTACACATGTTTGAGGATTTTTTAGTATTCCTAGAATGTAGCATTTAGAAATAGTTTCCAAAATCACATTTCTTCTCTTCTACAAGATCACCATAAATCTCAGGAAACCCTAGGTCTAGCTCTATTTCAGAGCTGCATTGGCTCCTTTCAGGTCCCTGACTGTCAGCAGCATGTATCTTGTGAAAGAAATTGTTTTGGAGCAAGCACATTAGAAGTAGTGAATAGATTTAAATTTCATAGATTTCATAGATTGCATAGACATTAGGGCTGGAAGGGACCTCAGAAGATCAACAAGTCCAGCCCCCTGCCCAAAGGGCAGGAAGTCAGCTCGGGTCATAGGATCCCAGCAAGATAAGCATTCAATTTGCTCTTGAAGGTGTTCAATGTAGGTGCTTGAACCACGTCTGATGGCAGACTGTTCTGGACCTTGGGGACTCGGACAGTAAAAAAATTCTTCCTTATGTCCAGCCTGAAACGGTCT
>NW_017728906.1:122471046-122489668 GCF_001723895.1 Crocodylus porosus | reverse complement strand
CTGATAAACTTATAGGTGGCCATCAGATCACCCCTGAGCCTGCGCTTTTCCAGGCTAAAGAGACCCATGGCTCTCAGTCTGTTGTTATAAAGTCTGTTTTCCTGACCTCTGATCATGTATGTGGCTCTTCTCTGGACTCCCTTAAGCTTCTCCACATCCTTTTTTAATTGTGGAGCCCAAAACTGGACGCAGTACTCCAGCTGCGGCCTCACCTAGGATGAGTACAAGGGAAAAATGATGTCCTGGGATTTGCTTGAGAAGCAGCTATGGATGCAAGTCAGTGTTTTGGTCGCTTTACTAGCCACAGCATTGCATTGCAGGCTCATGCGCATCTTGTGGTCAGTGATGACTCCCAAGTTTCTTTCTTCCATAGTGCTAGCCATGGTAGCACTGCCGAGTCTATAAGGATGCTGCAGGTTTTTCTTCCCAAGGTGGAGAACCTTGCATTTTTTTGATGTTAAACACCATCAGGTTCTCATCCACCCATTTGCTGAGCCTGTCCAGGTCAGCCTGGATCACCCGCCTATCTTCTGGTGGGGATGCTTTCCCCCAAAGTTTGGTGTCATTGGCAAACTTGGCCAGTCCACTCCTGACTCCAATGTCCACAATATTAATGAAGATGTTGAACAATATGGGTCCAAGGACAGAGCCTTAAGGGACCCCACTGGTCACAGGACACCATGATGAGTGACTGCCATCAATTACAATCCTCTGGGTCTGACACAGAGCTAATTTCCCAGCCAGCGGATTGTGGTGGACCCAAGGCCACAGTTGGCCAGTTTTGCCAAGAGGTGATCATGGGATACCAGATCGAAGGCTTTTTTGAAGTCAAGATATGTGACATCATTCTCATCTCCCTTGTCCAGGTGATAGGTCACCTGGTCATAAAAGGAAATGAGATTGGTCAAGCAAAACCTACCCACAACAAACCCATGCTGGCTATCCCTTAGGATGTTGGTGTCAGCCAGTCCATTAAGGATGGCTTCTTTAACAAACTTTTCTAAGATCTTCCCCAGGATAGAAGTCAGGCTAGTGGGCCTATAGTTAGCCGGATCCACTCTCCTCCCTTTCTTGAAGATCGGCACCACATTGACCTTCTTCCAGTCTTTGGGCTCTACACCAGAGCACCAGGAGTTTTTAAAGATCTGTGCCAGAGGCTGGGCTATGACGCTGGCCATCTCCTTGAGTACCTTGGGGTGTAGATTGTCAGGGCCAGCTGACTTGAAGGTATCCAGATTCTCAAGATGTTCCTTCATGAGGTCAGCATTTATGGAGGGCAGGGGATCCCCATCACCCGGATCTCCCTGTCCCGTAGCGGGCATGGGAGTCCCATGGGACTGATGAAAGACCGACGCAAAGTACCTATTTAATAGGTTGGCTTTTTCCTGGGTGTCAGTTGTCAGTTGCCCCGTCTGGTTTAGCAGGGGTCCAGTGTTGCCCTTGCTTTTCCTCTGGCTCCCCACATATCTGAAAAAGGAATTTTTGTTGTCCTTGATGCTCAAAGCTAGTTAGAGTTCAGTTGCAGCCTTGGCTTTCCTGGTTTGCTCCCTGCAGGACTGGACCAGTGCAGAATAATCCTCCTTGGAGGTGAATCCCATCCTCCATCCTGTGGAGGCTTTTCTTTTTAGCCTCTGGAGGTCTGCTAGATCCCTGGAGAGCCAGGGTGGATGCTGTGCCGTCTTGCTGCCTTTTCTTCGAGAGGGAATAGACTTAGCTTGTGCATTGAGGATCACTCCCTTGAGGAGCAACCACTTTTCTTGAACTCCTCACTCCCTGGGGTCAGGGTCCCTTAGGGCCTGACTAACAAGCTTGTCAAAGTCAGCTTTTCTGAAATCAAGGACTTCCATGTTGCTGACTGACTTGCCAGCTTTAGGGCGGATGGTGAAGGTGAAGGTGATCAGCTCGTGGTTGCTGTCACCCAGCTTCCCATCAATCACTAGGTCACTGATTAGGTCATCCCCTGTAGCCAGTATCAGGTTGAGCAGCACTTTGCCTCTCATAGACTTCTTGAGTCAGGTAGAGGTCAGCCACACACGAGAGGAAGCTTTGCGACCGCTCGGATTTTGCTGAGTGATCCTTCCACAAGATGTCCGGGTAATTGAAGTCACCCAAGACAACCTGGAGCATGAGGCCTCAGCCAGCTCTCAGGCAAACTCCTGGTCAAGCTCAGGACTTTGGGTGGGAGGTCTATAGTAGACTCCCACCGTTGTGTCCCCTTTGCCACATTCCCCATGAATTTTAACCCAGAGGGTCTCAGCTGTCCACCCTGGTCACCAACATCAGCTTGCAGGGACATGTAGCTTTCCTTAACATAGAGAGCTACACCCCCACCCCTTTTATCTATACAATCTCTCCTAGACACGGTATAGCTATTTATACCTGTGGTCCAGTCATGGGTGGAGTCCCACCAGGTCTCCGTTGTCCCAATGACATCATAATTCTTTGCACTGAGCAGGAGGACGAGCTCCTCCTGCTTGTTCCCTAAGCTCCTGCCATTAGTGTACAGGCAGGCAAATGTCCCCTTGGGGGCTCTTGCCTTGCCCACAGATTGTACCTGGGCTGGGGCTGGGGCAAGGGTGGGCTCCCTTAAGTGCCTTGGTCTGCTGGCTTTGCAAGGGTTGCTCTGCAAGCCAGCAGTGGCAGTAGTTCCCCCCATCCCCCAGCGGGTTTAGTTTAAAGCCTGGTGAAGCAGGTCAGCCAGTCTGAAAATTGAAATGTCTGAGGAGTTTTCAATGTTATTTTCATAGCCATGAGCTGTAGAATGCCCTGTTGTCATGAACTTCTCATGCTACTATTCTCTTGTAAAAGCCCAAATCTCCTTGAGTTTCCCATATGAAATGTAGGTGAAGGCCTTAAAATCTGGAGAATAATAACACAAGAACCTATGTTGTTCAGTAACTGTTAGCTTAAATGTGTTTGATCTTGGTCCATGGCAATTCTCCCCTTGGAAATTCATTGGCTAATTACCAAATTGGGTTTATTCTTACTTTTTTCCTCCTTTATAGTTGATCTTGATGTACATCAGACTGAAAAATCTTGTTGCTAAGAATTTCAGGACACATAGAAAGTATCCAAAATATATGAGCTCCTTGTTCATCAGACAAACAACATGGAAGATTTAGTAAATGCAAAGTGACATCAGGCATAACAGCATTCAACTGCCAGTCAGAATGGAGGATAGCCAGATGTGCTGAATAAGAGTGTAACAAACAATGAAACATCCAGAACAACCTTAGAGCAAAATTCCAAGTCTGGTAAATTAAGCACCAGCAGCTGCTGCTAGACTTGATTTGATCTGAAATCTATAGAAGTCACAGTCAAGTAGTTCAAAGACTATTTTGGCCAAAAAATGGCAACTGATATCTAATTTGTCAACCAACACTAATTATATTTTGTATCACAATAAACCACAAATTGATTAGCTGTTGCAGAATATATTTTGATATGTTTTTAGGAAGAAGATGGCCTATTCTTCTTTATGGCTTTCCAAATTGAGATGCTTTTCTGAAGGCCAGATAATTTGCTAATCAGTTCTTCAGGTGTGCCTCTTTTAAATTCATTACAAGAAATGTATTTGTATGTATACATAGTAACCTGGTGATCAGAGAACTTGTCTAAAGGGAACAGGACATGTGGATTTTAGTGCTGTTTAAAATGGACTGGATTCATAAGTCTTCCATCTTCTAGAAGGGTCACTTCATCACCAAGTTAGAGGATACATTTGGATGGGAACAGTTTCTGTTCTCCTTGTTCCAGCCAGTAAGACTGTGTAAAAAAGGAAAGAAAAATTCACAGGCCCAGAGAAACATCAGGAAGGTGGGAACATGACTTTGTAGCCCACTGAAGAAGGGCTATTCTGAGAGAAAATATGCTTGGGCTCTGATACCTAATCTAGGGACTGTATGTATTTTGCATTGAAGAGCCATTGGATAAACTACTGAAGCAGATTAGGAACCAGAACCCAGGTGTTCACACTTTATCAAGGACAGCTTGAACAGCTCTGGAGACAGCTGGTAAAAAAAAAAAACGACAACAAAAACTTTTTCTGCTAAAAAATGGGGTTTTGTTGAAATTATTTATAGGGTATGCAATGTAATAGATACTAACTGAATTTTTAATCAGGAATATTGAGCAACTGTCGATTTCTTGATCACACAATGTTTCATTTTGGGAATGACATAATATTTTGATCATAGATCATAGATTCATAACTTCATACATTATACAGGCAGAAGGGAGTACCAAAAGGGACCTTACACAGACCATATATTTTCCAGATGCAAAATGATATAATGCAAGAGGCAAGGATTTTTGTGGGTAATAGCTTTTATTGGATCAATTGCATAGTTGGAGGAATATAAACTAGCTTTCTTTCTGAATCATCATGGCTACATCACCAGCATTACTATATGATGATACAATGCCTTTTAGAAAAAAAAATATCACTTATTAAAAACCGACTGACTGTGTTTCCATCCTCTTCTACTAAACTGTTCCAACCATTAATTTCTCTTAGTGTTTATTTTGCATCTTACTTCTTGTTTGAATTGTATGGCTTTCTGTACTTTCTATTCACTGGATTGTTGTTACACATTTGTCTTCTAGATTAAATCGAAGTTGGTTTTTTTTGCCATGTAAATATTTATGGACTGTTAAAATCATTATATGTTATCATGGGATGTATTGAAATGCATTGTTTTCTTCAATTTGATCCTAATTTAACTCAAATCACTATGTATCATTGACCTATCATATTCACTGCTTATTTCATTTTCTACCACTCAATTTTCATGTCGTTTTTGTACTTTATTGCTGCTGTTTTAATTTTTTTCTGCTGCATCATTAAAACTTTTAAATATCATACAGCCAAGAATTGTTTCTTGTGAGACCCCATGAAAAATATACACATTCAGCAGTTTTAACCATTTATGATTATCCTGTCACAGTTTTTAATCCTGTATTGTGTATCATTTTAGTTTCTTATATAGTCTGAGAACACCAATGCTATAAAAAAGTGATACTACCAGTTACTTATTTACATTCTCCTTTTATCTAAAATTTGAGATCACATTCACGTATTTAGCCCAAGTATTCACTAAGAACATATGATAATCCCCAGGTTCTTCTCAGAGTTACTACTTTCCAGTCGGTAAATGTAATTTGCATTCTGTGTTCCCAGATGTCTTACCTTATATTTGAGTGTGGTAGAATAGATTTTGGTGTACTTTTACTTTTTCACCAGGAAATTGAGTTCAGGTAGTTACAACGCCCTGTCCTTCTCATTGTTTACTATCCCACCACTTTTTGTGTCCTCTACACATTTAATCAGTAAAGACTTGATTGTGTGTGTGTGTGTGCAGTATAATATTTTAGACTAAGACTCAATATATAGGATATCCCATTATTAAGTCCCCTATTTAACAACTACTTTTTGAAATCTGGGAGTAAACCAATTTTATATCCATCTAATGTGGACTCAGTAATTCCACATAAATATCATATAGCCATATGTCTTTGAGAAATCCAAATATATCAGCATAATCACCTTTATCAGATACACGCATGCTTAGTTTGTTTGACTACATCTATTTTTGATTAAAATATATTTATCAGCATTAATTATATTTTCAATCTCCAGTTCTTTCCAAGAGTTCTGGACTAATTATTTCATTATTTTGCTCAGAATCAAAGTAATGTTAACCATCTCATAGTTACTTTAG
This sequence comes from Crocodylus porosus, assembly GCF_001723895.1. Lineage (NCBI taxonomy): Eukaryota > Metazoa > Chordata > Crocodylia > Crocodylidae > Crocodylus > Crocodylus porosus. The sequence goes on along the minus strand of NW_017728906.1, from coordinate 122,483,948 downwards.
GTGCCAGGCACGCATTACACTTACGGTGCAATTAGTCTGTTAACTGAGTCTTAAAGAGTAACCAGGCCACAGGTTTAGGCAATGAATTGTGTGGTAAATGTGAAACCAGCCAGAAAAATATTACATTGTGGCTGGTTTCCATCTGAACATGAGGCAGGGTTAGCATCACACTGAAATCACAAGCAGGCCCTGCATGCTAGCAATCAGCTAACAGTTTGCTGGGTCCAGGGCCACCCCAGGTCTCAAATCAACCCAGGTGTGGGCCCTACTATCCAACCATCAGCTGACGGTCAGTTGGATCCTGGACCGTACCAGGGCTGCAATCAGTCCCAGTGCAATCCCCACTGGAGGATAATCAGGTGCTCTTGGACTCCACTGAGTCTCAAACCTGCTGGCTGACAATCAGCTGATTATTGGGCATCTCCAGGAACTGCACCACGGCTGGTTTGAACCCTGAAGCAACCCTGATCCAGCTGACAATGAGTTGATTGTCAACCAGTTCTAGGAACCAAACTCAGGCTTTTTTGAGCCCCACTGCAGTCTTGGAGTCAGACAATAATATGCTGATTGTCAAGCATCCTGTTTTCAATTTGCTGGTCAGCATTGCAATCCTGAGTTGTTCCCAGACTGACAAGTAGGGAGCATTTGGGATCTGATCCCTGATCCCAAAACCATGTGTCCTGCCATGTATGCACTTTTAAATGAATATCCAACAGCAGCTTTCATCTTTATCTATTATAATTCAATGGGCAGTATTCCAAGAATTCAACTGGCAGTATTCTTATTTTGAGGGGCTTAGTAGTTCAGAAAGCTCCTCATCTAGTTCTTTTGATGTAAAACTCCTGGATGTAAGTTACAGAGCACTATATTTTAAAAGTATTTAATTTTTTTCAAATGCCGCCTCTCTCCTTTGTAAAAGTTGGTAAATTTTCTATCTATCTATGCATTTATGGGATAAGAGACAACCTTCTGCTTTCTTTTACTTACAAAACAGAATTTTCTGTTAAGAAATTCTTCATGTACATCACAACTTATCATTTAGCAATCATTTAACATTTGGACTTATGCTTGACCTAAACTTTTTTTCCCTTGCCCACTACAACCTTTTATACCCCCCGCCGAATTCTGGTTTTATGGACTTCTAGTAAGTTGTTTTTAGACATTTGTTAAGGATTGCTTTCTTATCTCTCCTCCCTAGTCAGTTATGTTCCAAATCACTTTTAAAATTTAAATTATTCAACCTTTCATTTCAGTTGGGACAAAATACATGTTGCGCTACCAGAATTTCCTGTGGGATAGAGTTGTTATAACCTTTAGATGTATATATTTAAATGTTAGAATTTATTTTAGAAGACATTTTCATATGTTACAATTTGATTCCAAAAAAGGCATCAGAAATTTCAAGTTCCTGTTGTTGCCTTTTTTGACAACAGCTAAAAAATAAACTCCACAGCAGTAGCCAGCAGCTCTAGCTGGGGCCTACATTAGATCTATTCTCTGTGGTTTATACATCTCTTATTTCGTTAGTTTATAAAGAACTTCTCTACCCTGCCTTCTGCCAGACTTCAGACTAATACAGCTAACTGCCTCTCTCAGCTCTGTGGTTTAATCTATTCTAGACCTCAAATCAGGTAGACACCTCTATAAAATTATTCAGCTCTTAGATTTCTGCACTTGAGCCCCCCCCCCGGAAAAACAAAACAAAACCCTACATAACTGCAGTTCTGAATCTCAGAACCAGATTGATCCTTAAATGGTGTCAGCACCATTTTAATTTACATTCAAACAAGGACTAAATTGAATCTAAAAGCAAATGCAAGTCAGACGTAATAAAAGAAGAGAGCAGAGAGAAAGAAAGAAACCTTTTACAGTCATCTAAAACAGAAGAAGCAGAATGCAGAGAAATCCCCTTAGATAAGCATAGAGGCAAAACTTATTTTATTTTAATTTACCTGAGAAATTGAAACCACAAACTGAAAATGCTAGCAACCACATTTTATGGCAGGAGCAGGGAGGTGAGAACTATCTGCTCGAGAACAGAAGACGAGAGAGAAAAATTCCTCCCAATCACCATATATAATTTATTTTAATCAATAGACACTTATTTTTAAATGTATTACTTAAATTTTTTCTAGTATTACCAATTTTTGTCACTATCCCTTTAATCTTTTTTTTTTGTATTATAGCATTTTAGGGAACAAACAAACCTTATGCTCCAGAAAGCTGAGAGAAAATAGGACCACTTAAACAGTAATAGAAGTACTTTATCTGCTCTGCCTTTTTGAAAAATTGAAGTAAACAACAGCATAACCAGTTTTATATTTACCAAGTTACACTAAAAGTGTAAGATAAAACCTGCTGAACTGTTTATATGTATATAGGGTATGGGGCCATTGTAAAAGCACAATTATTTCAAAGAACTCTCTGACTCCAAGCTTTGTTTAATTTTATTCCAGATTTAGATCCCCTGTCATGCACTATAACCTAAACCCCTAGCTCTTGGAAAATTTAGGTCATAGAAGGAATAAAAGTATCTGCTTTCAAAATCTTAACTAAATGCCTCTTCAGGCTGACAGAAGATGTCATAGCTGTTCTACTCTAATAAATAGAATTATAAACAGTGCTGGCTAGAAAGCTTGCTGACATCTGCAATAAAAGTTTTTAAAAAATCCTTGTTATATTGAATTTTTGGATCGTATCATCCAGTTCAGTTTTATCTATAGCTTTTTGATCATGACTTGCAAGATGTATGCCAGGGAGGTTACAGTATGAAGATCAAGGAATTAGATTCTGTCTTAATAGTTCCCTCAGTTCTTCTCTCCAAAGTCTTTTTAGAGTCAATATCCTTCAAAAGCTATAGCTAGCCTTTTGAAACAACCCTCTCTCTTAATTAAAAAAAATATTCATTTCAGGTAGAACTCTGGAATTTTTCAACTTCCACATTATAAGCTATTAGGTAAAGCATACATGCTTGATAATTTTGTGATGCTGTAGGATATTTTCCATTCATTTATATCCATTTATTTTAATATCCAAAGTCAGAATTTCCTCTGGTGAAAGATATTATCTTTAAATATATTGAAGCTGAAGGGGATTAAAGGTTTTATCAGAGTTTATCAGAGGGAAACTAAAATGGAGTCAGAGCGATAATACAATTGTTTTAACGGTATTAAAATAATTCATATACCTGCAGACTTTAAATTCTCCCTGCCTATTGGGAAAGGGATGTAATTTCACAGGAAATTTGTCTTATCTATTGGAATTCACCCTGCAAGATATGAAATCCCCTTCTGGAAGATGAAATTTTAAAGGTTCCAGGAGTGAATAGAAAATAACACAATCGCTATTCACATCCCGCTTTCAACCCTGCAGGGAAGCAAGACACTATTTGATTTACTTTGGTCTCAGAGAAAAAAAATCTTAACATGTTTATTGTTTGTGGAAATGTTCAACTCTTTCATTCCTTCTCTCCAAATAAAGGCAAATAAAATAAATATTTTCTTCAATTTCTTGTCTGCTTTAATTTGTAGAGGAAAATCTGTGAAATTATTTTGACACAAAATATTGGGGAATATTTTAACTGAATATTTTGGTCTTTTGAGATACCAGGATTCTTGAAAAGTGAGGTTAGCTTTAAAAAACTGTCCTACAATGGTTGTGTTCCTCACAAGTACTTCAGAGGTTGAGCCATGACACAACGGTTAAGACATCTTGCTATGGTACCAGACACACTAAGTTTGAGCATTGCTCTGGAATGTGCCAAAGGTTGCCCATGTAGATCCTGCACTAAATCATTACCCAGTTATTAAGACTGGGGGGTAAAGGAGATTCTGACTGAATGTCAGCTACAATAATCCATTGTATGAAACTAGCTACAAGAAACTGGCTAGTCTTAATCAGACTGGTTCAGTGAGCCTGGAGTGGACCTTTTCACCTCAGAGGTTTTCTAAGAGTATTTATATGAGTTCATTCTGTCAAAGGAGCTTCTGTGTAAAGTAACTGATGCCCCTCCAGCCCTTTGCTGCAGTTCAGCCTTAGGTGCTCATTATACAGCATATTCAATCTCCTCGTACTGGTGAAACTAGACTTTGCTTCTTTAGCTGTCATGAAGGTTAAGTACTTTGACTTTATTCTGTTCACCAGAACCAACTGATAATTTTGAAATGATAGCAGCTATGGAGAGAACTGTTAGCAACCCACAAATTAGGGTTATTATATTAGAAAAGCATTCTATTATAAAAGTTTCTCGATTGTTTACTGAAATCCTGTAATGGAGCTAGTATTTGTAGCATGTATGTCAGTTTGGCAGAGAGAAATCTCTGAAGTTAGAAAAGTGGCTTTTCTTTATCCCATGAACTTTTGTTCAAGTTTTATTGACATTTTCCCTGTGTTTACTTGGCAAGATTTTGCTTATTAATGATGTAATATATCAACAAAATAAGTGAACGTGATTATTCTGGTCTGTGGACCACTCATGCTATCCCCAAAGCAGCAGCTACAGTTTATATTACACAGGAAATTTTAGGAAGATAAAACTTCTTCAGGAACATGAAAGAACAAGCTGGATAAGCAAGCATGAGTGGCAACCACTTCTGGATAGATCGACAGTGGCCGTGGGTTTGGTACTATGTACTAAACACAATGCTGTCAGTGAGACATAAGACATATTCTGAGCACACTTAATGCTCAGATATGAAACAGACCTATCTGGAGACTTAGAATAGGTTTAAGTGGCACCCTAGATACATTTTGGATTGCAACATAGTTCAGGTGGGAATTAGATACCTGCCTATTGAGAGTGGGATGCTTCTGTCCATGCTCAGAACTTAAAGTCTAAGTGCAAGTGTTGAACCATGAGTTGCAGTACCACTGGACCGGGTGGTGAACTTTTGGATCAGTGATTCAGTTTTGTTCTGCAAGCATGCTCAGTTGGAGCAACATTTTGATGGAAAGTCTCCGAGGTGTTTTAAGAGACTCCAGATTGATACTTTTGAAGAACAGGTAAAGGTCCAAGTGCACTGGAGAGTTATGAGTGCACAGTCAAGTGTCAGCACCGACATGCTTGATTGGTGCCTCGTGTCTGAGTAACAGCTGACTGTCTATGAGTGGTATAAAAGGGACAGATCTTAAGAGATCTGGGTCCCTCTCACTGCATATGCATTCCTGCTTGAGTCTGTAAGCTTCAGTGTATGGTTGTGTGTGTATGGAAGACCTGGGAGACCAAATGTCATAGCAACTTGGTGTGGGTCTTGGTTTGGCTGGAGAGCCTCAGAGGCCAAAGGCCATCACAGGTTAGTGTGTAGCAGAACAAGTGATTGGCAGGGATCCTGGTTTTCTCTGACAAAAAGAAAATCCCCAACTGTCCAATTTAAAAAAGTAACCGAAAATCCACATTTTCCCATGATTAAAATGAAATACCACTATACAGTATAACCTCATGAATCCAGATCTCAAAAATCCAGAATTCTTAAAAATCCGGCACTGCTCTGGGACTGGCCACTGCTCTCCCCTGCCCCCTGCTAGATGTGGAGGGGGAGCTGCTGCTATCCACCACCCTGTGCTACTGTTCTGTGTGCCGCCACTGCTCCGGGAGAAGTTGCCACTCCCCCGCTCCAACCTCCCCCCATTCCCGGCTCTGCAACCGGTTTTTCGGGTTTCAAAAAATTGACATTTTCAAATATCTGGCAGGTGTCAGTCCCAAGCACACGAGATTCATGAGGTTATACAATAGATAGATAGATAGACAGATAGATAGATAGATAGATAACCCAAAGTCCACATTTTTTTCTGTGATTTAAAATGAAACACCACTAATATAGATATAGAGATAGATAATGATCTATCTCTATATCTATATTAGTGGTGTTTCATTTTAATCACAGAAAATGTCAATTTGAGGTTATTGTTTTTTTAATCCAAAAATTGGGCATTTTTTTTATCACAGAAAACCAGGATCCCTGACAATGAGAGAGGATTCATAGAAGAATCACAAGAATGACTGAAGTAGTGATGAACTTGTCAATGAGTTGAAGTTGATTAGTTTAATAAATTGATGATTGCAGTGTTTGAGCCATATTCCATTCCACCTGATCCATATGTAATTGAATTTGGGTACTTAAGCATGAACCTGCTCAAGTACTTGGAAAGACTATTAATATAAAAGTAGGCGGTTCCTCTTCCTTATTGCTACTTAGTCATAGCTCAGTCTTAAGGATAAGATGGTGTGTTACAAAAGTATATGTATTAATGGATTTTCAGGACTTAAACAGGGTGTAATAGAGTCACACTTCAGCTGCCAAATCCACTTAATAGGTCAAATAGAATCTGACTCCTAATATATGGTATAACATTTGAGCACTAGTGTAATACAAGGGATTTCTGTCCAACTTGTTTTTTTAATCATTTCTTCTCTTTGCAGTCAGAGAGAGTCTAAATCATATTTTAGTGAACAATACAATTTCTACAATTCAGAACAGATTTAACTTTCCATCTACATTTTCAGCATTCTGATAATAGATCTATAGTTCAGAATCAATAGTTACAAATTGAAACTGTATTCATTTTTTAGTCATAATTTAGGAAGCATCCTTTCCCAATAAAAGACACTATATACTCTTCAGTTCCAAATATGGCAACTTTGCAATACTGAAACTATTGTGGTCTATTTCTGTAGAATAGTCTCTACAGGCTGTTTTTATACTGTAGAGTATAAAATAGTCTATGAGAAAATCTGGAGACCAGGGATGAAGTATTTCTGAAGTTTTGATGTAGCTAACATTACTTTCATCTAAAAATCAATACAAGGTTCTAAAGCAATGTTCTGAAACACCACACTTACAGAAAGGTTGCTGCAGTGTTTTAAGACTCTTAGGACACATCTACACATGCTGGTTTAATGAACCTTAGCCATTTTTAAGGCACATTAGGGGTGCAAGTCTACATGTGTGCACCCTTAATGTACTTTAAAATTGTGATTTTAGATTATTCATTCACACACATGTAGACACACTAGGGTGTATTAATGCTGTATATGTCAACTGACTTTAGTCCCAAATTAGTCCACACACTACACCAATGTGCCTTAGTACATGCATGTGTGGATGCACATGTAAATCACCTTAATGCACATTAAGTTTAGGTGTGTCTAAAAGCACACGTAGCTGTTATGGTGACAAAAATCTGAATTATTAAGCAGCATTGGAACTGCACCTGGAGCATGGCTTTAACCTGTGTCTCAGCAAAAAGCTGCTGACCACAAGGCAAAATAGTGTATTAAAATAACCTTGCAGATGCTTAGGCAAGTAGTTTCTTTAACAAAGTGAATAATATGCAGGATAAAATTAATCACTAGACAAAAGGAAACAGGATGCGAACCAGCTATTTTTAGGAGATAAGACAGAGGCCAGACCTTGGAGGGGCTGCTGGAGTCAGCATAAAACTAGAAACAACCAGTAGTTGACTGAGAGTAGCTGGGTTCATGGCCTTACGCATGCACTCTTAGCAAAGAGGTATGCAAATGAAGACAACGCATAGGCAATCTTATGCTAATGAAGCAAACAGTAAACAGTCGTGAAGCTAGAGATGGGAGGAGAAATGGGTGAAACCCAAGAAAGGACATGGGTGGAGTGAATGTTAATATGTATGAACCAAGGTGCATAAAATGTGAAAAGACCTAATGTTCAAGGCAGGTCCCCTAGTTCATGGGCTGTGTGTCTGTGAGGGACCCTTTTCCAAAGCTTTCTGCCTTCTGAAAAAAGCTGTTGCAAGCAATGTGTGCTGGTGTTTGCTTCCTGCTTGTTCTGGCTAATGAGTAATAGAATCCATGAGCAATTGGATCATTGTCTCCCTAGCCGCTGGGGGCCACATGGAGTCTAACAGTAGCCATGCCCTTATAGTAGTACGCTGCAGTATTTTTATAAAGATAAGCAATAAACTATCAAGTATGAATGCATGTATTATATTTTAACAAGTAAACATTAACTATTCCTTGTTTCATTTTTTTTTGCTTTTTCACACTCTTAGAAGCAATTTTCATTCCCAATCTATATTGCCTACTTGAATGCACTATCAATACAGTCTTCTTCCATGTAATACCTCTGTCATCACCCCCAAAGTGAGACCAATTCCACAATGGCAAAGCAGTGTTGATTTTCAGGACCAAAAAAAAAACCAAGAAAAAAAAAGCAAGAGCAAAGTTTGAGATTTCAAGTGTCAGTGTCAAAGATCAGAGTTCCAAAAATACCAACATATTTTTGGAACAGAAACATATAACTCCTGATGGATCTTTCCTTTTATACTGTACTCATCATTGTAATAGATTAATGTTTTATTAGGATTTTGGGGAGGGTTACAAATATATTTTATATCTTTTCACCTGAAATGGATTTAAAATAGCTATTCCACAAAAAGAAATGATTTTCGATCCTACCTGGGGATGTTAATGGTCCAATATATCTGAGGTAGAAGGAAGTGAGTACCATCTGCCAATTGATAGCAATACTGCAGAGATCTAAGAGTAAACCGAGTACAAATTGAATTACATTTGTAAAGTGAAAAGCAATCCAAATCATAAAGTTTTTAATTTTTTAATGTTTAAAGAAAGTAAAGCTTTATTTAAAGCTCCCTACCTTAGCTGCCCACATCAAATTGCAACCTTCCAATGCTGCCTTCTTATTGTCAAAGAGGCAGGGATTAAGGGACCCTGCTACCTCCTCTAGCCCTGTGGTTTTCAACTTGTCTGCAGAACCATGGGGGTTTGCAGACTATGTCTAAAGGGTCCAAAAAAGATGACCATGATCAATCAAAAGTATGTGAACACCCATACTTACAAATCAAAGGGGTTTGCACCTCCATTCAAAATTTTTAGGGGTCTGCAAAGGAAAAAATGTTGAAAACCACTGCTTTAACCCAACTTTACAGCTTTGCAAAACTTGAAATCTAAGTCCCAAGTTTGCAGGTCAGGCCCATTTGTAAAAAAGAGTTATTTCAAGTTTTGTGCATGGATATTTCCAGGATCAAGCCAAAACCCTAGGGAACAGACTGAGCTTCAATTTGTTGCAACTATAGTGACTCCATTGTCCTCTTCTAATTTGTCAGTATTGTGATTGTGTTGCAGTATCTTATCTTGGTAATGATAAATTTCATCTGCGCAACTGTGTTCACTTCAAGTCTGTGTACATTGTTTGTCATCTCATTATTTCACTAAATGCTTTTAACTTTACTACTCATTCTTTGCTGCTAATTGAAGTCATTTGATATTTCAGGTCTAATTTGGTTTATCTGTCATTTGTTTTGTTCTTTTAAATTATTGAACATACCGTTGTCAGTTGTTCCCCAGCCATGCAATGCTGTCTTCATTTTTTAACAACCTGCTTTTGTTTTCTTTCAGGATTTGAAATCACATCATTACCTAACTTAAAGTATGGTTAATCATTTTCAACCATGCCAGTAATAGGGTTATGTTGTCTACAGATCTACAGTGAAATTTTCACTGTAGGGACCAGTTTGACAGTGCTTTTCAAATCCATAATTCAAATCTACCTAATTCAGCTTCTGGGTTTATTATTTTCTGAATATAACATGAAGTTTGGAGTGAAGTGAGTTTGACATGAAGAAGTATTTGTCACAGCAAATTTTAGAGATGATTTTTATGAGATAGTATTTGTTCTGATCTGTTTCAAATATCAGAAAAGTAGATATGAAATCCATAGCCCAAAGATTAAATATGAATAGGTCAAATGATTTTTTAGATGAGATTTATGTTAGGACCTTTCAACACGCTGTGTCAAATCATCTTTTCAATTTTATGGCAAGAGTTATAACAACAAAATACCTTACTTCAAGTGTAGAGTTAAGCTCGATGACAGCTTGACTCAACACTTACTGTCCCTTATATTACTGTCATGCTATCTTATAAAGGTTAATGTAAAAACATAAATGAGGATTCACATTATTTTTTTTCCCTCACAGAATTGTAACAAGAGGAGGACTTATATCCTTCTGTTGTGGTTGTGGATAGAGGTTAATCTTGTCTTTGAGACAGCACAGTATCAGCAAAAATCATAATAAAAAACAGATGGCACATTGACAAAAAATGGGAATTAGCCTAAGATAAGATTAACATATCAGTATAAGTCTGAAAAAGTCTGAGGCCTGAAGAAAGGTGTTTGTACTTAAAAGCTTGCAAAGAAGAATTTTTCCAACTATTTTAGTTGGTCTAATAAAAGTTATCAGATTTACCCAAAGAACCTTGTCTGCCTCAGTATGTCAGGCTTTTTTCCTCATAAAACATCAAACTGATAGGAAATGGACTGTTTTCTGAGGAGGCGCAGGCAAACTATGATATAACTATGATTAATATCTGTAAGGGTAGTAGCTGCACTCAGACATTTATTAGTTGTCTTAAGAACTAATGCCACTAGCTGAACTTTGTTTTCTGTCACTTTTTCTACTTACCCAAGCCTTTTCTAATACTACTACGCTAAACAAGTGTTAGCCACTCTTGATCTCAGCTATGATTCTCCATGTTTCTTGCATTCTTTATTACTAGATGTATCACTGTATCTGCAAATAATAGCCTCTGTTTTAGCTTTGGATTATGACAGAGATTAGGAGACAAATCTGCTAATACAATATCAATACAGTGGCTCAAAAGTTGCAACCATACTTGACACTTGGTTGGTTTAATTCTCCTGCTGGTATTGCATTCTGCCAACCAGATTTGGGGGGTGAGGGCTAGTGTGGGAGAAGGTATAAAGGTACCATCCAAAAATAGTCTTGATTAGAAGAGGTTTTTTTCTATGTAATGCCTAATACAGATTACATTTAGTAAATGTAGTAGTATGGAATGAATAAATCACACCAAATAGTTTATTAACACAATCTGTTTTGCAACTCTGAGGAAAGTTAATACAATAAAGCACTTATATGTTTATTTAATTTAAGCATACTGGCAACTATGGGATTACTGATATATTTAAGATTAGGCATGCCCTCATGTGTATTGGTTTTGGACCACATTATTCACGGGCATATATCTTTGAAAGAATTCATAGTTCAACTATATTTATCCATTTGCTTTTATTAAACACTTTGATTCTTGATATGTGAAATATAAGTTGCATTGATTAGCAAGGTATGATGCCATAAATCAAATAATAATATTTTTTTCCTTGATTGGATAAGCATAATAGAAGGTGGGACTATAGAAATCATAGTTTAAGGAGAGATATCAACAAACCTGATAAGAGAAACAGGGCACATCTACAAGAAATGCTGACTTCACAGTAGCTGAAAAATACTGCGTAGTAGCGTGTCACAGCACGGACAGTACTAATATGCTACTGCACAGGATTATTAGGCTACAGTGCAGTAGTGTCACCCAAAAGACTTTCACTGATGCTACTGCACAATAACTCTAGTTATTGTGCAATAATTTAGTACTTGTATTAGCAAGTATACCTTTCATTCTAGTATGGCTGGCCCATGAGGAACTATAAGCTAAACTCAAATATATAAAACTCATTTACCGCTAGTAGATGCATATATGAATGGGATACCTTTAAAATGATTATATTTTTTGAGTAATCTGCACCCTCTTACATTTTTATTATATTTCCCTCATACTGCTCTCCTCCCTTTTTACTGACTTACAGCTCAAGCCCACAAAAACTAAGGGCTGGATTCAATACCACCATAATCCAACATTTAGTTGCCACTGGCATTCACAAATTTTATTAGCAAATACAAATAAATGCACAGTAACAACTGCACAGTAGCATCTCATGTAGATTTACCCACAGGGGACATTTTTAATCTTTACAGCGTGATTCTCAACTAGAGTGCTGCTGCACAGTGGGATGCCTTGATATCCTTTTAAGGAGGCCAAAATGTTGCCCTGAGGGGTCAGGCCAATGCTCAGGATCTCAATATTGTGCTGTTAGACAGGAGGGTGTGGTGTACAACTGCACATACACACATAAAATCAATTAAGCACACACTCACTAGGTTCATACACCCCTATTAGGCATACACACTCACACTACCAGCTCAGGCACATACAGTATATACCTCAAAAGTTATGCCCAAATCACTAATTCATCTATCATGCACACAATGCCATACACACACACACACACACACACACACACACACACTCTCTCTCTCTCTCACACTAGTAACTCAGATACACACATGTTCAAAATAATTAGTTTGGGTTCACACACACTACACACACAAATTTAGACAGAATCAGTTACCAACACCTGCACATTCAATACACATATGTGGATTACTAGTTCATATACCACACACATACACACACAATGATATATATATATGTGTATTCATTAATTTACACACATACCACCCACCTATACCTACACACAAGTGAGTTCCTAAGTTGTGTATTGTGATGTGTGTGTATGTATGTATATGCTTGGTATACTTTGGATACCTGGGGAAAGGTTAGGTAAGAAAGTAGACGTGTAGGGAGTTAAAGTTACCAAGACCAGGATTAGAACCGGTAGACTACAGGGGCCTGGGCTGAAGAATTGGGGATCAGAGGTAACTTTAGGTTAATTAATCTTAAATGATTAAAAGACAATGCCCAAAGCCTGCAGAACAGGGAAGCATGCTGCACAAAATCTGGGACTGGAGCCAGAGCTATGAGGGAGCTGAAAAGGTAGATGGGGAGGGGAAAAATGGGACTAAGGGAAAGTGTGGGTGTTAAAGAGGGGCTCTGGGTGTGGGGAGCCAGAGGATGGCTCTGGGGCAGCTAAAAAAGTTGCAGAGAGCAGCAGTAGGTGCTGGAAGTTAGAGAGAACTGTAGGACAGCTAATTGGAGCTGGGATGCTGCAGGAGGTGGGGGCAGAGATTTCAAAAGGTGCAGGGGGGAACACTGA
>NW_017728906.1:122454328-122470695 GCF_001723895.1 Crocodylus porosus | reverse complement strand
GCCTAAACCATACAATATCCATATGAAACGATAAAAATCAATATAAAATGATAATAATACAATATACAATAGTAAAAATTAATACAAACCTAATCATTATACAATATAAAACAGTGGATATCCAAAACCAAAACTTGCTACCAAAATAAAAATGTTTAAAGCTTATCCTAAGTTTGAGCTCACTTATACTTATCTATAGGGAATAGAAAGGAAGAGAAAAAGTCAGAAATGGTTGGGGAAGGAGAGGGAATTCAATTAAAAAAAAAAAAGAAACTGGGGGTTTTGCTATGCTATGCAATGTAACCACTGTTACCACTGGTGTTCAAACGTGATTCACAAGATAAACCTAGAGATTCAAATGGGAATCTGTAATTCTTTGCAAAAGAACAACTGCTATTATTTTTCTGTGACAAAAAACAAGTGAAAACCAAGAGCTGGCAGTTCCCAAGGGATGCTTTGAGTTAAATAAGGGTTCCTTAAACCTAACAAGGGGTATATTGAGGGTAAAAAGTTTAAGAATCACTACCTGTCATTTTTCACAAGAGTTGAAGAGCCAATGGGGTGGATAGTTTGGGAATAAAATCAGTATTAATCTGAATGAACTTCATTTATACTCAAAGGTGCTCTGCTCCTTACTATTTTGAGTCCTTTCCACTTTGACTAATCTCATTTTAGATCCTCGTTATCATTAATTGTCTGCCTTCTACTTCTTCTCTTGTGTTTGTGGGGGAGGAACAGGGTATTGCCTCATATATGAATGGGATATATTTAAAAAAATTATATTTTTGGAGTAACCTGCACCCTTTTTACTGATGTATGTACAGCTCGAGCCCATATAAACTAAGGACTAGATTCAGTAGCACTGTAATCCAACATTTAGTTGCCACTGAAGTTCATAAAATCGTAAAGCTACTGTCCATGCTGAGAATTTATGGTATCTTAACTAAGCTGAGCAATTCAGTACCTATGTCACATGTTCAGCCAGTTGGATGGGTAAGCACTGAGCACACCTAACACATACCTGTAGCAGTAAGTTTAAGAAAAACGTACAATCACAGCTACATTAATTCAAAATACGGCTAGAAGAGGAACCCTACCCACATTCATGTTATACCCTAGTGGTTAAAGTACTCTCGCTGGGGATGAGAGACATGAACTCCACTAGCAGATTGAAGAACAGAGCAAGGAAGTGTGCCTCCCAGATTGGATGTGCCATGCCTGTACAATGAGCTCTGAGCTCACCACCTGGTGAGCTCATCAGGTAGGCTTTTGCTGGAACTCATTTTTTGTAGTGTGTGATGATCAGGGATCCTAGTTTTTTCTGATAAAAAGAAAAATCCCCAATTTTTGGATTAAAAAAACACCCAAAATCCACATTTTTCTGTGATTCGAATGAAACACCACTAAATGTATAGATATATATTAGTGGTGTTTGATTTTAATCATGGAAAAATGTGGATTTGGGGCTTCTTTTTTAATGTTAACATTGGGAAGTCTTTTATTAGAGAAAATCAGGAGCCCTGGTGATGATCCTCCAACTACTTAGCTAGGGATCATCTTTAAATTATAGCTTCTATCATCAGATGCATGACCAGTAGGGTCTAAGCTCACCAGTTGATCACTGTAGGTCTGGCCTAAGCTTATATTTTTGAATGGCTTTAGAGCCCAGGAAGTGAATGCTGCTGTCATTTGCACTTCCCCTGTCCCCCTCTCTCCACTGAATTCAGCAGCAGGGGATAGGAGGGTGCAAGCAGTGCTGTGGCAAAATCAAGGGCTCCAACCAGACCCTGTGCCCAGATCTCATGTGTAGCATAACCAAAGGTGCGGGTAACCAAGTTACTACATTCCCTATGGATCTGCTGAATTCTTTGCCCTGCTTCCCCCGAGGTTGTTAAAAACCCACATATCTCCAACAATGTATCCTGACTACCAGACAAGAGAATAGATTATGGTGGGGAGTGCTTTCCAGTTTTCCAGCTGAAGTTGTGTCCTTCAACACAATGGCTGCATCTACACAGATGCTGACTGCACAGTTGTTACTGCGCAGTTATTTAGTACTTGTGTAGTGTTTGTTTGAATAAAGTTTTAGCAATATGCAAGGCCAGAACATGTTAGCTTAAATGGCTTGGCATTTGAATAGGTTATGTTTAGATTAAGTAGTAACAGCATTATATTGATAGTAGTGCATGTGTGTGTGCGTGTGCGTGTGTATGTACACACATGCGCGCACACACACACACACACACACATATATAATATGTAATCATTTATATATGTAATCAAACTATGTTATGAACTTTAAGGATAGTAGTATGATTGATTGAATGAATGAAGAGTTTATGGAATGTTTAAAGTGTGCCTGTGTAAGCAAGAGGAGGTTTGCTAAGGTGCTGAATATGCAAGTTACCAGACAAAGAAATGCTAGATGGATGGCTGAAGAACCAGTCTGTGACCAGGTGCAGAGGAGATAGGCTAAGCAACAGGATAAAAGAGGAATTCTGCATGTCCTGCAATTTTGCCTAAACAACTTCCAAGGCTGGAAGACTGACTTTTATGACAGGAGCTACCTCGAGCTGAGATAAAAAGAATGATGAGAAACATCTGGATAGAGATGCAAAAATACCTCGACTTTGAACAAAGACTTGAAATCCCTATAAAAATAGGATGCAGCAATGCCAAAGTGGGGAATTCACATTCTGCAATGTTCACTGGAGCACAGGCACATCTATTCACCCCCGTTCTCATCACCCTCATGAGCCTGGGCTGGCCACTCATTGCTAACACTGAGCTGGTAACTATAACATCTCCATAGAGTGTGTTAGTCTGTGTGTGTTTGTCTGTGTGAATAGTGAGTCTGTTTGTCTTCAAGTTTGTCTCTGTGAAGTGTTTGTATGTTATTGTTTTATGTAATCAATAAATGTGGTGTTTGGCTTATCCCCCTCATAAGATGTTGTTTGTGATTTGAGCAGTTGGCAATTTGTGTAGCACTTGCATAACCAAGTATTAAATGACTGAGCAGTAACTAGCATTAATGAGCAGTAACATCCAACACAGTTTTTAGGTGATGCTGTCAGTGCAGTAGCTTGTTATTATTGTGCAGTAGCATCACATCATGGTTTGTGCCCCACAACACTACTGCGGAGTCTTTACAAGCTACTGCACAGTAAGCTCCCCATGTAGATGTGGTCATGCTCAGTGAAAAATGCATAAGCAACCTTGAAAGATGAGACCAGACCCTAGGACTCTTTCCTCCCAAGTAAGTGTCCACACCACTGGGCTTCATTCATACTGCCTCATTCTCTGACTTACTGTTGCCATGAATCTTGCATTTCTTTCTGCACAGTGACATAGCTTCAACTACAGGTATGGACAATGCCCCTACCCCAACACACACACACACACACACAACCTCTAAGTGGGTGATGAGAAAATTGTGCTTTGAAGAGTGTATATAGGTATGCCTGTTGTCAGCAGGGATCTTAGTTTTGTCTGATAAAAAAAAAAATCCCCAATTATCTTATTAAAAAAAGTAACCCACACATTTTTCCATGATTACAATGAAACACTGATAATATATAGATATATAGCAGTGTGGTGTTTCATTTTAATCATGGAAAAAATGTGGATTTGGGGTTACTTTTTTAAATAAGAAAACGGGATTATTTTTTTTATCAGAGAAAACCAGGATCCCTGATCATCAGGCATCCAACTCTTGTTTCTGAGTGCATCTACATTTTTTTGTGGCTTTCAAGTCTTAGCATTAGTCCTGAAGTTTTGAATTCCACTAGATTTCAGAGTGCCAACAAATGAATGTTCTAACACAACTTTTGAGGGGAAAAAAGATTCTTCTTGTAAATTTAAGCCTCAGTGGAAGTGTCTACATGAAACGGTATGTTGTTGTAGCAATGTGCATTGGCAGGCAAAAACCATGATGTTGCAGCTATATCACCATATAGACATTCTTCTTTGCTACAGTGCATTGCTACAGCAACTTAGTGACTAAAAATAATCATGTGCTACCAGAATGACACAGTAACAGCTGTTACTGCACCATCGTTTAGTACCTCCTGAAGGACGTACTAGATGATACTCAGTAATAACAATGCTGTAGGGACATGTGTAGATGTGCCTAGTGTCTTACCCAAATATTGCTCCACTTTAATGAAAATATTTTTTTATGGAAGTACAGTTTGTGGTGCCCCCTACTTGTCACCAGTGCACACAGCAATAAAGAATGTCTACCACAAGGGAAAGTGAACCAGCTATTCTGGATATTTGTTGCTCTTTTATGATCTAAAGTTTAAAGATTATGGCACAAAAAATGTGTGAGAATTTGGTTACTATTTTTCTTGTAAGTTTAGACAATTAGTCTTTATAATCTCTGCCTTTTATCAGGCTTTAGTTTTCTGAATTTAAAATGACCATGCATGGAACTTAAAAAAAAAAATGTATGAAGTCTTCAAGGTCAGAAAAAAATACAGCATATATTCCTTTTATAGATTACATGTCTTGATTTCCATTTAGTCTGATTGGTGATATTAACTCTTGATATTTTAATATAATAAAAAAGGAAAATGACTAAGCAGGACATGTAAAGCATAGAGAAGAATTTATGATGACTCGTAGACCAGGCATGTATTTGTTATGTTCCAGTTTTAATTAATTTCCTAGAGTGCAAGCCTGCATATTTCATAATAGGTTATTTTATTATTCATTGTTTTAGAGTTAGTACCATACATTACAGTAGTTAATCCCTTGCCACTTTTAAAATGAGATTTCAGTTCATAACTAGGTCAGCATACTGCCCTAGTATGGTAAAATGGACTTTAGTAGTTCAGGTCGATTCCACACTAATAAAATTTTGAATTACTGTAAATTTATAATGTTACCTAAAGTTTAATCTGAATTAAACTATAGTGTGTGAAAATTTCGCTTTTCACTTAGCACAAGGAACTTGGGTAAGTCTTGGGTAAGCCTCTGTGAACAAACATAATTATATACAGTGATGTAAATTTTCAAATCATGGAAGATACAATTTGAGTTCCACTGTGTATATAAGTCACAGCCTGGGTAAGGTGATGGTGCAAAAGCTTCTTGAACCCCTAGAAGCAAAATTATAGTGTGAGCTCGCACACTGGAGGTTCCTGCCAATTGCTGCACTTGTTGTCCTGTGGGATCAGGCCAATGCTCAGGATCACAATATTGCACTGTTAGGCAGGAGGGCATGGTGTACAATTACACATGCACATACTCAGATCAATTAGGTTCATACACACATACACACTAGGTGCATTCACTCACACGCTACCAGCTCAGGCACACACACACATCTAAAATTACCAGACTAGGAACATATACACCTATTACCAACTCAAATTCATACACACTATACACACTGAAAATTAGACAACCATCAGTTGTCAATACCCACTCACTCAGTACACATACACAGATCACTAATTCATATATCACACACACAATGTCATATGTGTATATTCACCAGTTCACACACAAACCATGCACCTAGACATACACACAGGTGAGTTCCTAACTTGGGTGGTGTGGCTTGTATTTGTGTGCTTAGGGTATTTGGGATACCTAGGGTGTTTGGTGACTATGGGAGGGGGAATAAAGGGTAAAAGATCTCCAGAAGGAGGGGAAGGAGGGAAACGGATGGGGGTTAAAATGAGACAGTGAAAGTGCCAGGAGTGAAAGTTGCTGGGGCCATGATTAGAACCGTCAGACTGGAGGGGAGCTGGGGTTACTTAAGGGTGGGGAATGCAAGGGAGAAAACCCAGTGGCAAGGTGGAGACAGCCAGGAAAGAGAGAGAGGCAGAAACCTGGGAGCTTGGGGCTGGAAACTGAGGCAGACAGCTGAGAGATTGGGGTTGAGAACTGAGGCAGACAGCTGGGAGATCAGGGGCCAGATAAGTGGTGGCAAGGGAGAGACAGTCAGGAAACAGACAAAAACCCAACTCGGGGTTTCAAAATAACAGGTTTATTAAGCAGACAACATACTACACAGCTCCATGAAGTTATTGGTTCCTACACACACACACACATACACACAAGCACTCACAATGATAGCAGGAGAAAGAGACTCAGTGGAAGGGTTGGAGTCCAGGTAGGAAAGAGAAACAGAGGTTAAAGAGATGGTGGGGGTGATAGCTACCTATCCAGACTGGAAGGGGGTCCTCGATGGCCAGTCGGGATCTTTGTCCATCAGGTTTTGTCCAGAGCGGGGGTTGCTGGCAGGGCCTCTGGGTTGATAGGCAGCATGACATGGAGCATGTATGGTCCAGGTGAAGATGGTGTCCCCACTGGGTTTGTCTTCACTGCCCCCTTTTATAGGGGCAGACCTTCTGTGACCCCAGTGGCAGGGGACCTGCCCAGGCAAGGGCCAGCCCCTGCTGCACTGAGCAGATGCATTCCAGATCAGGACATGCAGTTTCAGGTGTCAATGCAGGGTGATGGTTTGGTCATTCAGAGGGAGCTATTTTTAGACCTACTGCCATTCTCGCTCAAGCACCCTCATTCACCCCCATTCATTCATGGACCAAGTTGCATAGGATGAGTAGGTATAAGTCACCCAGTTACAACAGAGTTACCGTAAGGTATGCCTGAGCAGGGCCACAAGGTGGAGACTTAACAAAAAAAATGGAAACTTGACATGACTTATGCTAACTTACATACATAGGCCTAAATCATATAGTATCAGTAAAACGGTAATATAAAACAGTAAAAATCAATATAAACATAATAATTATACAATATAAAACAGTGGGTATCCATAACAGAGCACTTATTTGAAAAGAAGGAGAAACCCCCCCCCCCCCAAAACAGATACAACTTGCTACCAAAATAAAATGCTGAAGCTTATCTTATCTCTTAGCTCACTTATACTTATCTATAGGGAATAGAGAGGGAGAGAAAAAGTCAGAAATGGTTAGGGGAAGGGGAGGGAATTTTTTTTAAATAAATAAAAAAAAGAACAACTGGGGGGTTTGCTACACACTTTTTAATGGAATATACCATATACCTGTTGTATTCTGTAAGTGATGCTTCCAAATTTGTAGAGGGCTAGAGTTTCAGTCTGTCCTTCCCCTATCTTTTTTGAATACTTTTATTAGAGTTAATTTTAGTGGTGATGTACACTCCAGTTACTCCTCTTGATAGAATCTAGTCACACAATGATTAGTACAAATGGGTATTTCCAAATTAACATTGATTGAATACATACATTGGACCCAGCTCTTTAGTTTAGGGGTTTGGCTGCTAGGTACTGAGCCAGAAAGTTTTAAGTTTGAGCCTGGGTCTGGGCCCTGTTCTCCCACTTTTAATGGCCACAAATTGTTAGAGAGAAGGTTTAGGCGACATTACTTTACAGTTAGGGTTGCCAGGCTCTGGAATGGACTCCCAAGGGAGGTGGTGCTCTCTCCTACCTTGGGGGTCTTCAAGAGGAGGCTGGGCAGATATTTGGCTGGGGTTTTATGACCCTGGCATTCATTTCTGCCACGGCAGGGGGTCGGACCTGATGATCTATTTAGGTCCCTTCCGACCCTAAGCACTATGAAACTATGAAACATACATGGGCCTAATACTTCTATGGTTCTGAGCATGACAGTTAAGTGAACCAAGGAAATTGGGAGAAAGCATTGGATGACTAGTAGCATCTTAGTGAAGCTGGCCTGTGTCCACATTAGTAGAGTTGTTTTGCTGGCAGTAGATGAGTTTTACATATTTGAGTTTAGCTTATAGCTCCTTATGGGGCAACCATACTGGAATGAAAGGTATCTATCTACGTGTTAATTGAACTTGAGTTAGGGGCAATATTGGAATTATGACTCTAGCCATTTTTGCACGAAGACAGCTAATTTAGATGACTTATGCACCACTGGGAATGTATGGGGAGTGAATGAATAGAATTATTTTTCATAAGTGTTGAAACAGTTAATGAAAATAAATGGGTTGTTTACAAACTCTTGGCTTTGGGGGAGATTTTCAAAAGCACAGATGGCAGTTAGATGCCTAACTCTTGCTTAAAATCAATGAAATACCACTGCATCTGCTCTGAGAAAAAACTCATGACACTCACCATGCCAACCTGAAAATTCCGTTTACCCAACAAAGACACAACAGCAAAGACATAGACTATATCTTTGAATGAGACACTTAAAGCCTACTACAGTACAACAAGAAAACTTCCAGTAACTTAAATCCAAATTAACTAGCATGTCACACTGGAACTTATAAGACGACAGGGTAGATACGCACCTAATAGCAAAGAGTATAACATCCAAGTTGCATTCACCTACACCAGGGGCAGGCAATTATATTCGGTGGAGGGCTGCTTACTGAGTTTTGTCAAGCCATCGAGGGCCACATGACAAGCAGCCAGGGACAGATAAATATTCATTTTCTTAATTTTTAGAGGCCCCATGCTCCAGATAGAATGTGCCTAGCAGGCCATATCCAGCCAACAAGCTGCATTTTGCCCACCCCGACCTACACGCTACCAACATCATCTATGCCATCACGTCCTTACAGTACTCCTCGGCTGTCTACATTGGACAGACATGGCATGTAAGAACAAATGAATACTGATATGACATAAGCTGTAAAAAGATACAAAAGTCTGTGGCAGAACACTTCAGCCTCCCTGAACACTCTGTTTCTGACTTCAGTATTGCTGTTCTCAGGCAAAACCCCCCAAACAAACAAGTAACGCCTCTCCCCCACCAAAACCCCAGTTTGAACAGGAAATTAGAGGAATCAATGATTTCTTATTGGTCAATCAATGATTTCTCAACTATGTGGTGGATGATTTCAAATCACCCACAAACTGGACTTTGTTAAGTATGGTTTAAACAATGACTATGCATTCTTATTTTATTACCTGGATTAGCTTTTGTGACCCTTTTTGTTCCCATGCTTTTCAGATTCTTTTCTTTGTCCCCCTCCTGCCCCTCTCCCATCTCTCTTACTCTCTGACCCCTCTTGTTTTTTGTATTCTAATTTCTCTCTCCTTTTCATACTTTCTGCATGTCTTTTCACAGCATCTGACAAAGTGAACTTGAGTTCACAGAAGCCTTAGCTCTCTCTCTATATCTTATTAGTTGGTCTATAAAGGTACATATCTGCTGTGCCTTCAGACTAATATGCAAACTGCCTCTCTGTACTTATAAGAAAGGTCATCAAACAGTTCTTGAAAAGAATTGGACCTTAAGGGGAATATTCCTAACCCTCTCCCATATTTTTGACTTTCAGACAACCTCTTAACCTCACCCAATTCTTTATCAGAAGCAAACTTCCTGTTGATGAATGCAAAGTGCTGTACCTTTCCTAAACAGCAAATGAAAACCTTAACAACACATCTTTGCTACCAGTATAATCAACATGTTCCACAATGAAACTATCAGAATCTATGGATCTTACAGTTTTCTGTCACAAAATACAATCTCTTATCCAATACACAGAATGTCATAATAGAAATGATGTAGGTAAAACTAAAAAAACTATTATGTCTGAGAATGAACTCTCAGAATGATGATAAAGGACAAGAAACACCCGATTACCAATGGAAGAACACTTCATGTAGAATAAACACTTCATGTCTGATCTCAAAGTACTTGTACTCAAGGGAAAACTACAAAATACATTCAGAAGTTTGGTCTGAAAACAGTATTTCATAACTTTATTGAATATTAAAACTATGGACTAAACACAGATAATGGTTTTGTGTATCATTACCAGAGATCCTGGTTCTCTCTAATTAAAAAAATCCCCAATTTTCACTTAAAAAAATATAACCTAAAATCCAGATTTTCCCATGATTAAAATGTAACATCACTGTATCTCTCTATATATATTAGTGGTGTTTCATCTTATTCATGGAAAAAAATGTTTATTTTAGGTTACTCATTTAAAACCAAAAATTGGGGATTTTTTTTTAATCAGAGAAAATCCAGGATCTCTGCTCATTACAATTTGCCTGTTCTAGCTACTGACTTTTTTGTACTCAATAAGTAATCTACCACTTTTGAAGGGTCATTTAAAAAATAATAATTAATGTATCATTTTCAATTGGCCTTTCCTTGTTTTACAGTTACTTTCAAAATGTTCTCTCTGCTCCACAGGGTTACAGCCCTCTTCCACTTCTTTAGTTAACTGTTTTCATTTCACAATGATTCTAAACAATAGTCATGTTTGTTTTAAATCGAATATTTAGCTTAGGCTCTAATTCATTCCCAGAGCAAAGGCACTCTGTGCATGAAAGAATAACTAATCATTTCCCCAACTATATGGTTGGTCTAATAAAAGCTATTATCAAAAACTAAAACAACCAATGCCCCCCCAACAAATTCCTTGATGCTTTGAAAATCATTGGGTTTAACTTTGTCTTTAGCTACTTATTGTGAAATGAGTTCTTGCTCACAAAAGCTTATGTACCTCTGATTCAGTTAGTCCAGGCCTGTTCAAATGGTGGTCTGTGGACTGCATGAGACTAATAAGGGGTTAAATTGAAGCCTTTCTGACTGCTCTAACTACAGAAGCAGACAGGGGCTTTAGGCTGCCCCTCCCTCCAGCTTCCTGTCCCTGCCCCTGCCTCTCAGAGCAGCACAGTCTTCAACCCAGGCCACCTAAGTACTACAATACAGCAGAGAAGCTTGTAGCCAGGAAGCTAAGGTTGATCTGGAGGGCTACACAGCTATAACTACCTACCTCTGCTCATTGTGAATTAAGTTGCATGGCATGAGCCCCTCCTGGGATGAATGAAACTTTATGAACAATACTCCCTACTCCCATATTAAATGTCCCCATTGAAGCATAAGTACCCTTTTGTATATGTATTCATTTCAATAGATCACATTGTTTTCAATACTAATGTGGAAAATTTTAGAGCATTTAAACCTAGTGATTTAATCCTATTAAATTCTACAGAATTTTCCATAAGGGGCCCAGCTCTTCCTAGGATCAAATTTAATTCAGCTCTGATATAAGCAGGAACAACATCCATTAATTTCAGTTAGAGTTACTCTTTTTCTAAATATGTCCCTTAATCATGTAATATTTCAAATTAAATGGAGCAGAACTTGGTGACAAAGGATTTGGCCAGTCCCCCAAGCCCCTTGTTAGCAGAAGGTTTTAAGGAGTTCTTCTGCAAATTGTGTTCTTCCAGTGTAGACAATGCCTGTGTATGAAGGATGCTTACAAGACAATATGAATAACTCTTCAGAGAAATTTCATATTTATTAATCTGCTTTCCCTGCTTATGGGGAAATTAAAATGAGTTCAACAGAGGAAAATCCCTCATGGCATGTTATTATTCTCTACCAATAAAAAAGAAAACATACACACACTCCTAACCAACCTCCTTTACATCCCATTTACTCTAGAAATCAAAGACAAAACACCAGTTAGACGGAGTGTTTGCAATGATATTTTTGTGTGTTAAAAAACATTTTTATATATGCCTTTCATAATGCTGTGTTTGCAGTTCAGTAAACGTACAGCTTAAGCAAAATAACTGTGTCAGCAGTTGATTGCAGATCAATATTTTCACAGTACTGCTGAGTGCTGAATTAAGACAGTTCTCTGTTTTAAAGACAAATAATGTTGATGACTGGAAAAAAAACCCTGAATTTATTCAGGAGAGAGTTCAGTTTTGGCCATAGCTGAAATCCATGCACCATGTGTCATGCAGTGATTGCATTTTACCCTTTCCATTGCTAAACAATAAAATTAAAGCTTCAAAACATACACACTCCCAATTCTGCCATTTTCAGTGAAGCCCTCTTAACTGGGGAGTTCAGACTGCTCGGAGATTTACCATATGAACTATAAACTAATTTCTAAATAGCTAAAAGAGAATATGAAACCTAAAATTAGAGTTTCATCTTAAATTAAAAACTCATGTGCTAGCAGATGGCATACATTTAGCAGTAGGCTTTTCTTGAAATGTATTCAAAATCCTTTTTGTAAACAAAAATATCCTATTTGATCAATTAGAATAAAAATCCAAACACGACCATGCATGCAAATAAGAAGTTGCTGTAGAAAGCAATAAAATTCAGTGCTTACATACTACTAATCATAGCAGTTTTAAAAGAAAGACTTTAGACTTTTTCATTCCTAATTACATGTATAATAAATGCTATGTAATTATACTGAATGAAGTAACAAGATATATTTCTATATGGGTAAGACTGTGACAGGGAATTAAGGTAGCTTTATATCATCATTTGTATCCACCCTGGTCTTCAGCAGGCTCACCACTACCATAGTTCCCCCAAAGCAACATCATGCAGTTGCCAGTTAGAGGGATGGTGGGTGAGTCATTCAGTGAGTAGTGCAAGGTGAAGTGATCCATACAATCATTAATGGGATTGGAGGTGCTGTATGAGATGACCTCCCTGTGAAATATATGATCCACACAAAGGAAAGTTTGAGAAGCTCTGCTATAAACTGTGTAGATTTTCTTTCAGAATAATCCCTAACACCACTCAGGGGAAATAATAAGATGGCATGGAGAAGTACTTTCACAGCAAGCCTGCTGCGTCTGCTACAATACTCTTTTAACAAGATAATGTTTCCCCAGCACTACACAGAACAAAGTTGAAGCTATTTTCAGTGAACCATTACTGTTGTTCTAATACACTTGTATTATAACCGTGATGTAGTGTGAGTCTTAGGACTCAAATTATAGCAATGCATTGTGGGAGATGAAGTTCATTGGGGGAGCCTGGCTTATACAGTGGAATGGGGACATAAGTCATAAGGCACTATAGTTTGCACCCAGAAAAGGAGAAACCTTTCATGCTGCAGAAACAAGGAAGTTCTCTTCACTTTCTTCTGAAGCTAAGAGGAGCAATTTGGATAGATAATAGACAGGAATCAGAACAACCAGAGTTATTTTTACAAAAGTGAGTGGAAAAAGAAGCAGAAAGAGCACAGAAGCTCAGAGAAGCTCTGCTTCTTCATGTCTCCCCTCTTCCCATCTGACTCTTCCCCATTTCTGTCTTTGGGCATATCCAGACAAGCAACCCCTTTGAGATGCTGCAAGACAAACATGTGGGAACAAAAAAACATTCCCTGTACTGCATATTTGCAGTGCTGGGGCAAAATTATAAAAAAAAAATATGTGCCTCAGAACAGCAGGGCAAAGCATGATCCTGGATCATGCCTGGAGGAAGCATGGGAGTTGGCCCTCCAGGAGAGTTGCTCTGGTTTCTGGCCAGAGCATCTCTCTGGTGCTCCTGCTGCCCCCAGCACTGTCAAAGGTAAGTTAGGGATACGGGGTGGGGGTAGTTATGGGTATGGATGAGCATGTGTGGGTGTGAGTGGTATGGGGATGTCAGTACTGGATGGGGATGTCAGGGCTATAAGGAGTAGCAGGGGATGTTGGTGTGGTGTCAGGAGTGGAGGGATTGTTGGGGGCTATGGGGAGTGGAGAGGGATGTCAGGGGGTATGGGCATCAGTGGAGGTGGATGTCCCATTGGGTGGGTTCATGGAGGGGCTCTACTGGGGACTGCCACATGCCTGCCCCCCCACTCAGCCCCTGGGACACTAGTGGCAGCATGGCTGTGGCTCTGCTGCAGGCACAGTGGGCCACAGTGCAGTGTTATGAGACCTGGACTCTGTACATGCTGAACAGACCTGGCCCAGCCTGCTAGTGCATGGCCTTGGATGGGCTGGGCAGGGCTGGGTCCATTCAGAATGTACAGAGCCCGGGTCACAGCACCACACTGCCAATCACTTGCCTGCAGTAGAGTGACAGCCCCACCCAGCTCCATTTTGGGGGGCAGGTGTATGGGTGCAAGCAGCCCCAGTGCCAGCTGGGCCTGGCTTGGCTCAGCGCATGGTCCCTGCATGCTGTGCCAGGTCCTGCTGCCTTGGAATCAGCCTGGCCTGGTGGTATGAGTCACCCCAGTGCTGCCAAGACCCAGCTTGGCACAACACACAGTCCTCATGAGTGGAACCCCCAAGTGACACCTGTGAGTGGTGCTGGTCCCTAATGAGTGGCACATGCAACACCAGGTCTGAGCTGCTAGGGGTCACACTGCACCATGGCAGGGGGGGAGCTAGCAGCAGTGGGCTCTGAATGCCCTACTCCCACTTCTGCTGCAGGTTGTAAGTTGTGGGCCCTGCGTGGGTAGGCTGTGGCCCTGCAGGATGCCTGGGATCCTCCGGGGGGGGGGCTGTGGACCTCCAGTGTGTACTTGGGACCCTGCGGGGGGGACAGCCCATGTGCTGTGCAAAGGGGCTGCACTATGTGGGGGCCGGGGGACAAACCCCTCCTGAGCATCCTCCTTAAAGTTCCCTCCATACCCACACTCCCCTCACAATCACCCCACACCTAGCCACACATCAGCTTGCAACCCCTCACATCCTTCCACACCCATCCAGACACCCACCTGCCTTCCCCCACACCTCTTTCCACCTCCTCCTGAAAACTCCACATCCCCCCTTGACACACCCATCATGTGAGAATAAAACTACAAGCACACATCAATGCATATAGATATTTAGAATGTGTTTTATTATTATGATAGAGACACTGTTCGGCTTGCATATTGCTTTAACACTGTAAATATATCAATAAAATATTGCCCAACTGTTCTCTCTCCCTCTCTCTCTATCTGTATATATCTATAGATATAGATATGGATATGGATATGGATATAGATATGGATATAGATATAGATATATAGTGGTCTTTTGTTATAATTGTGGAAGAACATGGAATTTGGGGTATTTTAAAAAATGGGTTTGGGATGCTGCTGAAGCAGTCCAGCTGAAACAAGGGGCTAGTGTCCCCAGGTACCACTTGGCCAAGCTCCAGAAGCTGCTGTCTGTTTGTATCTTCCAGCTAACTAATAGCCTCTTTGTGGGGCCAAAGGGTGAAATATACAACTAATTTATTGGGACTACAAAAGCAAAAACAGGATAGGAGTAATGTCTTGGTCAAAGGGTCAAAATGTAAAAATAAGTTCTCCAGAGGGGGATACCGAGCAGACCCCCCAGGCCACATCCACTGGTCCTCAAAGGCATCCAAGGAACTGGTAGATGCCACCCACTGGTGATCTGTCCAAAAATGTGCTCAGCCAAGTGAAAAGAAAACACCCACTGGGGTGCCAGAGCCACACCCTCACTGAGCAGGTCCTGCCACTTGGTGTATGGGTGGGACACGAGGGTGACATGTTGGATTGTATGGTACATGAGTGTGTAGAGGTGGTGGTGATGGGCGGTGGAAAAACAGGCCAGTCTGGTGTCCTCCAGCCAGCTCAGGTGGTGGAGTGGGGAGTGCCATGAGGCTGGATGAGATGCTGGCCCCACTACAAACTCCAGTGGGCTGGAGGATATGGGCAGATGGGGACCACCACTGCACAGGATCTGATTAACAAAGACAAGGGCATCGGGAGGTAGCACAGCTTTTCACCACCTGGACTGGATAGACCCATGTGCCAGGCCAGCACACCCATTTCTGCCCTGCCTAGTCTAAGAGGTCTCCAATATGCATGACACCAGCCAGGATCAACCTCTGTCACAACTGGGGCACCTCTGCTGTTGGCACCTCCAGCTGGGGGTTGCAGAGGAGGGGCTTGATGAGCAGGTCAGCACTCTTGGCAAGTAATGCAAGGGACCTGGAGGCAGACATCAGCCTCTGGGCCCAGAGGAGGTTCTGGTAGAACTCTATCAGCCCTCACAGGTCCCTTGCACAGAAGCCCCGCAGGCTGAGGAGCTGCCAGTTGTATTGGAGCAGAAGCTCTTGAGAAGAAGTAGCCCTGAACTGCTTGCTAGGGAAGCTTTTTATACTGCCACCTGTGCTGGCCCCAGGCTCTAGCTCCCCTTCACTGCAGTTCCAACTGGAGCCAGGCAGGGTTATTTTGCCCCCAGTGGCACAATTTACCCCACACCAAAATGCATGTCCGGTCACGTGTGCTGAGGCAAAGAATCCTGGCTCAAATTTGCACCGCTTCTATTTGAGCTGGTGCAAGTGCAAGTGCCTGTATATGTGTATGCGCCCTCTAATATTACAACACCACAACTGTAAAAATGGAGAAGAGAGCATGCCTTGCAGCTTTCCTCCTATACTTCCTCAGATCTGGAAGTGAGTGAAGAAGCTTCACAATATAGGAAGTGCAGTTGTGCTAGGGGAATGGGGCAGATGGGGATGATGAAGGTGCATAAAGATGGAAGCAGATTTTTGTGTGGCTTGGTAAATGGTGTTGCTTGGAATAAATAGGGTAAATGCAGGGTTTGAAGGACACAAAGAGCTCACCAGAGCGCCCCAAGGGATGACGAGGTCGAACGGTCACAAACTCCTGCAAGACCATTTCAGGCTGGACATAAGGAAGAATTTCTT
>NW_017728906.1:122433482-122454228 GCF_001723895.1 Crocodylus porosus | reverse complement strand
ATGATCTCCCGAGGTCCCTTCCAGCCCTAATGTCTATGAAATCTATTAAATCAAAGCTAATATATATGTGCTGTGGTCAGGGATGTACTGCTACTGACTAATTGGTAGTGTTCACATGCTGGGAGTTGGCAGGGAGAGATTAAATATCCAAAAACTTTTTTTAGTCTTAAAACCTCATAATTTGGTGACAGTTTTTTTTGGGGGGAGGGGTTGTTGGATGATTGACAGGGCTTCAGCATTAAGGGATTCTGTAACTACTTCCTCAAAGGAAGCAAGGGAAGAAAGAAAGGAACAATGGTAGAGATGATGGAACATGTTGGTTTTGTAGAAACACTGTGAGATCTAGGGAGGCAAATAGAAGTGGGAGGGGAAGACATAGCCAAGGGGAAGGAGGGAAAAAGAGGAGAAAAGAGAAAGCAAAGACTCTGAATTCATAAAAGGAAAGTTTTTTTCTCACCCTGTCTGTACAAACCTTCTTATGTATACCACAACCTGACTTCCATTAAAACCATAGTCCATGTACTCTCCTACTGTGGGACCAATCCTACTGTTACTTTCAAAATTCAATTGTCTTAAAGTATATATTTTAAAACATAAATAGTGTCTTGCATTCTATTATTGATGTTGAGATCTATTCATATTCAGGCAACAGAATCTTTCAGATGGACCATTTTGGGGCTCTAAAATAGCCACTTAAAGTTTTGGAAAAAAGTCAGTGTAGGTTTAATTTTTCTCTCTAGAAAGAATGAGGAGAAGTGGGTTTCCTCTCAATACTAACTCTTTACCACAAAGTCAAAAACTTAAAATAACAGAATACATGTAGTGGATCTATTTAAAGAAAGCAATTTTTTGTCCATAGTCCAAGTCATATCTAGGAATGAACCAGTATCTTGATTAGTGCTAGTGGTGCAATAATAGCTCTACTTTAATAAAACAGACTATGAAGAACAGTGCTGAGGATTTTTGTAACAGATAAATGTTCAGGGACCATATTTTGAATTATATTCTGCTTTAAAACAGTGAGAAATTGAAGGTAGAAACCTATTTATTTACCAGTTTAACAACAGACTAAGATAAACACTGCCCTGGAGAAAATCAGAATCTTATCTTATTTTCAGTACTTCAGCAGAACTACATTTTGTGATAAACTAAAAAAAGGATGGGTAGCTGATACTTGAATTTATTTGATTTCTTTTAAGAATAATGGTGGGATATAATGCACTGTAATGCACATTATTCATTGTTTAATTGTATTGTATAATTATACAGTGGCATATAGTTTTCGATGGATGCATATGCAAGGAAATTATCATCAGGAGCATCCCCAAATATAAGTAATGGAGTCAGCACCTACTAATGTATTAACTAATTTCAAAGCAGAAGACAAGGATAACTTACTGCTAATGTTAAATTTAACCAATAAATTGAAAATATAGGAGATTCCAAAAGATTTAAAGGCTGTCAGCCTAATTCCAACCTTTAAATAGCTTTAAAAGAGATGGCCCTGGAGGCCATAAACCACAACTGACATGATGTCAGTTCCAGGGCAAATAATGAAATGGTTCATTTAAAATTATATAAACAATGAATTAAAAGTTAGAAATTCAATTATTCACAATCAATATAATGCTGGGATGGGCAATTATTTCAGGTGGAGGGCTGCTTATTGAGTTTTGGCAAGCTATTGAGGGCCACATGACAGGCAGCCAGGGGCAGATAAATCTAATTTATTTACAGGCCCTGTAGGCCACACAGAATGGCCTGGAAGGCCAAATCTTGTCCACAAGCTGCATTTTGCCCACCCCGATATAATGTCAAACAAGCTTTTTTTCTTTTCTTTTTTAAAATCACATAGAAAATGTGGCCAGATATCTTTCTAGCTGACATACTGTATTCCACATTGGGTGCATCTACACATGCATGTGAGTGAATTGTAGTTTCTTGCTTTGAATCTGCATTGAGTAAATTGGATCTCACTGTATATATTCCCCACACTCACCTGCCATGCTTTGATGGTAAAAAGGTTCAGAAGGATGGATGTTCTGGCTTGACAATCCATCTGGTCTCCTCCCAGATCTTCTGCAGGGCTCCAACCTTCCCTTTAACCTGCCCCTTTCTTCTCAGGTGGTTGGTCACTGTGCTCCATGGGTGTTGGACAGAACTTTTCTGGGTCTTTCTCTCTCTGTCTTTTGCTCCCAGGAGTTGGTTCTATCTCTTCATCCATTCAATCACTCTAGGAATACATTCCTCAAATCATACATGCATTATTCCTACAAGGTCCCTTGGACCCAAGGACCCTGAGGCTGCTCCGCCTGGGCTCAGACTGCTGCAGTCCCAGGTGCATGTGTAAATGCTGGGCCCAGGAGCAGCCGATTCTGGTATAAACTGCACTGAAGTTTATTGCATCAGAGTAATATCATTTTTAGATGCACCCATTCTGAGAGATTTTCTAGCCATCTAAGTAACAACGGGTGTCTCTACATGTGCTATTAAAGCAAAATGCTAAACTCCAGCACACTTTGCACCAGAGTCAGCTGCTTCCAGGTGTAGCATCTGCATGTATGCCCAGGATTACAGCACTTTGAGCCAGGGGAGAGCAGCCCTGGGCTGGCAGGGGAAATGAAGGGTCAGCCCCAGCTCCAGGTGGTGCCATTGTCAGGGACAGTACTATCTTATTGTGGAGTTACTTATTTTACAGCACCCTAGTACCAGTGCATATGTAGACTGTGACACTTTACAGTGGAACTAATTAGTCAACTTCACAGTAAAGCCAGGGATGTCTTCGAATATTTGGTTAATCACTTGGTGCCTAACAGAGGGATCCTATTCTTTATGCTAAAGTTTATATTGAAATATGCCCTCTGTGTGTGAAGCACTTTTTGTCTCCCTCCATGCCACCATATTCCTGTGTTAGATCCCATTCTCATTGCCAACTGCTATGTCCTGACATGACAAATACTAGCAAAAAATCCTTTAGAGAAGAATGTTATATAAATATGCTGTTTTAAAATCATTGTGTAACATAGGCAAGAAATGATAAAAGGAAAAAATGACAGATATACACAATGAACCAATAAATCATAGCATTTTAAAAAGAAAATAATAGTTTATGAAAAGACATTACATGACAAAGAAGTAACCTAGTTGTGAAAGAGATTAAAGGAGAGAGCACGAGAGACTGTAAAAGCCGAGAAAAAAATGTGATTAATAAAACAGTATGGGAGAGTGAAGGAAGAAGTTGAAAGCATGATTCCATGTTTAGATTCCACAGGGGTCCTCTAAAAAGAAAGAAAAACTGGGGAAAAGGCTACTTTGGTAATAAATAAATTACTTTGGCTCTGATCTCTTTTTTTGATTTATTTATGTGAGAACTTAAGGGTTTTGCTGTTTTGTTAGTGATTTTTGAGACTGTATAAGATATTTATGATGTCATCTGCTGAATGCACACTGTTCAAACGCCAGTGGATTAACAACATGATACAACATGCCACACTGTGGAGATCATCATCTGCTAATATTTTCATCTCTGGCAGGTATATTATTGATTTACTCTAATTACCATTTGTTTCTATTCTATTGGCAATAGTTGTATAAAGAAAAGTGGCCCTAATTCTTATTTACAAGGCTTTTATTAGGAGAGCCTTTAAATTGGATATAGCTATTTATAAAACTCTTTATTTGGTTAAGTGGATGTCAGCTTTCTTTGTATATATGAAAATCAGAGCTTTAATACAAATGGTATTACACCATGACCTTTTTTACAACTCTTACAGTAGCATAATTTTAGATTCCAGCTTAGCCCAAGAAATGAATGGTAACCTGAAGCAATGATAGTTAAATAGTTCATTCTGATTTTAAGGTTCCTACCAGTTCTGACCATAGTCCTTTTTTAAGTAGAGAGACTATTACAGGAACTGTTAAAATCTCTAAAACTAGAAGGAACTTCTTAGTTGTCAGATTTTGCACCATATTCTTCAACAGCATTAGGACTGAAGTAACAATTGTCTTAAATATCTTGCTGTTTTCCATTTTGAGGATGAATTTATCTTAGAGTCAGAAGTAAATAGCCACGTAATAACAACAAGTGTAAGGGGACTATCCTCATTCTTATTGGTCTAAGCATAAGACTGGTAGGCCAGGTTGAATCTAAAATCAAACAAGGGCCTTGAATAATTTCACTTCTCTGCTTCATGCTAACCATTTACTTAAGGCACAGTGAAGATGAAGAACCAAACCTTCCACTGGGCTATACTGCTACCCCCCGCAAATCCCTGTATGGACAAATCCCCTCCAAGGAACCACCATTCCCCCTATTTCCTGCCAACCCCCCACCCCCTGCAGACCTCCTAGCCCCCTGATCCTATCAACTTCTCCCCCTGTGCCAGCTTACTGAGACCATGTTTCTGGTGCCTCCAGGGTGTCTCTGTCCTTGGGCCTCAGGTACCCCAGTTCCTATTCCTTTGTCCATCTCCACCTGCCAGAGCTGTCATGTCCAAAGATTTCCCATCTCTCTGGCCCCTGATTCACTGAATCCTTCATCCCATTCCTCCTGTCCCAAGTCCACCTCTCACTCCCCTTGCTACAGAGGCCCCTCTCCCCCAACATTGCATCTAACATTCCCATCCCTGGGATCCCTATTCCTCTCACCAGTGAGGGAATTGGTGTCACCCTCTCCCACCATATTTGACTCAAGGAGACAGTGTTGTTGCCAGTTGGGCATGTCATAGGTCTCTGCAAAGCACTGTAAGGTCCTGCAAAGCTGTCCAGAACCTTGCTCATGAATTCCCTGATTGGTGCTGGAACTCTGCCAGCTATATTAAGGCATAGGTAGCCTCCACAAAACTTTGAGTGGACATTTTGAGTCCCCTTTCCTGTAGCTAAGTGCATTGGGTATAGTCCTCTGGATGTCTCCCCACCACATCTGAAGTGTTTCTTCATGTTACTGCCTGAGCAATGAGCACCAAAATTCTGTCTGAGACTCAGAGGTGCCAGGGATTGCAGTGTCCCCTCCTTGCTCCTTTGCTGCCTCCCACAGACATTTCTTATGCACTTAGCAGCTGTCCTCGAGCTGCTATTATGCCTTCCACCATCTGCTTTCCATGTACCAGTGTTGTCTCTGAAAATAGTCAGGTAAAACATTGTGCCTGGTGTCCAAGTATGCCTTCTCAATCAGGGAGACTATTGATGTGATACTCAACCCATGATGACTGTCCTGAGTGTAATCTCTGTGTACCATCTTAACTACTGGAATGCAGCCCTGCCACACATTGCCCATGACTTTCATAATGTATTCATCTGCTTACAAATTTCTTGTAGGGAGGTTATTTTGCAGTGTCAGTGAGGAAAATGTCTGGAAACAGAGGGGTTGAGCATTTAGCACAGTGACTGGTAGAGCCAGGACACTTAGTTACCTCACTCCATGAGACTTTCTTCTGGGATCTGAGGCAAGACTGCTTGAATACCACATGCAAACACTGCCAGCCTCTCCAGATGCTTGACCTAGGAAGTGAGATTGACACAGAAGACATCCTTTCTATCTCCTAATGTAATGCAATTCTAGTGGTACTGAGAATTGTGTATTTTTATATATCCCTGATCTGAATGTCCTATCTTTCACCCATCCTCACTGTCCTGTGGAGTGGGGTAGGGCACAGTGCAAAGAATCTCATCACATGTCTTTGTTTCTTACACTTTTCTTGCAGAATTAAATAAGTCTTTTTGGTGAGTCACACAGGGGAAGCAAGTTCCCATGGCTGCCTTGCTTCATAAGAGGCCAGTGGTGAAATCAGGGATCCCAAAGCCTGGATCATAAGGGAGGTTGGGAGGAGGATGGAAAGGGAGCTAGGTTACCTGTGTTCTTTGCCTGGTGGAATTGGGCAGGATGCTGCAGCTCCTAGCTAGATGGGCCTAGCTAGATGTTTGGGATGGGTGGGAAGAGTGGTCAGCTACTCTCAGTAGCTGAGGATAGCCCTGAAAGATAAGGAGACCAGTGTGACTAACACAGATTTATGCTTCCACATGTTGACTGATGACTGATGAACAGGGATCCTGGTTTTCTCTGATAAAAAAATCCCCACTTTTTGGATTAAAATAAGTAACTGATAGATCGATCAATCATCTATCTACCTGTCTGTCTGTCTGTCTTTCTATCTATCTAGATCTATGGGTTACTTATTTTAATCCAAAAAGTGGGGAGATAGATAGATAGATATAGATTTCATAGATGTTAGGGCTGGAAGGGACCTCAAAGATCATCAAGTCCAGCCCCCTGCCCCAGGGACAGTAAGTCAGCTAGGGTCAAAGGACCCCAACACGATAAGCATCCAAGTGTTCTTGAATAAGTCAAGAGTAGGTGCCTGCACCACATCTGGAGGGAGTCTATTCTAGATCTTGGGGGCTCAGACAGTAAAGAATTTTTTTCTTATGTCCAGCATAAAACACTCTTGTAAGAGTTTATGATCATTGGTCCTTGTTTTTCCTTGGGGCACTCTGGTGAAAAGATGTTCTCCCAGATTCTGATGAACACCCCTTGTGTACTTATAGGCCACCAGGTCCCCCCTGAGCCCGTGCTTTTCCAGACTGAACAGCTATAGATATAGATATAGGTATAGATATCTATCTATGCATCTATCTATCTAGAGATAGAGATAGTGGTGTTTCATTTTAATTATGGAAAAATGTAGATTTTGGATTACTTTTTTAAAACCAAACTTTGGGGATTTTTTATCAGAAAAAAACAGGATACAAAATGGCCAAAGTCATAAACTGGATGCCTTTAGTCCATGCATGAAGAATGGAAGAATGGGACAGGAGAGATTCTTCAATAAGAAGAATTAGTATCATGGTGCTTGTGCTTTAAGCAGACAGGGTAGGGTGTATACACTGTCCCCCACATCCTCTATCCTTGCACTGGGACCCCACTTTTGGGGATTTTGCCACAATGACCTGGATACAAATTTTGACCACGGGTATGGTCTGTTGAGACCACTTGCCCCACAGGTGGAGAGGAGTGGGGAGTGGTCCTTGGAAGTTGCTTCTGGAGACAGGCTTCTACAAAAGGTCTGGGGCAGGTGGGACAACAATGTCTTGCTATTTCCCAGCCAAAATGGTCATGAGTGCAGCCCATACTTGGTAATCACCATCCACAGAATGGGTTGCATTTCCCTTGAGATAGGGAAAGACATTCAAAAAGCTGGAGCCTAAATTGATTCAGTCTTTGCAGGTTAGTCTAATCTGCCTAGGTTGAACTGATTTGCAACTGTACAGACATTCTCTCTAGACTGAGGAAATGCTGACACATGTCTGCAGTTGCTCAGGCCAGGCTCCAGGGAGCACTAGAGCACACCTTATGCTTCAGGGAAGGGAGAGCTATATACCAGGACCTACATCCATGCTCACCCACCTACATCCTCACAACCAGAACCTCACCCACCAAGACGCTGAGACGCCATGGGCACCACAACACAACATTTCAGAGCTTATCCCACCCTTCCATCCTGTTCCAGTACCCAACTCTGGGAACAAAACTAAGCTGTTGTGGAAATGAAGGATCTCATCTCATTCTGGGGTTCCCAGGATAACCAGAAGCAGCTCCAAAGTGGACACTAATTGGGAAATGTTCAAGCAGATTTCCAAACAGTGCAGATGTAACAAAATGTCCATTGATAGGAGTCACATCATGCTCTTCTATGAGGAGTCGTCTCACTTCCTTTTAAGCAATAAGGATATTGCCACCCTACACACCTTTGGCACTAGGGAGGAGGAGAAGCAGTCACCAGTAAGAGGCCCCCCCATGGCAGGTGATTCAGGAAGATTCCACAAGATGGGAGGATCCTGAGCTTAGGAGCAGATCCTGAAATTCTGGGGCACAAGGTTCCAGAGGAGTACGATCACTGGTACTAGTCACTGGTGAAACAGGGAAACCAGGGCTGGAGGTGCAAGTGGAGCTTGGCTCAATCTCCTCCCAGGACATAAGTCCATGTGCCCTGCCATGGATGACCCAGGGGACAGCTATGAAGGCACAAACCTAGGACCGGGACTGGGACTAGTGCCATCTTCCTTACAAGCATTTCTGCGATAAGCATCTCTGTGATAAGTATCCACTCTCTTTTCCCTAGTCCCTGACCCTGTTAACTGGGAACATGCATATACCCCAGGACACCATTTCCTGGGTCAGGGCCCTAGATGTTCTGCTCCTGTCCCTCTGACATCTCCTCAGTGGACCTCTCACATATGCCAAGTCCACCAACTAGTCCTCGTGGTCCCACTGTGGGGAGCTGAACAGCACCCATGCTCACCTCTTTGCTGAACCCCAGTGCTGTTTCTCATACTGAGCAGCCAGCACCCACTACTGGAAAATTAAGGCTCAGCCCTGCACTGAGTAGCTATGATAGGGACTCAGACACCAAGGCTAGGAACATTACACATAAACTGATTTAAGTGACCAGAAACTGTTTTAAACCTGTAATAGAACAGACATTCAGTGCATGTAAGCCAGTTTCAAAATTTGTTATTATAAAATTACTCTATTATTATAAATCCAAGTACTTAATTTACATTTAAATTGAAATATATTATGAATATGAATTTATACATGGTATGTATTGTAAATAATATTGTTGTAATTCATTATTAACATTCTACAAAAATCTTAGTAATGCTAAATACTGCATGCTAGTGTTTAACAACTAACATTCATAGAAACAATTCATGTTAGTTGTTAAATACTGGCATGCAGTATTCACTGGTAGTTGTAGTTAACATCCTCTGTCTCTGTGGTGCGGACACCACTGAGATTTCACATTGTGCATCCACTGAATTGTTTGGAATGGTAAGGCAGTATTTTGACAATTTGTAGAGATGTGGAAAATGATCAGAAACAGACTTCCAAAATACAGTCACAGTCAAAAGAATCTGGTACTCTTTGACAAAGTTCATGTAAGCAGTATGTTCCTTGTCAGGCTCTTTCTGTCATCCAGGGATTGATTTCAGTAGCTTAGGGTCAAAAACGCAAAAAAAACACCTGATTGGGATCAAAAATGTTAACAGCACTTAAAAAAAGAGAGGCAGCTGGTTCTTTAAACTACAGTGGTAATGACTGATTGTACTTGTAGTACTGATTCAACTTTGCAGCTATTGCCTGGAACAGTTCTTGTCTCTGCTGGTTTTCACACTGACAGCTTGAAAGTTGTTGTGATGCCAGGTCTTTGACACAACTAAATCAAATCCATCTGCTTGTTGTGTGCTTGGTGGATCGAAGCCTGCTGATGTTCAAGCTACATTATAAGCTCCATGAACCGGATCACATTTTCAGCCGCGAACTTAACTTCATCTTCAATGCTGCTATGTCTTAAGAGATCATTTATTTCAAGCCTGCACTGTGTACCAGGTGTGATTTCAAGCTTCTCACATACAAATTGCTGGTAGTATTTCATATTCTTTGTGTGGTAACCAGGGATCCTGGTTTTCTCTGATAAACCAAAAAACCCCAATCTTTGGAATTAGAAAAGTAACTCAAAATCCATATTTTTCTGTGATCAAAATGAAACACCACTATATATATCAGAGAAAACCAGGATCCCCAGTTATGAGCCTTTGGTCCAGTTGGGGAGCTATTCTTGCTTTTGCTTTCTCTTTCTGCATCCTAGGACACTAATGGTAGCTTCACACCAGTGTAGGCCCAGCTTAGGCTGGCCTTACTAAAGTCTTTCATGCAGTCTTACTGCTTGCCTTCAAGGCCTTCTCTAAATTACCCACCATCTCTCTCACCAATAATATTTCTAGGCCAGGCTCACCCATACAGTATTCTCTCTCCTGGGCCTGGCTAACCTGCACAACAGGCCTGACTGTTTTCTCAGGCCTATCTTGCCTGCAAGGCAAGACTGAACTGAACTCTGGCCATCCAAAGTTTACCCTTGGCAGAGCCACCAAGATGACTTGTATTCAACTGCCTAGCCAAAAGGAGGCATGGTTCTCTTAAAGGTACAGGACCCCTTGCTATGTAATAGCAATAAAGATTCCCAACTACATGCCCCTGCTGGACATGGGTACTCCAGAGACATGTACCTACCAGCAGAAACCTCCCATGAACATCACAGATTCCAGATTCTAGCCACCCTGACTGTGAAGTAGTGCCTCCTGATAGCTAGCCTGAATCTACTCTCAGTCAACTTATGGCTGTTATTCCTAGTTATTCCTAGGAGTGCTTTGGGGAACAGGGTCTTTCCCATTCCCCACTGGTTCTCCTTGGTAAGTTTATAGACAGCCACCAGATCCCCTCTCAGCCTCCTCTTGTGGAGGCTGAACAGGTTCAGGTCCTATAGTCTCCCCTCATAGGGCCTGCCCTGCTGCCACCTGTCCATGCTGTCCACATCCCTCCTGAAGTGCGGCACCCAGAACTGGATGCAGTACTCCAACTGCAGCCTGACTGATGTTGCTTAGACGGGGAGGATCACCTCCTTGGACCTGCTCATGATGCATCTGTGGATGCATGACAAGGTGTTGGCCTTACTGACCGTGTCTCCACATGGGTGGCCCATGTTCATCTTGGACCAAGCCCTGGGGAACCCCACTGCCCACATCGAAAATGACCCATCCACCACCACTCCCTGGGTGCAGCCCTCCAGCCAATTTGTGACCCATCTGACTGTGTAGTCATCAATGCCACAGTCACTTAATTTTTTGATGAGAATGGGGTGAGGGACAGTGTTGAAGGCCTTCTTAAAGTCCAGAAAGACTACGTCCACCATGACACCTGCATATAAAGATTTTGTGACCCGGTCAGAGAAGTCAACCAGGTTGGTCTGACAGGATCTGCCTATAATGAACCCATGTTGGTTGCCCCTAAGCATAATTGCCTCAGCTTGTCCCTCACAGATGTGTTTTTGGATTATTTTCTCAAAAAGCTTCCCCAGGACTGAGGTAACACTAATGGGCCTATAGTTTCCTGGGTCCTCCTTCCTCCCTTTTTTGAAAATGGGGACCACATTGGCCCTTTTCCAATCCTCTGGCACCTCATTAGAGCACCATGAGTGCTCACAGAGCTGTTCCAGGGGTCCTGCAATGGCCTCTGCCAATTACCTCAGCACCCTTGGGTGGAGATCATCTAGACCTGCTGATCTGAAGATGTCTAGTTCCACCAGAAGTTCCCTGACCAGGTCCTATCTGACCCTGGGCCTGACTGTGCCTCTTCTGAGTTCATCTGGGATCCCGGTGGGGGGAATGTTCCAGTCCCTGCTCAGAAATATGAAGGGAAAGAAGTTGTTAAAGAGTTCAGCTTTATCATCTCATGCCATCACCAGATTGCTAAGCATGTCCTTCAGGGGTGTCACATTACCCAGTGCCTTCTTTTTTCTCCCTATGTATTTAAAAAAGGATTTCTTGTTGTCTTTGATCTGGGTCGCTAGTCCCAGTTCTGTCTCCACCTTAGCCTTCCTAACAGCCCCTCTACAGTCTTGAGCAATGGAGGTATAATCCTCCTTCATCATGGCCCCTCCCTTCCATTGAGAATATGCTTCCTTTTTAGCTGTCAGGCGATCCCAAATGCCTTTGGTAGCCATGGGTGCTTTTGAGCACTGTGCGTGAGTGTTGGGTTTTGGGGCTGTGGGATTCTGCCTGAGTCTTGGTGGGTTTTTTGTCCTTAGTTTTTGTGCCTGAATGTAGGTTGTGAGGTATTTAATAATGGGGTCTTGGAGGGTGTGGGGGCACAACTTAGCTCCAGTGCCTGGGGCCATGGAGCATGTGCAGGGGACATAGCTGTCCCCATGTCTATCTGTGGTTTGAAGCTTAGGGTGCAATTGGGCAGCAGGGGCATATTTAGCAAGGGAGGGTCAGGGACCAGAGGTCTCAGAGGGTGATTATCTACTTTAGAAGTCACGCTTGGGTTGGCATCAGAATGTATTCAAAAGATCCAAGCCAAAGCTGGGGATCCTGAGTAAGTGCTTCCTCTGATAAATTCTGTGATAGGCACTTAGTAGTCAGAGCAGACTCTAGTCCTAAATATTTATTTTCACCTTCAAACCTTGGCTTAAGGTACAGATGGAAGAGTAGAATAATTTTTTCTATAATACGCATCACTGACTATCAATTAAAGAGCCTATTTTAGCTTCTTCACGTGGTTTCCAATTAAGCAAATGAGATTACAAAACACATAAAGACCAATTTGCATGGGTCAGTTTTCATTTCAGTCATAGAGACAGAACCGATATAAGAAGGATCTTGAGCGGTGCAGTATATTTTTCTCCCCACAAACTAATTAAATATTGCATTAAAAATAACTTTGTGCAGGGTATGGACACAAGTTATCTTGAAGCACTTGAAATACTGCTCCAATATAAATCTCGTCAAATTTGGAACTGTAATAGACTATGGGGTTTGTAATAGTTTGGGGATAAATGTGTTTATGTTAAAAGGAAGGCAAGGTTTTTTAGTTGGTCTATTTTATTAGACCAACTAAATAGCTGTGGGTGGATATTTGAGTGCTCAAAGTGATGTTGCCACCCACTGTAATTGTCTCTGGACAGCATCTGAATGAAGAGGGAGATAATGGGAAGAAAATTGCTTCTATTTTCTCACTCCCTGAGACAGGGGAAGGGAATGTTTTTCATTAACCCCTTACATGAGTGACTGGTACCTTCTGAATCTGGGGTGGTACCTGCAGAAGCTGCTGATGGCAGCGGCCCTGTCAGGGCGGCACCAGACTTATTGACAGCATCAGTGTTGGCCCTCAGCGGGGGACTGGCCCCATCAGGGGGGCATGTTCACCTCTATGTACCCCGTACCAGTTACCTATGACCCCTTAAGGGGTGAAAGCTGTCCAGTAGTGAATTACCAACCAATTGTCATTTAAGTCAATAGAGGATTCTGGAATGGGCAGAAGTAAGATCCCTATCATCACCCCAAATACTTGGCTAAATTACTCCCCCTCTTGTCACAATTCATTAGTGAACTAGTCACAGCAGAAGACTACACACCCCACAGATGGTACACTTAGGCTTGCCTATGTACTTGTTAAGTGACAATTCATACCTCATACCCTCTGGTGTGAAACAACTAAAGATGCTTGGGATCTGGTGGGGAAAAGAAATCAAAACACTTTTGTCACCATGCTAGACCACTAAAACTACTGACAGAAATATGAAGAGGATAGTGGCATAGTGGACTGGGGAAAGGAGGTGGGGGTATAATGTTCATGGCTCAATCTGCCAGGGGGTTTAGTGGATAGTG
The DNA here is from genome assembly GCF_001723895.1 of Crocodylus porosus. Classification (NCBI taxonomy): domain Eukaryota; kingdom Metazoa; phylum Chordata; order Crocodylia; family Crocodylidae; genus Crocodylus; species Crocodylus porosus. The sequence goes on along the minus strand of NW_017728906.1, from coordinate 122,441,004 downwards.
AGCTGTGACAGCCCAATATGGTTGATATTGGTGGCACTGGAGATGTCGTGTGAAGAAAGCAGGTAAGCACTCCCAAACCATGACCCAGTTTACAGTTATAGAACCCAGTATATTCATAGGAATTTCCAAGCCCAAATACCAAATTCTACCAAATTCTAAATACCAAGTATAACACTTCTGCCAGTCCCTAGGGGCGGTACAAAGGCTGGGTTCAAATTTAGGGGGTTTTGGCTTGACCCCCTACCCAGCAACCTGGAAAAATGTACCCTACCTGTGCTTCTAAAAGATCACCCTTGCTACTTGCAAGCAATTTTAACAAATAGAATGGTTTATTAAAGGTAATTAATATGAAAAATAGCTCCCTTTTCAACTATTAAACTCCCCAATTATTATAATCCAAGAGCAGCAAACACCATAAATACCAAACACCTTAAAACCTTAAAATTCTGTGATGTTTTGGTCACTCCCCAACCTGGGAGGGGCCCAGGGTGGCCTTGGCCAGCCCAGGATGGAAAGAGGAGTTTATTCCCCAGTAGCCAAGGAAGATTTTTGTCACTGCCTGCTGCCGCTTCGATGAGTGCCATTCAGGTTTCTGCTGCCGTTTAAATAATGTGGCTTAGTATCACCATCACTGCTTTGTGGTTGACACTGAATCACTGCTGAGGTGTGTCACTTGGATCTCTGCTGTCTGGCACTTGAGGTCAGCACTGAATGCATCCTTCTGTGATGTAAGCTCTGGGGCTTACTAGTAAGGAAGCTTCAGCTGTTTTCCACCAGGTTCAGTGAGAAGGAGAGCTCCATACTAAAGTCTCCCTGGGTTCTCCAGGCTCTGCAGTCCCATTCTTGATGCTTTCTTTCTCACCTCCCCACTGGCACAGAACCCTCTGGTACCCTACACAAGCTGTCCCATGAGATTTAAACCAGGGTGTGGTTGTAAGTGCATACAATCCCACAGTTTTTTTACCCTACATACCAGATGTAACCTGCAAATCCACAGTGGAGCATAGATCTAGTGTATGATCAAAGACGGATCTATCAATCTATCTGTCTAGATCTAGATCTATACACACACACACACACACACATACAAGCAGGGTTACACATGCATTATTAACTGGAAATTATAATAGAAACTATTGTTATTGAACAACCAATCATGACAATTTAATTATTTATAAAAAGATTAAATTAATTTGACTTAACTCTTTAATTTATGATTTAAATTCAATAAAATGGTTTGATTAATCTTGTTGGTGACAGAGATTGCTTCTGCATCTGGTCTAGCATTACATTATTTTAACAGGATGGCTTCACCCCTTAAGGGGAGGCAGCTAGAGAAAAGATTAATGAGGACTTTGCTCAATTGGAAAGAAAAACTCCTGCAGTCAGAACCAGTGGGAAAGATGGAGGAGAAGCACCAGACGCAGGAGACCCTTGGCCAATGTTCTCTCTAAGAAGTAGCGGTCCGTGAGCACACCGCCTTGGTCCGTGAACGAGCTGCTTTGGTCCATGAGCATGCCACTTTGGTCCCACCTCCCTCTTTTGGCACGGTCCATCGGTAAGTGTCCCAAAGTAAGTGTCCAGGTGGGGCAGGGTTCGGCCACCAACCTTCTCCATGCTAACTGCTGCCCAGAGCTGTGCAATAGAGTGCTGTGGGGCAGCCATGGGCTAGACACAACCAATTGTAGCTTAACACATAAAAATGTAAGATATAAGACTCTATCATGATCATAACTGAGAAACCTATTTCTGATTTACTAGATGCTGAATATCTTACTATAATTTTGTCAAGGTGATTTTGAATGAAAATTCAAAGCTATTTAAAAGCACAGAACTATTAAATTTTCTTCATTAAAGAAAATTTCTTATAAACTCTGGATACCAAGGAAAAAAGAATTATGTTTTACATTCAAAACTAAATGTTTTATTAAAAAGTATTATCCATAATTCATAAATTGTTTGTTACTGCTGTACTTGTCAAGATTTTAGAATTAATATATCTCATCCTCATGTATCTAGTTTTTATGTCTAGATTGAAAGAGGAAAAAACAAGTTTTCTAATCCCATTCTGTTTAAACTTCAAATAAAGTAATAATTGATCAGAACTATCTGAATCAAGTAAAGTACAGAAAATCTCTCTCTGCACCTGCAAAAGAGATTATTGTCAAAAGTTGCTTGAGAACTTCATACAACTCTGGTTCCATATTTTTATCAACAAAGTTTTACCAGTTCAATGGTCTGGCTCTTTTTAAAGTTTTGGCAAAAGCACTCTGTCCAAATTCATTCCCTGAGGTGAGGCAAGGCTGGGCTAGGGGCTGGGGGCTGGGGACTGGCGCGGGCTCTGCCAGCTCTAGGGAACTGCTACGTGGGCTCTGCTGGCTCTGGAGAACTGCTCCACTCTCCAACCCTGACACCATGTGCCCCCTCACTCCCCAAAGTGATGCAGGGGTGCGGAGCAGTTCCCTGGAGCCAGGAGAGCCCGCGCCACCCCCCAGCCCCAGCTCTGGCCCTGGCCCTGTCCCAGTCCCCATCCCCACCTCGCCTTGCCTCGGGGAGGAGCCACTGCCTACCCTGTATGAGGAGTGAGGAGCTTACCTTTGGTAAGTGTACCACGGCAGCCTTGGTGCCTCCATTACACTCCATGGCCAGCTCCTTTGTGGGTGGGGGTGCATCATTAAAAAAATTGTGCACAGAAGGATTTTTACTTGTGCACGGCCATGGACACACACACTGCCTCTGGGCAAGGAGGCGGATGAGCCTGGGAAAGGAAAACTGAGACTTTGGCAGCTCCATCCCAAGATCCAATGCAATAAGTTTTTTGTTTGTTTGTTTGTTTTTGCTTACTTTATGTGATGAAAAACTATCTAGGACTGGGGAAGGCTTGGTTGTGCTCCAGATAGCAAAGTCCAGCAGATTTGAAGACTGCATACTACTATGGCTAATCGATAGATGTTCAGGGAAGGGGCAAAAGCCTAGCTGAAAAGGCCCTGAGGCAGCAACCTGCTACAATTATGCATATTATCTCTGATATTAAGAAGTCAAAAAGAGCCCTTTCTGCAAATGGACAAGAAATTCACGGCTGACCAATTCTGTTTCCTTCTAGCTCATCATAGATTATCAGACATCCATGAACAGATTTTTCCATGTGGTAACAGATAAAGCAAGCCATTGAACTGAAGTAATGTGAATGGCAATTTATAATTAGGGCTTATTCTCTCTGTCCTTTCTGCTGTTTTATTGGCTATTTGATGCATTATGCTAGTTAACTGATTAGCTTTAATTGCCAATTTTCATTGGCAAGTATATTGTTTTTCTAATTATTTTAATTATTAGTTATGTAAGTGATAATTTTCATATTTCTAGATTAAAAATATTTCATCAAAACTCTATAAATTCAGGAATTTTAGAATTGAGGAGCCACGTAACTGGTTTTTAAAAAATGCCACGTGTTACAGTTTCTTTACAATTTCAATTCCTCATCTGAATGAGAGAGAAAAAACAATTCTCATACCATATAAAGTAGGAAGTTATTTCATTCAGTCACAGTTATTAGCTAATACAGGTAAACAAATATTTTATCAAGAAAGATATTTTGTTGTTTCTTGGGGTTTTTTCCCTCTTTCCTCCTTATTGTAAAGCTACCTACTTCTCTCCTTCAGAATTGGGCAGTTTTACTAAGGACATGTATGTTCATTATGACTAACACTCCTTTTTCCTTATATAAAATGAAGGATAGTCCAATATTTAAACTAAAAGGAAATTAAGGGATGTGTCTCTGTCCTACCACAGGCTTCTACTGACAACTTGAGCTGTGATAGGACCAGTGAAAGATTTAGGCAGCTACAACTTAAGCGCTATAGTGTCTGGTCAAGGCCCCTATTTCCAGGGCAATTTATGAACTTGCTATAAAGAATCCTTGGTTAAAGAACACCTGGAAGTGGGAATTTGGACCAACATCAAAACCCCCCTTTCTCAGACAATAAGCCAACAAATTGGTTATAATCTCTTTTGAACCTTCCCTTGAACCACCTGGCTCTTTTAGAAGTGCAAACATCTAGAACTCTTGATTGCAAAATGATACCTTTTATTAGACCAACTGAGAAATTGGGAAAAAAAAATATATTTTTCTGCAAGCTTTCAGGCTCATGCACCCTTCATCAGGCTCAGGAAAGTTCAAGATGGTAAAAAGTCCAGGAAGCTTGCAGAAAGATTTTTTGTTGTTGCAATTTCTCAGTTGGTTTAATAAAAGGTATCATTTTGCAACCAAGGTTCTAGAGTTTTGCATTTCTTTTTGTCTCAGACCAACATGGCTACCATTTACATCCATGACTAATTTATACTTCGTTGCACCATTGCCTAGTTTCAAGGGGGAGCTGGACAATGTCTCTCTTGTTTCCCTTTTTCCCTCCCCTTTCCTTAGGTCTATTCAAAATGCCTCACCCTCTCACCTCAAAGTATATGTATATTCTATTTCTTAGACCTTAATTGTAGCTGTAAGGTAGGAACCAAAGTGGAAGGTAGGAACCAAGCTTTTTAACTCCATCAAAATGGTGACAGTTTTGGTTAGGTGCAACACCAGCACTCTTTCCAGAAAACTACTGGTAAAAACATAGGACACTTGATATTCCAGACATGGGTTCCTAGGAGTAGACGTTGAAACCTAGGTGGAATTCAGAGGCTCCTAAAGTCAGGCAGAGAGCTTGCTCCGACACTGGGAGGTTAAGGAGGCAGAGGGTAACTGCATTTTTAAATGTGGTCTTTTGAAGGTTAAGAGTCAATCCAGTTTTGTAATAAGAAAGACAATCTGTAAGTTCTTCTAAAATAGTTTAATTCATCAGAAGATAATAATAATCTTGGATTTTAACTGTTTCATGTTGCCTATTGGCCCATGTAGTCTAATCAAAATGATCTCTCTAGCTTATTTTCATTAGCTGGCTGCAAGTGAACATTTTATTTTAAATTATGGCTCCTTGGAGATCCTTTCATTGCTAAAAATTGTTTCCAAAATGAGAAAATAGCTTTCTAATTATTGTGCAAGCATCACTCTCTTTTCATAAATTTTTGAGGCACTTGAATTTGTGCTGATCATACGTATTAGGAAAATAATGCAACTATATGTACAATGGTACTAGGTCTCCAAAATTAGCCTATTCAAAAGGAATAACAATGTAGTTTTCTGCTTTCTTTGTTTTAAGAGACTCACTTTTTTATTCAAAAAGCAGAATTTCATTTATCATTTTTCTAAATAAAAATGAGCCCTTTAAAACATGTAGCTAACTGGCTAAAGTCTAAAGAAATGATAGGGAGATACCTAAAATTTCAGTCAAGTCACTCTAACAGATGTTCTGGAAATGGGTTTATTGCATTTAGGGGGAAGAAAAGAAAAGAAAAAAACCTGTACAAATAACATTTACACACTGTAGTAAGCTTTAGTCCTGGACTGTATATGTTAAACCACTTTAAAACATGTTAGTACATATGCTTATTTAAATTAGGTTGGTGGCTAAATTTTCATATCACCAGATATACGGTATCTTTCTTTTGTAAAACTTTTAAATACACATGCATACCCTATCTCTAAAGCTTCTATCTCATTATACTTCTTTAAAAATATCTATTATATGAAAACAGTCATTTTACTACACATTGTAAAGATTTTTTGCCAAATAAATGATTTAGATAACAAATCCCAGACAATTTCAGCAGGGCTCATTACTGGGGATACATAATCCTCCCTAGGTTTCAACATAGATTTGGTCATTTGAAGGTAATTACTAAACTGCTTTCTGGCATATGAATTGTAGCCTAATTAAACTAGCCTCCAGGCAGCCACAGCAATGATGCTGGATAAGCAGCATTTTTGAAATTCCCAAAATGCTACTATGTTCTCTTCAGTTTTGCTGATTTCATGTGTTTTCTGCCAACTTAAACTACTTAGTAGTTTAAGTATGAGTCAATGTTTTAGGTGAAGTTTTCATGGAAAAATGTCCTTTCCTAGATTTCTTATGCTCATGTAAATTAATTAAATACATATTGTTGACAAGATCTAAGAAGTGCTCAACATTCTGGTTTTCTTTCAAATAATGTTAGTGAACTTCCATTTTTCATTTTTAGGTGAATAATTGAGTCAATATAAACAACCGTATACTTTTCTCGATGCATTTTAATACAGGATTTTGCCATTGTCTTCCATGCCTGTGTAGTTTGGACATAATTTTGACATACACTAGATGCCCTGAAACTATGAGTAAAAGGTTATCATAATACCGTGTTAATGGCTCATGGAATTTGACACGTTTCATTATTTTTTATTCATGAAAAGAAGGTTTAAAAATAATGTCCCCAAAAATTCATTCCACGTAGGCATATGGAAAGTGTTGGACACCGTAAAAGTACTGCCTTTTCAATCAATATAGGAGAAGATTTTTTAAAAGCACAAATAGGAATTAGGCTGCCATTTGTCTCTTAAAAATATCCACCTTAATTAAATTTCTATATAAAGCTTAGTGGTGAACAATTGAAAAAAATAGTGTTGGTCCAAGAAATACCTCCTTCTTCTAAGACCAGCAGACTTGTACAAACTATGTGACACTTATATTTAAACATGATTTCTTTCAAATCCTACCTCATCCACAGATCTTTCATATCTCCAATGTAATTTTGGGGGGAAAAACTTGAAACTGACAGCCAAGACATAATTCAGCCTCTAAGATATCTAAGGGGTACTTAGAAATATTGGACTCAAAGGAGTCTTCCAGGTCACCAAGCCCACTATCTTCCATTCTTGGGCTATCAACATACTGAAAAGGGTCCATGAGAATTGGTACTCAAAGTACTCCTGCATAGGCCAGACACAAAGTACCCTACTTATAAATCCTACAATGTGCCACAAATAAAAAAAACATAGAAAGGGGGCATCAGCAGGAAATTAGAAGATAAAAATATGCTCAGATGATCCTAATTGTGCCATGCCCTGTTCTACAGAGGAAGACCAAACAAACAAATATTTCAAAGTCCATGCCAAGCTGACCTGGGACTTACATAGCAAGTCACAAAACTTGATGCTATGCTACCTCACTTAGCAGCAAAAATTCTGCTAAGGTATGGATTCTTTACATAATTTGATCTTGACCTAAAAAAAATTCCCTTGGCAACTAGACTTGGCATATTGAACATGCTTTAGTAACCCACTAAGTGGGTGCCCACTAAGTAAAACAATTCTGCCCTTGGTCTCTACGCCTTCCTCACCCTTATGGAGTTTGGGCCTACTTTTTCCCCAAAAGCAGGATTTTCTGCTTTGTAAGGAATGGTCCTAACCACCAGGCCACAGACTAAGCAGGGCTGATAACGTTTTACACTACTGTTGTAGCTGTAACACTGGATAGCAGAAATAAAAAAGTCATGGAACCAGAAGCAGAAGTGAATCTGGTCTCTGATTCATGCAGTTAGGCATTACCCTGAACTGATGAAAGATTTTCATAGATTTCATAGATTTCATAGACATTAGGGCTGGAAGGGACCT
>NW_017728906.1:122431222-122433137 GCF_001723895.1 Crocodylus porosus | reverse complement strand
AAAAAATCTCTCTCTCTCGTCTTAATGTAATTAATATTACCTGACAGGCAAGGATCCTGTTTTTCTCTGATAAAAAATATCCCCAATTTTTGGATAAAAAAAAATAACCCCAAATGCAAATTTTTCTGTGATTACAATGAAACACCACTATATATATATAATCTATCTATCTATCTAGATATAGATGTAGATGTAGAAATAGATATAGTGGTGTTTCATTGTAATCATGGAAAAATGTGCATTTCGGGTTATTTTTTGTAACCTGAAAATTGAGGGGGGGGGGTTTATCAGAGAAAACTAGGATCCCTACTCATAGGGTAATATTCGTCATAATGCAAAAATAACCATACTGCAAAAAATATCAATTAGCCCTTGATATTTAATTCAATATGAGTATTTCCCTTTTTATTTCTAGTTTGCCAGAGATGAATTTTTATGACATTCATTAGTTCATCTCCAAAGCTCATGATAAACTTATTGGATAGTCACTGTTACTGATGCAAACCAAGTGATGAGTAACTAGTGTTGAATAAAGATATACTACTTATTGCTTTTTATTTATTTTTTTGCTGCTGAACTTGAAGCTAAAATCATACTGCAGTTTGGGTATTTTTTTTGCAAATACTCTTTTCTTATGCATCACTGCTGTGTTCTAAAATCTTTTGTGAGAATTTGTCAAACATAGTATACGTAAGCTGTACACACAAAATCTACATTTATGTTCAGTGCACCCACCACAGGCTATCAGATTCTTAATAAGACTATTTCCACATCCTTTATACAAATATGAATTGTGTTAAGGTAAAGATGAAATACTTAAAAAATGTGCCCCTGGATATCAGAATTAAGTGCATGTTTCATTTTATAGCTTATTTATCAAACTCTAAATGTAGATAACTGTAGCAGACATTAGGACTAGTAAAGCAACCATTTTTTTGCAGACCCAGTTTTTACCAGAGACAAAACGGTTAGAAGTTGGATTAGGACATTTATTAATGATAGAACTTACTGAAATATTTGCCCTTCTGTGGGTATTTTTTTCAAAGCTAGTCTATAACAAGGATATCAGACATATGACTTATGGATCCTTATGATATGGCCTGTGGTTTGCTGGATTGACACCATGAGCTTGCCCTAGCCATACACACTGCATGCAGTGCACAGATTGGAGCTGGCACTGTGCTCCCTGCACACAGAATAGGGGTTCATACAGTCATACAACCCTCAGATGGCACATGCTTCATGCGGCTCGCCACTGGACTGACCCTGTGTGCTGGCTCCAGAGCCAGTCTGGATCAGGACGTGATGGAATCAGTGTAAAGCGCTGGTTCAGCAGGGCACCACATGCAGTGTATACCCCCATTCCAGCCCCTGCATGGCATGCAACATGTATGGCCATCCCTGCCCTATATCTCACATGTAGCATGCTCTGGCCATAGGGCTCATTGTGTACGTGGCTTTTAGGACTGGCAAGGGGTGCATGCTACCTGCAATACATGGACCCACCACTGCATTAACACAGGAGATCCTGGGCATGGCCTGCATTCATGGACACTGTGTGTGGCATGAAGCTTGCATCTGGAATTATGGATGCTGCACTGGAAGTCCATCCTGGGCCAGGCCACAGATCAACCCAGCGACCCTCATCCAGCCCACAGAGATGGATAAGTTTGATACCCCTGGTCTAAAAAACAGGTTCCAGAAGAATGGTTGATTTTTAAGTATGTACATTAATAGGCAACCATTATCTACTGGTGTCCCAACCTTTTTAGTGCATAACCTTTTCTTGTGATATAATAATACTAGAACCTACAAAAATACCTATGCTGATTTTGCTGTCAGTTTGCAAAATCAACATGATTCTGAATTTACTCACATTATTTTTTTCAGAAGTTCAGATAGGGTAAATATTATA
>NW_017728906.1:122400425-122431037 GCF_001723895.1 Crocodylus porosus | reverse complement strand
GCGCCCATATCCATTCAGGTAACAATGAGGTAACAGAAATAACAACATGGGATTTTCTTATTAACCTATCCTAAGTGGCAGTGACTTTCAAAGTATTCACTCTGATTATGCATCAGAGATAAAATGAAATTAAAAAAAGGTTTAAAAAAAATAAAAAAATAAAAAATAAAATAAATGAAAGCAAATATAAAATATCACAGTCTTCTTGGGAAAGAGGAAAATATACTACTAACTGCAGATTTTTCATTCATATACTTTTAAAGAATATATATAGATTACCTCCAAGTATTAAGCTTTTAAATTCTTCAAAGTGGCCTCCAAAATATATTTTTGCAAATAAGCGTCAGTCATTATGAATACCCCAGTGACAATGGAGTTATTAAATCATATTTTCAGTTCACTCCCAGTTTTCAGGGGCTACTTCAGAGGCAATTCATCCCTTTTTTCCCATACAGGTTATATCCTTGATGTATGCTCCCCTGTATCTGCAGGCCAAGATTATTATTTTGTTTAATTTAGAAGAATATGCACTCAGTAAGAAATAGTTTACCTTTTGCATTTCTTCCAAACATAATTTCTCTTATTCATGGAACCACATGGATGGTGCTCTGCCTTCACTTATGACATTGGAAGTGTTCCAGCACATTGAACAGCAATTAAAAAAATTAGTGTTCAAAAAATTCACTGAAACAATTATTCCAATTCATTTCACTGTAAAAGCATCTTCTGTTGTTAATCATTAGGACATTAATTGTGAGAGTGGTCACCTAATCCTCAGCATGCAAATGAAGTACATTAGTATACAAGACAACAGAAAAGGAATACATTACTGAGAAAGAAAAAAAATATTTGTGTTGCCAATGTTTCATAGATATTAGCAGTAACTGGGCAGCTTTGACAAAGTAATCTAGTTAACTCCTACTGATATGTTAGGATAGGTATTCACCTTCCTACTCCCATTATCTAGTGAGTGACTGGGGCATGGTTCTTTAGCAAAATTATTAACTTCAATTTAACCTTTTCAGAAAAACGTTAATCATAGTCTATCACATGAGCTCTTAAAAGCAGCTGTTAGAATTAAGACTGCAAACCATTATCACATAATGTTTTTAGGTGCCTGTAACATTCCCTTTTGGGATGTTAGCTAAGGTTAGTCACTGCCCGTGTGTGTGTGTGCGTGTGCGCGCGCGCGTGCGCTGGCAAGGAGAGAGAGAATGTGTGTTTATAATACAAAGTGGATGAAGGTGTATCTGCTTACTTGTTAAATGTGAGGAAAAAAACCCTTTTAGTTAATTTATTTGGGCAACAAAAAGGGCTCGTTTTGCTGAAAGCTGCCTAGTTCTTTCTATCTTTGGTACTTAGCAACCTAAACAGGCTAACATGTTCAACCTAAGTTTATCTTTCTCCTAGGTATATTGTGCACCCAGATGCTGAGAGATGTAGAAAGCTGAGGAATCTGGTTAATTCTGGAGGACACAACTTTGCCAACTGACCCTGTGCAAAAGACTCCTGGAGCACATGTACAAGATGCATCTTGTCGCATTGTAGATTTGCCTAATTAGTTCCTCAGTAATGTCGCAGCTTCTTCAAGTGTGGCCCTATTAGGCCCCATGAAACTAATAAACACCACTATAGGTTAGTACTTGTAAACACAAGTACTATCCTGCAGCAGCATTATGTAGTGTATCACAATGCATGGACTGATGCTGATAGGGCTGGCTGGGGCATGAGGGTGCTTCAGTGCAGGGGCTGCCTGATGGCTAGCCCTACAATGGAGCACCCCTATGTCTCAGCCAGCCCCTCTGCAGGACACTGAGCTAATCCCTGGGAGCACTTGCCAACTGGGGCCACTCCGACCCAGCTCAATGTGCTGCGGTCCTGGGTGCATATGTAAATATAGTGCCCAGGGGCATGAACTCTGGAGAAAACTGCACTGGAGTTTATTTGAATTAATTGCATGTGTAGATGAATCCTTGAAGTAGTAGATTTCACTAGCTATGCTAGTAGTTAGTAGGTTTAACACCCTCTCTGGCTTGTTAAATGAGAAGAAAATTCTGTCAGGGATAACTTTGTAGCCAACAAATGTTGTTTGGGTGGGAATTAAGTGTCATAAGTGAAAGCCACTAAAAAGACTGTCTACTGTTACAAAAGTAATTCTTTTGTTTATAACACTCTTTTCCTAAGATGAAGAAGGGTCATGTCTGACCAGTGTAAGCTTTTTTCCATAAAGATATTGGTTAAATTTCTTCACCCTACTCCATCCTTAATAAACTTAAACCTTTTTTTATTTGTACATATTTTCATTCTGCTACTGCAAGTGATTAGGATGCAAATGACATAGGCCATTGGACATGTCACAGGCTGCCTGAGGCCTCTGTTTGTTTCACGCCCTCATTGATGTACCAGTGAGGGAGGTAGTAAGTAGGCCAAAAGGCAAGGCAGGTAGAAGTCTACAAGACAGGCACAATCTGGCACAGCGCTAATTAGCATATCATCCTGCAGTAAAAGTCTCACGGAAGACTACAGCCCTGAGCAGCCTTGATTTGGACAGCACTCTGAGACCTAGTTGACATATTTGGAGATAGCCAGTCATGGGGGATTTAATTGGCAGGCAGGTAATGTCCTAAACATGGCTATCCCAATGACTGGGACAGTTGAGGGTACCTTGTGATGTTTAGGGAAGGGAGAGGCAATTGGTGTGACTGTCTCTATGAGAGCCACCATCTACATTTATATTAATTACCAATGAAGGTATGACAGGCAAAATGAAGAAGGTAACCTAACGAGGAGCCAGAGCACTTAATAGGTCCCAACTGACTGCCAGAGGTTTAAAAATACTGTGAGCAATGTTAGGCCAGTTACACAGTTTCTATATATTATATACACATTATTGTTCCTTTTTCTATACCCTACTTTGGTCTCTTCCTTATATCATTCAGCACTACACACTGCCTTGAGATGCCCATTTTTATTGCAACTTTGGCAGTAGAGTTCTTTAAACCATCAATTACCTGGGGTTTAAGACCCTTTCCCACAATAGTAGCACACACATGCCTGACACATGAATTGGCTTTTCCATATTTTCCCATATTTAATAATGCAGTCATTTCTATATCCATAGGAACTTCCCCATATAATTCTGTGGTATCATTTGCTGAAGTTTCCATAGCTATTCCTATCTCAAAAGCACACTCAGAAGTGAAGTCTTCCACTGTTACAGGTCTTCTGTATGGTTTCATTAAGTAGCCTACATACAAGTCTGTCCCTGAGGGACTCATTAAGTCTATCCTTAAAATTGCAATATTCTGATATTTTTTGTACTCTGCTGCAAAAGAGAAAATAGATTAACTTTAAAGTTGGTTTCACTAGTGCAACCTGACTCTCTGCAAAGATCAATGGCTTGGATGCCAAGTCAAGATGCTCTTACGACAGTTTTCACTCTGTCTTTCTTATTCACTTTCTGGGGTGAACAGCTCGGATCCTGGTTTCCCTGATTAAAAAAAAATCCCCAATTATGGGATTAAAAAAAGTAACCCAAAACCCACATTTTTCCATGATTAAAATGAAAAGTGACTAAAATATAGATATATCTGTATAAATAAAATGCCACGAATATATAGATATTTTTATATATACAGTGGTGTTTCATTTTAATCATGGAAAAATGTGGATTGTTGGGTTACTTTTTTTTAATCTGATTTTTTTTTTAATCAGAGAAAACCAGGATGTCTAGTGATCAGGTTGCTCCTATGTTTTTCTTTCAATGAAATTCAGTAATGTGGCTACATGTTTCCATGAAAGAATCTCATGCTGTTCAAAAACTGCTCCAGCAGCAGTATATATGTAAGCAAATCTTCCAGGGTACTATTATAGGCTCTAAGTGTCCCAATAGTAGGTAAATATTATGCTTCCAGCAGACTTCTGGTACTCACAGTTAAAGCAAATTCTTCTGGTTGATTTAAGACACACCTTCCTTGTGTTGTACTTGTCCAAGTACAATTATAAATAAAAATGATGTAAGCCACTGTTGTGGATAAGAGTTGTGCCATTTTGCCAGCACTGAATATATTTTGAACATATGAATTTGCTGTCATCAACAGATTCAGTAAACAAAAATTAAGCTAAGATTCTGATGTGTACATTTAAATAATACATTAAATATTTCAGAGAGGCCATCCAAACTCTATAGTCCCAGAACTTGACAAATCTTCTGATCAATACCAGTTACCAGACAAAGGTTCCCTTTCAGAATCTTTTAGATTTTCTTTTTCTTCATTCATAGAAACAGAAAGCTGTCCCAGAACACCATCTGGTAATTCTCTTTCAGCATCCTCACTTCCCTAACGTCTTCTATAATTTCTGAATTATACACTAAGCCACATCAATAGTGCCTAAATGACCTATCATCAGTCAATCCTTGCCTATCTGATCTTAGAATTACAACTTGCCTTTGGGTATAGGAAGACAGAAAGCCATTGGTTTCTCCCCATCCTTTGCAAAGCGTATTTTCTATTCTTTTTAGTATAGTATCCCCAACCAGAGCAATCCATCTTCCTGCATTGGTTGCAAATCTCTTTGTAGGCAAGCTTGGTTATCTTGCAAACTGAAATAAGGAGCCATTCATAGTTACAATCATACAGGTCTTCATTCCACTTGAGCAACTTGTTCTTCAGACACATTTCTTTTAATTGAACGCATAGCAATGGGGTGTATTCTTCAAACTACATCTTTTTTTTTATCATTCTTTTCATTCTAAAAAATTCTGGATTTGAAGTATTACAATCTTCCCATCACAATCGACTTCCAACCCTGTAGAACTGTATCTTGTCCTCTTGTCCCTGGTTCCAAGCTTTCTTTCTAGTTGCTAATCATTTGGGTTTCTTGATGGCCCATTCCTTTTATACTTGAACCTGGGATGCTGATGTTTCCTGAATCTGTTTGTTCTACTATTTGCCATCTCTGATACTCTCTACTGTTATAATCTGGTGTCATAAATCTTAGATCCCTTCTCAAATAGCTATCAACATTATCTATTTCAAGTCCTCACCACTGTTTCACCTCTGGCCATCCTGGTATTGAGTATTGAATTCTACCTAGAATGAAACCCTTATACAATTTGTCTCAAACTTCACTTTAAAATCTTTTCTTTTTTTGTTCCTGTTCATCTGGTACCAGCTCCATATCGGTTGTTGCAGGAGCATTTGTATGCTCTATTTCATGGCTCTCAAGGGCCAATTAAGTCTCTGATGTAGATTAAATGGATGTTATTACCTGCCCCCTGGTTCTCATACTTACTAAATTAACCCAGAATAGTTGGGACAAAGAATGCCCAAACTACTAATATGATGTTTTCTTTCCAAGCTTGTTATGGGCCATCTCCTATCTTTTCTATACTTTCAAGTCAAGGATGGATATAAAGGTTTCCCTGCCAGCTGTGCAAATCTCTACCTCTGTTGAGAAATATCCTGTGACAGACTCACTCAGAAAGATGAGATCTTCCTGTTGCTTTGTGGTCTTTTTGATCCAACTCAATATGCTATAGGGTCCAGGGATATTTTTGCAGAGCAGAAATGTAATTGAAAATTAAATGATTTCTCAAACATAATGGTGTCATTCAAGATGAGGTTCAATCTTATGCTAATTAAAATTATTGGTGTGGTAATATGCACTACCATCAACTCAGAAAAATAACACATTATAATTTATTAAATACTCTTTTGTTTTTGTCTTTTAACATTTCAAATTATGTTGATGGACACAACTGTGCAACAAGAGAGATTATTTCATCTGGAATCAGCAAGGCTGAAGGTAAAGTAGAGGGGACTCTTAAGCATAATGCTTCAAAAAGATGTCTACCAATTTAACTATTTAACATCTATTGATGCTTCCACTACTATCCTGCTTCCAAGTACAGTTTCTGCATTGTGATGAAATGCAACAGAGCTCCTTTTGAAATAGCGATGTTCCATTACAGCATTTGAACTTCAAAGCATCAAACCAGACATGCAGACACTTGGCCTGCACATCTCATTTGCTGTTGCTCATACAAGAACCTAAAAGATTCATAGATTGTAAGGCCGGAAGGGACTTTGGAAGATCATCGGGTCCAGTCCTCTGCACCAATCAGGAAAGATAACTGGGGGTCAGGTGACCCCAGCAAGGTAACTGTCTAATCTCCTCTTGAAGATTTCCAGGATAGGTGATTGCATTACCTTTGGGGGGAACTTATTACACAGTCGGGACACTCTGAACAAAATCATTGATTATAAAACCCTCTAAGTGGTCAGATTTAAAATCTCTACAGAAAAAAACAAACAAACACACTATTTACAAAACTATGTAAAAAGAAAGGTGAGATGTTTGGACAGCGGAATCATAACTTCAGCATTCTTTCAGGTTCATTCAATGCCCCTTGTTTACCTGACAATTTGGCAAATCAACGTGTTCAAAAGGAAATAACCAGTTTAGTTCACATGTGTTCTCACTTTCTTAATACGTTATATACCATGGTTGGGAACATATTTTTCAGGAAGCTGAAACTACACATTCTAAGAAAACAATTAAAGCTAGAGGTCTAAAAGTACAGTATGGGAATTTCCAAGTCATGTGCAAATAAATAACACGTTATGAAGGAGAAAAAGAGTGCAATAATCAATGAAAAGGAAATCAGTCTTCAAAAAGAAAATGTCTTAACATGTTAGTATTTTAATATTTCTTCAAAGTTTTTGAGATCATACATGATAAAGAAAGATATTTTGATCTAATCTAGAGGCATATAGAAAATTTCAATTACATGTATTTTGGGATTTTTGTTATACTTTATTAAAATTGATAGGAGTCTCTAGGGGCACCTAAGTCCATAATAGAAATCACAGAACCCCTGTTCAGATGCCATGCAGTCTTATATAATATCCCTAGATCAGTGTTTCTCAACTAAGGTGTGCTGGCACCCTTGGGTGCCTTAAAATCCATCCAAGGGTTCGTTTTGTGCCACAGAATGTTAGCACTGTTCGGCCTCTAGCACCTATTATGATTCTGGCGTGTTAAGATTTTGTCACACCTGAAATAGTAACTGGCTACTCATTCATAAAATGTATGGCATTATAAAACCACAAACCAGCCACAAAGGGTAATTCAAAAACCCTGACAAGGAATCCAGCTAAGTTATCTGATTTTCTTTAAGTGGCGTAGTTTGGCTTGGTAGTGAACAGAACACATGTTCACCCTTTGGTGGATGGGGAAATCTTAGACCTGGCAATGCAATTGTTAAGCCAGTTTATGTGTGTTGAACTTGTGTTCCGTTACAGGTATAGACCAATATCTGATCACTTCTCAGCAAAAGTGTGAAGTCTGTACCTGGCCAGAGATACTACTTGAAAACATTGTAATATCTTTGTGGCTGGTTTGTACAGGACTATAAGTTGAAAGTGTGACATTTCATGCAGGGACCGGGGCCTCAGAGTGACCCCAGTGCTCAAGTCTAAGGGCTTCCCTTCCAGCCCACAGCAAATCAGAGTAGCTCGTTGCTTAAGCCTCTGGACCATTCCAATCAGCTGATTGTCAGTTGGCAGGGACTACCCCAGGACTGGAGCCCTGGGGTGGTCCATGCCAGCTGAGATGGATTGTGACCTGGAGCTCAAACCTTGGGCATGCTCTGATCAGCTGATTATTGGAAGGCGGACTGCCCCAGGACTCAAATCCTAAGGTGGTCCCTGCCAGGTGATGGCAGCTTGGGGAAGCGGAGGCTTAAACTCTGGGGCTGTCCCAATCTGAAGATCATCATTTGGCAGGGCATGCCCTAGGGCTTGAAATTGGAAATGGTCCAGGCTTGAACCCTGAGGCAGTCCTGATCTGCTGATGAGTAGCTCATTGTCAACTGCCTCCAGAGTCCACAGGAGGTTCAAATGGCCCTATGGTTCTCTGGAGCTAGCCCAAAATTAGCTGATTGTCAGACACACAACTTGCTGGTGAAGGGGGAGTATGGGATCATGATTCTAAGCTCCCCAAGCACTGGCAATATGGTGTAATTGGGATATGATTCTTAATCCCACAATCACATCTCCTGCCATGTATGTCTGGCATGGCAGGTGGCGTGATTGCTGGGAATGGGGATCAAATCCCATCACACCTTTAAGTGAACACCTGTCGGGGCCTTAGATTTGCAAGCATGATATACAAGATAAACCCATAGTTTTCAAAGAAATGAATAGTAGTGATCTTACTGAGTTCTTTGCAGCAGGATAACTGCTCTATTCTTTCTCTGTCATAAAAATAAATAAATAAATAAAAACTAAAAGCTGATAGTTTCCAAAGAGTGCCTTGAGTCTATATAGGGTGTGTCAAGACTATCCAGGGGTGTCTTCAGTATAGAAAGGTTCAGAACTACTGCTCTCAATGCTCCTTTGTATGAACCTGTGACTGACTCAAAGACAAAGTATAGCTTTCCAATGTTGGCCAATCTATATTAAGTTTGCTCTGGGTAAGACAAAAGCAAAATATTTTTAAGTATACAGTAAAAACATTTTTAAGCTCTCAGCACTTTGCCCACTCCTCTTTATCAAATGGTCTTTAGCAGCACTAAACTTTTAAGATCTTTGCAAATTGATATTAATCTTCAGTAATCCTCAAGGGTTTCAACAAAGTCATTTTTACAGGACATTAAACTCAAATGACAAAAGCTCTGATTTTTTTTTTTTTTTGTGGGGGGAAGCCAAGTGTTTTATTGTTACTGCTTCTTGCATATTAGTATTTTGTACAAACAAATGTACCCTGTATATTTAATCTTAATAATCTAAATTGTCATTTGAGTAAAAAATACGTAAGAACTGAACTTCACTTGCATGGATGAAAAAAGCCAGCACTTCTAAGTTGAATATTACTGAAACTTTTTTTCAAACATGACTTGATGCTCAGTTGGCATTAGGACCTATGAAACAAGTCCAATCTGCCAAAGCCACTCAAACACTGTGGCTGTGTCTACATAAGACACTGACTGTGCAGTTATTACTGCACAGTCATATAATACTTGTTTATGCAAGTACTAAATAACTGTGCAGTAACTGAAGTTATTGTGCAGTAGCGTCTCCGAATGGCTTTTTCATGACACAGACTGCTTAGTAGCCTAAGACTTATGCGCAATAAGATTAGGTCAGACTTTCTGCCACATAACGCTGCTGTGCAGTAGTCACAGGCTACTTCACAGTCAGAGTTTTGTGTTGACATAGTCGGTGGCTACAAAAATTGTAATAGGAATGTAGAGAATGTTTTTTTTCCTTTTCTGAAAAGACTAAAAAAGGAAAATTTTAGCACTTTCCCTTCCCTTCCTTTATCACTTTATAAATATATAACATCACAAAACAGACATGAAACAGATTACTTAAGACTGTAATGTAGTGGCTGCTTAGGGATCTAGATGATAGAATCCCAGTGATTATCAGAAATTCACAATATCTGAATATCATTGATTTGTTTTTACTTTGTCTTATACAACAAAAGATGATTTTCACCTACACAGACAAAACAAAACCATAAATATGATGCCTGTAGTAATATGTTGGAGATATGATGCATTACAGGCAATGCTTAGTCACAGGTTTTGGTCATGCCTCATTATCAAGGATACTTGTTTTCTCTGATAAACCCCTCTCCTCCCACCCCCCTTTTCGGATTTAAAAAAGTAAGCCAAAATCCACATTTTCCCACAATTAAAATGAAACACCACTCTATTTATTTATCTAGAGCGGTGTTTCATTTTATTTATATAGTTTATAATGGTGCCTTGAAGTATGACAAGACATTGATCATTTTGAGCAAACTTACTTCACTATGAAGGCAAATAGGCAAGAAAGACAAATGAAAAGAACTATTGTGCAACATCCCCGGGATCCCCTCTTTCCTTCTGGAACTGTATCTCATATCTGCAGTTGAACATGCATATCCTGAATCAGCCTCTTCAGACATCTCTGGACTCACTAATCACTTCTCTATGTAGTGGAAGTCTGTCATGGTCATACTGAGGAATTGTCGACAATGACAACTCAAAATAGCTTTGCAGGGTACAGTCGGGAGTGTCTTCTTGATTTAAAAACATGAAAAATATTTTTAAAATGTTATTTTAGCTTTAAATGTAGTGCTAGTATATCTCAGCAGTAGTAGTAATATTGCATTGTATTATTTTGGTAATAATACAAGGCCTAGGGTGCATCTACATGAAATGTTTACTAAGCAGTTCACTAATTAACTCCACAGTAAATGTTTCAGAATCTACACATGCATCCCTATTAGGATGCATGAAACTAATAAACCCCACAGCTGGGTAGGACTTGTAAACAACTGCTGTGAAGTATTTTTGTGCACAATGCACGTGTAGATGCTGCCTTGGCAGGCTGGGGCACAAGGTGCTTTATTTCAGTGCCTGCCTGCCAGCTAGACCAAATCAAGCACCCTTGTGCCCCAGCCAGCCATTCTGCAACACAGTGAGCCTGGTTGAAGGAGTCTGGGGCTAGCAGGTTGACTCCCCACATCCCCTGCCAGCTAGGGCTGCTGTGACCTGGCTCCTTGTGCCACAGTCAGGGCACACATGTGAATGGTGTGTCTGGGACCTTCCCAAGAGAAATAAACTGTGGAGCAATAAGCTACTCAGTTTATTGCTTTGCACTAATTTCAAATGTAGATATGCCCCTACTGTATTAAACAAAAAACCTAAACCTTACTCTGTAGGCATGAGCCCAACAAATTATTATTAAATTGAAATTGGAGTATACAGTATAAATTAGAGTTGTATGATAAACTTTATACATTCATAAAAGAAAACAAATTAAAAATAATAGTAAATAAAAATGTGTAGAGAGAACTTCATAAATAAGTCTCTATTAACAAACAAGATTTTTCTAAATCTGCTGAGGATGGTAATAGTGTAGATCTAATATCGGTTCACTAGAGGCGTTGCATGCTTTGCTAGTTCTGTAGCTGCATATTTTCAAGATGAATGTTTTATATTTTGTTCATTTAATTTGTATATATATTTTTGATTGAACTGTATCACCAAATCGACATTTTTGTTGCTTATTCCTATACTGAAGGATTTACATAATCTATCAATTCAGTTGCACACATTAACAATTTAAATGCATATCTTACAAAAACAGCTGCTTGCTTTGATCTAGCTGAATACTATGGTAGTTGGGTTTTTAGATATATTACCTGCCAATCATGCAGCATGATTTGGCTGATGTCAGTTTACTTTAATGAATAAATTCAATAGTGTTTGAAATCCTTGTAATTGGTGCTATGTGCATAAAGAAGTATGCTGTACCTAAATTTCTAAGCAGGTCCTGAAGTTTTTTGGGGTGGGGTTTGGCATTTTAGTTATGCATAGTGCTGTGGAAGAATTTCACAATATCAACACCAAGACAAAATGGATAAAAATAGGTTTATATTGATTGATATTGCAGTATGAATAAAACAGAATACTCACTGACTTCCCTTCTTTGGCTGTTATATTTCTCAGGGAAACGAGTAATGATGCCTCTGGTATTAAAGATCCAAGGTCACTTTTAAAACAATGGAGAAGCTAAGCTCTTCAGGCCTAATTCCATCTGGAAAACTATATGCTGCCTATAAATCCCCTCTATACGCTACAGTTACATGTGGCACTGTGTATATGTATAAGTATGTGTATATGTATATATTAGTGGTGTTTCATTTTAATCATGAAAAATGTGGATTTTGGGTTACTTTTTTAAATCCAAAAATTGGGGAGTTTTTTTTTTTTTTAAATCAGAAAAAACCTGGATCACTGGTGGTGAGCCAGTTCCTATATAGTATATAGCAGTGATGCTCAACCTGTTGGCCCTATGGGCTGGATGAGTGGCACAGGGCTAGTCTATGGTGGGGGGATTGTAGAGTCAGTGCTTGGATCATGCTCTTTTCAGCCAAATCATGACCTGTGCCACCTTGGTCTGGGGGGTCTAGATTGGGCCCTGCTCTGCCTCTGCCCAACTGTGTGCTGCTGGATGGCACCGTGCATGGCCAAATCAAGCTGCTTGCAGTCAAACTGGGCCCCTTACTCCTCAGTCTGGTTTCATGTGACCAGGTCAGACTTTGCACCACCTCAACCTTTGTGTACTTGATATAATACGTAGGGCCATGCCTGCAGGGCTTCCCACCAGGTCTGGAAATTCAGCAGCATTGAAGCAGCAATTAAGGCTGTCCTTCTCCCCTTCTGCCACATTTTTGGACCCTGGGGGAGTTCAGAAGGCTGGATGACATGACTCTACAGCCCAGACCTGGCCTGCAGGCTGGGGGTTGATCACCTCCAAAATATATGGTACTTTGGGTGCCAATAACAGCAAATACTTTCTATAAATAAAATACCAAATATTTACACTGAGATTTAAATCATGTAGCTATGAGGAGAATACAGTTAGACATACACAGCAGAAACTGCTACAAGTTATCTTTAAAACTGAATAGTGCCTTGTTCTTACCATCAGCTATTTCTACATCAATAGTCTCAAAAGGAGAAATTCTCACATGTCTAAACAAGATTCTTGAAAATGTCACATCACTGAAGCAGTTTACATTAAATAAAAAAAAATCTTTAAGATAACACATCTATTATTATCCCAAGAAAGTACTTTAACAAGAATTGCTAGTATATGACTTCTGTATTTGAGTTACCTGCAGCGGACACTCAGCTCTGCAGTGTGATAGTTAGGGCCTGATTTAAATTGTGGTTTTGCATTTTTTGCGAGAATCATCAGATTAAGTGATTTTTACAAAAACTGTGATTTGCAACGAAATACCATGATATGGCTGCTTGTTGAGGAGCTTCTAAACAAGTGGCCATTTCTTGGAATTTTGTTGCAACAAGCTAGAGGTGTACTTGTGCCGCTGTGCAGCACCCAGCTGTGCATCGCTGGACAGGATCAGGTGGGCAGTGGGAAAGAAGTGCTTGCTGATGCCCCAATGGGGCTCCTGAATGCAGAGCAGAGCCATGGGAAGTGGTGGGGGCAGTGGCAGGTGAAGCTAAGGGGCAGCAGATCCCCATGTGTGTGCAATGTTTCTTGTGCTCCAGCGCCTCCTGTCCACTTTAAACCCTTTGTTGTCTGCAGGTTGCAGGCTGCCACTGCTCTGATAATGCCAGGTGAGTCCGCTAAGTGCTGGGAGCACTGGCAGGAGAGGCTGCCCTCCAGGCAGAGGAGGGCTCCATGCCCCAGGGGGAGATTTACAGCATTCTGCTCAGGCTTTATTCCTCCCACGCCGCTTGCTGGACAATTCTGATCCCTGCCCTGCGCTAGGGCCCAGGTCCAGCTAGCCAGATGGCCCTAAACCTGCCCTTTATTCAATCAGGGGACATGGTGGGGAGCCATGATCTAGGGAGCCCCTACCATGATCAGGCTAAGATACTAGTGCTTTGGGACACTGCAATTTAAAACGGGCCCTAGTGATAGTGATAGGGCCTTGACCAGTATTACATGACTGAAGCTCGGGGAAGAATTCTGCTTCCCTGCTAAAGCACATACATGACATTTAGCAGTTTTCAGGTGTTTCAGCCAAGTTTAAAATAGCCTGCTAAAATTAAATAAGAATCATGAACCACCTCGTTAACTGAAGATCAGTCCTTAGAAAAATAAGTGCTTGTTTCTCTGTGACCATGTCTACACTAGATGCTGACCACACAGTTGTTACTGAGCAGTCATTTAGTTCATTTAGTACTTGTATAAACAAGCACTAAATGACTGAACAGTAACTGGAGTTCCTGTGCAGTAGCAGTGGCAAATGGCTTTTTTGTGATGCTGACAGCTAAGTGGCCCAGGACTACTGAGCAGTAGTGTCATGTCAGTCATGTCACACTTGCTGCCATACAATGCTACTGCGATGCTTGCTGCCATGTGCTGCTACTGTCATAGGCTACTGTGCAGTCAGTGTCTTGTGTAGACACAGCCTGTAAGGTATAGAGGGTCATGGTTAAGTAGAATGCCATGTATATGCTACACAAATGAAGAATGTCCTTCTGTCTCTGATCCTGTAAACTGGAACATGGCTTGCAGATGTGTTAGACATTTAGGCTGCATCTAGACAAACACAAACATTTGGTTCCCTGGGAACAGTGGCATCTTGTGCCACTGCTACTTGTCCCCAGGGAACACCCATGCCATGCATGCTTTGGGACATGGCAGGTTACCGTGCTGGCCTCAGCAGCCTTACCTGGGGTCCTGGGGGTGCTGCACCTGTGGTGCTCCTGCAGGTGGGAGCCTGGCTAGCAGCTAAAGTGTGGCTCTGGCTAGCCAGGCCCCAGTTTTGGGTTGCACATGTCACTATGTGTGCCTCTCTACTTTTTTTTCACATGGGTTTCGACCCCAGGATCTCCCAGGGTCAAACCTCCCTCCTCCCTCCCCTCCCCCATGCTGCAAGGTAGCAGAGCAGGGAACACCTTCATATGCCATGTGTGGCACCTCAGCTGAGTCTGCAGCACTGCGTACTGCACATCTACACTCATCTGGACGCGGCCATAATCAGCAAAGTACAATTTAACCCTCTCTCTTACCAGCTCTCTCACATATTACACTTTTATTACAATAATCATGAGGGAGGATATAGTAGTGCTAAGTCTTTGCTCATCTATTGCCTAAAGCTGCTAGCTGGGGGTTGCTATTACTTGGAAAGCTTTATAGTTCTCTGATTTTCAAACGTTCACGCTCAGAGTTTTCTTAACTATTGCCCATCCTTCTCCGTCACCCCCTCCCATCAATATTGTTATCTGTGCATCAAATGAATTGATAGATACACACACACACACACACACACACACACACATTTGATACATTGATATATATATATTAGTAAATTATCATACACCCCTTTGTCCCACTGTTGTATCTGATTACACTATGGGGTGAAATTCTGTTTCTTTCCACATCTAAGCAGAAGTTTTTTAGGTGTCTCCTTCACCATTTTTGGTCCCTGCTGTATGTTTTGGGCACATAAGGCAGTGGACAAAGTTTTTACATGCACATGGTTATATATGCACACAAGTTCTGGAAAAAATGATGGGGCTGAAAGGTAGACCTGTCTCCTATATTTTATCCTTAGTAACTGAGTGGCTAGGACACTTGCCCAGGAAGCCAGAGACTTGGGTTGTAGGCCTAGAAGGGTCTTGGCCCTGTAGTACTGGGGCTTCTAGGTACCACACCACAGGTCAAATATTATCCAGAAACCTTTTTAGCACTCTTTTGAAGCTGACCCACTGCCCCAACTGGCGTCTTGGGCACCCCATGAGATCCTGGGTACATGGCCATTATTACTCAAACTGTAGAGTGTGAAGCCGGCCTTCAGGGAGAGATGGAGGGAAAGAATCAACACTGATATTAGGATGGCTACTAATTTTTATCAGGAGGTCGCAAGGAGATCCAAGCAGAGGCAGCTCTGTGCTTTGGGTACCAATAGGGCATGGGCCAGCACTGGTTGCTACACTTCTGGTGCTGGTGGAATGGCCAGATGTCAGCTGTGGTTGAGGGTATTTTTGCCCCTCTTAAAAAGGTAGTACTTGGGATTGCTCCCCTGGTCACCTGCCCCACTCTCCCTCTCCCCAGTTATGTTACTGGATTTAAGAAATGTCAGGATAATAGAAGTATAAGGCTGGAAGGGAACTTCACAGATCATCTAGTCCAAGTGCCTGCTTGCAGAAAGAAAATAGGCTAAACTATCATTCTGGTCCTTTTTTAGAGTTCTGACTTGTGCAATGGATTTGGAAAAAAAATCAGGATTAGAAATTATAGAATCAAATTTTCTCTAAGAGAAAGTACAGTTTCTTTGGGATTGTGGTCCTAAACATTATGACTAGCTATAATTTTTAACTGTCTTCTTTCTAATGGAGTAGAACCAACATCTAAATAAGCAAGTGAGGTAGATTTATGTATAGTTTGTTTTTTTTAAAACTGTTTTTGCTAAAATATACTGTTTAAAAGAAATATCATTAGTTAATTCCTTTATGTAGCCTGACTAGAAATCTAAAGTTGTAAAATAAGTTTTTTAATAAAAACAGTCTTTCTCTCTACCTCTGCTCTGTATTCAGGGAAATAAATATAGCATTGTACACTTCACCATTTGTCCTTTTATCTGTTCACACTCACCTTACAATAAACAAAAGTTAACAATAAGTTACATTGCCACATTTGGAAACTGTTAGTGAAGAACTGCACAACCATTAAGAATTTTGTTCTAGAACATGCATTACTCACTCCCACATTCTGCTTATCATTAATAAAAGGGCAAGAAAACATAAAAGAAATAAAACAAATTTTATATATATATATAGTTATTAACTACTGAGTCATGGGTTGCTATGGGCAGAAGGATATAGTTATGGCTATTTATAAATAAAGCAAATGTCACTGTCATATTAGGTTAAAAGGATGGATGGAACTATGGTAAATGGAAATATTCTCTGGACTTTTTGATGAATACCAACACAGTTTACAGTGAAATGTAGAGGCTTTTTAAAAAAAGAAACAAAGCGGAAAAAACCCTCATAATGAGCTAGAACAGAATAGCCTAGATCTTATATAGCAATTTTACTTCAAAGTTTACTGCTTCTTCGAACAAACTTCTAGGATCTTAGTAGTACAATAAAACTCACATATTTTAGACAGCAAGTTTGAACTCAAATATCATTGCTTGTGAGTTAAGTTAGCTTTTTATGATTCTTTCAGAGTAGGCAATGAAATGAAATGCTAACTACAATGGAAAGATTATAACATTCCCTTAAAATGCTTCAGGACTTACACTATAATATGTGCTGAACAAGAACTTGTAGTACATCTGGAAGTGCATCTGGCAATTTAAGTAATCTGGCTTTCCACCATGTTGTATGCAAAACATGTAGAGTATGGTGCTGTCTCTCATTTAATAAGACATACAGTAATCTTATTTAGAGAGGATATGAAACCAAAAAGGATACAAAACTCCATATCTAAACAATTCAGAACCTGAATGCTCAGAATGGACCTGCAATTAGTATCTTGTGCCCAGTGCTAACAATATTGTTTCCATATTAAATTTCTTGAAGCAACTGATATGTTGTTATGAAATAAAGGAAACCAAAAACATTGCTTAATACTTTCTGATGCATATATGTGTACCTAATTCAAAAGTGTTAATTCCAGTTTAGCTATGTCTGAATTGCTATTGAAAATGTATTAATGTTCATTTGAACGGATATGTATTAGATGCGAAATACCTTAATTTCATTAATAAATGTGTATTGACTAATTAAACATTTCCTTCATGTCACCAATCATTTCATTTTGAGATGACAAAGAATTACCTTTTTAATTTTAGGTATCAGTCATAGCACAGATCATTTGGAACAGATCAGTTGAAAATTAATACAGGAATCCTATTAAATTTATATTTGCCAAGCAGTTGATGACAATTAATGAAATATAGTTTCAGAGAAAATCAAGCCTGAGATTGATGATTTGGCTATATCCTTCCATTTTTGCTATAGATTCACTTTTACATTGTTGTAAGTGTCAGTGATATTTATCTTATTGCACCTCTTAATAGCAAGGTTTTAAAAGATTGCTGGTCTTTCTGTAATAATTACTACACTTAAGATGTATAGAATTGTGAAAGCATTTCCTTGGCCTGCAACTCAATTGTTAACTCCACCTCTATTAGTTAAGGTGTAATGTCCATACATTTCTGCTGTGCAAGGTGAGAAAAGTAAATAGACAAAGATGTGAGGAGAAATACAACCCTCAGTACATTAAATATGTTTAAATAGCTTTTATTCTACATTTTTGGCACATGACCAAAAGCACTAAGTGGAGCTGAAAAAAAATGGTTTTCTGATTACTTTCATTGCTCTTAGATATAATTAACCTAATACTATGCATCTCATTTGTGGAATATTATGGATTTCTACTTAGGATCATGTTAGCTAAGCAACTGAAAACATAAACAAAGTTAGGCACAAAAAGGATTTTTCTTACAGCAGAATCTCTAAAGTCAAAACAAATTAAAAATTAAAAGATAATTTTAGAGTAGTGATACAAGTACAAAGTATTTTTGATTTCAGTTGTTTGGTTGTTTTCTAACACGTGGTATACCAGGGGTAGGCAAAATATGGCTTGCAGGCTGAATTGGGCCCACCAACTCACTGCATCTGGCTTGTGCCCACCCTGCGGTGCTCCTCATAGGTCTGAGCCCCACTTGCTCCCACTCAGGGCAGTCAGTGCCATACTCCCACCCTGCACCCACCCAACAACACAGCTCTGGTTCCAGCTAGCATGCACAGCCTCCCAATGGGGCTGCTGCTTCAGTTGCCCAAGTACTGCTTGGCTCCCCGCCCAACCTCAAGTGGCTCTTCCTCCTGCTCTTGCTGTGCCACTCTGGGCAACAGCTAATGTGGGGAAGCCATGAGGACCCTTGCTGGGGAGCAGATGCCTAGCCAGGTGTGAGAGGAGCTGCATCTGGGTGGGTCCTGACCCAGCATGCAGGACTATAATTGCAACTCCAACTCCAGGTCCTGGCCACCTTCCAGCCACTTCACATGCCTGGTGCAATAAGCAGCCACCTACAAGTGGGTGAGTAGGTAGAAGGCAGCCAGAAGCTGGAGCAGGAGCCCCATTCACTGGGAAGGAGCTGCCTAAATGCAGTTTCCCCCTGACTTGGCTAGGTGTGTCATGCCCAGCACACATCCCTGTGGCTTCCCTGAGCTACCTGCTGCCACGGTAGCATAGCAGGAGGAGCCACTGAAGGTGGGGGAGCTGAGCAGTACCCAGCCAGCTGTGGCAGCAGCTCTGCTAGGAAGCTGTGCATGTTGGCTGGGGCTGGAGTGGTGCTGTCTGGCAGGTGTTGGGTGGGTGCGGGTGGAAGCAATGTTTGAGTTGCCGTGGGTGGGAGCAGGCAGTGCTCAGACCCATGGGCAGAGCACCATGGGAGCAGCCATGGGCTTGATGGGAGGGGAGGACTGTACCTGCACCTCCCAGGCAAGCTCCACTGTAAGTGTCCCCCACCTTCTCTCCCTTTCCCACTCCTGGGTAGCTCCTGAGACCTAGTGTGCAGGCAGTCCCCTACATACATGCCTCCCACCCCCCACACCATACCCACACACCCACCCTCTACACATATGCCCACACCCCCCATTCACTCTCCCACACATAATATATGCACTACCCAAAACCCAAAACCAAACCCATAAATCAGGACAAAACTATTTTTTGAAATAAAGTTAAAATATATTATAGTCAATTTTGATTTTTAGTATATGATTTCTTTTTTAGCCATACTTTGTTTAAATCATATCTTCTGAAAGACTTTATGTGTGCAGCCCTCAACAGCTCTCCAAAATCACTAAGTGGCCCACTAGCCACAATAAATGCCAACTCCTATGCTTCACCTTCTGTCCTATGCCACAATACAATGGCATTTTCAGTGTTGATAGAATAATAGTAGGGCTGTATTGTTATTGTAGTCTGGTAGTCCAGGAAATACAAAAGAGGCAAAGGTTATCTTGGTGATATCTTTCATTGGACCAACTCTATGATTGGGAAAGATGTCTTTTCCAGTCATAGTTAGTTCAATAAAAGATATGGTCAATATAATAATACCCATCCCAAAAGGTATATACAATTATTTACCATGAAATGTAATCCATGGCATAGCACCAGTGAAGCGGTTCTTATTTTTTATCTAGATTTAGAAAAGTGAGTGTGTAAGTATGAATTACTGAAGCATGCAGTTCCACATAATAGGGCTTGGGGCTTTTGATTTTTATCTTTGGAACACAGACTCAGCCAGTTTAGCTGTGATTGAGAATTACTGTCTTCTGAAGCCATATGTGAGTAGCCTTTATTCAATAAATATCTCCTTCACAATAACTATTATAATTTCTTGCCGTTTTAATAATCACAATCTGGAACATTGAAAAATTAACTAGGCACTGTCCTAAAACAGCCAAGTAGTTAGTGTAGAATCAGGAAGTTGGTATTGAAGTGTTGCAGATCCTTCATTTGTTTTGTAGATATGAGTTTCTCAAACTTTCTTCATCTCTGTATCTTTTTTATCTTTAAGTTTTCTTTATAAAATTTATTTTCTCTATGACATGTGTCATAAAACCTGAAGGCTTCACAAATGATAGAGAAAATTAAATATATGAAATGATGCATTCAGAGATTAAGTTTTCAAAATGGATCATGTCACACTCATACTTGAAATATTTAGAAGAACAAAATCTAATGTAGCTGACTGTATCTAGGGAAGAATATAAGAGTGTTGCTTGGACATCCAGGGATGAAGTAAAGAAGGTGAAAGCACAATTGGAGTTGCAGCTAGCAAGGGATGTGAAGGGTAACAAGAAGTGTTTCTACAAGTATGTCAGTAGCAAGAGGATGGTCAGGAAAAGTGTGGGTCCTTTACCAAAATCAGGGGCAACCTTGTGACAGATGTTGCAGAAAAGGAGGTGTGCTCAATGCCTTTTTTGGCTCCATCTTTACAGACAAGGTTATGTCTCAGACTACTTCACCGGCCAGGACACTTTAGGGAAGAGGTAAGCAGCCCTCCGTGGTGAAAGAATAGGTTAGGGATTACTTAGAAAACCTGTACATGTACAAGTCCGTGGGGCTGGATGGGATACACCTGAGGGTGCTGAGGGAGTTGGCTGATGTGATTGCAGAGCCATTGGCCCTTATGGTAATTAGGGGAGGTCCTGGATGTTTGGAAAAGTGCAAACATAGTGCCCATATTTAAGAAAGTGAAGAAGTAGGATCCAGGGAACTACTGACAAGTCAGCCTCGCCCTAGTCCCTGGAAAAATCTTAGGGAAAATCCTCAAGGAATCTATTTCTAAGCACTTGGAGGAGAAAAAGGATATTAGGAACAGTCAGCGTGGATTCAGTAGGAGCAAGTCATGTGTGACCAACCTGATTGCCTTCTATGAGGAGGTGACTGCCTCTGTGGATGTGGTGTAACTTGATTTTAGCAAGGCTTTTGATACACTCTCCCACAACATTCTTACAGGCAAGCTAAGGAAGTATGGGCTGAATGGACTGGAAAGTGGATAGAGAACTGTCTAGAACACTGTGGTCAGAGAGTACTAATCAATGGCTTGATGTCTATTTGGCAGCTGGTATCAAGTGGAGTGCCCCAGCGGTCAGTCCTGGGGCTGGTTTTGTTTAATATCTTTATCAATTACCTGGAAGATGGCATAGAGTGCACCCTCAGCAAGTTTGCAGTTGACACCCAACTGGAGGGAGTAGTAGATATGCTTGAGGGTAGGACTAGGACTAAGAGTGATTTACACAAATTGAAGGATTAGGCAAAATTAAATCTCATGAGGTTCAACAAGGACAAGTGCAAAGTCCTACACTGAGACTGGAACAATCTCATGTACCAGTACAGGCTGGGGGCTGATTGGCTGGGATGCAGCTCTGCAGAAAAGGTCATGGGGGTTACAGTGGACAATAGGTTAAATATAAGACAGCAGTATGCCCTTGTTGCCAAGAAGGCTAACAGCATACTGGACTGCATTGCTAGGTGTGTTGCCAGTAGGTCAAGGGAAGTGATTATTCCCCTCCATTCCACACTGGTGAGGCCACATCTGCAGTACTGTGTTCAGTTTTGGGCCCTTACTACAGAAAGGATATGGACAAATTGGAGATAGTCCATCAGAGGGCAATGAAAATGGGGAAGGTCATGGGGGACATGATTTATCAGGAAAGACTGAGAGAACTGGGTTTATTTAATCTAGAGAAGAGAAGACTGAGAGGGTATTTAATAGCAGTCTTCAAGTACCTGAAGTGGGGATTACAAGAGGATAGAGCTAGACTGTTCTCAGTGGTGGTAGATGACGGAAAAAGGAACAATGGTCTCTAGTTGCAGCAAGAGAAGTTTAGGTTAGATACTACCAAGGATTTTCTCACTAGGAGGGTAATAAAATACTGGAACAGGTTACACAGAGAGGTGGTAGAAGCTCCACCCTTGGAGTTTTTCAAAACTCAGCTAGACAAAGCCTTGACTGGGATGATGTAGTGGGGATGGTCCTGCTTTAAGCAGGGGGTTGGACTAGATGACCTCCTGAGGTCCCTTCCAACTCTAACTTTCTATGATTCTGTGATACTATCATGAATTCACTAAAAGGATTTGCCATGATAACACTGTAAAATTGAAATGCCATGTGCTGTGCAAAATCATTTTTCTAGAAATTCTATTGAAATCTAGTAATTGCACTATATTTATTGGGAATTTGTTGTGACTAATTAAAAATATACATAGTATTTACATGCCCCAAGGTGCAGAATGTATAAAATGATAGGAACTCTTTAATGCTTAAAATATGTAATTTCAAGAAAGGCAGTGGAGATGGATTTCTGAGAAGAATGGTAATTGCTTAATACATTTGTTTTCTCTCAGGAAATCACTAAATTTGAATTTAAGGCAGAATTCTATTTTCTTCCCACTGGATGATTAAACTGTAGCTGAAGACAACTTTGATTTGTCAAACTATTGTTTAGGAGTGATCATATTACCATTTCTCAGTGCAAAAGTGCCCCCACTAGGATAATAGGATCACCCATTGAATATGCACAGTGTTGGAAGAGAATATAATTCTGTTAGAAACCTGCTCTTTTCTACATACATCCTATTTACAGGTATTAGAAATATTACATTCAGTAACCCATAAAGTACCCTCCCTGAATTGTCTAAGAATACATGTTTCATATGGTCAGTTAAAGTATAAAACAAGTGATCAAAATGACTGTAGTAAATATTTTATGTACGTTTAATAATTTTTCTGTTTGCATATTATCTGCAGTCAGACTTTGTTTTCCTCTATCAAATTTGTTTTGTATTTGTAACTGGCAAATAATATTTGTGAATCTCTTTTAAACTGATCTGTCCAATCCCACTCATAGGAGGCATATTATACAATACAAAAAGAATTATGAGAATCCAAAGAAAGACCTCAAATATTAGGAAATGCAAGAATTAAGATTATCTATACAACTTAAATTTGGCTTCCTTGAGTGTGTACATTACAAGGCATCATTTAATTACATTGTCTCATATTATTACTGTAACCAGTTGAATGAAAACAAGAAGTGTCCGGTGCTCCTGAATTAAGTTGTTATGTTTTGGCACCCTTCTTGTGATGCCATCAGAGTACTTTGGGCTACCTACTCATGGTAAATCTCCCTTAACTTACCTGCCACATTTTAGTATCAAAAGAAAAAGGAAAGGGAGGTTCCTTTGGTGGTATAGGGTATGTGTAAGCATGCTTCTACTATTGGTGTTTCTTGGGGCTTTCCCTTCCCTATACCCCATCCACTCGCCAACCGAATCTTGATGGCTTCAGATATTACAAATTTTAGAAATATGTAGATAGATCTTTATTTATCCATAGTTTTCTCTCAGTAAGTATAGGGATTCCCCTATAAATTGGTCTGGTGTTCCTTTTTGACCTGACAACTCAGTTCAGTATGGATTGATCATAATCCTGAATCACCTAATTCTCTTAAATTAATTTGAGAGCATGTAAATATAGATAAATCACTTCATAGATAAGAAAAAAAACAACAATCCGATAAATTAAATAAACTATTAATTCATTGTGCTTCTTGTCGGGGAACGGTGGCCCCAAGGTCACGGTGGGCCGAGGGTGGTATCAGATCGGAACAGGCAGGATTCACGGCGAGGAGTCTGAGTGGTATGCGGATTTGTGTGGGTTCGAATAAAGTGGGTTTTATTTACTTACGCTTCTGGAGCGTAGGCTGAGACGCTTGCTTCAGTTACAGTTATAACAACTTAAACGAATACGAACAACAAAGGGGTCTGTTGGCCCACGGGGTTCCCGAGTGAGCCCTTGCTTTCTAGCCAGAGGCTAGGTGTGGCTGCCCACTCGTTAGTCCCAGGGCTGGTCAACAGCTCATGAACGGGATAACAAACAACAAAACTGTAGCCAGTCCAAGGTGGACAAACAGATGGTCATTGCCAAAGTCGACGAAGAGTGATGCTGAGGTCAGTGCCAGGTATGGTGAAATGAAGCTGTAGTTGAGGTGAGTCGGGTTGATCAGAATCGTGATCAGGATCGGTGCCAAAATCAGTCTGGTAGCCAGGAGATCAATACGAGAATGAAGGGGAATCGAATAGCCAATTCGCAATGAGGAGGAGACCGGTGGGCCTGAAGCCCTCCAGAAGAGCAGTCCCTGCAGCCGCAGCCTCTGCTCTCTGGATCGATCTCTCCCTGTCTCACAGTCCCTGCCAAGGCAGCCTCTGCTTACAGGTTGAGCACAGTCTCCTCTCACACACCCACCACCACACTGAGAGAGAGAACCCAAAGGTGGGGGCTCACAAGCCCTTTATAGCAATCAAGTGGCCAATCAGGTTGCTTGCTCTGAAGAATTTTCTAGTTCTATGAAGTCATGCTCTTAGCCAAACTGAGCATGCCTCTGATTAGATTCTGAGCATGCGCATGGTGGAAAAGTAGGTCACGCTTGATTGACAAGCCAACAGGTCACCCAGGGGGCACATGCTGGGCATGCTGTGGAATTTTCCATAGGCTTTGCCTGCTTGTCTGCACATGATCAAACTTAACTCTTATGTTGCCAGCATAAATTCAAAATTTGGTCTGGACACTTGTCTTCATTCATTTCAATTTCATTATTAATTCATTATAAAACTTCACCCCACATCATATACACACGTAGTTCTTGGCTATCCCATCTTCCTATCTTGGATCACTTGTGTCTATTTAACCTGCTACAGGGAGTTCCACTCTCACTCAGTCAGGACCTCTTCTCTGATTTTCATGCCTTCGCACTTTATGCTTTGTAAAGCATTCACCCACCAGGCTTTGGCAAGAGGCTTCTCCGGTGTCTTGTTCCAGGGTTTCCACCTTCAGGTGTCAGGGTATGGGATTCCACACAGTCCTCTCTTCTCCACTGCCCTGCTCCATTGGATGGCTGGAGACCCCTCTGGGTCTCCAGTCTTTGGAACTGGCCCAGCTGCTTACCCTGGTACTGGCTGGAGCATTCAACACAGGTACGCTGCTGTCTTCTCCTCATTAACCAGTTTCTCGTGCCTTTTTAACTCCAGTGATGTGTGCAGGCATGTGACATTACGGACCACCCAATTCTTAAGTCAGAGAGTTTACACACTCACAAACCACAGCATTGGCGCCATGTGCCACTGAGCTCTCACCGGTTCTGCACCTGTTTGTAAGATCCAGCCCTTTCCTGCGCTTACTGGGCAGAACATGCAGTTGTTCAGCATCCTTGCCGAGCCTCCAGGTTCCACCCCACTTCAGGGTCAGCACATAGAATTTGTTGCTTGGCTACAGTTACACAGAACCTTTGTCTGAAACTTTGGGTGCATGTACACATTGATATTGCTATGGCACTGTGCTTTAGTACTTGCTTCCAGAAGTACTAAAGCACAGCGCAGTATGGGTGGTTACTATTTCATGCACATGGCACATAGTTAAATTTTGCTACCATGTCACCATAGCAGTGAGCTATACCTGGAGAACACACTGCTACAGCAATGTAGGTGGTGATCACATGTAGACACACGTTATTGCTACATCTCCGTAGCACACCATACAGTGATGTAACACGTTGCTACAACACCACATGGCAATATGTAGATGTTCCACAAGTGTGGAAAATTTCAACCCAAGTGGTTATAATTTGTCAGTATTTTCAAGGCCTGAAAACTGAAGCAGCTATGGGCAACTTTATTTAAAGACTGTGTTACCTATTGATTTCTATAATTCATGACATTAACTTTTTTTTTCTTTAAGGGGGAGAATATCAAGTACCCATTTTTGTAATTCATATTACTTGAAATGAGTTCAGATATCAATTCCTCTTGTTTTCTTTGTTCTTAGAATGACTGAAAGTGAAGAAATGTAAATGAAAACACAAGTAGAAATACGCCAGAATGGAGAGATAAAAAGAAAACAATATTTTAGATGTGCTGAATTAGAATAGTCCTAGTGGGTCCAAAAAGGCTTCTGCCTCTTGTTTCTCTATAACCATTCCACCTTTTTTTTTCTTTCCCCATAGCCACAGCCATCCAGCTACTACCTTTTTAAAACCACAGAGTTGTCTGAAGACCTTTTTTTAGTTGAATCTTCTGGAATCCATCATCCAGAACCCTATCGGGACCTAATTTTGCCCACGGGCAACTTAGACAGTTATGCTATTTGCTAAGCACCCATTATCTTCACAAGCTCTGGCCACATCCATTGGTCCATGTGCATCTCCTGCATACAGTAAGATTTATGACTACACCTTATTTTGAAAATATGCTCTGAATAATCTCATGTGATGCAGCTTTTAAATTTAGAGTTATTTACATCAATGATAAAACTACTGCCAACACCTGATGAAGAATATCATTCTTAATTCTATTGCTGCTTTATTTCTCTGAAAGCAATAACATTTACTTAATAAACATGCTATGTTTATGTAGATACATTAAATATTAAAACCTGTCATGCAAAGATGGAGTATTTAACAAAAGGCAACAGGGAAACAGTAATGATGCAGAATTTTATGTAAGCTAATATTTTAAATAAGCAGCTAATAATTTATGAATTTTCCAACAATAGTTGTTAAACACTAGGCATAGTAATCATTGCGTTTCTTACATGTACCTTATCCTCTACAGCAAGCCAAGCCAAACATGAAAGGCATCAAGAAACAATGATTACACATTATGGCTATGTACACAAATTCAAATAATCTGGAAGAATTCTTTTAAATTTGTTATACTGATATCAAAACTTTCCCAGAGACACAGGTGCAGACCTTTGAATGATAAGACCCTAAAAAGTGGATAAGATAGGATAGGACCCTAAAAAGCCTCTACAATTAGTGGTGTGTCATTTTAATCAAGGAAAAATGTGGATTTTGGGTCAATTTTTTAAACCAAAAATTGGGATTTTTTTTTTTAAAACAGAGAAAACCAGGATCCCTGCTCATAAGTTTTGTCATAGTCTCCAAACAACTAAATCCCATTGATTTCAATTGAACGTCCAACTCCATATTTAGATATTTGAATATGTGGTCTATTATTGGTGGAAAAGACACTCAACTAATATTGAAGTCTTTTTTATCTCTACAATTTCAAACTTCCTGAAAATAAGATGACTTTATATAACTACTTCAAAACTGCATCATTTTATGATCTTATCATTGGTCACATCAAGTTGAAAATTTTATCTTAAAAGTCTATTTTTCCTATTTGTTTTTTTGAACCAGACCTGAATAAGAAGCTTTTTAAAGAGTTTTGATTGACATTATAAACCGTGAGAGTTAGAGGGTCATGTTAAACACTACTTGTGCTTAACAGCCACTATTAAAATGGCAGCAACCCAAAATACTTTTTTAAGAAGTCTCCTAAGTGACTTACGAATTGTCACAGTAGAATATACATGAAATTAATCAAATGGAAATGTAGGCTGTAAAATATGCAATCGCCTTCAAAGAAGAAAGTAAAACCAAAAGATTTCGAGTACTTAATGCCAAGGATATAATGCAGTTGAGCATTAAACAAGCTCCTTCCTCTTAAAAGAGATTTTGCTGTATTTTATTTTCTTTAGTCTCTTTGGCAATTGAAACCATAAAGGAAAGTTTTGAGGAAGAAAAACTGTGGCACAGAACTGTGAGGTCTCCTAAAAAATTGGCAGAGTCTCTCAATGGGCAACTTATGCTTCCTACATTCTATTTCATGAAAATGGTGTTGGGGAAAGTTGCATGCATAGAAATGAGACCAGACCTGTCTAATAACATGTAGTTATATATCAAATGACCTAATGTATTTTTTATTGTGTGTTTGTTAAAAACAGCATCTAAAAACTAGTCATGTTTAGTCCTGCCTTGATAACATTACAGTGTAAAAAAAAAGCAATGATAGGAAGGTTAAGGATAAGATATGTGAATACTTTTGAATCCCAGATAAAATTATTCTTTTATTTGATACCCAGCAGGAAGATTGCATACTAAAGTGAGAGCAGAATGCTCATGATTTATCTCTGTGAATGCATGCAAAAGTCTGAGATATATATGACTGTGTGGTAGGTTGGTATTTGTTGCCACTTCTGTTATCTGATGGCTTTACATTTATTACCTTTAAGATTCGGAGTGGGGCATGGGGACTGTATCCGAGTGTGTGTGTATGTGACTGAGAAGTGAATTACTATTTATGTTATTTGCTTCCTTTTTAAAAAAAGAGTTATATTTATAATAATTCCACACTGAAATCCAAACAAAAGTAACTTCTCTTTGAATAAAATACCTAATGAAGTGATATTTTTGAGTTCCCATTTCTTTTTTTCATAGAACAGAAACATAAAAAATGTAGCAGACAAAAATACATTTCTATACCATTCTATCTACCATGTATTGATATTGATTTAGGTATAGGCAGGCATATAAAGGACATTTGCTCTTTACATTTGAGTAATAACTTAGAAATATTACTTCTTCTTGCCTAATGCATACAATCAAATGGCTCCACACTTGGGATTTGTGTTCTATGTGTGAAGCATATTGAATCAAAATGGGTTAAAGCTGGCCCAAACAAAACTGCAATCAACTGTTGTGAAAGGGAGAAAGGAGGGACTAGGGAAATTCTACCCACATTGCCACTGCTGTGGAGCAAGGTGTGCTAGGGCTTCTTTTACTTTCTCCAGTTGCCCCCAGCTGTATCCTAGGAAATATCTTGACAACTCTCCATACCATTTACCAGTTCCCTGACTCTTCAGGTGTAGCCTCTCCTCACTGCTGTCTTGCTTGTTGCAATCTTCTTCCTCCTGTCCCCTTTGTCTGTAATTGTGTTCTGCTCCCTTCCTGACAACTCTGGTTCCTCATATTCCTAAAATAATTTTTAAATCCTCAATTTCACCTCCCTTTCATCCCTGGGATACCATAATTACTTTCATACACACACTCTGTCTCCCAAAAATCAGCCCCTAAAATTGGGGTGCATGTCTGAAGTGGGGAAACAGCTTTTCTGCCAGGAATAGAAAGAGGAAAACTTTGATCCACGTTCACTAGGAAGCAGCAGGGACATTTCTAATCAGGAAGCTGACAGAGTCTATTAACAATCACAAAGTGTCTCCCTCCTCCTCTCCTTTTTAATGGCCTTAATTTTCTTCAAATTAAGCTAGTCTTTCTTTTGACAATTTTCCTGTCAACTAGCTAATCCTGGTCTCTCTTCTTCTGTCACACCTATAGAAATTGTTTTTAGCTTTTTTTCAGTTTTGTAGATCCACCCATAGAGACCAGTCTTCAGCCACAGCTAGGGTCCTAGTTCTTGTTTGAGCAGCAGGGATCCTGGTTTTCTCTCATAAAAAAAAAAAAAATCCCCAATTTTCAGATAAAAAAAGGAACCCAAAATGCATATTTTTCTGTGATTAAAAGGAAAATGTGGATTTTGTGGGTTTTTTATCTGAAAATTGGGGATTTTTTTTATCAGAGAAAACGAGAATCCCTGTTGAGCAGCAAACACAGGAAAAGTGAATTGAAGATCACGTCCTACCCTTACCCAATTCAGCTATACCAGGGAAATTGGTTTCTTTATTCCGTCTTCTCAAGAACAAGGTGTGTGTTTTATTTAGAAGCAAATAGAATGCAAGAAAATATGGTAATATTTAGGTCATACATCATATTGATATGCTGCTAATATGAAGAACAAGCAAATGGAGCATTAAAATACCAAAGGGTTGAGGTGGTAGGTGACACTGGCAAAAAATTAGAATGTGCTCCTGCTTTTTTCCTTATATACCATGTCAGGATAAATTAAGTGATACTGTAAGATCTTTTGGATCTAGTGTGCAGCCAGAAATAGTAGAATATAGTTTTGCTGCTTTATTTAGGGCAACCTCTCATTGCTAAATGAGACTACTTATTACCCATATAAATTTACTGACAAGAACAAGTATTTACAGGGTGAACAGTTCTTGTAAGTGAAAAAAGAAACAAATAATATGAACATAAAAACAAAAACTGAAGAAAATGTAGATGGAAAGACAGGGATGATATTAGAATGTGTGGCTATTTTTATTAGCTTTGCATCCAATTTGCTTGTTGTTGTATGCTCCTTTAAGGCAGATAGAAATGCTGTCAATGATCTCTGTTGGCCACTTACTTAGAAAGTAGACATGTCTATATAAGCATTAATGTGCTTTAGTTAATGTGCATTAAATCTAGTCCCTCTACTATAACAGTGCCTATATATAAGCACAGAGGCTGCTCTGATGCACTGGAATTTCAGTGCTTTGGAACAGACTCATTAATTGATTCTGCTGCAGTGTGGCAATTACCATGCTCCAGCACCCTCCTGTGTCTCATGCGTCAGTTTCCCTGCACTTAAAACAGTGGTGGAGTCTCTTGAACTAAAGCTCATTGAACAAGCTTTAGTTCAAGCACCTCCATCACCATTTTTAAGCATGGGGATGCTGATACATGAGATGCAGTGGCAATTTAATTAAAATAGTTCTCACAGTCACTCTAATTAAAGTGTCATATCTATATCTATATATATAGTAGTGTTTCATTTTGATTACAGAAAAATGTGGATTTTGGATTACTTTTTTTAA
>NW_017728906.1:122396669-122399915 GCF_001723895.1 Crocodylus porosus | reverse complement strand
ACCCATATTCCCCCTGGCTCCCAAAGCCCCTCACCAGAGCACATAGGGAGGCAGGAGAGAGTGCAAAACTTTATTGAGAAGCCTAAGTCCCCATAGCTATGTGGGCATAGGCCTCTGACATGCCAAGGAATGTGTTGAATCTAGCAGTGATTTCCTTCTCAGCTGTAGGGTACAGGGACATATAGCACAGTCATGGGTAGCCCTCCAGATGGCAGTGGAGGTTGTGCGGCAGCATGGTTTTGCCCACCATACCCTTAAAACTCAAGGTTCCATGTCAGATTCACAGATGCCAGGTGTGCCTGGGGCACCATGGTGATTAGCAGGGTCAGGTACCCTTTGGGCTGCACAAACAGCTCCTTGCCATGTGCCCAGGATACCCGCAGCAGGGGCACACTCAGGGTACAGAGCCAGCATGGAGGGACTGATCCTGGGGCACCTCTCCAGAGAGGACCCCTGGGAGGAAGGGCAGGTGAACCTTTTACCTGTTGACCCTGGGTGCCATGGACTTGGTGTAGAGCAAGCAGGGACAGGGGCTTAGCTGGCAGCTGCCTAAGCCAGAGCCTGCTCAGCTGACTTACCATAGTGCCTGGGCAGCTGTGCATGTACAACTCTCAATCTGAAGCCAGGGCAATGCACAGGCCCCGGTACAGAAGATCTTATCTCAGAAATGTTGCAAACTTTCACAAACAAGCTCTTTCTCTTGGCTCTATAGAGCCTGCAGCTACACATAGGGGAGAGGCACAAGTTGGCAACCAGGATACACTGTCAGGGTCACTGCCAGCCTCAGCTTGGACCCTAAGGATGCACCAACCTCAGCAGTGCAGAATGCAGGACTGGACCCAGTTGCTGGACTGGCTGGTCACAGTGGCTGAGGAGTGCCTGGAAGGAAGTAAGGGATTGGCATGAGGTGGTGAGGGACCAGCATGAGTAGATGAGGGTCTGCATGGACCAGGAGTTCTGGGCCAGGCTTCTGGCCCTGGAGGAGACACATGTGGGAGGTTCTGGAGCAGCAGGCTTTCCTGGTGTCCAGGGTAGTAGAGGCAATGCAAAACTGCTGGGTGATAAAAAACATTCTGGTCCTGGCAGTTGCCTTCGTGCTGTCCACTGCCCTTTCCCTCGACTTATCCCCTCGTGTCCCCTGGCAGCCACCCACTGCCCAGAAGCAAGCCCCCCCCCAGCCTAGGATGAAATGCAGTGGTGCCTCCACCAGCCAGGTGCCCTTGGGGATTCTGTGTTTATAAAGAGAAATAAAATGCTGAGAACTGTCCAGAGTGAGTGTGGTGGTGGGGTTGTGCAATGAGGCAGGGGTCCATGGGTGACTTTTCAGGCAGGCTACAGCAGGGAGTGCAGGAGCAGGTGGTCAGCCAGTTTCTCTCATACCAAGTACCCTGGCCCCCACTGGCAGGTGAGCAGCTCACCCAGGGCTTCAGTGAGGTGTGTATGTGTGGGGGGGCACTGCTGTTGCTGCCACCACAGCTGATGCTCCTGGTGCCAAGCATCCTGCATCTGCTTCACCTGCTCCACACAGGTCTCACAAACAGCTCCCCCTTGGTCCTGCAGATGTTATACAACATGCAGGATACAACAATGACTTGAGGGATGTTGGCCTTGGTGGCCTTGATGTGGGCAGTGAGAATGTGCCTGCACCTTTTGAGATGGCTGAAGGTAAACTCCACAAGCATGAGGGTCTGGCCCAGGCACTGGTGGCCCAGGCACTGGAGCATATTGAAGTGTGCCTGGCGGGGGTCCAGCTATCCAGTGTAGGGCCAGAGGAGGAGCAGATAGACAAGATGACCAGTGAGGAGGGGTGAGATCACCAACTTGCCCAGCTGGAGGTCCAGCACCCCTGGCATGAAGCATCTGTTTTCCACCAGGGCTGCCAGGGCAGAGTTCAGAACATGGGGCCACAGCCAGAGACCATGTCTATGAAGGCACCACATTGGTCAACAAAAGCCTGGAGCATGACAGAATGGAAGACCTGCCAGAAGTAGTAGGGGAAGGAAGGTGATGGTGATGTGGGTCCTCTCCAGGGCTTCAATGCATTTGGGAAAGCCCAGAATGGGGAACCCTGCCATTACCTCATGGTAGTTGTGCATGCAGAGTGTGGTGTGCCCCAGCATGTCCTGGAGGGCATGGCACACCTCCAGGATGTCCTCCCCAGGATGGTCATGCCAAAGAGGAGGCCAATGTAGTGGAGGCTGGTGGGTGTGGCCAGCTTGAGCAGAGTTATGGCCAGCCAGGTGCCCCAGGGGAGATGCCACCACATAGTAGTATCCTGCCACTCTAGGTGTGGGTGGAGCTGTTCAAAGAGGTCCTGGAAGGTAGCTTAGGTCATCCAAAAGGACTCCAGGCACTTCTTATTATTCCACATAGTCTGGACCATGTGCAGCCACCAGTCCTGGCTTGCTGGGTGGACCCACAGGCAGTGAGGTGGGAGGCCTAGGAACATGTGGATGGCCCAAGTGGTGTCATCCAGGAGTGTGTTACTAGCATCCCTGGAGCACAGGGCGTGGGCAGCAGCAGCATGAGGACAGGGGACCTGGCACAGCATAGTGAGCCAGGCCAGAATGCTGTGCTGCACAGTGGGACTGCCAAGGCTGAGACTGACCTGGGCTAGGTA
The DNA here is from genome assembly GCF_001723895.1 of Crocodylus porosus. Lineage (NCBI taxonomy): Eukaryota > Metazoa > Chordata > Crocodylia > Crocodylidae > Crocodylus > Crocodylus porosus. Next base: position 122,397,295 of record NW_017728906.1, on the reverse strand, counting down.
GCAGTCCCTGTGACAAGTCATCAGAGTGAGCACAGCGATGAGCAGGCTCCTGGGGCAGTAGACATTGCTTCCAGGGCTGGGGGTGGAGCAGCCATGGCATAGTGAGTAGAGGCTGCAATGACAGAGCCACGATATGCTGCCACCATGTTGTGCATGCTACTCCAGGTCAGGAAAGCAGGTTGCCTGGGAGCAGCATGCAGAGCTGCTTTTTAAAGATGGCCACCAATCATAGGCAGCAGCTCCAGCTTTCCCTGACTCCTGCAGGGGGCTGCTGCAGGGACCACTGGGGAAGGAGCATATTGCACCATGAGCAGCAAATCTCCTGCATCCCCACATATATCTACCACAACCCTGGGCCACATTCCTACCACCAGCCAGAGCCTGGGGCTGACCCCTATGCCCCCTGCCAGCCTGGGACTGGCACCTGGGCAACTGTGGCCAGAGCCTGGCACTCTCCCTGGATGTTGCAGGGCAAGGCAGGAACAGTTCTGTCCTAAACTTCTCCTCCCTGGCTCGATTTGCTGCTTTCTTCGGTGCATGTGTAGATACTATGCCTGGGAGGAGTTTACTGCAGAGAAATTTGCTTTATTCAGTCACATGAATTGCACATGTAGACACACCCAGTG
>NW_017728906.1:122394897-122396088 GCF_001723895.1 Crocodylus porosus | reverse complement strand
TTTACTTTCTTATTGAATAAGGGATTAAAAAAATTAAAAAATCAAGATCCGCCCCCCCAAAAAAAGAATATTGCATAATTTAAAGCATACTTTACCTGATCCTTCCTTCCTATAAGGACAAATTTTAATATATGCTCAACCTGACAACTCTCAGAGAGCAGAAACAAGAATCCATTTTATCTCAAAAGTTCTTCTGCATTTATCTATTATGAAAATGATAAAAAGTTAAGATTTAAATTATATTCAGCAGCAAATTAGTGAATTCAAATGTAAAATGATTTTCATTCAGAAATAAATGTTTCAATTTTTAGATACTAGGAAATACATTTGATATCACAGGGTTCACAAACTGCCTGTACTCAAGAGTAATAGTTGCTATTTGTCTATTTTCCATCCCAGAAGGCAGGATATTGGAGCTGTTTTAAAGTGTGTGTTTTTCTTTTTAAAAAGCTACCTAAAGTAATTTTGTGTTATTAATGGGCAATTTAAAAGTTTGAAGTAAAGAGAAGTAGTAAGACTGAGCTAATTATTTGTTAAGGGAGCAGTTCTAGGAGTCTATTAATCTCAATGTTCATGTTGTTGACCCACACGTAACTCCTGTAAGTGGAAGTTATAAACATAGAGTGTATTCCAATATGTTAGAACATGAGGTAAATAAAAATCAATTACTTGGTGGTGAAGCAGCCACCTCTAATGGATGACTGAATACTACAACCACAACAGCAACAAACCCATTTACTAGAAGGAACGATACTTTTTTCCCCCTAAAAGACATGAAACTGAAAGAAGAGCTATTTGATACATGAAAATGTAGGAATGAAGTTTGAGCAGCCAAAGAACTAGGCAACAAACACAGGAAATGTATTTAGCATTTTGGAGTTTGCACCACCTCAAGGTCAGGCAAAGTTTATGCTTTTCTGCAACCAAACCTAATCAAAGTAGCAATAAACTGAGCAATAGAAAAACCTGGGTGGAGATGAAAACGAGGATGAGATTACACTTTACAATTAGCACATACTAACTTTAAGGAATGTTAGATTATGTTAAAGTGAGTATGTTCTGTGAGCAGTTGCACATTAAGGGTTAGAGGGCTGGTGAGCAGGGGTGTGGCTAGGGGCTGTGGGTACCCTCACCTATGCCTGCCCTGCTTGATGGTTCTTTATAGCCTGGGGGCAGGAGGAAAGAAGGGCC
>NW_017728906.1:122389855-122392621 GCF_001723895.1 Crocodylus porosus | reverse complement strand
TGTTGGAGGAGCAATCCAGGTTGCAGGAGGGTGATCCAGGGGAAGAGGGAGTGATTCAGGGTAGGGGGGTGATTCAGTGTTCAATGGGGGCATGGAGGAGGTGGTAGTGAAACGGGTGGTGGTGGGGCATCTGGTAGCATAGGATGATAGAGGTGTTGAAGGGAAAATTTGGAGAGCAATCAGAACAATTCTGGCAAGGAAGAAGGAACTCCTAACTCCTCTTGCCCTTTCTCTCTTTCTCCCTCCACTTCTTCTCCTCTTTCCCCCATTCCACATGCAACCCTCCCCTGACCCCCTTGTCTGCTTTCACCCCTTCCCCTCCCTACTGACTACCTTTTCACTCACCTCGTATCCAGCTCTCAGTGCAGGGTTGTAGAGTCCCCAATAATAGGTAGTTCATCTGGAAACAGTGCTTTCTGCAATACTGGAAGACTGCCCGTTAGTTGTTTTACCTCAGGTGAACACCCAGAAGTTAATTTAACCTGAGCCAGGTAGCAGAGTTAAAAAATAACCCTAGCCTGAAGTGGTGTAACTAGAATACCTGGAGGGAATTTAGCATCTGTTAAAGAGCCTTAATTTGCAATTGTTCAAGTTTTAAGTGCACGTAACATGGCCCCATTGTAACATTTCATTTCACCCTGAGTTTGCATTTAATAAAATTTAAAACAACACAACAGCTCACTTCCTTATCTTTTCAAAGACAAGTGAAATACTCATATCAGAACAGGAAATATTTTGTATTTAACCTTAGTAGCCACAGAGATAGCTAACCTTCACTTTTTGCTAACCTTCACTTTTTGCTAGCATTCACTTTCTGTTTCAGATTCTCCTTGTGATATCTTTTTAACAAATGGTGTTCAAAACTATTCAGAAGACTGTTTTATGTAGTGTAGCTGTTAACTCATTTATGTGACATCTGAAATATCTGTAGTGGTTGATGGACCTGGCATAGTTCCTTACTGCTCAGCAAGGGTTAAATCATTATAGCCTCTCTTCAGGGCAAATTAACACAAACAAAAACAATTTCATCCGGTTGAAGGGTGAAGCCTGGACATTTATCTAGAAAGCCTGAGATTTGGAATCAGTAAAGGTCACAGAAATTTGGGTCTTGACATCAGATAAAGAAGCATCAGGTGCTGAGTCCATAACCCCACCATTACCTGGGTTTTGATCCCAATCCAGCATTTAAAAGTGTATATTCTGTGACCTCAGAGTGACTCTGACCTTTACAATAGCCCCTAAGGCACAGAATCTCAATGGTGATCTTTTTATTGTTCTTGTTTTTTCAAACTCCTTCACATTTCTCTTAAATGCAAGAGCTACTAAACTGATCTATGAAAGGGTATAAACTTGCCAGAGGACAAAATGACAATATTTCTTCATTTTGTTGAACTCAAAGCCTCATCAGCACAAAAAAAGTTATATAAGGGAGAATATTAAACTGGTGATGTAAAGCTTTCGAATTTCAGGGACTTTTCACTTTTTATTTTTGTGTCTTTCAGTAAAAGATGGTTGTTTTCAACTTTCACCACTTGAAGTATGTTTATACCACGCAGTTATGGCAGAGACAGCACTGTACTAAGTTATGCTATGCTTTCTCTGTGTAGACAACCTCAAAATCAGAAACAGTGTAGCTGCCTTAAGACAGTGTTGTAAGCTCTGTCAGAGCACTAAGGGAGGGATTTCTGATTCTGAAAGCAGGGTGTGACTCACCTAATATACCCTTAATATCCTAGCTATCTCTAAACTTATCTTTTGGCAAAGGCTATGTAACTTAAAATCATTGCAGCGCTTATCTCTACCTATGGTGGAATAGGTAGTGGACTGAAAGCTGGCCAATACAGCACCCTAAAAATCAAGAACAGTAGGTTCTAAATTATTAGCGCTTTAGAAGGAAAGAGTACTTATTTACTTAGAATCTAAGGATGTGCCCATGAAAACAGTGTCCAGGGAGCCAGATCAGTGTCTTGATGTATGCCAAGTAGGCAAGAAGTGTGGCACCAGTACCATCACACAACCCTGTGTCTTGACATCAATGCAGAACATGAGACAATATTTGCACCTAAGTTTGTGTCTGGGCTTAGTATGGAGTTAGAGAAATGTTGATGCTGCAACTTCACAGAAGGTCATAAATTGACATAAGCAAAGAGATAAATTTGCTCAGGCAATAAACTCAAAGAAGACAGGATCATGATAACTGCTCACCCAAGACAGAGGTGCTGAGTTGCTGTGCTAGAGATGTTCAAATAATAACAGAGACACCCATTTTGACATTAAAAGTGCTGTCATCATAAGCAATCTCTTACAAGGATGACAGTCTTCCAGTAAATAGGGAACTCATTGATGAGTCTGTAGATGATGGAGGAGGCCAACACAAGTTCCTCATGTTTGAATGCAGACATGGGAGGAAGAAGTAGATCCTGGTGATGTTAGGTCACAATTCTTTCCCTTTGTCTTTCATCTATCTGCATCCATAATGAGATGAATTTGCTGGAAATAATTGATAGTTGTCACATATCACAGTGCTACTGGAGACAATTCATTGCTTGAGTCTCACAGGTATTGGCGTTAATGTCACATTGGTGTTACTATCACATTTCTAAAGACTGGCCTTCTATGTGTCCCTGAATCTCTTCTTTTTCTTTCCTCAAGAACCATGATCATCAGTGAGTTGGGAGTATAGACCCTGGTTTGAGAGTCAGATATCAGGTATCCTTATGGACAGTGATCCTGGTTTTTTAATTTAAAAAAGTAACTAAATATCTA
>NW_017728906.1:122380976-122382440 GCF_001723895.1 Crocodylus porosus | reverse complement strand
TACAAATTATGAAAACTTGTTGTCATTATATAAACACCATTTTTTCTGTCAGTGACATTTTTGACAAACACTAGACACAAGGGGACATGGTAAGGAAGGTAAGGAAAGTTAATTAAATTGAAAGAAGTTCTGTTTGTATATAAGAAAATAAAATTATAAAATCTGACAGAATATGGACATTTTTACTGCTTTACATGTTTATAAAATTCTATATTTTAAATTAATTGAAATAAATTGATGTTTACTATATTGTAGAACTATGTTGATTCACAGACAAGATATTAGTCTAATGGTGTAGCTCAGTGATTCTCAACCAGGGTGCAGCAGCACTCTGAGATGCCTTGAGTTTGTTTCAAGGGTGCTGAGGGGTACCACATCTGATTATACTCTTAGGCTTTGCAGAGATTTCAAATTCAAAATTCAAATAAGAATCCACAGTGTTAAAAATGTTCTGACTTGTGGTCTATTGCAGACCTGTTGAGGTCCATCCTTTTTCTGTAGTCAACCAACAAGTGAAAACTAAAAGCTGGCATTTTCTGAGGGATGTCTCAAGCTTATTGTGCAGAGCCATGAATATATCAAAGGTTGTCTTGAGTCTAAAAAGGTTAAGATCCACATAATTCTTAATTACCTCATAAGACACAATTAGTATTAGTTAATATAATCCTTAGTTGGAAGAAAATGACCAAATGAAGATGATAGCTGATGGCTTAACAAATACATTTGGGGAAAATATTGTTTTCCATTTTTACCATTTATAACTTGAACCTAATGAAGAACTTTGAATGGGCTTTGATGTGCTGAATCGTAAACACTATATTGCCATAAACTCTATATTGCCACAACGATATAATATGACAAACTGAAGTCAAGTAATAAATTCTTGACAGTTTCATGTTGTTAGACACTGTCTATAAATATTCAGTGCTCTTTATTTTTACCATCTGTATTTAGAAGATTGCTGAAAATAAACCAAACATGCATGGATGCCACAGAGTCAATTTGGGCCCATACTATAATGCTGAGAGGTGCTTTAGAATCAAATCAGCACAGTAAAATACCATAACTTCATTCAAGATCATGTATAACCAAAAACAGTTATTAATAACAGGGAACAAATAATTTAATCATAAATTAAACATTTTTATGGTTTAATTGTCCTCTAGAATGTAATAATGAACAGTACCTCTATAACTTCTGGAAAATATAATTTCATAGACTTTAGGGCTGAAAGGGACCCTGGAAGATCATTGAGTCCAGCCCCCGGCCCAAAGGGCAGGAAGTCAGCTGGGGTCATAGGATCCCAGTAAGATAAGAATCCAATTTGCTCCAGAAGGTGTTCAATGTAGGCACTTGAACCACCTCTGATGGCAGGCTATTCCAGACCTTGGGGGCTCAGACAGTAAAGAAATTCTTCCTTATGTCCAGCCTGAAAAGGTCTTGTCTTGCAGTAGTTTATATCCG
>NW_017728906.1:122369476-122380876 GCF_001723895.1 Crocodylus porosus | reverse complement strand
TTCATGGAGACATCTGATGGATGTTTTTGAGCTTCTAAAATGGGATGGCTGGTTTATGAATATAGCTGCATATGTCTGTAGACTGTAGAACATATTTTATACTGATGTTTGTAGTTTGCCTTTTTTATTATGCTTATATTGTGGTATATATGGTATTTAAAACCTGTTCCTCCCCTCCCCCTCACACCCTCCTAAGGGGCAGTCTATTTTTTATTTTAATTGTTGAAATTTACATCATTTTTTTAAATGTATTTTTTTTTCTTCTTACATAATCCAAATAATGAAATTATCTGAAAATGTATTGGTGAATTAGTTGAGAAATTTATTTTCTAAATTTCTCATAGCAATATGTGAATGCTGGGGCTAGTCCAGTGTCCAGAGCTTTCTCTGTGGGAACACCTTGTAGCAAAATGACAAGAAGCTGATCTTGTATTGAACAAAAATATAAGTTATATATGATAACGTAATGCATATATATAATATAATTATATAATGCTCCCAGGTACTGGGAATACACGGTCCTGGTTCAAATTTTGGGGGTTTTGGCCATCTTTAGTGGGGGCCCTGAAAGAACAATTTCCTCACAAGCAATTTTATAACAAACAATATGAAAGTTCATTAAGAAGAAATAACTAAACCTTATACACAAGAACTTTTAAACCCCCCAGCTATTAAATATCCTAAACATCAATTACTCCTCACATTATTAGCCTTAAATATCAATATCCCAGAGTGTTTTGGCTGCAGGCTTTATCTGAATTGACGCACTCTAGGAGTTGCTAGTTGTCCAGTCTAAGGGGGAGGAGATGTGTCTCCCTGACTTGGGTGTGCTGCCTGCCACCTCTTGGGGTCACCAGCACTCAAATATCACTGTCACTCCATGATTCTGGATCCACGGTGATGTGCTCTGCCTGCAACCACTCTACAAGCACCGCTGGTTCTCTGGCTTAGAAGTATCCCTACTAGGTACCAAAGCCAGGAAGTTATAAGTTCAAGCTTGGATGTAGCCTAGACCTCTCTTCTTCCTTCCCCCACCTCCCTTCAGTATAGGGGCATGCAAGAATATATTTTAATACCACTGGGCAGTAGCTGCCAGCTCTCTGGATGCCTTTGAGAGTCAGTGGGTGCTGGCTGGGGTGCTCTGCTTGTTGTCCCCCAAAGGTGCACTAGTTTTGACCCACCGTCACTCCCTTTTGTCATTTTTTGTCCCCCATAATTGTTTATTTCTTGGTTCCCCATCGCTGCCCAGCAGTGGCAGCCCCCAGTAAACTCGTGGGATAAAGCCCAAAGCCCAAAGGCCAAGTCATCAAATAGGTCTACAGATTATTGTTTAAGATATCCACTTGGGGATGCTGCTACCACTCTAGGCCCATGAGTCTGAGTCACTGCCATCCTGCTATTCCACCTCCTGGGGTTGCTGATGGAGACTGCCATATGCTGCCAGTAAAATATCTCTGTTGCCTCATGAGATCACTACTCACTGTTGTCACCACTCTGGGTTGATGCTGAGAGGCATTCTTTACTATGACACATAGTCTCCACAACTTCCAAGGAGTGCTGTTGCTCTGAGAGAAACATAAGAGGTCTGCTGCTCTAATACTTGGGATCAGCACTGAGTGTGCTGACTGGGATTGCAGTTCCAAATCTCGCTAGTAAAATAGCTTCAGGTGTTTCTACTACTAGGGATTTTAATCAGCATCAATGAGAATGGTCTCAAAGGGCAACTCTGGTCTAGAGTCTCTTTGGGTGCTCTGGGCTTTCAAAAACTATTAACAAACAAACAAACAAACAACAATCTGAAAGCCATCTCACTGCTGGCTTTGGCCCAGATCACAGTGGACATCAGCCTCCCAGTGACCCCCATATAACTGTCTCTACAAATGAAAAAAATCAGGAAGACGGCCTAGAGATACAAATATATGACCAGCAACAGAAAGATATGGCTCTGCTTGTCCCCTTGCATTTAAATTTTTTAAGGCACAAATCAGGGAATATGAAAAAAACCCCACCTAATCTTTTGAACCTGCATCTCAAATAAGGTCACTGAAAATATTAGAACCCATAAAGTAGCTGTATCACAAGGTCAACCATAAATATTAGGAATGTTGCATACATGTTTAATGTATAGGGCCATGCGAAGCTTTGATCACTGATTCAATTCGGCAGAGATTCAGCTCACTGTGGTGTCCGAATCTCCAAATCCAGATCTAATTAGGAGACCCTTTAATCTCCCCAAACTAAATTCGAACCCTCTAAATCAATTTGGAGAGATTCAATGATTTAGACATAGACATAGACATAGACATAAGGGCTGGAAGGGACCTCGGGAGATCATCGAGTCCAGCCCCCTGCCCCAAGGGCAGGAAGTCAGCTGGGGTCAAAGGATCCCAGCAAGATAAACATCCAATTGACTCTTAAAGGAATACAGAGTAGGTGCTTGCACCACCTCTGACGGCAGTCTGTTCCAGGTCTTAGGGGCTCGGACTGTAAAGAAGTTCTTCGTTATGTCCAGCCTGAAACTGTCTTGGAGAAATTTTTGACCATTTGATTTTGTCATCCCATGGGGCGCTCTGGTGAATCGTCATTGCCCCAGATCCTGGTGGCATGCCTTATATACTTATAGGCAGCCACCAGGTCCCCCCTGCACCTGTGCTTTTCCAGGGTGAAGAGTCCCATAGCTCTCAGCCTCTCATCATAAGCCCTGTTTTCCTGCCCTCTGATCATGCACGTGGCTCTCTTCTGGACTCTTTTAAGGTTCTCCACGTCCTTTTAAAATTGTGGAGCCCAGAATTGGTTACAGTACTCCAGCTGCAGCCTTACCAAGGCTGAGTACAGTGGGAGGATGACATCCTGGGATGCATCCTGGGATTCATAGGAGAAGTATCTATGGATGCAAGCCAGAGTTTTGCTCTCTTTGCCAGCTGCAACATTACATTGGTGGCTTATATTCATCTTGTGATCAATCATGACCCCCAAGTCCCTTTTGGCCATGGTGCTAGAAAGCATAGCACTACCTATAAGCATGCTGCAGGTTTTTCTTCCCAAGGTGGAGTACTTTGAATTTTTTGGAGTTGAAGGTCATCAGGCTTTCATCCACCCATTTTCTGAGTCTATCAAGGTCAGCCTGGATCACCATCCTGTCCTTGGGTGTAGACACTTTACCCCAAAGTTTGGTGTCATTAGCGAACGTGGCCAGTCCACTCCTGACATAAATGTCCACATCATTAAAGAAGATGTTGAACAATATGGGTCCAAGGACAGAGCCTTGGGGTCCCCCACTGGTTACAGCATACCACAATGATTGACTTCTACCAACTACCACTCTCTGGGTCCAACTATGAAGCCAACTCCCCAGCCTGTGGACTGCAATGTAGCCAGGCCACAGTTGGCCAGTTTTTTTTATAAGATTATCATGGGATACCAGATCAAAAGCTTTTTTAAAGTTGAGATATATGACATCAATCTCTTCTCCCTTGTCCAGGTGATATATCACTTGGTCATAAAAGGAGATGAGATTGGTCAGGCAAAACCTAAATCCCAAATACCTGTGCTGGCTATGCCTCAAGAAGTTGCCTTCAGCCAGTTTGTCAAGAATGGTCTCTTTGATGATTTTCTCCAAGACGGATGTCAGGCTGATGGGCCTGTAGTTCCCTGGATCTACTTTCCTCCCTTTCTTGAAGATAGGCACCACAATGGCCTTCTTCCAATCCCATGGCACTTTGCCTGAGAGCCGTGAGTTCTCAAAGATCCATGCCAGTGGCTTAGCTATGATGCTTGCTAGCTCCATATGTACCCTTGGGTGTAAGCTGTCTGGGCCAGCTGACTCGAAGGTGTCCAACCTCTCAAGGCATTCCTTCACATGGTCAATATTGATGTAGGGTAATAGTTCTCCCTTGCCCTGGCTGTCCCATACTGTATTGAGCAGATCTGTCCCTTGGGTATGGTGAAAAACTGATACAAAATACCTGTTGAGTAAGTTGGCTTTTTCCTGGGCATCAGTTATCAGTTGACCCATATGATTTAACAGGGATCCAATGTTCCCCCTGCTTTTCATCCAGCTCCCCACATATCTAAAAAAGGACTTTTTATTATCTTTGATACATGTAGCCAGGTGGAGTTCAGTTGCAGCCTTGGCTTTCCTGGTTCACTTCCTACAGGTCCAGATCAGTGCAGAGTACTCCTCCTTTGGGGTGTATCTAGCCTTCCATCCATTATAGGCCTTTCTTTTTATATGCAAGAGGTCCACTAGTTCCCTGCAGAGCCAAGAGGGCTGCTGTGCCCTTTTCCTGCCTTTCCTCCAAGAAGGGACAGACATTGCTTATGCTTTCAGGAGCACTCCCTTGAGGAGCAGCTACTCTGCCTGAACTCCCTTCCTCTTTGGGTCATGGTTCTTTAGGGCCTTGCCAACAAGCCTCCTGAGTTTGTTGAAGTCAGCTTTCCTGATGTTGAGGACTTCTGCTTTGCTGACTGACTTGTCCTTTTTACGGTGCATGGTGAAGGTGATCAGCTCATGGTCGCTGTCTCCCACCTTCCCTTCAATCGTTAGGTCACTGATTAAGTCATCCCCCATTCTCAGTACGAGGTCGAGCAGCATTTTGCCTCTTGTTGGTCCATAGACTTCTTGAATCAGATAGAGCTCACCCACGCACATGAGGAAGCTTTGCAACTATTCATATGTGGCCAAGTGCTGTTCCCATGAGATGTCAGGGTAGCTGAAATCTCCCATGAGAACCAGGCACATAGACACAGCTTTATATGTTTTTTCTACATATCTAAAAGTACCAGGCAGTTTGTGAACACTGAGATGGTGGGGTGGATGAAGCATCCCATGGAAGTGCAGGAGAGTGCACAATAGAGAGCACTGGGGACCCTCTCTGCCCCCTGGCTCAGTAGCTGGTGCCTCCTGGGTCTGGGGGGGCGGGGCACCCAGGGTTCCTCCGTGGCCAATTGTCAAGCCGGAGGAACTTGGGAAGGGTCACCCACATGCTCAAAGGCAGACCTAGAAGTACTCTGACACTTTTGACAAAGTGGACACCAGAATTTCTTTGACACTGGAAGTAGTTGGACAGTGATTCTCAGAAAACTAGACAGTATTGCATTGTTCTATTCCCCAAAGAAATTTTTCTTGGTCCTTACCTAAGCAGCACTTGCACATAAGCAGTACAAATGAAGGGCTGGGGAACATAGTAGTGGCAAGACAAAGATTCCTTTTATTTTCCCATTGCACACCTGAGTGGGAGCTAAGCACTGAGAGCCTCATCTTTCATTCTGCTATATGTTGAAAGCTATTAATTTAGATGTCCTGTTCTATCTCATATGAACATCTTTTCTGAGATTATGGCCAGTAACTGAATGTAGTAAGGGTAAGTAAAACTGCATTCTCTGACAGGCTAATTGTCTTCAAAAAATGAATAGCTATTAAATCTATAATGATGAAATTTCATCTAGGACAAAGTGCTCTCCTAATCTAATAGTTTTAAAGCAATGCTTTTTCCATCTGGTAAATAGAATTCATAGTCTTTGGATTCAAACTGTTTTAATGAAAGAGCAATTGTCTCAGAAAATACACTCATAAAAAGTTCCATTTTCTGTGAAACTAGACTAGTTGAGATTTTGCACTTGAACAGAATCCTCTTATCTGAAATTAGTTCATCGATTTGCATACATACAGACCACAGATGGAAAGGAGATTTAAAAGTGAAAACACCATCTGCATTTATCTTTAATGACAAGTTACAGAGCTGCCTAAGAATCTCATTTTCAATAACTACATTACAAAATGGTTTACAAGAGTCTTCATAGTTTTAATTTGTTTTGACCATGCAAAGTTAATAAAATACTTTATAAAAATGAATTAAATTCAGGATAATGAGAAGTGGTTATATTTTTTTATAATTAATAATGTTATGAATAATATTCTTCTTCATGCTACTTAGAATAAAATGGCACATGGATCCTATAAAACTAATCACAGTTTACATTTGTTTCAGTGTAGCTGTTCCAATATGTGAATAATATAAACATTTGAAATTGCTGTCATCTCTAGTGATGACCTTAGTTATGTGCAGGCAATATGTGGGATGAAGTATGGGTGGTAATAAACCTATAACTCCCATTGAACTCAATGGAGGTTGAAGGCATCAAGAACTTTTCAGTCTAAGTACTTCTCAAGATGAGGTGTGCTGTGTTACTTCATTTTAAAAGTGGTTCAGTTTGCATTAGCTATTATGAGCTTTGGATACATCAGAAGAACATGGAGGGTAAAAGCAAGAAGCCTCCAGGGTGAAGGGGTGGTCATTAAGACTTAACATTATATTTGAGACGGAAATATGGACAAAAACAAGTTTTGGGACATAAGAAGTTATACCCTGAGATGTGAGTTTTATATCCTTTTACTTTTATAGCCCCAATGGTTTCAGTTTATACAAGTCACGTGTATGCTAAGAATTAGGTAGGTTTTAATACATTTTATCATTTACATAATCTGATTTTCTCAGATCTTTTAAATAACCTTTTGTTCTATATAAAAGGATCAAGCGCCAGTCCATCTCTTCCTAGGCCGTGTCAACATGAGTGGCAGGCTGTGCAGTTGTTACTACGCAGTTATTTAGTACATGCATAACAAAGTACTAAATGACTATTCAGTAATTCAGTAATAGGGATGTGCAGCAGCATCCCTATGTGTTTTCTTTTTCCTGAGGCTACTGCACAGTAGCACAGTTACTGTTGCACAGTAGTGTTGCATCACAGTTAGTGCCCCTGCATAGTAGCTCATTGCTACTGCACGGTAGTTTCTCGTGCAGATGAGGCCCTGGAGAGGTAGTCTTTTGGTCATGCACTAGTGGCAATAAAAGGGCCAGGTTCAAATGTAGGGGAGATCAAGTCCTTATCCAGAAACATAAGAATATCAACCTTTACTGAGACTTTTGAAAGAACAAATTTCCCCCTCAAAGCAATATTGATACCAAACTGATAAAACACCCATACTATTAAACAATGCCCCAAATATCAAATGACATCCCAACTATCAGCATCACTTCAAAATATAAATTACCTCAAATATTAATTACCCACAAAAATAAATTTCACAATATCAGGTATCCTAAAATATTGAAAAAAATTAAAATACAAAACTCTCTGGATTTTTGGCTGCAGTTTTACCTGAAAACATCTCACCCTGCGAAATTGCTACCTTGCTCAGTCCAGGGGTGGGAGGGAAAGAATTATTTCCCTCTGGATCTCTAGGAGAGGATTTGTCACTGACTGTCACTGCAGAGGTTGTACCACCCAATACTATTATGTGAACACTATTGAGCTGTTCTGAGGTTGCTACTGTTGTTTTTGAGAGCACCACTGAGGCTTTCTCCACTTCTTGTCACTTGGGATTACTGGTTCTCAGAGCAGGGGCTGCATCCACTGCTCTGGGAATGCCCCTTGCATCTCTGCCACCTCTTGCCACTAGGGATCATTGCCACTGCTTCATTAGTCATGCTTAGGTTGCTGCTAAGGTTTTCCACCTGAGGCCTCATTACTTTTTGCCACTTTATAAGTACTGCTGGGGTCCCTGCTCCCTCTTAAAGCTTGAGGTCACTGCTGAGGGCTCCCCTCTTTGGATTTCAGCTATTCTCATCAGTAAGATAGCTCTAGCTATCTTTTACTAGTAAGCGTTTTACCAGTCTTGTGAGAATGCCCTCGAAGGATGACTCTGGTCTGGAATCTCTTTGGGTGCTCTGGGGTTTTTCTCTCTTTCAAATACTACTACTACTAGTAGTCAGGTTATAGTGAACACCAACTTGCCAGCGATCCCTGTATAACTGTTTCCCACAGATGATGTGTGCTTTCCAAATGGGAAAAAAAAAATTTCAAGGAAGTTTTGCCTCCTTTTGGCCCCTTACATTTATTTTTTAAAAGCACAAATCAAGGAGGGCACAAACCTTTAAAACCAAATTAGGGTATGCAAGTTTTAGAACAGTTATAGTAGATCATATAATCAGCCCTATATATAAGAATTGTGTTGCCTCATGCATAGTTTTTTGATAAAGCTTCAAATCAATACTGCTTAATTCTATAAAACATACAGTACAGTTGTACTGTTTTTTCCTGCTGTAAAGTCTTTCAACATACATTATTGAATGGCCATAACACAATTATGATGTCTTAAATGTTACTATCTATTCATGTAATACTATTGTTTCCATTAATTACAAACATAAAACAGTAAATGATACATATAAGTCAAAAGAGTTATAACATTAGCAAATATATTAGTAACAGAAAATTATACCATAAATCTGAGGGAGAGAGAAGAGAAACAGAAGGAAATGCAGGAAAAGAAAAAGATAGGGACAGATACAAAGGATTGGATATAAGAAATTGCATAGGTTTAAATTAAATAATTAATTAATGACACTAGCTGCCTCAGAAAAATAAATTATCAGTTTGCTACCATCTATAATGATGAATGCCCAGAATTACTCTACTGAATTCAACCGAGGCTAACAGTTACCCTTACAGTTAATATTGTCAGAGGCTCCAAAATCAGTTACAATGACAACATTCTGAATTAGGTTTAGGTACTGTCTTTTAATGAAGGCCTGTCTTTCATGTCTAATTACTTTTGAAACCATAATTTGCACTTCCAAATGATTTAGGAACACTGGAAAATTTCCCCCTAATTGAGCATCCAGGTGTAGGCATCCTGACACAGATTCTGATTCCAGTTTTACAGCATACATCCAGACAAAATGTGATGGATTGTTTCCTGATTTTCACTAGCTTAACAGAACAGAATCTTGAACCATATTTCCTATGGTTTGTGCATCAACAAGCTCACTGTTGGTACCCAAAAGTCATTTTTTTTGTCTTTATCCATTCACATACTCTAGGGCATAGGTCATCCACCAGCTAAGATTTATTAAGGTCTGCACAGCCTTTTGAGAGTTGATAGACAGCTCCTTTTACATTCTTCTACATGATATTTCAGTCACCCTCTTCTTCTTCTGGTTGTGACAATGTTATCACTAACACTGAAACTGTGTTGAGGAAATTCTTAAAGCTTGTGACCTTTGCCATCTTATCTCATGTTTGATGCTTTTGGTTGGTGTGCTCTACTTGGAATTAATGAGGTTATAAGAAACTTTCTAATGGACTCAGGGGATCATCTTCAGGAATTTCAGGCAGCTAACAGAACAATGAGTAATGGTCTCAAGTTACAGCAAGAAAAGTTTAGGTTGGATATGAGGAAGAACTTTCTCACTCAGATTAAAGCACTGGAACAGGTTACCCAAATAGGTGGTGAAATCTACATCCCTGGAGTTTTTTAAGACCTGGCGAGACAAAGACTTGACTGGGATGATCTAGTTGGGGATAGTCCTGGTTTAAGCAAGGGTTTGGACTAGATAACCTCCTGTGGTCCCTTCCAACCCTAATCTTTTATGCTCCTATCATTCTAATCATATTGAAATGAGTTGTTCATATCAATTAATTTTATGGGATTGCATGACTGTTTTATAAAGGCAGATTAAATAATGTTGGCATTTAATAATCATATTTTTAACACATCAAATTTATTAGCACTATTTATTAGCATATTGTTATGCTATTAGAATATTTTTAGCACTTCAAAAAATATGAAAGCAATTTGCTCTTTTTTTTGGACATCGAGCATGTCAATATTGCTATACACATCAGTCCTGAGAAAGATAAACTAACATAAACCTTCTAACTTCTCTGCATCCCTTCTTTAAGATTTTTCTTTTGAAAAGTAATGAACAAAAAAATAGGTTTTTCTGTGTTGGCCAAAACACAGCTCTTTTTGCCCCACTGAATAATATAGCAAAGTGAGCAGAACAATGCCATGAAGAAGACTAAGGCCTACAAAGTATGTTTTAATTATTTTTTTACCTGTATAAATGTGCATCTATCTGTTAGTCCTGGAAAAAAGTAGGGGATCATCTCATCTTTTAGCCTTAGTGGTGGAATAGTTAAGGCACTTCAGGAGAAAGCAAGAGATCTTGGACCTAGCCCAGAATAAATTTGAATGTACATCTCCTTGACTTTTATGCACAGACCTCTAAACGCTGGGCCATGGCCTAAGCATTAGCCAATTCTTTTTCAAATGTTTCTTTTGAAAGGCACTGACAGCACTCTGATTCTTTTCTCATTATTGCACTTAGTAAGGTCACCCTTTTTTGGCAACTTTACTATAAAACCTGCTTTTTTCCCATTGAGCTAGACTCTCTTCTTCATACCACATTCTGTTTAAAAGCACAAGGAAGGCATGCAAAGCAGTTTTATTATTTTTTTTAGATCATTTTACCAGCCTGTTATTCTCTCCAATTGCTTTCGTATTTTTAGGATTACTAATTCCTTTTCTAACTTCTGCCATTTCAATGTCTCCTAATTCACTGTCACTTTAGGATGATATCTCTTTGTCATATCCACCCAACATCTCACTGGGTTCATCTACATGTGCTATTAATGTGAATGAATACATTTTCAGGGCACTTCACACCACGGTTACATTTATCATGTGCCTAGGACTATAGCACATTAAGCCAGGTTAGAAGAGCCCTGGCTGGCAGAGGGCCCAGGGGATAAGCCTGTCAGCCTGGGGCTGCTCTGACTGATTCAACATGCTGCGGAGGGGCTAGCTGGGGCACGAGGCTATTTCAGCATGTTACTAGTGTCAGGGACTCGAACCCCAACTTCCCAGGTCCGTTGTCTGACCACAAGAGACAGGCAATACCAGCAAGGTCTTATCTCAAAGCTCTTTATTGAAGCATGCATACAACAACAAAGAGTAGCCCATCTCCTCCAAGAACCAGCCCCCCTTGATAATAAGTAAGCAAGTTTATATAGACAGTTTTGCGTCACAGATTCTACACCTAATTGACTCAACCTGTATGGTTAGTTAGAAACGCCTAGTGCGCATGACAAGATATGTGCGCAGGTGGGAATTTTCCACTGTGAAAGAAAACAAGATATCAGGTCAGTGTGAGAAAACTCCTAATTAGTTCAAACTGGTTTCTGGCTACATGCTTGTTTTAAAATGCTAATTAATAGGGAGGAGGGCTACATTCTTGATTACTTCAGACTTCAAGGCGACTGGATTTTATCATTTCCCAGTCTTATCAGGTTGTGTCTTTGAAGTGCTAAGTCTGCTTTGTAGTTAACTTCCACACTGTTATCTACAGTCTTGTTAGTTAATTTCTACAGCTACACAATAAGAGGCTTTGAGCAGTTCTTACACATAAGCATCTTCTTTATCATCAAACATGCAACATCAGTCAGCAACACAGAAGTCCTTGACTTCAGAAAAGCCGACTTTGATAAGCTCAAGAGGCTAGTCAGTCAGGCCCTCAGGGACCATGACCCCAGGGAGATGGGAGTTCAAGAAGA
>NW_017728906.1:122318974-122369465 GCF_001723895.1 Crocodylus porosus | reverse complement strand
AACTTTCTTTTCAGCACTGTTACTTATGCTAGTGGGTTCAAGGTAGGTTTAATTTGTACCATCCCTGTTTATCAGTTCACATTCCATTTGTCATACTGCATACAGAGGGCTCACGATTATCCTGTTTGTGGCCTCTCAGCAGTATTTTTCTTTGTGGGCTTTTGGGCCTGCTCTCAAACATCCTATATATCACTAGCCAGTAGGCAGCTCCTGCAGTGAAGCACACTCATGCCCCAGTCACCTGCATCAGCATCTACACATGCATTGTGGCACACTAAATAAAGCTGTCACAAGATAGTACTTGTGCTTACAAATTTTAACTTGTAGCAGAGTTAATTTGTTTACTGCGGCCTAATAGAGCTGTATATGTTGATGCTGATACTTTACTGTGGAGCTAATTAGCCAACTGCAGTAAATGTTTAGTGTAGATGTGCCCACTTAAGTTCGACATATTTAAGATATCCTGAAAAAATTGTGCCTGCCATTTTTGTAGTTGTTCTTTTTCTGTACCAAGTGTCTTTGATAGAGCCTCCAGCATTGCTAACATTTTCTATTAACTTATACAAATTTATAAATTTGACTTTAAGTTGACATCTTCCTCTTGATATTTTTAATTATGCCTTTTCATGTTTTCTGTCAATCATTTTAACCTCTTTGGCTGTTGTTTGGTATTATTTATTCCAGTGGTGTTTTTGCTTACCTGGCTAAGCAGATATAGCATCATGCTGTGTAGTTCTTGCTTTCCCCTTTCTTCAAATAGTTGTGCTAATCCATATTTTTTTCTTAGATTTTAGAACTTCTTTACACTTGCTAGGTAGAACTTTCTGAAGTTTTTCACAAGTATTACTGTCTAGTTATTATCATGTGACTTCATCAAAACACAGAATTTGTCCTTCAGGGCCAGGAATAATTTTTCTTTCTCATGCCTCAGTGGTACTTACATAATTGAATAACCGTAATTTCTACAAATACTCACGGTTTAGAATTCAGTGCAGTTGCACTCACTCGTGTGCCTCCATACTGAGCATGCTGTAGGCTGCACCATGGCCACATAGCTCTCAAAAGCAACAGAATTGCCCAGGTATGTGCATAATATCAGGTAAGTCCTGAAACTTTATTTACAGAGAAACCATGACTAGTGGGTATTAAATACCCCTTACTTTTTAGCCTAGGGATTAGGGCACTTGCCAGAGTTTTAGGTCTTCCCCCTTCCCAAGGGGGTTTAAACTTGTATTTCTTTCTTCTTAGCAAAGCACACACATTACTATACCAGCTTTGCATTGCCCAGAGTGATTTCCTTTCAAGCTGGACCATTGCACCAGGCAATAATAATTGGGTTTAATGGATACTTCAAGAAAAATGTGGACAAATTAGAATGACTCAAGCCGATAGGACCAAAAATGATTAGGAAACATGATTTTTGATAAAAGCTTGGAAGTGTTGGAATTACTTAGTCTGAACACGAGAAGTCTGAGGGGGATTTGAAAGCAGTTTGCCTGAGGGATACTTACAAACATGACAATGATACATTATACTCCATGGCTACAGGACACATGGAAAGAAATAATGGTCTTAAAGTGCACCAAGGGAAATTTAGGCTGGGTACTGGGAAGGGCATTCTGAATGTGAAGGGTGATCAAAATTCGAACTGATTACCAAAAGAGGTTGTGGAAGTTTTTTAGAGCTTATTAGATAAACACTTGATTGAGTGGTTTAGACATAGATGATGCTGCCCTAAGCAGGAGCCTGAACTAAAGCATCTCCTGATGTCCAATCCAACCCTATTTTTAATGTAAGATAGATAGATAAGATAAGATAGACAGCATTGCATAGTTTCTACCCCAAGAGGAACAGGAGGTGATTTTAGAACTTAGAAGCCCCTCCTTCCAGAGAAGCTTCTATTTCATTGAAACAACCTCCTTTTATGATTTCCTTCCTATCCACATGACCTTCCTTCTTAGATACCTAGTGGTTTGGCTTCAATAGGAGGATATAAAGGCCTCTCCTTTCCCTGCTTAGCCCATGGCACTTTGCTAGGAAGAAGTTGGTTAAAACCCCCTCTGGGCCTGTAACACAGGCTGCTCTTTGAGCAAGTGCTCTTACTGCTAAGCTATTGGGCTAAAAGTGGGATAAGGGAAGCTTTGTCTCCTCCTCCTCCTCCTCCATTTTATTCACTGCATATATGCCTACAGGACAATCTTGGTTCCTTAGTGGCAGTTTTCTCTGCTTCATGTCTGTCCATTTTTTCTGAAGTAGAAAATAATCTTATGTGTTTCTCTGAGTTGTATTTGTTTGAACATGTCCATCTGTTCTCTCATTCCAAGGACCTCAGGGGATCTTCTATCCATTTCTTTGTTAATTCTAGCTACTTTAGTAGTTTTGCATATTGTTCTCACAACTAAAAATGCAGTTTTCATTACCGATTCGCGGTAAATTCCAATTGCTCCTGTAGGTACGTAAACAGGACTGAGGTGCTGTATTAGATTCAAACTGCTTAGGGATCTAAAACGATTAGGCAGTTACACTTTTTCTTAGAATTTCCCTAGGCACCTGCACTTAGGCAGCTGAATATTTTCAGAAACAAATCAGATTTAGCTTCTACTTTGTATTGAATTGCAGATCATGGTTGGGAGGTATCTTAAGTATGCCTAAGTTTCCTGATCTGCCAGGATCCTGATTTTCTCTGATTTAACAAAAACTCCCCATTTTTTTTGATTGAAAGAAGTAACTACAAAACCACATTTTTTCTATGATTAAAATCAAATGCTGATAATATATAGCGCTATATATATATATATATATATATATATAGTGGTGTTTCATTTTAATCATGGAAACATGTGGATTTGGGGTTACTTCTTTAATCCAAAAATTGGGGATTTTTTAAAATCAGAGAAAACCAGGATCCCTGCTGATCTGTTATAAATTCACAAAGCACATCAAGGACCCAATACAAAGCACATGATCCACAGTAACTTTAAAAGGCGGATGCTTAGTGGCCACAGTTTGCACAGTAGACTTCTGAACGTAATCCTCAGACAGAAAATGTGAGATTTGAGTATTAGGCAGGGTTATAGGTGAGGACTTTAAGGAGACGACTTTAAGGACATTTAACCCACGTCCTTCACTCTACAGGAAAGAGCCCTAATTGTCAAACTATAGAATAGGCTGCATAGGAACAATGTTAATCCCTCTTGGATCTGGGTCTCTGGACAGCCAAGACAGCAAGTTTAATTGGCTCAGGAGAATGAGCTAAGCAATGCACCCCTCCTCCCCACAAATACCCAAAAAACTTGAGAAGCTCAATGAAAAATATTTTCTTGTGTGAAGGGAGAGTCCAGAATTCTGGTTGCTGTAATCAGAGTTATTTGTCATAATTATAAAAATGACCACAATTATTTATATGTTTTATCTAATGATGATCTAATGTAAAGATATATAAAGCTGAAAAAAGGGACCAGAACACAAGTTTCCCCTCTCTCCAAGGAATTATGACCAGTACTCTTCTGCATTTTCTTTGTACTTGCTCATTTTTTCTTCTATCCCTGTTTTTCTTGTATTCTTGCCTGACCAGTGGCCCTGCTTTAACAGGAAGGGTGGAGATTCTCCTACCTGACCTATCTTGTATTCCAGTCCTAGGATTCTCTACCAGGAGGAAGATAATGTGGGTTTGAATTAGTATCTAGTGGCAGATAACTTAGAATCCGCATCTTTCACTTCCTGGGTAAGTCCTCTTGCATGTAGGCTTTGCTGCTTCCAAGGAGCTATCAGCTGCTGTGGCATCACAAATTGAACAGAGAGGCACATTGGGTGTGTCCAGATGAGCACACATGTACATTTCCACAGGCACAAATAGCAGCGGCATATAGTTGTGTTGCTGCTACATGTCCCCATGCACATGCACTCTGGTGCATGGGAAGGCCTATGCATGCACGCTCTGGTGCATGGCAAGTTGCCATAGGTGGGGTAGGGGAGGATGGGGCCAGCACCTGGGCTGGTCCCAGAAGCCTTATCTAAGGGCTTTCTGGGCCTCTAGTAGTGGCAGTCTGGCCTGGCTGGTAGTCAGAGTGTGGCTTTGGCCAGCCAGGCTCTGGTTTTGGGTGGTGCATGCTGCTGCCATGTGCACTGCCCCACATTTTTCAAGTGCAGGTTGACACCAGGATCTCCCAGTGTCAACTCACCCCTGCCACACTGAAAATTAGCAGTAATCGGAATGCCTGTATGTGTGGCGTGTGGGGTGTGCAGCACCACAGACAGGTCTGCAGCACCGCATACTGCATGTGTATGCTCATGCATATGGGATGTGCCCATTGAGTATAACCAGATTAGGTTTATTCAGTGTCAACTATTGTCAGACAGATGCTGAGGCTGACCAACAGAAGAGACAGGTGAAAGGGTACAGAGATTCAAAATCTTCAACGATTATGCATCCTTTGTACATACATGGATAATAATTAGTCCAATCATTAGCTAATACAAACAATGTGCTTGTCTTACAAGCATTACCATTCTTGTGAGAAAAAGTCTCTCATAGAGGAGATCTTCCATGTGGCAATCTGGAAGATTTTTCTCCTGAAAGGGGCATATTTCCTACTGAGAAATGGAATGACTGCTTATATGTTCTTAGTGAAAGAGTGGTGATTCTCCCAGTACAAACATAACACATGTACATGGCCACAGTTAATTACACAGGTACTTTACCTGCCTGTTCTTTTACTGACCAATCAGAATTCTGATCATGCACCATACCTCTTCTCCTAATTACTAGATATCTGGTACAGATCTTTATTCCCTACATTTTAGTGCACTATAATTTTAGTGTGTTTATTATAAATCTGTTTTCCTGTCTAGAACTGGGGAGTGAAGCTGTATAACAGAGAGCCTGCTCGGGGCTGATCTCATTGTGGCCCACCCACCTGTTCCTGGGCTAGCCACCCGGGTTCTCGCCCACCATGCCTTGTTAATTAATTAGGTAAAGATGTAATTAAATGGGAGGTTGCCCATTTCCTGCCCCAATGCCAGGGGGTGCTATCTGTGGCTCCATTCCTCCCCTACACCACAGCCCAAGCCTCACATATGGCATCTATAGTACTTATTGTCACCAGCCCTCACACTGGGCCCCAGAATCCTACTATTGAACCCCACCTGGATTCTTCCCCTCAGACAGACTCTTCCACCTTCATGCCAGGAAACATAGCTCCCTGAACTGCTTCCCCTTTGGGTGTCATCCTCCTACCGGGACCTTCGGTTCACTAGCCCTGGCCCACCTCCAGGCCAGTCAGAAGCCCAGGCCGGGGGTTCCTCACGGTGGGCCCCTGGCTTTTCAACCCTTCTCGTCCTGGCCCCAGCATGGGCCAGTCAAGGGAAGTTCAGATAGGCATGAGTCTAAGGCACTTTTCTCTCTCTGTGGGGGTAACCCACCCAGTTGTGGGGGGATAGGGGTTAAGGTACCCTGACCTGCCTTTCACCAGGGTGGTAACTTGCCGGGCATTTCCTGGGGGCTCTCTCTCTCCTCCCAGACTTCAGCCTGCACCAAGCCTCTTTAACCCCTGCTGGCATTGTGTGTGTGTGTGTGTGTGTGTGTGTGTGTGTCTGAGTATGTGCAAAGGAACCAATAAGATATCGTGTCACCATCTCCCTTGTTCAATAAAACCACCGTCATTTGTAAACCTGAGTTGGGTTGTGTTTTACTAAGCCCCAGTCCCTTCCCTATCTTAATTCCAGTCTCTGTCTCTCTCTGTCTCTCTCTCAGCTCCAGCTCCCCCCATTTTCATGATCTCTCAATTCTGTCTCCCCTTTCCTGCCATGTCTCAGCTCCTCTCTGTCCCCCTTCTGCAGCCTTCTTGGCACCATTGCTTTCTGCTGCCTTCGGTCCCACTTCAGCTGCTTTTTGCCTCCTGCCACCCCTCCCTATCTCTCTCTCTCTTTTCTTCCCGTCTCTCTCTCTCTGTGTTCTCCAGCCTCCCTTTGCAGCCTCACTCCCAGTTTCTTCTCCCCATGTACCTCTCGGCTCCCCTGTAGACTCCTTGCTCCAGCTCCAGCCTCTGGGTTTCTCCCTGGCATCACTTCTTGGTTCTGCCAGCTTTCTGCTTTCAATTAACACCAATTAACCTTAAACTACCCTAACTCTCCTCCAGTCCACCAGTTCTGATCCCAGCACCAGCAACTTTAGTCTCAGTCTTCACCAGCAGTAACCTAAAGCAACCCCAAGCCTCAGCTTCTCATCCCAGCTCTCTCTCTAGTCTACTGGTTCTAATCTTGGTCCCAGCAACTTTCACCCCTACACTTTCACTCTTTCTCTTATCTTCCCCCAGGTACCCCAAGTACACCAAGTACATACATACACACCACAACACCCAAGTTAGGAATTCACCTGTGTGTATGTGTAGGCAAGTGGTATGTATGTGAACTGATATACATGTATGTCACTGTCCATGATATACAAATTAGTGATCTGTGCGTGTGTATTGGGTGTGCAGGTATTGATATTGATTCTGGTTTAATTTCTTTTGGTCTGTATAGTGTGTGTAGGTGTTTGAATTTGTGATAGGTCTGCATTTACCTAGGATGGTAATTTTGGATGTGTATGTGCCTGAGTTGGTAGTGTGTGTGTGTGCACGTGTGCACACCTGGTGGGGGGGGTGTGCACGTACCTAATTGGTTTTTGAGTGTGTGCATGTGCAATTGTGTCACACCCTCCCATCTAACAGTGCAGTTTTGAGATCTTTAGAGCTGGCCTGGTCCCTCAGGACAACACCCACAGATCCTGATGTACACCCCTTATATACTTATAAGATAAGTGCTCTTATAAAACTTAATTTGAAACTTAGATGAGGAACCCTTTTCCCTAACAAGCTGGCAACAGTTACTGCTTGCTTAAGACTTAAGGACTTAGAGAAATTAATTTTACAATTACTATTTCTTTAGAAAAAGGCACATTTTTACAAATGTTAACATTTGCTTGATATGCCATACCTGTGTTATTTGGTCATTTACATCTTACCTGCATTTCTTTATTAAATTTGTTATTAAAATGCCATTTCAGTATTTACATTTATATTTGTGAGTATACAGTTTGGCTCTTTGAACCTTTCTTGGTTCTCAGAATGATTCTGAGGTTAGCAGTAGTCTACCACATAGTCTGTATGTACATATAGTCTTCTCTTCATGCAGCACTACTCAACAAAGAACAGAATTTCTACATGCATGTGAGGTAAAAATTCTGTGTAAACAGCAATAACAGAAACAAACAATCATCTGGATGACCAGAAAGGAATACAGTATGACCCCTAGTATGTGAAAAATATTGCTATTTGTCCTTAAACGTCTAATAAATGGAAGCAGGGTTGTTGGTTGTAACCGCATTGATCTAAAGACATAGAGACAAGGTAGGTACTTTGGGTAAATGTTATATCTTTTATTAGACCAACTAAATAGTTGGGAAAATTCTTCTTTGCAAGCTTTCAGGCACAAACACAGTTCTTCATGTCTGAAAAAGCCCAAAAGCTTGCAGAGAACATTTTTTCCACCTATTTAGTTGGTCTAATAAAACATATCTCCTTTACATAAAGAACCTTGTCTGCCTAGTAAATAGAATATAACTTGGCCCAGGTGTGAAAGTAATAATATTCCATTACTTGCTATGGTGAAAGTAATAATATTCCACCTTGCTATCAATAAGAGCAGTGATTCACTGAAATCATTTTGAAGAAAACTTTGATTTTGAACTTATCCTAGAATATTCTATGCCACAGGTAGACATTTATTTATGCAACTCCCACTGACTTAAAAGCTGGCTGGGGAGCTGAATCCCTGTGTAGCACATTAAAAATGTACTAGTTAGTGTAATGGCATCAAACAACATATTTTCCAGTGCTAGAAAAAACATTTAAACATACACATATAACAATTGATGTCCTTCATTGTTCATGACTCCAAGCTGAACTCAGTCTCTTGGGGTCCTACTGCCATTTATACAAATGATTCAAGCTGTTCCCTCATGGGTTATGACATCAGTGTAGCCTTCTGATGAATTATAGACTTATATACACTATGAGACCCATACATTACCCTATGCATGTTAATAACAATATGGATTTTTTGTTCATTCCATTGGTTTTGCAGCCATTATTCCTTTGGCAATTACCAGCAGGATCTAAGCAAGAAGATTAGATTCTATAATAGAAAATAATACTGGATGGTGAGGTTGCAATCAAATATAGCATCAGTCTAGAATCTGCTGAGATTTCCATACTAACTAAATAAAACATGATGTTGCTGAACAATATAAGAATCAATTTCAATACAGATACAATCTTGGTGGCAAGATTAAGAAATAAAATGCTGCAGTTACTCGAAGAGAAGATGACCCTGATAATAAAATAACATCTTAATAATTTGATTCTATATATGGAAAATTTATATTTTTAAATAATTTTCCAAATACAGAATCTAATTATTGGAGGCTTACCTTGAATTTTTCTCCCTGCCACACTACAGCAGGGAAAATAAATCTAAGGGGTCATGTAGCCCTTTTGCTTGCTGCTTCCCCAAAACTTTTTCCCTTAGCAGTCCCATCCCCAATGCCTTACTGTGAGAAACAAATGTGAGAACAACAAATTTCAAATTAAATATGTTGGTAGCAGGTTGCATATAATACCCATACATTTAGTTCATTGAGAATTGTTGCACCTGACCTTTTTTTGAAACTGCCAAAGGTTTTGGCACACATGCTTACAAACACAATTTTGAACAGCAATTTGGAACCTACTTATATCTAGTATACACTATGCGTTGTATTAGTCTAAAGCCAAAAGGCTCATGATTTACCATATAGTTCACTAGGCTGGACCCATCAGAGTGCACCCTGGCACTTCTGATTAATGTGACCCCACCCTTCATTATGGCCACACAGCTCAGTGCAGCTCAGCACTGCTCAGTATGTGTATTTTGCTGATACCCCCCACAAAGGATCCGTTTGCTAATTAGCTCCCATTTATGACTGGAACTGATTGTTTTGATGGAAGTACTGGGATGATCCAAAAATGTATATGCAGATGAGGCACAGGGCAATCTGATCCAGCTTCACCTGGTGGAGGGCAGGGTCACACTAATCACATGTGCCAGGCTGAGGGGCTGATAGAGGGTTTCTGGGTATGCAATTCTGGGGATTCTGTGGCTCCCCCTGACTTTAAGAGGTGCCAGTGAGAGGGGCTGTGCTTGATGGACTACCATATGTCTTATTCAGATAGGTTGCACTAGTGTATCCCTGTAGTAGGTTCCCCTCAGTTTATTTGCCCAATGTGGGCCATGTATATTGTACTCATATTTGGTGTTGGCTGCATTTAATCAACTTCATAGTTAGTTTCTGTTGCTGAGCACATAGTGCTTTTGACAACAGTTTAATGATAGACAATGCATTTAGTGAGATCCCCTTATATGAAGTTATAAGATGGGGGGCGCTTTTTCTCCTATGCTAATTGGAGGAAAACACTTCATCTTGTATTTGAGCAAATACAGTACCCTTTACTCTGTCACCTATGGGGAAAACATGTCTATAAATTACAGAAGCAGAATATAAAAACAAATTTTATTTGTGTTGAAAGCAAGCTGCTATTTCCATTGTATAGTGCAAGTTTTAAGGTGATATTTGTGATCTGAAAACAATAGTTTTCTGCATCTTTATGTGCTATACATTAGTTCATAAAATCTCTCCTATAACAATTTACAGTATGTGTACATGGAAGCATTTGGGGAAGTTAAATGAATTAACTCCAGGTAGGAAGAATAAGTGCCTTAAACCCCTAAGTGGATCCTAACGTTGGGTGTGTTTACATGTGCAAATAATGTGAAGCAAATAATTCCGGAGTTTATTGCTCCAGAGTTTATTGCTTCCAGGTGCACTGTTTGAACATTAACCCAGGAGCAATAAACTCAGGAGTCTGTCGTTTGAACGTAGACCTAGAAGCACAGCACAGTGAGCCAGCCTGCCAGCCCAGAGCTGCTCTGATCCACCTCAATGTGCTGTGGAAGGATTAACTAGGGCATGAGGGTGCTCCAGTGCAGGGTTAGATGGCAGGCAGCCCTCACACTGAAGCATCCTATGCCCCGGCCAGCCCATTTCAGCATCTAGACATGCCCTGTTGCAAAGTAAAACATGAGCTGCTGAAGAGTAAAAAATTATGCACTGCTGCAGAATAAAAGACTCTGCAGCAGGATAGTACTTGCAAGTAAGTACTATCCTGCTGCAGAGTTAATTTGTTTCCTGTGGTATAATAGGACCACACGTCTAGATGTGAGATCTTTAATGTGGAACTAATTAGTCTTCTCTGTGGTAAACATATTGCATTGATATGTACAGAAACTGCCTACCAAATTCTACTCCATATACTAACTTCACATCCTAATTTAAGGCTGCTCTGGCTATGTTGTGTAGATATTGAAAAGGATGCGGAATGAGGCTTTAAAAAGAAATGTAGCTGTAACCATGTTTATACAGAGCTCTTATCCTTCATAATAGTGTCTGATTGACATATCACCTAGAATGCACCTAGTTATATTATAATTAGGTACATAAACAATAGATTAGGTTTAAAAAAAAGACAATGATAAGATTATGTCCTATAAATGTGCGCTCTGGTCATTTTCATTAGCTTATTGTGGTTATTTGTGAGCCAGTAGATTATGATTATCTTGTAGTCATCTCTAAAACTACCAATGAATTCTATTAGATTTTACCTGAAGACAAACCAGAGCCAAAAAAGAGTTTCAATTTAATATCTCATCTGATGGAGATCATTTATAAATAATGCGGGGTCCCTCAGATATCTCTCCATTTTAATATTGCATGTTAACTGAAGATCTGTCATAGAATTCCAACCTTTAACCTTGAATTTCAGCCAGGTAGGAATGAACCATTTTATACCTTTGTGTGGAATAAGTTGTCTCTCATATCCATGGTAATGTCAATAAATCTTACTATAGGTCTCACTAGAGGCAGGCACACTGAATGCATATTCTCATGGTTAATTACCACTGAACGAAATGAGTAGTGATAGAAATTACTGTTAATCAGTCTAATCTGAGGCCACCAAGTTCATGGAGTCTAAATTATCTACAGAGTCATCTAAAATGTGTTTGGATTATTAGAGCTTCGTAATTAGCTGAAATAGCTTTTTCATTTTTTCCTTGTGACAATAACTTCGGATTTATTTCAAAGAATATTTCTTTGAATCTAAACAGAGAACTTTCTTAATCTCTTATTTTAGTCCTTAATTTATATCCTTTTCATCTTACTTACAGAAGAACAACCTTTCTCAAAGGCAAGCTGTGACCCTCAAAACTGCAGCGATGATATAAAAAGGTTTCTATATAGAGGGTGTTGTTTGTTTGCAACAGGATAAGGAACATTATCACTTGTATTGTTCAGTTCCATATCATTCAAACGTTTATGGTCTTTATGACTGCTGCCTAAGAATATGTTTCACCATTTAAAATCTCCACTAAGTGCTACAGTATAATTCCCTAGGTCCTACAGAATTAAGCATTGCAGAAAAGCAACTTTTAGAATTAACTTTTAGAATTTAGAATTAAGCGTTGCAGAAAAGCAGCTAACCCAGTGATATCTTAAGCACTTGTTGCTCCATGGGTATTTTTGAGCATATTCATTTATTCAACAAAGTAAATAGATTAATAACACATAATATAACTGAGTTCTGCAATAATGACTTTCTTCTCATAATTCCTATTTTCATTTGTCTATCATTTGTGCAAAAACATAACTCAGTGTAATATACTAAGTCCAGAAAACAGAGAACCTACACAAGTATATTTTTCCATTCTGCCATGGTTAATTTGTGTGATTTAGATCATTTATATTTTGAAACAAATATAACCACAAATGTTCCTTAAATGTACAAGCAGCTCTTACAATACATTGGGTTCATCTACACAAGATGTTTACTGCTCAGTTGACTAATTAGTTTCAGTGTCTAAACAAGCTCCCCTATTAGGTGGAGAAAACTAATTTACTACAGAGTTTTTTACTCCACAGTAGTGCACATATAGACACTGATTGGGGCCAAGGGTCATGAGGGTGCTTCGGGCATGAGGGTGCTTCAGTGCAGAAGCTATCTGCCAGCTAGCCCCCACACTAAAGCTCCTTTGTGGCCCAGCCAGTCCCTCCACAGCACATTGAGCTTGGGGAGGGAGTAGCCCTGGGCCAGCAGGCTGACTCCCATGGCCCTCCACCAGCTGGAGCTGCTGTGATCCAGTTCCATGTGCTGCATGTGAATAAATGGCAAAGCTTATTGCTCTGGAGTTAATTGCTCCCAGATACACATTCAAAAAGCACACCAGGGAGCAATAAACTCTGAAGCAATAAGCTCCAGAGTTTATTCATGTAAACTAATAGCACGTGTAGATAAAGCCATTAAAAGTTATTTTGGCTCACTAGGGCTGGATGATATACTGAGTGGGTGATAAGAAAAGTAAAATATAAGAGATATGTATGTCTATAATTAAGTTTTACACAGGGTAAATTATTCATTAAAAAAGGTTCAGAAGCAAATTCCTTAAAAGTGTAAAGCCTCATCCATAGCAGCTGAATAAGCTTTTCTTTAAAAAAAAAAAGCAAACAGAAAAAACAAACTTCTATAACTTGTATTTGAATAATTTTCTGCTCATGCTCGAGCTAAGTACAAGCCATGTTCTTTGGTATTTTTTAATTCACCATACAACTACTTTAAGAAGACGGCCACAGGAAGCATTCCTTTCTATGACTCTGGTTTTTCATTGTTGGTAAATCTCCCCTTGGGGACATCATTAGGTAACAAACTGCCAATTCATTAGTAAGCTAGAGAGGAACAAGAGCCATATATTTTATTTCTCAAATACCATTTTGTCCAATATGTAAAATGGATCACAGACATAAATCAATAGATGCATCTTAGTGTTCAAATCCTGACAAGATAACAATAACAATGCTTTTTTCAACACTGTATGAAAAAGAAACTGATTTGAATATCTGTTTTCTATTTTTAATATGAAGTTGGAAACTAGTCTATGGTTTTATACACTTCTGCATTTTAAAAAACTTACTAAAGGTACCCTCCAGACTTTATACAGGATGGCAGTCAAATTCATTCATATTAGTTATAGAATTCTAGAAATTTTAATGTGTCTTTACTTAAATCCATTCTGACTTGCTTCAGGTGGTGTATCCCAATTTATCTTTTAAATTATGTACAATCTGTAGCTTCCTCTACTACTGCCTCTATACTTATTTTTAAATAAAATGAGTAACTCAGGACTTTTTTTACTTTACCAGTCTGTGGGCATAGGGTGTGAACAAGCATTTGTAGAACTCCATTTAGTTTGATATGGCTTACTTTAAGCAGCTTAAGCCTAAATTGGGACCATCAGGCAAGCATTTTCAACTGTCAGGAGTGGCACTAGATAAGTAACTTGGGGTGGGAAGGGCTGATGAGATCAGGGGGCTGGCTGGTCTGCAAGGAGGGGGACTGGCAGGTCTGTGGGAAGGAGAGAGATGAATGGCAGGACTGGAGGGTCCAGATGTGGCTAGTGGTTCAGCAGAGGGAGTTGCCCAATCAGGAGCCTAAAACTAGCCTGGACAGTGATGGGGGTAGAAACACTACAGCCCTGGGGCTAGGGTGAGGATGAGTGGCTGGGCT
Organism: Crocodylus porosus; assembly: GCF_001723895.1. Lineage (NCBI taxonomy): Eukaryota > Metazoa > Chordata > Crocodylia > Crocodylidae > Crocodylus > Crocodylus porosus. The sequence goes on along the minus strand of NW_017728906.1, from coordinate 122,355,774 downwards.
TTCCCAACCCTGGGACTGTGCTGTGAATGTGTGCAGAGATTGACTAGACTGAGTTAACCCATTTTACACTGGGTTAACCCAGGTTGATTTCAAGTTAGCTCAACTCCCAAAGTCAAATAACTTAGATTAGGTGTGCTATTTTTAGGTGATTTAAGCCCTGAGAACTTAGATCTTGCCTGAGAATTTGGGTCATCCTAACCTTGCTTGTACATCTCATCTAAATGTAATGCTTGTACATATCTATAATAAGCATACCGAATATTAATATATTTGAGCAAAATGTGAAGTGTCTAATTCTTCTACATTGGAGCTGGAATTTTTTTCAAGCTATCCAAAAAGAGTGTGAATATAATTTTAATATCCTCCTGAATATTTCATGCTGAAAGTAGTCCTTGTATCCAAATATTAAGGTATAATCAAAGCATGAAATGATATATTCTTCAAGGCTCATGCAAAAAAGAGAAAAAGGTACAAAGGATCAAGACAGTCTTCCATATAGTTCAGATGTGAGATAAGATGAGAGCTGTGAAGGGTGTATGTGCATGAAGCTCCTTTCTCAAGCTTTTATATATTGATAACCCAGACACACAGTGGAACATGGTTCATTCTAATTTAATTCCTTTGAAATAGCATCATAAAGCTACCACTCTCACTCTAGTTATAATTCAGATGTTTCACTCTACTTAAGCTTTTGGCTTCTAATAAATAAAATTATGGGGATCCAAATTTTAAAATGAATTTATCCCCTCCGCAATTGAATTCATAAAGGGATAACATCAAGATGAAAGGCATGTATTCTTATATGTGTTGCTAATGAATTTTATGTTAAAAATGGGGAAAAAAATCCAGAAAGCTCTTTTACTTTTCACAATACATGCAGTTTGTTTAATTATTCCCTGTCATTTGTGTAATAAAGTCAGACCTGTTTCTCCTTGTTTTTCTAACTAATTACCATGGCTATTCCATGCAACTCCAAAGCAGCATAGGGATATTGAAATATAATTAGAAGAAAAAACTACTTTTTGAAAACTTAAAACTATATGAAAACATGGCATTTACTTGGAAATTGAAAGAAAAGGAATATTGATGAAAATATGCCTCAAAGTCACCTTAAGAAAAAAAAAACTTTCGATTTATGTTTCAAAATTATCCTGTCTATTACTAAGTCACCACTGCATGGAATTTTTGCTTCCCTGAAATTATGTTACTTTAACATAATTTGTGGCAGGGCAGTAGTTAACCCAGTGGCTCTCAGCCTTTTTAGATTCAAGGCAAAATTGTATTGAATTTAATGGCACGCTGGTTCAGAACCACACTTGTTCTACCTCAGCTTGCCTTAGCACCATGGTCCTGCTGCTGCTGTCACTGGGTGCAACAACCACTTATGCCTCATACAGAGACAACAGGGAAGTAGCTAGAGGAGGAGCAGGTAATCCTGCCTGCATTAGTTTTACCTCATTGGGTTTATATTCAGGTATGGAAGCCTCAAGATATACATATGTGTTCCCTCCATGTTCCCACACTGCTGTACTGCCATTGCCATCACTACCACCAAGAGAACTATCCCACATGCCTATTTCCATGAGAACTAAGCAAGGCTGGACTGGAAGGGCAGAAGCTCCTTCATGCATTTAGTAGATCTGATAAAACTAGGGCAAGCAGGAATAACCAGTGACCATGACTACTTCCCACTCTATCTCCACACAATGCACTTGGGCAGTTTAACTTAACTGCGGTTGCAGCATCTGTACTGCTGCACCTCTGAAACGGTCTCTGTGGCACCCCAAGAAGCTGTGGTACCCCATCAGAGAACTGCTGAGTTAATTATTAACTAGATATCTTCTGGAGGTATCATAGTTGCCTCCACTTCATTATCTAACTCCCAACTGTCCTTTTGTTAGCACCAGTGGGCATATCTGCATGTTCATTAATGCACTGTAATTACAGCGCTTTAAGTTGTTACCTGTAATAGCAGGTATTAAATTGATGCAAGATCATTGGCAGTACTATGCATTAGTGCAGATGAATGCTTTTTAAGTTGATGCTTAATGCCCATTGGATGAATTTACTGCACATTAGCATAGTTTTTGCCTGGCATGTCAATGTGCAATAGAATTAGTCCAATGGGCATTAAATATCTCATGTAGACACAATCAGTGATAGGCCTATAGGATTAGAAGAGGCTCCATGATTTGAATCATTCCTATGCATCAGCAGGCAAACATTACCCGAAGAAGTCCGACAAATAAAGTACTCATGCACACAAACATGGAGTGATAACCACAAAAACGAAAAGAACAGAGCACAGGATAGTGATGATGGTGGTACCCCTGATTGACCACTGCAAAACTTTTGCAACTTGCAAGAAGCTGTCTTTTTTTTCTTTTTTCTTTTTTTTGCTGTTGACTGTACTATTCTCATGTGCTGCAAAACTTTTATTCCTTGTGTCACAGCGTGGGGTCTTAGGGGTGGCCGTGATCTCCCCTAGCACCCCCTACCATGCCAAGTTTGTCTCAAAGCACCCTTGTTTTCGCCTGCCACATCTTGATCTTTTATATATATATAAGGGAGGCTGCCTTTTGTCCCCTTGGACACGGTACTGTGTTGTATCCTGGCCCTTGCTCCATACTATGTGACTCGGTGCACCCCATCCTTATGGGCTATGCATGGCTCCAGCTGCCCCTTTACCACAACCCAAGCCTCGCTGATGTACCTGACATTGTTTGGTCTCTCTCTGCACCTTCTCTGGTGCTGGGGCTTTCCACAGCCTTGTTTTTCAACTGCGCCCCACAGGCACTCTGGCTTTCCGCAGCCTTGTCTCGCAACCGTGCCCTTCAGGCACTTGTCAATCGCTGCCTCCTTGCTCTGGGGCTTCTTGTCACCCCCTTTGCTCTGGGGCTTCTTGCTTTCAGGTGGGGTCAGGTGGCCATAGCCATGCCTGGCCCCAACTCTCCTCCACAGGGTCTTGAACCCCCACAGATGGGCTCAGGCAGCTGTAGTAATACCTGGCCTCTTTGCTCTGGGGCTGGGGACTGCACACCCCAAAATGCTGTGCTCTCACTGGTGCCGGGGTCCCCATGCTACTATGGGTCCCATATGGAGCCTCCTCCAACCCCTAATAGCCTCACCCAAACCACCAGTCGTAAAACGCAAACAGAAAACTCAAGCCCCTAGTCTATAACCTAAATCTAAGCCAATCTGGCTACACCTTTATTGGAGCCACCCCCAAGGGTGCTCCCTCCTTTACCCATACCAACTGCTCATGCATCTTGGCCACTTCTCTGTCCTTGCTCTGGCAGAGTTCCTACCCCCTTTGGCAGCCAGCAGGGAACTGCCTGCCTGGCTTCAGTCTGGGTTTAAATGCGAGCCAGGCCCTGCCCGTTTCGGTCAGCGGGCTCCCACTGGTTGCCTTAGCAACCAGCGCCTGTGCCTCCTCATTACTCTGACTGCCCTGGTAACTAGCAGCTGGGCTCCCCACTCACTGCTAGGGCTCTCTCCCTAGTGGTTTCCACTCTAAGGAGCAGGGCACCTGTGTGCTCTGAAACACACCTCCCCTCTTTATAGGAGCAGAGTGCTCTGCAACACTTCAGAAACACATAAAGGTCTCATTAGCTCTGAGATATGACAGTTATCTCCTGATATCTGCAACCACCAAGAAAACTCATGGGGTTTTTTTGTTTTAACTTTTGTAAAATATCTATTGCTAATAAGAGATTTCAGCCTTTGGATACAGACTTGATGAGTATGCTTTTATGAATATTAACAAGAAAAACATGACTTCACTACTTGCCATTCATGCAAAACTGATACACACACACATACACACTTCTATTCATATTGCTTTGCCTCTGTAGAGTAATAATGCTTGACAGCACACAAATAGACAGGGGTTGTAAGTGTGATTTGTAAGACGGTATAATTGGCTAGCCAATGTATGTTTTCAGTTTGAATTCAAACTCTAATGGTGTGACTAATTACATAGTTTTTGTTTATGTTTTCTTTTGCAATTTACTGAATTTGAGCAAGGAGTTCTTTGTGAGATTTCAATTTACTATGAGAGGTGGAGAACAGGGCACTATATTGTCATTTGTATTCACAAGGGAAGTCAGCACATTGTCTCTTATTTAGACAAAAGAATCTAATTTCTTTGGAATGGATTTGAAAATTGCATGATTGTATTTTCATTTAAATTACTTTTATCCATTAGGCCAAAGAGCAGAAAATTCATTTTTTCCTTCAGGTTACACAAATTGAAATACTTACAATGATTGTTGGAATATTTCCTTAGAAAGAGACTCATGAAATGATTTATTTGGGACTTATGCAATAAAGTATGACCTAACCTGAGTACCAACTTAGTCCTCTCTCTAGTAGAAGTATTAGAAAAGAATGTAAGATGATCCACTTCTGAAAAGTTCATATTAACCGAAATAAGTCTGTTCTTGTAATAACTTATGTTATAGGAATCAAACTAAATGACAGTTGTGGGTTTTTTTCCCCACATGCTTTCCCAGATATGTGTATATCTATCTACAGATCTTTTATTATCATCTTGATTCAGAAAGGTGCCATTCAGCCACCTCCATGTCACCAGCACACTTTTCTTCCAAACACTGCTTACAATATTCTGTTCATCTGGGACATTTTTTAGGAGAGAGGTCAGAAACAGAGTGGTAGGTGAAAAGTAGCTGGAAGAGTCCACACACTTTAGACATGCCTATACCACAGTGCCAGTGTGCTCTAACTAGGATGATCCCAACTACATCTGCTCCCACTCATACACACCAGCATTGGAAATACATGGGCAAAGATGCTGTAGAATACTGCTCTAGGCCTCTGTGATAACTCTATTCATAGAATCATAGAATCATAGAAGTAGGAAGGAAGCTTGTAGATCTTCAAGTCCGACCCCTTGCCTGGTCAGGAGAAAAACTGGGCTCAAATGACTCCAGCCAGGTGGCATCAAGCCTTTTCTTAAAGACCCCCAGAGTAGAAGCCAGCACCACTTCCCTTGGAAGTTGGTTTCAGATCCTAGCCTCCCTAACTGTGAAGTAGTTCTTATCTTAGGATGTCTAATCTAAACCTACTCTCCAACACCTTGTGGATGTTATTCCTTGTTATGCCAGGGGAGTACAAGGGGAAACAAGGTCTCTTCCAAACCATTCTGGTCCCCACTAGTGAGTTTATAGATGGTCACCAGGTCCCCCATCAGCCTTCTCTTGTGAAGGCTGAACAGGTTTAGGTCCCGCAGCCTTTCATTGTAGGGTCTTCCCTGTTGCCCCGGATCATGCAGGTGGCCCTCCGCTGGACTCTCTCAATGTTGTCCACTTCCTTCCTGACACAGTATTCCAGCTGTGGCCTGACCAGTGTTGCATGGTGGGGGAGGATCACCTCCTTGGCCCTGCTTGAGATGCACCTGTGGATGCATGACAAGGTCCGGTTAGCCTTGCCAACCGTGACCTCGCATTGTCAGCCCATGTTCGTCTTGGAGTCAATAATGACTCCAAGATCCCTTTCTGTCTCTGTGCTCTCAAGAAGGGAGTTTCCCATCTTATAAGTGTGCTGCTGGTTACTACTGCCTGCATCCAGTGCTTTTGTGACCTGATCAGAAAAGGCAATCAGGTTGGTTTGACATGACCTGCCTCTAATGAAACCATGCTGGTTGCCCTTAAGCATCATCCCTGAAGCTGGCCCATCACAGATGTGCTCCTTGATGATCTTCTCAAAGAGTTTCCCTAGGATTGAGATAAGACAGGCCTATAGTTGCCCCGTTCCTCCCTTCTCCCTATTTTAAAAATGGGGACAACGATGGCTATCTTCCAATCGTCCGGTACCTGGCCCGAGCACCACAAGTGCTTGTAAAGCCCTGCAATAACCCCTGCTGGCTCCCTCAACACCCTAGGGTGGAGAGCATTTGGACTTGCTGATTTGAACACATCCAGCCCCTCCACAAGCTCTCTAACCTGATCCTCCCCAACCTGAGGTCTAGAGGCATTCCCCTCGAGTTCATCTGGCATCATGGTGGGGAAGTTCCAGTCCCTGCACAAGAAAACGGAGGTGAAGAATTGGTTAAAGAGGTCTGCTTTCTCCTCTGGCGCAACCACCAGATTGCCCAGCGTATCTTGCAGGGGCCCCACGTTTTCTGGTGCCTTCTTCATCCACCCTATATATTTGAAAAAGGACTTTTTATTATCTTTGATCTTGGACACTAGTCCTAGCTATATGTCCGCCTTAGCTTTCCTGACAACACCCCAACAGGCCCAAGTAGAGGAAGTATACTCCTCTTTGGAGATAGCACCCCCCTTCCACCAGGTATACACCACCTTTTTGGTAATCAGGCATTCCCAGATGCCTTTGGTGAGCCGGGGGGCTTCTGGGCACTCTTGCCCCCCTTGCTTCTTGTTGGGATGGTCTGAGTATCATCTCCTTAAGGAACGACCACTCATCTTTGGCACTGAGTTCCCCTGCTCTCAGGAACCTCTCCCACTAATCTCCTTAACTCATTGAAGTTGGCCCTCTTGAAGTCTAGGGCTACTGCCTTGCTGCAGGCCCTTGACACCCTGCGCTGGATGGTGAATTGCAGCAAGTGATGATCGCTATCGCCCAGGTGGTCAAGGACCTGGAGACCCCTTACCAGGTCATCACCTGTGGCCAGGACCAGGTCCAACAGGGCATTTCCTCTGGTGGGACCGTGCACCTCCTGAATTAAGTGGAGGTCCTGTATCTTGGCCAGGAACCTTCTAGAATGGTCTGACCTGGCTGACTGTTCCTCCCAGCAGATGTCCGGGTAATTTAAATCACCCATGACAGCTACATCTCTTGCCTTAAGTGCCTCTGCAAGCTGGCCCGAAAATTCCCAGTCCAGCTCCACTCCTTGTTTGGGGGGTCTGTAGTAGACCCCCACCATTAGATCCCCCTGCCCAAGGCCCCCTTGTATCTTGACCCAGAGCACTTCAGCTTGTCCATCCTCTGACCACATTCTGCTGGCAGAGAATGTGTATTGCTCCTTGACATAGAGCGCCACAACCCCACTTTTCCTTCCTTCCCTATCCCACCTGTAAAGCCTATAGCACATACTGCTAACTGCCCAGTCATAGGATGAATCCCACCCCATTTCTGTAAGCCCTATTATGTCTGGGTTTGAACTGGCTATTCTAAGGGCAAGTTCCTCCTGTTTGTTCCCCATACTGTGAGCATTGGTATATAGGCATTTAAGGCCTTGCATAGCTGCATGTGCCCTCCCATTTGGGAGACTGTCTGGACCCCTGTTTCTCACCTGGGCACTCCTTGTATTTGTCACCTGTCTTGCTTGGGTGGTGTCTCTATGTCTTCCTGCAGCTGTCTCATATGGCAAGGCTAGTTTAAAGCTTGCCATATGAGATCAGCCAACCTGGAAGAGAAGACACAGTTGCCTTTACAAGCGAGATGAAGCCCATCCTGCCCCAGCAAGTCCCCACCCAAAAGCATGGGTCATTATCTAGGAACCCAAAGCCTGTCTGGTGGCACCAACTGCATAAGCACCTGTTGACCTCGCCAATGCAGACCTTGTATCACTGTCCCCGCCTACTCACCAGAAGAAGAGAGGAGAATACCACCTGCGCCCCCATCTCCTTAAGGTTGTTCCCCAGAGCCTCAAATTCCTTCATAATGCAGTCAGAGTTGCCCCTGGCTGTGTCATTTATTCCCACATGGATGACAACCATGGGGTACTGGTCTGCAGGTTGGATGTAGGTCAGGATCCTCTCTGTGATGTCCCTAACCCGAGCCCCAGGCATGAAGCAGATCCATGCCATGGGGTCAGGCTGGCAGATGGGACCTTCCAATCCTCATAGGATGGAGTCTCTGATGACGAGGACCCAACATTTCTTCCTGCTGGCGTTCACTCGCTGCTCATTCCTTGTCATGTGGGGAGTGGCATCATCCCTGCCTGAGGCAATTTCTCTGTCTTTCTCTGTCACAGCTGCCAGGGCATCAAACCTGTTCCCCAGGTGAACCTGGGGAGCTTCCACCACTCTAGGCCTAGCAGCTCTGGATTTGGACACCTTCTGCCACTCCTGCATTGGATGCTTCTCCTGTGGGGCCTGTACAGTGAGTGACCGGGCCTGAAGAGAACAGAGATGGGCATCAATTTCATCCTCTGCATCCCTGATCCCCCTCAGCCTGCTAACCTCAGCCTGGAGCTCCCTCACATGCTCCTCCAGGGCCCTAAGTTGTGCACACGAGGGACCGGCAAGGGGACCACCAGCCCCCCCCGGACCCCACCGAGCCCTCCCACAGACAGGGGGGCAAGGGACCATTGACCCTGCCATGAGCTCTGCACCATGTCTGAAGAGCTGCGCCTACTGCTTTTGCTCACTGGAGGTGAGGCTCTGGGCAGCTACCTTGTGCCCACCTTACACGAACGCTGGTGCAAATGCCGGCGCACCCTTACAGAGCGTGCCTGTTTGGGCACATTGTTTACATGTGCTGCCTGCATGTGGCTCGGGAGCATGGTTCCCTGTTGGGTGAGCTAAGAGAGCTCTGAAGGGCTTCCCCTCTGGATCCACCTCAGCTGTGCTGTATCTTCTGCCTCACTTACCTTAGGGGGAATCAGCTGTTGCTTCCCCCGCCACTGTCTCCTCCACAGGTAAGGGGGTACACGTGTGTGTGTGGCACACTCACCCTGCTCCCTCTTCTCCTGCTCCCCAACTGCTCCTGCTCCCCAACTATTGATACTCCCAGAGTATTCTCACCTATGTATTTCCACACAAGAGGAAATGGATTAGTAGTTACTTATTTATGGCTGTCCTTCCTGCGACATACAGACATGCCATTTATGGCCCATGCCCACATCTGGAATAATATCCTGTATATAGCACAGGCACAACCACTTTTTGGTAACTATCATCCCAGCTCTCACCTGGTGGCACAGAGGACAATTGGAGCCATATGTCATAGCTGCTTTGGAGTCATATGTAATAAAAGTAAATTTGATAAGGAAGTAGTGGTGGTGATTAAGGGGGTTTGAAATCAGTATCAACAGAGGACTAAGAATCTACAGGTTTTTAAGTGGATCCCATAGTTGAACTGACTACACAAAGAGCAAACCCTGATCCTTTACAGTCCTCTCCTTTTATTTCTCTCTACTGTCTCTTCTCTATGAGAACAAAATTAGATTACTTATCCTCAGTGTTAAGAAACCTCACAGTTAACCTTTCCCTAACAATCATAGGCAAGTGGGACTGGAAGGGATCATCTAGTTTAGCCACCTGCTCAAGGCAAAATCATCCCTAACTAAGCATCCCAGCCAGGTGTCTGTCCAAAACACTTTTGAAAATTCCCAAGGATGGAGGTTCCACAACAGTACTAGTAAACCTGTCCCGATGCTTGACCACCCTTATAGTAGGAAGTTCCTCCTAATCCCAACCTAAGCTTCCCCTGGTTCAGCTTGAGGCCATTGTTCCTGTCCCCTACACTCACAGAGAGAAGTTTATATACAACCTCTCTATGATTGCCCTTCAGGTATTTAAACACTGTCTATCAAATCCCCCTGCCCTTCCAAACTCCACTACAGACTTCTCTTCTCCAGACTAAATAATCTTTAGCCTTTTGTCATAAGTCATATTTCTCAGGCCCCTAATGACTTCTGCTGCTCTGTGCATCTTGAAGAGTGGGGTCCAGAACTGGACACAAAACTCCAGTTGAGGTCCCTGCAGTGTGCAGTAGAATAGAAGAATCATTTATCTTGATTTGTTGTGAGACTCCTTTTGATACAAACCAGTATACTGTTGAGGTTTTTTGTTTATTTGCTTGTTTGGGGGTTTTGGCATTTTGGGGGTTTTGGTGGGGGTTTTTTTTTTGTTTGTTTGTCTGGGGGTTTTTTGTAACAGGAGCACACTGTTGGCTTATATTGCCCATATTCTCTAATGGAACCCTCAGGTCCTTCTCTGCAGTACTGCAGCCTAGTCAATCATTCTCCAATCTGTATTTGTGCATAAAGGTATTCTGTCCTAAGTGCAGGACTTTTCATTTGTCCTTGTTGAATTTCATCTAATTGATTACAGACAAGTTTTCCACTATATCCAGGCCATTCTGGAGCCTAGCCCCGCCCTCCGGATCTGAAGTTCCACTCAACATGGTGTTATTCACAAATTTGCTAAGTAGTCATCTTGCCCTGAAAGGTCAGGCCAAAACTCAGGATCTCAATATTGCACTGTTAGAAAGGAGGGCATGGTGTACAATTGCACATATACAAACACACAAATCATTTAGGTGCATACACACATATACTACCAGCTCAGGCGCATACAGATTCAAACCAGCTTAGGCACATGCATACCTATCACCAATTTAAGCACATACACTATACACCCCAAAAGTTAGACACAGATAACTAATTTGTATATCATGCAGACAATGCGATACACACACACACACACACACACGCAACTCAGATACACACTCGTTCAAAATAACCAGTCTAGGTTCATGCACACCTATCACCAGTTTAAGCACATACACACACCAAATTTAGACAGAATCAGTTACCAGTTACCAACACTTGCACATTCAATACACATACGTGGATTACTAATTTATATACCACACACACACACAATGATATCTATATATGTATATATAATTGTATTCACTAATTTACACACATACCACTCATCTACACATACACACAGGCGAGTTCCTAAGTTGGGTTTTCTGATGTGTATTTATGTATGTGCTTGGTGTACTTAAGATACCCTTGGAAAATGTTAAGGTAAGAAAGTAGAAGTGTAGGAAGTGAAAGTTGCTGGAAATTAAAGTCACCAGGACTGGGATTAGAACCGGTAGACTAGAGGGGCCTGGGCTGAAGAATTGAGGATCAGGGGTAACTTTAGGTTAATTAATCTTAAATGATTAAAAGACAATGCCCAAAGCCTGCAGAACAGGGAAGCATGGCGCACAAAATCTGGGACTGGAGCCAGAGCTACGGGGGAGCTGAAAAGTTAGGTGGGGAGAGGGAAAATGGGACTAAGGAAAAATGTGGGTGTTAAAGAGAGGCTCTGGATGTTGGGAACCAGAGGATGGCTCTGGGGCAGCTAGAGAAGTTGCAGGGAGTGGCAGTAGGTGCTGGGAGCTAGAGAAAGGCTCCAGCTGCTGAAGAAAACTGCAGGACAGTCAAGAGGAGCTGGGGAGCTGCAAGCGGGGGTGGGGGGACTACAGAAGTGCAGAGGAAGCCTGAAAACAGAGAGACAGACAGCATAAAATCACAGGAAAAGCAGCAGGATGGACTATAAGGTGGCAGGGGCAGTGGGAAAGCAGAGAAAGGCAGCAGAAAGTCACAGGGAAAAGACATTAGGAGTGTGGGAATCAGGGGAACAGCAGAAAATCACAGGAAAAGTGGCAGGAGAGACTGAAAGGCAGCCGGGACAACAGGAAAGCGGAGAAAGGCAGCAGAAAGTCACAGGGAAAAGGTAGTAGGAATTGAGAGGAGATCAGGAAACTAGTGGAGAAGGTTGGGGGCTAGAGGTGAGAGAGAGAGAGAGAATGAGACTGGAATTTAAGATAAGGAAGGGACTGGGATTTAATAAAACATGACCCAACTCGGGGTTGCAAATGACAGTGGTTTTATTGAACAGGGGAGATGGTGACACAATGTCTTATTGGTTCCTTTGCACCTACACGCAAACACACACACACACACACACAATGGCAGCAGGAGTTAGAGAGGCTTGGTGCAGGGGCTGAAGTCCACTGAAGTCCAGGAGGAGAGAGAGACAGAGAGAGAGAGAGAGAGAGAGAGAGTCCAAATTGTAGGAGGAGTGATGCAGGTAATATCAACCTATCCAGTCTGGAAAGGGGTCCTTGTCCAGTAGATGTTGTCCAGAGGGGGGTTGCCGGCAGGGCCTCTGGGTGGATAGGTGGTATGACATGGTGCTGGTCCAGATGGAGAGAGCATCCCACTGGGTCTGTCTTCATTGCCCCTTTTTATAGGGGCAGACCTTTTGTGACCCTAGTGACAGGAGGCATGCCCAGGCAAGGGTCAGCTCCTGTTGTACTGAGCACGTGTGCTCCATGCAGGGATGTGCAGTTTTGGGTGTCTGTAATGGTGAGAGTTACAGATTCTGCAGGGTCTTTTGTCTTTCAAATGTTGGGTTCTTGTCTCTGTTCCTGGGTGAGGTCTGTGGTTCCTGGATGAATCAATGAGAGCTGATGGCCCAGTCGTTACAGGCCATTCAGTAGAGGCCTGCTACCATTGTATTTCAATCATGCCCAATCACTTTCATTCATCTGAGAACCAATTTACGTGGGAGGGATAAGTGACTCATACAGTTGTGACACAGGGGATGCCCAGGCAGAGGACACAAGATGGAGACTTGACATATAAAATGGAAACTTGACATGACTTTGGTTCACTTACAAACACAGGCCTAAACCATACGAAACAATAAAAATCAATACAAAAATTATAATAATACAATATACAACAGTAAAAATCACTACAAACATAATAATTATATAATATAAAACAGTGGATAACCAAAACCAAAAACTTGCTACCAAAATAAAAATGTTAAAGCTTATCCTACATCTTAGCTTACTTATACTTATCTATAGGGAATAGACAGGGAGAGAAAAAGCCAGAAATGGTCGGGGAAGGGGAGGGAATGCATTTTAAAATTAATAATAATAATAAAAAAGAAAAACTGGGGGTTTTGCTACAGTCATACAATATCATCAATGAAATCAATAAAGATGATGTTGAACAGTACAAGGCCTAGGATAGATTCTTGGGGAATCCCACTTGATAGCTACTCTGAACTAGACATTGAGCCACTGAAAATTACTTACTGGTTATGATGATCCAAGTAGTCATATATCTACTTTACAGTATTCTCATTTAGTCTGCTTCTCCTTAGCTTGATAATGACAAAAATGTAATAGGAGGCAGTGTTACAGCCTTGCTAAAGTCAAAGACTATCACAAGCACTGCTCTCCCCTGCAGCCACAGAGTCTGTCACCTTATCATAGAAGGAACTGAAGTTAGCCAAGCATGATTTGCTCTTAATAAATCCATGCTGGCAGTTCCTGATCACATTGGGTGCAGACAGAAGTGTCATTTTTTGCCCAGTCTGACCACAGAAAGCAGTTTTTACCTGTGACCAAATACAAGTTCACAGCTGCAGACAGCTTAAAAAATGGCCAATCAGGTGAAAATCTGATTCCTCATTGTATGAGGAGTCAGATAAAGACATTTTAAAACAGAGCATCTTCTGTAACTTCTGTTTGCACTGCCTGCCAGCCTGGAGCTGTTTTCAGACTGGGAGGAGGGGAAGGGAGCAGAGGGATTTCAGTCTTGGGGGATTTCAGCCCATGCTGGAGGGTAGAGCAGTTGAATTGGAGCCCCTGAGGAGGTGGGGTGAGGGGGGGCTCTAATACACCTCCCAAGGCATTGCTAGAGGAATTTTCTCCCTCCCAGGGCATTGCTAGAGGAAAGCCAACAGCTAATTTCCCCTCCCCCCTTTGAACCAACAGTGAACTTTTTATACCAGGAGATTGTTGTAACTCAGAACATTACCTGCAAAATGTTCTCAGTTACAGTGCTGAGTTGTACTTCTGTCTGCATCCATTGTTCTCATCTAAGTTTTTCACAGTACAGTCTTTGATGACTTGCTTCATGATCAGATATCAAGGTTAAGCTGTTTGGTTTATAATTCCTCAGATCCTCCTTCTTCCCTCACTTAAAGATGGGAACTATATTTGCCCTTTTCCAATTATCTGGGATCTTATTTGACTTCCTTGAATTCTAAAGAGGATAGCCAATAGTTCTGAAATGACCTCTGCTAATTCTTTCAATACCTTTGGATGCATCCTCTCCAGCCCTGATGATTTGAAAGCATAGAGCTTCTCTAAGTAATTCCTAGCCCATTCTAGGCTATTCGTCTTCTTGCCTAACTTTGCTGCCAACTGCACTCATGTCGTAGCCGACTTTTAACAGGCACCTTCATGGGTTTTTTTTTTTAATGTTTACATAGTCATGGTGGGAAAAGTAACCTGGGAAGAGTTTTCTATACACATGAATACATCCCTTCTTAAAAGTCTTCTTTGCCATTATGATGAACAATAGTAAAGATTCTGTTGGGCTAAGAATCCCACCAGTCGCATTGAGTAACATTGTCTCATTGTTTCTCTCTGTCTCTTTCCTGGTCATTCTGTATCCATCTGATTTCTTCTATCTTGCCCATTTGCAACCATTTAAGAGACAGAATTGGGTTTTTGTTCTAATTGTGCAACTAGCACAATGAGGTCTTTGACCATAATTGTGTATCCTAGATGCTAAAATAACATAAATAAATGAAAAGCAATAGTAACAACCACAAAAATAATAAAGGGACAACTGGAGAGAAATTATCCATAAATGTATACTGATGGAGAATGTATTTCCTTGATAATTATCTTCAGGAAAAGACAATCTAGAAATGGTTCAGACTTTCATATTAGGTCCCAATGAGTTTAGGTCAAGACCTTTTGACTCCCCATGTAGCTAAGCATTCTATCAAGTCTCCCAATTGAAGAAATGAAGAGAGTTGAGGAAAGTGGACTATACTTTGAGGAGGCTTTTTCCCAAGAGGATGAAATTAATTTTCCCCTCAAATACAGTTACTAGAGTACTTTGTTATGTAGAAACCTTCCCTGAAGGCCTTTAAGTTATTTTTCTATATCTCCACAGGAAACTTAAGTACTTCTCTATATTGGTTAGGCTAAGTGCACATTTAGATACAGTTCTTATTTTCTCCCAGTTGGTTTTCAAATAGTTCTAGGGATAGTATCTCACTGTTTTTTTTGCAAATGTTAATCAAATTTATATTTACAAAATTACTTTTATTTTAGACTAAGGAAAACCAAAAAGTAAAATGAACAAGAATATGGTCTATATCTCTACAACATACTGTATCAGCTCAGCTAGAGAAAATGGCACCTATCCCCTGAAAATAAGCAGACTTCTAAACATTTAGAAGGTGTGATGCAAAGAAAGCCAAATAATGACAGCTAGAAAGTGCCATGCTATCTGTACCATAAGATCAAGCTTAAGGCTAAATTGCAGAGGCAAGGCGTTCATGAAAGAGCAAAGCAAATCAAAACTCTTTGACTCATTATCCCATAACTGAGTAATTTCATCATAATCTGCATCTTCATGGTGAGACATCTGGAGCTGCAGGTGTTTGGGGTTTCTCCAGGGAATCATACCTATCAATTTCTGTTTCTATCAGCAACACTATGTTGTCAAGGGGCATATGTTTGTATGGCTCATCATTCTCCTGAACTGCATTGCTTTCAGCAAAAACATTGATGATAAACTGAAAACAACAAAGAGACGTTGGCTATTAGTTCTGTACAAATAGACAGCTTGCAAAAGCTTATCCTGTAGCCATGCAAAGAGAATTCAATGAAGTGAACCTTGGCAATTCCTTTAATAGAATATAATAAAAGTATCTTGTTGACATACAGCATGCTGTATTATCTTCACATATTTATCTGCAAAGTAAGGAAAAATCACATATTGTCATCTCTTTTACCTTTTACAAGGCAAGGAAGGTATGGCTAAATATTCAGATCTAATGCTTCAAATCTAGTTTTGTCAAAACTGTCCTAGCACCTTTTCTTCACATTGGGATAGATACAGAATGTGTTCACTGGTGCACATTAATATCTATTAACTATAATATATTTGGTCTAAGGTACATTCAGTACAGTCTATTGCTGTCACATTCTCATTAGAATAACCTTATTTGTGCTGTCAGGAATGGAATTATATTTCCAACAGTTTGCTTCCTAATAATTTCTATTAGACATTCAATTAGGGAGAAAAGCATTGTTTCTCATAAACAGAAAGGATTGATGGTCCAGTCCTTGTACACTAGATCAGTTCCACCTTGTAAAGCAGAAACAATGTGACTTTTTATTCCATACATTTAAAAATGTATGTATGTAACCTATGTAATATATATTCATTAAATCCTTTTATGTATTATATATTTATTAAGCCCTACTGGGCCAAGTTGCGGACAGGTCCTGATCCAAGAAAAGCCAGATGCTTTCAGGGCTATAGTAAGATAAGCATTGTTTGGAATTCAATGAAAGCTTACTTTATAGGCCTCCTCTATTCCTTAAGCAGCCCGGTCTCATTTATATACTCCAGTTCACCAAGGCAAAAATATATGGGAGGTCAAAATCCATAATTGTTTTTCAGCTCAGGAACTCCCTTCTTAAGGCCAACCAGAACCCAAGCCTGCACATCTTTCAGAAGTGCTAAAAGACCTTTAGATTTTGTCAGGCATTCACCAGATGAAATTAAGATAAGATATTTAGTCTTGATATATTAATTCACTTTTAAGCGATTTTGGTCCTCTTGCTTTTCTGTTTCTAAGCTATTAATTTTTCTTACTGTGGGCCACCCTAAGCCTGTTTTGGGAAGAGCTTCATATAAATAAAATAAATAAGTGTTTTTTAAAAAGGTACAGCTCAATTATCACCAGGGGTCCTGGTTTTCTCTGATAGAAAAAATCCCCAGTTTTCAGATTTAAAAAAAGGATCCCAAAATATCCTCACTTTCCTGTGATTAAAATGAAACACCATTTTATATATATATATATATTATTATATTATTACACACACACATATACATACACATATACATATACATATACATACATATCATTTTAATCACAGAAAAATGTGGATTTTAGGTTCCTTTTCTTTAAGCCAAAAATTAGTGATTTTTATCAGAGAAAACCGGGATTCGTGATTATCACACATCCCTGATTAAAACAAATTGTTTTGCTACTTAATGTATCCTAAAATATAAGTTAAGAAACATATTTCCTTGTCATCTCCATTTGTTTTATTTTGTTATACATCTTACTTATGTGAGTCCAGGATGACTTCAAGTTTAAGATGATCTTCCCACAATAATTAGATTCTATGCCTAGAAAATTGTAGATTTATTACAATTTTTCTGGTATAGACTCTATTTAGTAGAAGGTCATCAAAAATACATACCCCCTGCTGCTGTGGCAGGGAAATCAGTGGCAGAGAAGTCAGGGGCCAGACCCCTGTCACTTGCTCCCCTGCACCTTTGTCCCCTGTACCTGTCTCCTTATCCCCACGACTTTCCCATGCCATATGCCACCTATTTTGTGTCCCCCTGATGCCTGCTCTAGCCCCACACTCTCTGGCTCCCCTACCCTGCTCCCCTCTGCAACTTACCCCCACCATCCTCTGCCCTGCCTCTCCCACTCCCCACTCTCCCCTGCAGCCTGATCCCAACCCTTTTCCATCCATGCCTATTCTTGCCTTCCCCCCATGTCGGTGCCTGACCCTTGCCACTTGTCCCCGGTACTTTCCCACATTAAGTCCCTACAAATCACTTACCTTATGCTGCAGCTATGCTTCTCCAGGCAGTCAGCAACAGTAGTGACCCCAGACTTTCTGCAGTCCAGCTGAACCAGGGAAAAGGAGAACCAGAGCTGGAGCAGAAGGTAAAGGAGGAGGGGGCATCTGGGTGTGGAAAAGTGGGGAGATTGAGAGAGGCAGGGTGTAAGATAAGTGTGTAGGTACAGAAAGAAAGAGCAGCTACAGGTACAGGGGGCAGGCTGTAGTCCCCCCTCCCTTCCCATAGTCCAAAATCTCCCACATGTTGTACCCAGCCACAAGCTCCCTTCCTCACCAAAAAAGCCATTCTGGCTATAGGTAGGTGGCATCTAAGTGGGTACTCAAATCCTAAATGAGTTTTTCCCCCCTAATGCTGACTGAGGAAGTGTGGGGTGCTTATCTTGGTTTTGAGTAAATACAGTTTTTTTTCATCAGCTCCTGAGACAGAAATCCATGTTTTCATGAACTCAGTTCTGTCAGTTAAATAAAACAGGTGGAACAACATTTAGGCCCATGACTGCAACAAATGACCCATTTTGCTCATCGTGGTCTTTATTGAAATTCTGATAGTGGTATAAATAAGCCAGCTTGCTATTCCAACATTTTCCTGTTTGGCTTGCTCAAAAGGAAAAACAATGAATTAATCAGCAGAGTTCAAATAAAAGATACCCATTATCTCAAACTATATACATCTCAAATCATAGGACCATCTGGCCCATGAGGCGGGATGACAAGGGTAAGAATGAATATATGCCCGCTATTGGCAAGGATCTTGTGAAGGAGCATCTTGAGAGGCTGGACCCCACAAATCAGCTGGTCTGGATAGATTGCACCCAAGAGTGCTAAAGGAACTGGTAGACATCATAGTGCAGTCACTGGCAAGGATATTTGAGAACTTGTGGGTCTCAGGCAAAGTACCTGAAGATTGGAAGAGGGCTAATGTAGTGCCTGTTTTCAAGAAATGGTGCAAAGAAGACCCAGGGAACTACAGAACAAGCAGTTTGACTTCAATCAAAGAGCCTGCACCAGCAGATCTGCCCTGGGTCCCAACCTGGCTGGCTCCGGTAGCAGGTGGGGCAGATCAGCTGGCATGGGGACCCACCACCCCAATCCCTGGGCAGGGGAGTGTCCCCACACCTGTTGATCTTCCCCAGGCCCCCACCTGGCAGTTGCAGTTATTTTGCTGCAGCTTTCAGCCATTGGTCCATTTCCTTCTCTCTGCAACAAGAGATAATAGGTGCTTTCCCTCTTCTTTATAGCAGCCCCTCAACTATTTGAATAGTGTTATAATGTCCCCTCTTAAGCACCTTTTCTGCAAGCTGAACATGCCTAGCTCCTACAGCCTGTCCATGAAAAACTTGCTTTCCAAGCCCTTTTTAATCTTTGTTGCCTGCCTCTGGACCTTTTCTAATTTCTCCACTTCCTTTTTAAAATGTGGAGCCCAGAACTGCAAATAATACTGTAGATGAGGCCTAACCAGTGCCTAGAAAGGTAATAGCAACTCCCACATCTTACACCTAATGATTCTATTGATGCATCCCTAAACCACACTCCTCTTTGAGTGGCTGTGTAACACTTCAGACTCATTATGAGCGTGTGATATACCAAAACTCCCACATCTTTTTCCATGGTGCTTCCTTCCAGCTAGATGTCACCCAATTTTATATTTGTGTTTTTGATTATTCTTTCTGAGGTGTAGCACCTTGTATTTGTCTTCACGGAACTTAATCCTGTTAGGTAGACTAAAGTATCTGCACTGTAAAGGAACCAGCAAATATGAATTATCTACCTGACTGCTTGTGGGTTTTAAATGAATAGTTTAGCACATATACATTCTTTTAACTGTATTTATTACACATTTTTGCATCAAGTTAGTGCTCCAGCGATAATATTATCATATTGGCAGATATCCTTAGGGACTATGAGTAGGAAACACATACAAATCACAGTCATAATATATCACTGTCAGCACAGTTTATAATGTGAGAATTTGTAATAACTGTAAATAGCCACAAGGTTTAGATATTACTTCCTACTATTTTTTGTTCAAGAAGGGATCTTGCCTATAAAACTGAAGAGCTTATCATCCTAACCAGGAGCGGGCAATTATTTTGGTTGGAAAAACACTTAATGAGTTTGGGTAAGCTGTTGAAGGCTACATGGGTAGCGCCATGACTTAACAGGTGGCCTGCCTCCTAGTCACCAACTTGGGACTGGAAGTCCTGCCTCTAACCCCTGACCTTCGCCACCTGAAGCCCCTCCCAGAAGTACTCCTTTTAGGGGACTAGGGGATTGCCATCTTGGAATCAGGAAAGAACCGCAAACCATGTACTGAAAAATCAAATATCTACTACAACATATTTTAATTTTATTTCAAAATATTTTGTCTTGGTTTATGTGTGTTTGCATAGGGTATATAGAGGCAATTGCATAATAACTCATAATACAGTCTTACCCCTTGTACATTGTGTGGGAGGGTAAGAGGCTGTATGTGGGAGTGTGTGTGTGGGGTGTGTTGTTGGAGAAGTATGAAGTATGAAGTGTGTGGTGGGGTGTGGGGTGTGGGTATTGGAGTAGGGTGTGTGTGCGTGTGGGAGGGATGACATTAGGTGTGGTGGGTGTGTGGGGAGGAGCATGCCAGAGTATGTGTGGGTGTGAGGGGTGTGGGTATGGGGTGTGAGGTTAGGGTGGGGGTATATGGGAAAGTATGGATATGCATGTGGGTATGGTGGGGGAGAGGGGAGGTGGCAGTGTGTATGGGGACTATGGGAGGGTGTGGGTATCTGTGGCATTATCGTGGGGAGTGGGGTGTATGGGAGGGTATGTGTGTGTGGGGACTGGGGGTTGTGGGGGGGCATAGACCCTCAGAGTCCCCAAAGTGTACAAATCCCTGGAGCCATATATGTTGCCAGTGTGTGGAACCAGCCCGGCCCCATAATGCACAGCTCCTGTGTTCCCACTCAAGTTCCAGTCACATGTGGCGGCACCTTAAGGGGTCAGCCCCACCTGGATCCATAACACATAGCTCCTGTGCTCCTACCTGAGTTCCTGCCCACATACAGTGGCCACTTGCAGGACCAGCCCAAGCCAGCACCATAGCATGCAGCTCCCATGCTCCTTCAGCATGTGGGCATAGCCCCATAGTGTTCTCCTTCCCATTCTCCCAGCTCTCTTTTCTCCAACAGGCCCTGGGTCTGGTGGGGCCCTTACCTGAATTTACATTCTTTCAGAGAGGGAGGGCTGTGAAACAGCCATGGGGTTGCTAGGCAAAAACCTCTAACCAGGTAGAAGCTTCTTGTCTCTATAGCCCCTGCCTTGGGGCTGAGGGCATGTCAGGCCAAGTTGGGGTGGGGGTTGGTTGATAAGCAAGTAGAGCTGCACTTCCTACATGGAGGCACCAGCTTTCAGAGGGGCAGTAAAGGACAAGGGCCCATGATAATTCTTTTGGGTTATGGAAGGGCCCTGTGGGCCAGGTGGAATCATCTGGTGGGCTAGATTTGGCCCGTGGGCTATATTTAGCCCACCCTTTTCCTAACCCCTATGATTTTCTATATAAAAGTGGAATTCCCCCCCTGTTTCTTGTGCCAGATTTTGGGGCTATGGGGTTGGCACAATATAATTAAATAAATGAATCTCTTTGCTGTGCTTACAGCTCCTTTTTTGTTTGCTTTACAGTAGAGCTGTCCAAATGGTGGCCTGTGGGTCCCATGCAGACTGTAAAGGATTAGTTTGTGGCCCCTGGGATCATATCCAGCTCCACTTCCCTCATTGCTCTGGCTACAGCAGGAGCAGCCTGAAGCTCTGAGCTCCTCTTCTCTCTGGCTTTTGATTCCTGCCACACCCCAGGGAGATAGGTAGAGCAGCATGGCACAACCTGCAGTACTGGTGAAGTCCATAGCATGAGGTGCCAGAGCAGCATAGTGCAGTGCATTTGAGGAGCTCCAGGAGCTGATGGTGGGGCTGACACAGAGAATGCACCTATATGTGCAATGCAGCAAAGGGGAAGTGCCTATGTGTGTAGTGCAGCAGGGAAGCATCATGCACAGTGCAGGATAGGATAGAGAGAGACTGCATGCTTGTTGCTGTGGTGAGGTGGGGGAAGGGGCTCCTGCCCTGCACTGTTGCAGCCCCCATGGCTTTAGATCCTGCTAGTGCAGCTCATAGGACATATGGCCTTCAGCCCCTAAGAAATAAGAAGTCAGAAGCCCTGCTTTACAGAAATATTCCAGCAAATGACCAGCTTCAGATTTCACTTGCCCTTGTGTACATCAAGAATTAAGTCAAACTTGAAAGAAGAAAAATGTACAAAACCCAGTGAAAGGACAATGAGGCCTAATAAATCTACCAGTATTACTGGAACAAAGAATTATGAACATATATTACAGAGTATACATGGGAAAAGTATTTGAATATTTAAACAGTTATTCATATAAACACCTGGTTCAAAGCTTTATGAGCATCAAGCAATACAGTAAGATATCCCTCAATGTAATATATAATGAAACATTTTGTGTTTGAGTCAACATTTATAATGTATGGATTAAAATAACAGTGGTGTATTCTGAGCAGGAATTTACCTCCTGAAATCCTATTTATGCTGCATGTACCTGGTTGATTCCTTCTGGACACAGAATCTTTACAGCCAAAATTTCAATGAAATTGCACTATGGAAACACTATATTAAATCAGGGTTTCCAGGAGAGAACTGTCATATGAGTCTGAACAACTCATATTGTGGGTATGCCCTGGGGGCCTAGGTTAAAATCTGTGGGAGCTCAATGAAAATATAAAGGATTTTAGAGCTACATTGTGGCTGTGCCCAGAAGCCACATATAAGCATATAAGGCTTGCTAGAAGCCACTCAGAGAGTTCTGTATTACTGTTTGTTTCTTTCTACTACCTTTGTTCTTGGTGGCTTGCTGCCGTATGCCTTGTATAACGCAAGAGTGCTTATACACATGTTCTGACACATTTTAATTAGGACATTATTGAGTGTGCTGGTATATTTTAATTAGAATGTTCCAACATGCCTTACTATCATGTGTATTCAGTGTCCTACGCTTCAAAATGGTGGTGGGGGAGCTCTAACTAAAACTCATTGAATTAATTTTAGTTAAAGTGGCTCCATGGCTATTTTGAAATTCAGGACACTGAATACATGTGACACTATTGTGTTTCAATTAGAGCAGCTGTCCAGATGCCACTCTAGTTAAAATGCATCCCCCACACACCCTGAAGCATGCGTATAAATACCCAAAGTGTCCCTAGAAAATAATTCAGCTATACTACCCTCTTCACTGGGAAGCAGGGGGAGGGTTAAGATCAAAGGTTTGTCCAAGGTTAAGTCCCACAGGCCCATTTTTGAGCTACTTGTGTGAGATAGGGAGTACTGACTGTGCAAGGGGTGCTTCTCCACTCCATATGTCATCTGAACTATGCATAATTACCATAATGAAATTAGGATCCTTTCTCATTCCCTGAGCACAGGAAGAGCCACAATGTAACAAATGTTTAAAATGTTTTTTTAAAAAATGGATGATTTTCTGCTGGGAAAAAGTCACTGTTTGGTTTAATCCTCCAATTATTTCTATATTCTATAAAGTTTAGCTTCATCAAAAACAATAAAAACAACAGGGAACATAATTTTAAGTTCACCATGCAGAATAAAATGGAAGCATTTTTATTCTTGTTTCCTGCATACAGAGCTGCTCTTCTGTTACCACAAATATATTTTACTGTTTCCAACTGTTAGAAACATTGATTCAATTCCCACTGATGTCTTCTTAGCATAGGGAAAATAAGTAATTTATTTAACACAGAGACAGACTGATTAGATTTGTTGTACATTGTGTGATCTGAATGTCAGTTTGATCTAAGTGGCCTTCAGATGCTGCTTTAAGCAGACTTATGAAGAAACTGTGTTTTTATTTTCTTTGTTACATGTGAAATTACCATTTCACAAATACTAAGAAATGTATGTGCTCAGCATCAACACAGGCAATCACATGAAAGTAAGGTTTAAATCATACAAACAGATAATGAAATGCCTAAATATATAATATAATAAAATAAAGTCTAACCAAAAGCTTGCTTGACATCATACAACATACCTAGAAAGAGAGTGAATACAAAGAAAAAGCAAAATGAAGTTAGGAATGAAGTATGGGGAAATTATTTTAACTTACAACAGGAATCACAAATAAAAACTTAACCACTACCATCCCCTTACAATTCATTGAAAGAAAATAGGTTATGAAAATTACTGTACAAAGGATGTCTTCCACAAAGGGTGCCAAGTAAGGAGAAATCTACAAGCATGAATAACTTGGCCAAAGGGAAGCTTAACCCATCACAATATAGAAATGTCTTCTTACTGTAACCAAAAAGATGAAAAATATTGATTAAAGATCTAATGAACTGGCAGATAGGGAAAAAACATCCAGCAGACATGACTATCTCTATGGCAAAATACCAAGTAAAGTTCTTGCCAGTATTCACCTGACATTCTAAGAGTTCTGGGGAATTAATTAACTTAAGCTGGACAACTTAAAAATAAATAAATAATGAATCGAATTTTGGGAGTGTGCAGAAGCAGAAAACAAGCCAGGATATTGAGAGGCATGGGTTTTGTGCCTGTCAGGCATGACTCTTATGTACCATGTGTTAGATAACAAGCCTCAATGGCCCAGATCTTGTTTCACCCTATGCCATCTAAACAGCATTTTCATGACTTTTAAGAACCTAAGCAATTTAGCATGATGCTGTTCCCAAATCCCTGAGCCCCTGACTCTGACATAACTTGTCGAAACTTTTTATGTATTTGCTCCTGATAAATTGCTAGGAAAAATCAGGATGTCATGTACTACAGCATGAACTTCATACTGGGCACATCTACACATGCAGTTCATGCAGCTGAATATACTCTGGTTTAATTTGAGTGGAGTAAACTAATCCCAGTGTCACTGTATACACATGCATGTAAGCTCAGTAATTGCCTGTGCTGCAAGATACTACTTGTACCTGACAGGACTATCCAGAAGCATAGTAAATTAGTCTACTGCTTCTTAATTGCATTCATGTGTAGACGGTGATGCTTTACTGCGCAGCATGTCTCATGTAGACATGTCCACTAAGGGTCACATTCTAGTCCAAATATTAAGTATATAAGTGAATTTTTATTCCATTCTGAGTCCTGTAAATCCCTTAGAGTACTGCTTAATCCCTCATTGAAACTGGTGGATATGTATTCATCTACCTTATAGCCCAGTAGGCTAGTAATTATGCTAAGTGGCCATGGCAAGTCCATGTTCTAGGCCTTGCTTACCCAGAGTGGGGGTTGAATGTACATTTCTCTCTTTTCAGCAATGTGCTGTAACTGCCAGGTCATAGGTTAGGGATAACCAAAAACACCCATCAGCCTTTCGGTTAAAACTGTCCTAGTAAGATCTCTCATATATTTGATGCCTAATCCAGGTGAGTCTTTTTCTGTAAAAGTAAATAAATAAATAAGCAGTGGTGGTGCTCCATTGTCCCAGTGGGTAGGATATTTATATAAAAGAAGGGTAAAATCAGATTTAAAATCCTTTTCTCCTGATCAAAAGCTAGCATTTCTGCACAGTTCTCTCATCTTACAGGTTAATTCCCCAGGCACTTGACTACATGGGAAGCCAGGGATCATTCCTATTGAAGCCGTTCTTATGCTGTTTATATTAATTATGCAGCAGACTATAAACAAAAAATGAAAATAGTGCTATGGTTCCCAACTAGAGAGGCTGCATAACCCCCTCATAGATTCATAGATGCTAGGGTCAAAAGGGACCTGAACAGATTATCAAGTCCGAGCTGCTGCCTTGGCAGGAAAGGGTGCTGGGGCCAGATGACCCCAGCCAGATGCCTATCCAGCCTTCCCTTAAAGATCCCCAAGGTAGGGGAGAGCACGACCGCCCTTGGAAGCCTATTCCAAATTTTGGCCACCCTTACTGTGAAGAAGGTTTTCCTGATAGCTAGCCTAAGTGTGGTCTCTGTCAGTTTGTGACCATTGTTCCTTGTTACCCCAAGAGGTGCCCTGATGAACGGAGCATCTCTGATTCCTTGCTGTGTCCCGCTAATGAATTTGTAGGTGGCCACAAGATCACCTCTCAGCCTTCTCTTATGGAGGCTGAAGAGGTCCAGGTCCCTCAGTCTCTCCTCATAGGGCTTGTTCTGTAAGCCCCTAACCATACGAGTGGCCCTTCTCTGGACCCTCTTCAGTCTTTCAACATCTTTCTTGAAGTACAGTGCCCAAAACTGGATGCAGCACTCCAACTGCAGTCTGACCAATGTCACATAGAGGGGTAGTATCACCTCCTTGGATTTATTTGTCATGCATCTGCTGATGCATGATAAAGTGCAGTTAGCTTTGCTGATGATTTTGTCACACTGATGACTCATGTTCATCTTGGAGTCCACTATAACACTAAGATCCCTTTCCACTTCTGTGCTGCTGAAAGGGTCACTTCCCATCCAGTAGGTGTGCTAGATATTTTTGCACCCTAGGTGTGGCACTCTGCACTTGTCCTTGTACTGCATCTTATTGTGTACTGACAACTTTTCTAACCTGTCCAGGTCTGCCTGCAATTGTTCCCTGCCCTCTGGAGTGTGCACTTTGCCCCACAATTTAGGATCATCCACAGACTTGGACAGAGTATGCTTCACACCCACATCCAAGTCACTGATGAAGATATTGAAGAGCACAGGTCCAAGGACTGAACCCTGCAGGACCCCACTACCTTCCAGGTTGATACTGCCCCATTTACTACCACTCTCTGGGTGGACTGCTAAGCCAATTTGCTACCCACCAGACCATGTAAACATCTATGTCACAGCCTCTTTATTTATGAGAATGGGATGACATGCTCATGGGTGCTGTAACATAGGCACCACCACCACCACAGGACCAAGGTAAAGCTGACTTGTGTACTCTTCTTGCATTAAGGCTGTGATCAGTCTAAAATAGGCAGGAGCTGGATGGACCACAGCCTTCCTGGTCCACCCCCTTCCAGTCCCATGCTTTACCCAGAAACAAAGGCAAGTGGTAGAGTTTCACCCAGTCACCTATGTTTTGGAAACAGCATTGGTGGGTGGGGGAGAGAGCAGAGGCAGTCAGACCAAAAATGCCTTCAGCATGTGGGGGGGGGGAGAGAGCAGAGGCAGTCAGACCAAGAATGCCTTCAGCATGATGCAACTAATGCACACTATACATTTATAATAGTCCTAATACAGCAGGAACATGTTCACATGCACCAATAGTGGATCTGCCATATTAGAAAGAGAGATGGAGGAGTGCCCTGACTAGAAAGGTTGAGAATCACTGCTCTTGTTAGTTAGCACACTTAAGATTCAGGTTCTAGTTCCAGGTTCCAGGACTCTAAAGGTGTTTGTACATGATACAGTGTTTAAGACTTATTAATTTACTATGCCTTAAAAATTTTAACACAGATTAATTTGGTGTGTCATGTTCGTGTTTGCATGACATGCACTTCTGAGCGATTTAAGTCCCATGTGTTATTCCCAGCAGATTCCAGCAGGGAGAGGCACATACCAATCTAGGTCCCCTGTGCTGTGAACATACAGCTTTTTTAAATTTTGCTTTTAATATGGCTGCCACTAGGTAGAACTGGAGTTCGCAGAATACCCAGCAGCAGCCACGTTATCTCAAACCGTCTGTCTGTTCTGACACCCCAAGCATCACAGGAACCTTTCTGGCTGGGGTAACCCTGCACAATTTCCCCTTCCTGAGTGTCCTTTATGGCACCAGCCCTGCCCCATAACCTGGCACAAGCTCCAGAGGCCTCTTCTGCCCCAGAGAGACAGGGTGGTGCAGTAGCTAGAGCATCGCAGCTCCACCACAGACTGCCCTCTTGACCTTGGGCAGCTTACTTAACCTCCCCTCAGCTCAGTCCCCTGGCATTTGTCCCTCTCCAGCTTGGGGGTCTCAGCTGCATGGGCCCTAGAGCCATGCCTCCCTCCGTGCCTGGGCTGCTCTGATGTGGCTGGAATCCCAGTCCAGGCTCCAGACTGTCATTCAGGTTCCAGTAAAACCAGCCAGGCTGTGCATGCTCTGGCACCTCAGGGGTTAAACCCATCTGCTCTCCCTGATAAGCATGGATCAGTGTGGGTCCCCAGTGGATTGGTGCAATATGTCACCTTGTGTCCTGCCAAATGCTGCCTCTTCGAGGCTCTTTCATACCTCCTGCTGCCCCCACCTCCCTTCCCTTCCTGCTACATTGGGGTCCAGAGTTGCTTTGGTCCCCTATAGGCAGGCTGGGCTGGAGGTGTCCAAGTCCAACCCCATGGCCCTTCTGTCCACCCACAGCTCTGCTCCTGCTTGGTCAAGGTAGGCAAGGCCCTTTGAATCCCAGAGGGAAGACTTTGCTATATAGGTAATTATCGGGGGAACCCCACCAGCACCTTTGTCCTCAGCAGCATGAGGCTAAGTGAATAGGTGTGTGTCTTCCCTTGCTTCTCCCTGCTGCCCTTGTGATGGGAGACAGCAGCGGAGGGCTCGTATGTACAGGAGAGTTTCATCCAGTTCTTCTCTCTCTGCCACTAATGGACTGAATGGCCTCAGGAGAGTTACTTTGTCTTTCACTGGGGCTTAGTGCTCTTCCCATGTCCACCTGGCCTTGTTAGATGTTCAGGTTGTCCAGGCATGGCATGGCTTGCCCTCTGTGTCCACCCAGTGCCCAGCACAGCAGGGCTTAGGCCTGTTCAAGTCCTCAGCCCTGTATGAACAGGAAGGCTTTGCCCAGCTTAAAAAGGCGAGCCCTTGGTCTCACGTGAGTCCAGCATGGATCCAGCCAGCCCTTAAACCCAAGGATGCCTCAAGAGCAAGTTCTCACTAGGAGAGGAGCAGAGACCAGAGTCCGGGTCTTCCTGGGGCAAAGTTTGGGTACTGGTTCTTGTCCCACATCCCCATTGCACTGGAGTATATTGGTTTTACTGTGGGGACTCTATGGCTGCTTTTCTGGTGCATGGTGGGGGACATTCAAGGGTCTGAGAATTGCTCTATACAGGGCTAGAAGAATTCAGGATGCATACACATGCTGCTCCCCCATATACACTAATATGCACAAGATAATAGATGGAATTTAAATATCACCCCCAACATGCCTACAATACCCATCCACCCACACATGCACACACACATACATACACACAGACATTTCCTCATTTTCACAAACATGTGCACATTCCCTCACAGGCAAAGAACAAGCAGCCTGACATCAAATGAATCCATACTCTAGCATTTGTGTGCATATGTGTGCACATGCCGAGCTCTGCATGTGTTCATCTCTGTGTCAGGGCCCCTCTGTGTGTGTGCACATCTGATGGGGGGTTTGCACAACTGTGCTTGTGTACCCACAGCAGTACATGTGCTCATTTCTGTATCAGGGCCCCTCTGTGCATGTGCACCTCTAGGGGGGTTTACTTGTATGCTTTGCTCTGCTGCCTGCTGCTTTTCCCCAATGGAAGGTACTCCCGTGTGCATGCCCACAGATGTACATGTACACATGGATGTACATAAAGAGTGCACACACAGATGTACATGCACAGTGTGCTCCCCTGCCTGAAGCATGCACACACACACCAGGACAGGCACACACACCTGGGGCCCATGCACACCCAGGTTGTGTACATGTGCACATGAGGCCCAGTATGGCCAGATTGGAAGTTGACAAAGTGGGGGATTGGTGCTGATGGGCCTTGAAGGGCTAGGCCAAGTCACAGGGATCATGCCTTACAGCTCCCCCCTCCCCCCACACACACACCAGAGGACTGGGCTTCAGACCTCCCTAGAGGCTGTGGCAGATTTATGCCCTTTCCACTGAGATGAGTCATGCTGAGAAATAGGGCCATGTGCCAGCTATCTGCTGCCTCCCCCAGCCTCTGCAAAGCTTCCCCTGCAACCCACAGCCCAAGCTATCCCCAAAATGTAACCCTTCTGCTGAGTACCTGTCAGCAGCAACAAGGGCTGGGTTCAAGTTTGGGGACATTACATATATTTTACCTTGGTTCAAGCCCCCAACAGAATTTACCTGGGAAATACTAATTGGATTATTAGGGTGTCTCATAAAACCCATAACCTTTTTCTCACAAGCAGTGTATCCATGAGATCCAGATTTATTACAAAGCATAATGAAAAACCAAAATAAACATTGACTATAATTGTAAAATACTATACATTAAAAAACAAAGTCTATAGGTGCCATGCTCTTTGGGGAGTCTTTACCCATACCCAGACAGTCTGGGACTTGGGACTCCCCAAAAGGGTAGTTTCAGGGGCCTGCAACCCTATACCTGCCCTTCAGCGATGGGCTAGACCTACACTGGAGTGTCCAAGGAGCTACTCCATGGGCTCCCTGCACAGCAGGAGGCTGCTGGACAGTGTAGGTCCTTCTGCGTTGCAAAAGGCCCCTTGTTGCTCTCTGTGAAACTAGCACTGATTCTCACCTCCGCATGGTGGACTTGAGGGGTGAACTGTAGTTCTCATCAGCAACTCACACCCCAAAGTTTTTAGTCCTAATCCCAGCTCTTCTGGGGCAGGGAAACTGCAAGAGAACTCAGAGAAGAGCCAGCCAAACAGCAAAAGAGACTGACTACCAACCACACTGCATTGGTCAGGACACAGAGCCACAAAAGCAACATATGTCAGACCCAAACATGCCAAGCCCAGGCATACAACAGCCAAACATAGCAGGGCTCAGCAATACAGCTGTGCTGAGACACAACTGCTGTAAAGCAATAAAATGGGGGCTCAGGCCTGTCTTTCATCCAGGCCTGAACATATAACAGTTTCTTTGTTCAGCAATGAAGTTATTTGAAGCTATCTCTTAAGTTAATGGGATAATGAAAGCTATCTCCTAAGTGAAAATATCTGAAGCTAGGCTCCTAAGTAAATGGGATGCTTAGAATACTTGAATCTTCAGACCACTTATGTAGCCCCGGGAGCTGCCTCTGGTTCCACCCCTGCTCCCCAGTCTCCTAGACAAGCTGCCTACCCACGGTAGCCCCCAACCCAGGGATCCTCACCCCCTTGCTCCAGAGGGTTCTGGTTCTTATCTGGGTGCCTAGGTGGTCAGTCTCCCTCTGGAGGGCTCAGCTCCCTGTGGAGATTTCCCAAGCAGCTGCTTCTTTCCCAGAGCTCAAGTCTCTAACTCCACTTCCAGCTCCAAAGTGTGCACTTCTCTAACTCCAACTGCTGCTATATTCACAGAGATGGATTAAGGTGTACTGGGGCCTTGGGCAAGCACAAAATTGGAGGCACCCTCCTCCAATGGGAGCTGGGCTGCAAGAGGGTAGGGAGAGGGGCCCCTTCCCCTTCCCCTTCTAGTGCTGGTGGGGAAGGCTGAGTGGACCTGCCAGGCTGGGGGGCACATGCCTGCCTCTTTTCCCTGCTCCCCATGCCCATTATGATGTAATGTACACCCCCCCCGCACACACACAGCAGACAAAGTTCATATGGACAGAAAACCTGCAATCAATTAAAGACAAGAACACTCAGTTACCTGTGGGGCACATTTCTCACAAGGAAACCACTCACTCACTAAGCTCTCAGTTCTAATCCTCAAAGGGAATTCATAAAACACTTTTATCAGACAAGCCTATGCACTTCATCAACCTCCTTGATACAAAAAATCATGAACCAAATATACACATTGGATTTATGACATTATAACCTTGCACCCCTGGTGCCAGGTTATAATGTCATAAATTATGGGACCCCTGGCATGGCTTTAGGAGCACTCATGGTGCTCTGGCATTGTGCCAGAGGACTGAAAAAGGGCCAATGTGGTTCCCATTTTCAAAAACGGGAGGAAAGAGGACCCAGGAAACGATAGGCCAGTTAGTCTTACCTTGGTCCTGGGTAAGCTTTTTGAGAGAATTATCCTGGTGCATGTCTGCAAGGGGCCAGCAGGGGAGATTGTGCTTAGGGGCAACCAACATGGGTTCATTAGAGACAGGTCCTGTCAGACCAACTTGGTGGCCTTTTATGACCAAGTCGCAAAATCCTTAGATGAAGATGTCACAGTGGACACAGTCTATCTAGACTTTAGGAAGGCCTTTGACATTGTCTCTCACCCCATTCTCATTAAAAAACTAGGAGACTGTGGTGTCAACACCTACACAGTCAGATGGGCTGCTAGTTGGCTGGAGGGCCTCACCCAGACAGTGGTGGTGGAAGGGTCTTATTCAACGTGGAGGGAGGTGGGCAGTGGGGTTCTGCAGGGCTCGTTCCTCAGGCTTGTACTGTTCAACATCTTCATCAGTGACTTGGATGAGGAGGGAGGGGTAAAAAGCACCCTGTTCAAATTCACAGATGACACTAAGATGTTGGGAGAAGTGGGTATGCTAGAAGGGAGGAATAGGCTACAATTGGACCTGGACAGGTTACAGGGGTGGGCAGATGAGAACAGGATGGGTTTCAACACTGACAAGTGCAAGGCACTGTACCTGGGGAGGAAGAACCAGCAGCATACCTACAGGCTGGGGAACTCCCTTCTCGTCAGTGCAGAGGCAGAAAAGGATCTTGGAGTCATTAATGATGCCAAAATAAACATGGACCGCCAATGTGGGGAAGTGGTCAGGAAGGCCAACTGTACCTTGTCATGCATCCACAGATGCATCTGAAGCAGATTCAAGGAGGTGATCCTCCCCCTCTATGTGACACTGGTCAGGCCACAGTTGGAATACTGTGTCCAGTTTTGGGCGCCGCACTTCAGGAGGCATGTGGACAATATGGAAAGGGTCTAGAGGAGGGTCACCCGCATGATTAGGGTTCAGTAGGGCAGGCTCTATGAGGAGAGGCTAAGGGACCTGAACCTGTTCAGCCTCCACAAGAGAAGACTGAGGGGGGATCTAGTAGCCTGTTACAAACTAGTCAGGCGGGACCAGCAGGCATTGGGAGAGTCCCTGTTCCCCCCCAGCACTACCAGGAGGGACAAGAAATAATGGTCACAAGCTGGCAGATGGTAGATTCAAGCTAGCTATCAGGAGGCGCTACTTCACGGTCAGGGTGGCTAGGATCTGGAACCAACTTCTAAGAGAAGTGGTGCTGGCTCCCACCCCAGGGGTCTTTAAAAAGAGGATGGATTAATACCTTGCCAGGATTGTTTGACCCCAGTACTCTTTCCTGCCCATGGCAGGGGGTCAGATTTGTTGATTAGCTCAGGTCCCTTCCGACCCTACCAACTACAAACTATGAAACTGGCCTGACATATAACTCTCTTGGTACCTCTCCACTATTTAACTGCTACATTCATCCCCCTCCCCCAGCCTGTCTGTCACCCACTGACTCCTCAATTTACTTTTTCACTCCCTCAACTCACATGAAAACCATCCTCTGGCTTTTTTCCTATTAATTCCATCTAGGAAGAGCACACACCAACTGCAAATGCTTCCTCAGCCTCATTAAGGCTATTTAAACTCAAAAGCTACCTAAGAATTTTTTTCCAACTACTTAGTTGGTTTAATAAAAGATATTGGATTTACCCAAAGAACTTTGTCTTCCCATGTCCTTAGACCAATACAACTACAACTACAACCTACACCCCCCGCCATATACAGACTGCCTACCTGGCCTGTGTATTAATCCACATATGCCTGTTGGTGGACCAAACACCCCAGGCCCAACATGGCCACCACTAGGTCTTCTAGGAACTGTTGTTCTACCCTTCAGTGCCCATGTTAAGAAGGAACTGGGGGAGTCAGAAGGGGTCATAGGATCCCAGCAAGATAGACATCCAAATGTTTCTTGAAGGCATTCAAAGTAGGTGCTTGAACCTCTGGCAGCAATCTATTCCAAACCTTGTGGGCTCGCACAGTAAAGAAGTTCTTCCTTATGTCTAACCTGAAATGGTCATGGAAGATTTTGTGACCATTCAATCTTGTCATCCTTTCAGGCGCTCTGGTGAACAGACATTCCCCCAGATCCTGAAGAGCACCCTCATAAACTTATAGGTGGCTACCAGATCGCTCCTGAGCCTATGCTTTTCCAGGTTGAAGAGTCCCATACCTCTCAGCCTCTCATCATGAGGTCTGTTTCTTGACCTCTCATCATGCATGTGGCTCTCCTCTGGACGATCTCAAGCTTCTCCATGTCCTTTTTGAATTGTGGAGCCCAAAACTGGATGCAGTATTCCAGCTGTGGCCTCACCAAGCCTGAGTACAATGGGAGAATGTCGTCCTGGGATTTGCTCGAGAAGCGTCTATGGATGAAATCCAGAATTCAGCTTGCTTTACTAGCTGCAGCATCACACTGAAGGTTCATGTTCATCTTGTGGTCAATTATGACCCGCAAGTCCCTTTCACCCAAAGTGCTAGCCAGTGTATCACTGCCAAGTCTATAAGCATGCTTCAGGTTTTTCCTCCCAAGATGGAGAACCCTGCATTTTCTGGTGTTAAATGCCATCACGTTCACATCTGCCCATTTCTTGAGCCTGTTGCAGTCTACCTGGATTGTCTTCCTGTCCTCAGGTGTGGACGTTTTACCCCAAAGTTTGGTGTCATCAGCGAACTTGGCCAATCCACTTCTGACACCAATGTCTGTATCATTAATGAAGATGTTGAACAATATGGGTCCAAGGACAGAGCCTTGAGGGACCCCACTGGTCACAGGGCACCACGATGATTGACTTCCATCAATGACCACTCTCTGGGACTGACCACATAGCCAATTCTCCAGCCAGTGACTCATGAACAAGCCAAGGCGGCAGTTGGCCAGTTTTGCCAAGAAGTGATCATGGGATATCAGATCAAAGGCTTTTGTAAAGATAGATTATATCAATCTCTTCCCCCTTGTCTAGGTCATAGGTCACCTGGTCCTAAAAAGAAATAAGATTGGTCAAGGAAGACCTACCTACAACAAACCCATGTTGGCTATCCCTCAGGATTTTGCCATCAGCCAGTCTGTTGAGGATGGTTTCTTTGATAATCTTTTCTAGGACCTTCCCTGGTCAGCTGTCAAAGTCAGCTTTCCTGAAGTCGAGGACTTCTATATTGCTGACTGACTTGCCAGCTTTACGGCAGATGGTGAAGGTGATCAGCTCATGGTTACTGTCACCCAGCTCCCCTTTAATTGTTAGGTCTTTGATAAGGTCATCCCCCATTGCCAGTACCAGGTCGAGCAGTGCTTTACCCCTCGTTGGCCTGTAGACTTCTTACATCAGATAGAGGTCATCCACGCATGTGAGAAAACTTTGTGACTGTTCAGATTTGACTGAGCTCTCTTTCCATGAGATATTCGGGTAGTTAAAGTCTCCCATGAAAACCATGGACTGGGAGTGTGCAGTCTAGGCCACTTCCCGGGTGAAATCCTGGTCAAACTCTTGTTCCTGGTTAAGAGGTCTGTAATAGACTCCCACCATCATGTCCCCTGTGCTGTGTTCCCCATGGATTTTCACCCAGAGGATCTCCAGTCGTCCACCCTGGGTGCCAATGACACCTTCCAGGGATGCATAACTTTCCTTGACACAGACAGCTACACCTCCACCCCTTTTGTTGACACAATCTCCCTGTACAAGGTATAGCCATTTATTTATGTGGCGCAGTCATGGGTGGAGTCCCACCAGGTCTCCATTATCCCTATGACTTCATATTTATTTGTGTTGGGCAGAAGGACAAGTTCCTCCTGTTTATTCCTCAAGCTCCTGGCACTTATGTAGAGGCAGGCAAGTGTCCCTTTAAGGGCCCCTAGCTTTCCTGCAGAGCATTCCAGGGCTGGGGCAGGGGTGGGCTCTCTAGAGTGCCTTGGCCTGCTGGCTTTGCAAGGGTTGCTCAGTGGGCCAGCTGTGGTGGTAGTGCCCCCACTTCAGCAAACACAAATGCAGATGTGGCAGCATAAACAAGAAATTGTGTATCATCTACAAACACTCTATGGCTTCAAACAAACATTCAAATAATTTGAGACAGTTCTTCCAGGTTTATTCTCCTGGTTGAAAAATTTACCCCAAACTACTTGTACAGACATTTGAACACTGAGACTCTGAAGAGCAGAGAGTTTGCAGTGCTGACACTGAAGCCAGTGGCGGGTGGAGGGTGGTGGTGAGGGGGATGGGTGGGATGTACACACATTTCGGTATACTCTGCTGGTTCCCTTAGTCTACCTGATAGTAGTAGTGCATACAACAGCTCTAACTGGTTGACCCAAACTGCCCATAGTCAGCCTGTGTGTCACTGCTGTACCACGTGAGGATTATGAGAGGGGCATGTTCTGCTCCTTGCAAGAGCAGCAGAGTCCAGTAAGTGGCACACTTGTCTTCTTGGGGGGAGAGTCTTGGGGGGATGGAGGGATGCTGGATGATTATGTTCTCCTCTAAGAGAAGCCACAGCATATACAGACATTTGCTTTCCCAGTAGAAACTCTCCTGGGAATGATATAACCCTAGTTGTTCCCAGGTTATTTTTTTTCCTGGAGCAGCCATTTTTACTTCAGAAGAAAAACTCTAAAAAACTGTACGCTCATGGTTTCTCCTGGGAAAGCAGCAATTCTCCCAGGAGAAACTGAATGTATGAGGCCTAAGTCTGAGCCCTGCCTACTTTTTGTTTGACTTCATTTGAAAACAAAGTATCTCTGCAGTAAATTTAAATGCAAATGAATCAGTGTTCTCTGACAAACCAAGAGAAACAAAAAAAAAAGAAAAATCCATCAAAGAATTTCCAACCAGTCAACTTGCTATCTGTAGTAAGTTTTTGCATTATTAAGCCCCAAATGGGAAATGTTCTTGTTTCCTTGCATCAAACCAAACTGGAATTAGAAATGACTGAATCATTGTTGTTTGCACATATTTAATTCTTCTCAGGAGGCAGTGTGATTGTTAGCCAGTAAAGACTTCTAATAAAACAGATGTTACTGAATAACAAGAGATGGAAGTAGATTGATTGGACTTGACTTTGTTGTTATCTGGGGCACTACCTCTTTTTCACGGGTGGTCTAATGGCTCATTGATACGACTGATCTTTAATATGTCTCATCTATTTACAATTTTCTCTTTCTTGTTTCACATACTGCCATTAGTGTCAGGGAAAGCATGATAGATGTTACCAACAAAGCAACAAATGACTAATGAATGCAAATTAAACTGAAAAAAGAACATTTGAAAATGGAGAATCTGACTGAATTCAACATTTTTCTTGCTTCAACTAATTCTGTTGGGACCCCATTTTTACTTCTCTATTCTACACACTTTTCCTTTCTCGAAAAAAATCTGTAACTTCACTGATATGGCCAATAATTTATATTTTGCTAAATGCTCTCTTTTACAAAGAAAGATTTCATAGATTTCATAGACATTAGGGCTGGAAGGGACCTCGGGAGATCATCGAGTCCAGCCCCCTGCCCAAAGGGCAGGAAGTCA
>NW_017728906.1:122289996-122318963 GCF_001723895.1 Crocodylus porosus | reverse complement strand
TGCCTGAAGCTAGTTGGAGTTCAGTTGCAGCCTTGGCTTTCCTGGTTTGCTCCCTGCAGGACCGGACCAGTGTGGAGTAATCCTCCTTGGATAAAACAAAACAAGTTAAATTTTGATTTTTTTTTCAAGAGAAAGATATCTGTATGATTACAGAAAGAGAAGCAAGACAGAGGAAAGTATTTAAATAATTTTCATGACTAAGCTGTTTGATGCAAAAACAGAGAATGGACAGCTCACACCTACAGTAATTGAAGCATCAATGAGATTCCAACCTAATAAGTGTAATTTGAGTGGGAGAAGCTGGTATATCATTCCTGGATATATACAGGTCTTTTACAAAGGATACACTTTCTTTATAGTGGAGAGCTGGAGATATTCTTAGTCAGTGTAACAATACACAATGCTTCTTATCCTCAAGCCTTTCCTGGACGCCCAACCTTACAGTTTCTTTCAAACTACAGACCACATCCCATCCTCACTGAGGTAGAGGCTTTGCAATGGACCCAAATGCCTGCTGCATCCACACGTCAAAACAGACCCTACCACCAGATTGAATAATAAGGAACATGACATCCAACGTTCATTTATGTGAAACTCTACCAACATCATATATGCCATCACCTGTTTGCAATGCCCATCTGCTATCTACATTGAGCAGACAGAGCAATTTCTATGGGTAGGAATAAATGAACCCTAATCTGACATTAGCTACAGAAAGACAAAGTCCTCAGGATTACTGTTCTCCAGCAGCAAAATTTTTAAAAATCAGTTTGAACAGGATATTGTGGAACATGAACGAATTCACAAACAGGATTGTGTTAAGTATGGTTTAAATAGGAACTAAAGGTTCTTATTCTGTTAGCTGGATAAGTTTTTGGGACCCCTTTGGCTTCTTTGCTTGTATGCTTTCCCAACACTGTCCCCTTCCTGCCTCTCTTCTCTCTCATCTTACTCAACTTTTATTTTCTAAATACTCACTCTCTTTATATACCACTCTACTTTACTATCTTTTCATAGCATCTGATGAAGTGAATTTGCATTTGAAAGCTTGTGCTCTCTATATAAGTAATTTACTTAATTTAAAAAGTGCATATCTACCTTGTCTTCTTCTGTAATCTTCAGTGTCATGTACTTTTGAATCCAGAGGCAACTCTAACGTCTTCCAGAAAAACAGTATTTATGAATCTGAGACATTAAAGTATTCTTGGAAGCAGTGCCTTTAATTATTGTACTGGTAAAGTAAGATGAATTTTATCTAAGAATTTAGGTTTATTAGAAAACACGTGGCTTAGCTGCATATATACATAAAGGTGGGCCCACAACTTCTCTTTCATATAAGTTGATAACTTAATTAGTCACCTAAGCTTAGTTGATGTAGTTTCATGTAAATAATTATGAATAATTGAAAAGCACTCTATAGTGCTTTGTTCTCAATTTCCTACCATTCAAATTCCTCTAGGATTTTTTTTAAGTTGTACTGTTTTATAAATGCTTGCTTTGTTATTTTCTCTATATTAAAGTTTTATAAAGATTTTAAAAATCCCCAGAACTCTCCTTTTCCTCCCCTCTAGAATATCCACAACCAACTGTGAGCAAAGATGTGGAACAAATGAATAAGATGAAATATAGGAAACTGAGACATGGATGTGAAGAAGAGGAAAGAAGAGAGATACTTACCAACAGCAGCAAGGAGCCAGCAAAGGAAAGACAAGTGCCCTGGGAGCCAAGGTTCCAGAGCAGCTGCTTAGTGAGGCTAGAGTAGCCCCAGGAAACCAGAAGGAAGGCATGCGCGGAGTGCAGGGAGCCAAAGTGTGGGGAGCCCTGAGAAGGAAGGTGGGTTATCCCCAGCAGCATTGAGCTGGCAATTAAGATCAGAAGAGCTTAATTAGGCTGGGAGACTCCAATGAGAGAGACACCAAGGAGTGGCATTTGCAGATAAAGAGTGACACCGCAAAAGGGCCAGCCTGAAGAAAAGCAGCTGAGCCCCAATTTTTAGGGTACTGACTTTTCTTTTTATTACTTTCATCTTCTTTTCATTTGTGACAGTGTTTCCTGCCTTGTCATAATCTCTGTGGGCTAGCAGAGTGTTTCATCAAGTAGGCAGAAACCCAATCTGAGCTATTTAAAGGGGAAAATCCCCCAGACAAATCAATATCTCTGGGACAGGTTATATCACCTTAGATGGGCTTCTGTTCTTTTTGTTTGCTTAGACTACTTTGTTTTGTTGATCTTATTAGAAGGATTACCCATCAGGGAGAGAGAATATACAAAAGCTCTCTCCTGGCCAACCGCAGGACTTAGCTGAGACTGAAGAAGTCCAGTAGTCCGTGCCAATAGTTCTGTTGAGACAGTTGTCTTGATGCACACAAGCCTGTGAAAGAAAAAGAAGAGATGCCAGTTAAGACTGAGATAAACAAGTGGCAGCATAATATCTGGGTGATGCTTGGCCGGGGTGTAAGGGAGGCCAGAGCCCCAGAAGAAATCTGTTTCCAGTGATAGTTAACTGGTGGCAATGAGAATTACCACCTCCTGATTGTTATTATCCTAAAATATCAAGACATGGCAAGTGAGCATCAGGACCACCTTTACAGAGAACCAGGCAAGTGATTGTGTGACTGAAAGTCAGGGTTGGGAAGGTACCCAGCGTCCATATCTGTAACCTTAACTGAGCCAAGCCCTAACAATAA
Source organism: Crocodylus porosus (assembly GCF_001723895.1). NCBI lineage: Eukaryota > Metazoa > Chordata > Crocodylia > Crocodylidae > Crocodylus > Crocodylus porosus. Next base: position 122,316,276 of record NW_017728906.1, on the reverse strand, counting down.
AATAGAAGCAATGAACTGGAGCAAGGAAAAAAACAGAACTGTTTCATCAGCTGATGCAAAAAGCTTCAATCCAATGCCACTGTTCAAACTCAGCACAAAAGACTGTGATAACAGGACCTGCTTCTTCTACAAAACAATTCCTCAAAGTCAGAAGTGGGACAGTATAACCCTATCTCGGGCCAATTCAATAAAATAACAATGAGTTCCTGTAAAATAAAACTGCTATTCAAGTGACACGTTTTGTAGTAGACTGTAATGTAGACCCAGACCCATTCCTTGTTCAGGCAATCCTAGTGTCTGGGTGGTATTAAACATTTTCCTCAGGACCTAGGTCCTGAGATATTTGCCCTTAAAATGCTGTTATTATGTAATGAAAAAAGTACTTTCAGTCATTTTAGAGATTTCTCTAAATGTTAAGATTATCAATGGGCTATGATACTAATATTATCACTTCTTGACCTGATCTGTTATAGGATAGCTGTTATGTTTTACTTCTTTAGTAGATAAAGGTGTTTACAATCAAAAAGAGACAGGAAATGATCTTATGCTAGCATTTGTATACTTTGAAGCTTACAGCTAAGTAGCAATATAGAGACTTAGGTATTTACAATATATTAGGTGACTTAAGCTTAAACATTCAGGAAATCTTTACACATTCTCTGGGGTGGGGGAAGGTGCACTTTAATTAGAGCAGGTCTCAGGAGCCACTCTATTTAAAAAGTATCCACAGCATGTCATGTATTCAGTGCCCTGCGCTTCAAAATAGCAGTGGGGGTGCTTTAACTAAAGCTCATTAGATGCTGCCATTTTGAAGCACAGGGATACTGAATACACATGATGCCATGATGCCAAGGCTGCTAGAGTGTGCTAATTAGCACAATCAATCAAGTCTGCTCTGACGTGTGCCAATTAACACATGTTGGGGCAGGCATTGGGCATGTATATAGGTGCCCTCATATTTTAAGTACAGTATGGCACAGATCAGTGTGAACCTGAATGCTAGAATCTGGCCTAGAGCACTTATACATTAAAATATGTGCACAAAATTCCCCATCTGCAACTGCAGTATTACTTCATTGCTGCTGGTGAAAGTACTCCCTAGCTGTAAATGCAAAAGTGTCAGATTGATTGTTACAGCAACTTTCCTTTAACATATATCTTAACTTTTTTGGCTTTATTGATGAAATAATATTAGTGCCTGGGTTGGATTAGAGCATAAGAAAAACTAATCATATCTCATTCTTAATAGAACTGTATTTTATACTTGCTTCTAGGATTCCTCTGCATCTGCAGGTGTTCATACTGTCTTCCTGCACAAGATTTAATCCATCTTCTCACTGATTTCCAGGTATTTCATATACTTAATTTGTATGGTCCTCATCTTTTTGATGATGTGCCAGGTGCCAGTTCATTTGCTTTAATTACATAGATATTTTTTTTTAACATGTCACTTTCTAGGCTCTTGAAGTATTCAGCAAGATAAGCTCCATTCAGTGCTATTTTGGGAATTCCCTCTGTTCTGAAAGATGACAGCACTACTGTTGATAGAAGCAAAATGAATTAGAAAGAGGTTATAGCAAATTTAATAGCCATGTTGAAGCAACCTGTAGGTTCAAAAGGATTTATTACAAAAAAAAAAATCCTGCAAAAGATTTTCTTCAACAAGATTAGCTTACTGTGGTTCAAATCCTGACCCTGTGCCAATGGGAGTTGTAGGGCAAACAACCAAGCTAAGTTAGTGCGAGTCATCCATTAATGCAGGTCAGCAGGTATTACTCTTTTCTTCTATCAAAGGGATACAGAGCAAGCACCTTAGCATCTTCTAAGGCTGCAGTCTTCAAACTTTTTTGAGCACGCACCCCCATATATGTATATTTATTTATTTATAAATTATATACCTGTACTACTTGCGTACCATATGTGACACATACAATCTGACATATGGACCGAGTGAGGGCGCCAGTGTCAATCTGTATTTTAAATATTAGTAAAGCTTAATTTCTTTCATATATTTTTAGATAAAAAATAAATATAAATAGAAGTTCTAATCTTTTCTTCCTGCACCCCAAAGGATCGTCTTGTGCACCCCACTTTGGAGACCACTGTTCTAAGGGACCCCAAAAATCTAATCCCACTTTGCTTTGTATAGACCATTGCACTGTTAGGTGTAACAACAGTTGTCATATTTTCCAAGAAGTAAAACACTAAAGATGATGCTTTACAGTCATTATTGTGTCTCAAGGGATACAAATCGTCATCATTAAAATTCAACATTTACCAACAGTTTCTGTTTAGGACTTCTAGACATATGTGACATTTACAACTATTTCCTTGCTGTATTTTCTTACATAATACAGCAAAAATATATACGTGTGCATGTGTATACGTTTTTGTCCGGACCAAATTTTGAATGTATGCTGGCAACATAAGAGTTAAGTTTGATCATGCACAGACAAGCAGGCAAAACCTATGGAAAATTCCACAGCGTGCCCAGCACGTGCCCCCTGGGTGACCTGTTGGCCTGTCAATCAAGCATGACCTACTTTTCCACCATGCGCATGCTCAGTCATATACAGAATCTAATCAGAGGCATGCTCAGTTTGGCTAAGAGCATGACTTCATAGAACTAGAAAATTCTTCAGAGCAAGCAACCTGATTGGCCACTTGGTTGCTATAAAGGGCTTGTGAGCCCCCACCTTTGGGTTCTCTCTCTCAGTGTGGTGGTGGGTGTGTGAGAGGAGACTGTGCTCAACCTGTAAGCAGAGGCTGCCTTGGCAGGGACTGTGAGACAGGGAGAGATCGATCCAGAGAGCAGAGGCTGCGGCTGCAGGGACCGCTCTTCTGGAGGGCTTCAGGCCCACCGGTCTCCTCCTCATTGCGAATTGGCTATTCGATTCCCCTTCATTCTCGTATTGATCTCCTGGCTACCGGACTGATTTTGGCACTGATCCTGATCACGATTCTGATCAACCCGACTCACTTCGACTACGGCTTCGTTTCACCATACCCAGCACTGACCTCAGCATCACTCTTCATCGACCTCGGCACCGATCATTCATTTGTCCACCTTGGACTGGCTATAGTTTTGTTGTTCGTTACCCCACCTATGAGCTGTTGACCAGCCCTGGGACTATCGAGTTGGGCAGCCGCACCTATCCTGTGGGGTAGAAAGCAAGGGCTCGGCTCGAGAACCCCGTGGGCCAACAGACCCTTTTGTTGTTCGTACGTTCATTATCTAACTGTAACCGAAGCAAGCGTCTCTGCCTATGCTCCACAAGCGTAGGTAAAATAAAATCCAACTTTTGAAACCGCATGAGTCTGCGTACCACTCAGACTCCTCGCCGCTAATCCTGCCTGTTCGATCCGAACCGCTCGGCTCACCGTGACCTTTGGGGCCTGATTCCCCGACAGTTTTAAGATGTATATGTACATATATAGCTTTTATATCAATAGTATAAACATAATCACAATCCATCTTACCCTCCCTCAGATTATTCAACTGTTTCAGAGTTAATAGTTATGTAACAGAACTTCCATTTTATACTGTCTTGTTTTTATGTGGTTTGTCAGTTCTGTCTCACATTAATGTAGCATTCCAAGTTTATACTGCTAGAGTTGGTGATATTTAAGCACTCACAGTCTATTTGAGCTATTGTGATGTTTTTACAGTCCTTTGTAAACAGACTTCCTTTTGTTGCTTGGCTTGTACAGGATCATAAAAATTCTTATTTACCAATGCTTCAGGGGGTTACCAATTTCCACTCTTGTATTTTGAGTGAAAACTAAATCCAGCCCTGGCATAAAGGGTCTGAAACTCCAACTTAAATCTATAGAAGTTACATCACTTAATTAGCAGCTGATCACCCAGGATCCTGGTTTTCCCTGATTTGAAAAACAAATCCCAACACTTGCATATCTATACACACACACTATTATGTGTATTGCATGCCAGCTCTGTTAGTAAGTATGAAGCCTCACTGTGATAGATGAAATTGTTCAGACGGAGTTGGGTGAGAGAACTGACTTCACCAATGTATGAGCATGGACGAGCCACTGCCTGCTGGCTATGCTTCTGTACAGCATTACCCTCCAGTCCATTATGGTACTAAATGTTTTAGCAGGATGTAGAGATTTCCAAATCTAGTTGATAACTATCAAAATCCAGGATGGACATCTGAAAGGGCTGTTTTGGTGCCACATTACTTCATGTACAGGAGATCAACAAAGCTATTGTGGCAAAGTTTCCAGGCCAAGAATGGATTTGTACAAGTACAGATGCTCTTTCAGAGGATGAAAGTGTTATGGCTTTCACAATTGAGTACCTGAATTCCATGGAGGTGTCAGGTTTGCCTTCACATCAGCTCCACCTTAAGCCTGGGATGCTCATCAGGCTTCTGCAAAACCTTGCCCCTGAGGATGGTCTGTGCAACGGAACGTGGCTATTGGTGCAATCCATCATCAACAGCAGACTACTTGATGCAAAAATTGTTGGATCAGAAAGAACAGTACTAATTCCTCGGATAGCATTGAAGCCGTCTGACAACACATTTCCATTCACATGGACACGTCAACAGTTCCCTGTGCAGGTGGCATTCAGCATGACATCAATAAAGCCCAGGGGCAAACATTAAAAAGAGTAGGAGTGTTCGTTGGGGATCCTGTCTTCACCCATGGACAGCTATATGTGGCTGCTTCCAGAATCTCCCACCCAGAAAACATCCAATTTGCAGTGACTGTTGACCTGAGTAACAAAACCAGGAATGTTGTCTATATGGAAGTGTTGTAAAGCTCTTACAGTAAGAGGATTTTGTGTATGTGGAAGTTTTGTGAAGCTACTGAAGTGCAATAAAATGTTATCTCAAGCAAGAACTGGCTCACTGGATTTTCATGCAAGCAACACTGCACGGGACATCTAGTATGTAAATATATTAGTGGTATTTCATTTTAATCAGGGAAAATTGTAGATTTAGGGTTACCTTTTTTTAACCAAACATTGGGGATTTTTTTAAATCAGAGAAAACTAGGACCCCTGCTGATTACCAGGACTCAAAGAATGGAATTTTCTTCCTCATTTCATAAAAAAAATGGGGTTTTTGCAACTATTTATTGTCTACTTAGAATTATCATTGTTTGGCTCAATTTATCATAATTTGCAATCTTGCTGTAAGATGTTTATACATTAAGCAAGGTCCATGAATCAACAAATCAGAGCTGACCCCTATGATGTATTTATATAACTCAGTACAGCCAATAATATGCAGACTGCACAGAAACTAACCCTTTATTAAAAAACTCAAAACCCCCCAGTAAGTTTCTAACAAGCATAAAGTCAAGGTTAATCTTCTGAATGTGGACTGGGTGTAGCTCAGTTTTAAATGCATAGGTTTCAAATACACGTTCACTATATTGTAAAATACTACAGAAGAACCTGAATAATTTGGGTCTGGGTGGTTTGTAACCTCTGTAGCTGGCAGGGTGCTCTCAAATTAGGATGAAGATCTTAGTTTAGGGGAGGCAGGAGGCAGAGGGTGGGGTTGGGTTCTTTTGGCCAAAAATTTTACTTCAAAGGGCTGCACTATACCATTCAGCTGATTGGAAAAGTGTTACCCTTTGAAATAGCTGCAAGAAACAATTATTGCTCCTCAGTAGTCCCATAGAACTGTTCTGAAGTAGTGGACCCCTGGTTCCTTTTCAAATCTTTGTCTTCACAGGACCCTAAACCTGTGAAATATCGACTCCAATTCTTTTTGGGCCATAACTAAGGGAAGCTATCACTCAAGTCCTTTATCAAGGACATAGACAAAGTTAGAAGATTAATTTATGCTTGCTTACTTCATCTTGTTTTCCCAGAATAGAATATACACAATATACATTTTAGGGATCTTAATCAAGGAATTCACGTTCACATTGGAATCTCTGTTACCCCAATGGAAAGTTTACACAATTATTTCAAGCAATTCTTACTCATGAGTCAAAAACCATGATTATATATCAATTTAATTTCTCTCTCTCCTTCTTTCCCCCCATTTCTTACCTCAAGCTACAAGGAATGTGACAATGGTCAAGAAACAAGGGTAACTTCCTTTTCCTTATGTGCAGTTTCTTATTGTGTTTTAAAAGTTGATTAGGTTTTACAAAATGTAAAAATGTAAATTTAAACCAGTTAGGAATAACTTGTCATCTAACCCAGAAAACTCAAAATCCGGGGGTCAAAAAGTTCCTGGTCCTCAAAGATAAGTATAATTTATATAAGTATAGATAGGTAGAATATTGTCTAGACATATAGATATACACAGAGAGTATCACTCCAAATAAGAAACTATAAAATGTATCAGCTTTATCAAATGCATATTTCTCTAAAGTTTAATATTTTGTCTTGTTTTCATTATAATGTCTATCATTCTGTGATAATCACTGAAGGATGTAAAATGAAATGTGCTATATGCAGGGATCCTGGTTTTCTCTGATAAAGAAGTACACAATTTTCCATTTTAAAAAAGGAACCCAAAATTCACATTTTTCCATTATTAAAATTAAATGCCACTAATATATAGATATATACAGATATATAATATATAGTTGTGTTTCATTTTAATCATGGAAAAAATATGGATTTGGGGTTATTTTTTTGTAATCTAGTAACTGGGGATTTTTTTTTTTATCAGAGAAAACCAGGATCCCTGGTTATATGTAATCAAATAATACACTGAGGTTATATAAAAAATATGTTTTTTCCCCCTAAATAATTGTTTCCCTACATGAATTCTATGACTTAAAACAGGAAAGGAACACTGAAAGATGTACACATCTGATCTTTATTTAACTCTGGCATATTAAATGAGATTGCTCAAAAAAGAGTAATCTAACTTATTGTCTTGATTAATATAGAAACATGGGACAAAATTCCATCTCCCTTTGTGCACCTACATGGCAGTTCTCTAGCCACCTTCCCTTTGTCCTGTGGATGCATAAGCATGCATGCATGCAGAGAGAGCACATGCAATAGGCTAGGCACTGAAAAGACAGGACACAATTATATACATGTATAGATGACTGTAAGTTCAGGAAATGCAAAGGTTAGGAGGAACAGTAGGTGACAGATTAGGGCACTTGCACAGGAAATAACAGATCTGCCCCCCTGCCCCCGATAGCTAAAATTTCAATTTTTTTGTATTTTAATGCTTACTTAGTGCCTATTGCTTATTATTCAATATAAGTGTGGCTAATTAGTGTACTAGAAAGCAAAACCTGGCTCCTGCAGCCTAGCAAGGGAACAGCTTTGTAACAAGGCAGTTCTTACAGATTCCAGAGACAGAGTTTTTTGGTAGGGAGTAAAGAGTTTCTAATGAACCTTGCAAAGAGAAGTGGCCCCATCTTTCATGCATTCAAAAGATAATAGTGCAGATGTAGGAATTAACCTGCCCTGGTCCCTAAAAGTCCCAATTAGTGAGGGAAAGAGTCCAACTATATGATCACATCTTACCAGACACTTGGTGCATGGAACATGAATGGACAGTACCCACATTGGCTGGACACGGTACATTGGACAGGACCACCACTAAATGAACACCAGGTTGGTACACAATAAATGGACTAAAGATATAACACTAGAGAGGAAAAAAGAAAGTGTGTGTTTATCACTCAGCAACATCCTCCAGGTGAGACCCACAGAAGATCTCACCCGTGCTACAAAACTGAAGCAAGAGTCCCACAGAAGATGTATCACATGCTGGCCAGACATCTGTCTTCCTGTTTTCATTCCTGGGGCACAGCACATGGTGAAAGCCTTTGCTTACTTGCTAATTCTGGTATGCTGTTACTGTGTATCAATAAAGGTCTCCAAGTTATCAACAGGATATGATGTGATGGGTCATTTTAAAACGTTGTACTCTTCCCACAATTAAATATGAGCTGTTAATTCTTAAAATCAGGCCAACTCCCTCCTCCCTCTCCATCCTCAATAAGAAGGAGTTTGAACCTTTGTGTCTCTGACTTCCCTACATGTCACTCTAAGCAATAGACCAGAGTTTAGGTATTAGCCAGATTTTTTCCAGCACTCCTTTCAAAACTGAGCCACCTGCATTAAATAGTTGTTCGATTGAAGAGTTCAAGGACATTGGACAAGTTTGTGGCCCATTGGGAACAAAGGTCTAGGCCAGAAGCCAATGCCATCTCCAGTTCAAGGCAGCAGCTATCTCCTCCACTACATAGCCTCTATCTCCCTCTTTTGGCTGTCCTAAAAGGCAGTGGAGATGGCTCTGGATATCCATATTAGTATGGTGTTTAGAGTAATTCATAAGTAAAACAGATGGAAGTTCAAAGACTTCTCTGGGCAACTGAGAGTCTAGAGCCCAGGTCTCCTTTTCCTTGGGTAAGTGCACTTATCATTCAGATATTTGGACTAAAGTTAAATGCATGAGAGCCCTTCTCTTGGTTCTCCAGGTTTAACACCAAGAGGGGTATTGGGCAAAGGTTTATGGCTGATTAGGATTTTATTACTGAGACACAAGTATGTATGCACAGTATGTAGCTACAAACTTTCCCATCAAAAGCATAGCCTCTTATACATGCTAAGTCTGCATGAACACACTGATTCATCCACAATGCAGAAGTAATTGAATCATAGCCTGTGCATAAGTGCCCAGAATAACATTTATACTCCTCAGAAGCTGCTTTTTGGGATCTGGGAGAGGTTCTGGGGAGCCTGGTGTCTCCAGTGCCCAGACTGTCACTGTTTCCCAACCTCCTCTGCCCCTTGTCTCTCACCTGCCATGACTTGCTGTTAGCTATATAAAAGGGGAGACTGCTTACAGAAGTTCAGTGTACTCTTGGTGCTTGTTGGCTCTCTCTCCTCTCCCTGTGGGTGTACTCACCTCTTTAGGAAAGCTGTAATTACCTTAGGGTCTAGAATCATGATTTCCAGCCACCTGTATAGTCATGAGCCTCACAGATGGCCCTCAGTGGTCCCTTCATAGTAAACCTCTACATCAAAAATCAACACTAGGCCTGAAGACTCTTGCTCAGGGTTCCACCTACCCAGCTTTGGCTCTCTTTTTTTACTCTGCTTAATAATCAACCTGTCTCTGCCTGCTGCAGCTTAGCTCTGCTGTCTCTACTTGTCTAGTGAACTTTGGCTGTTTTTGTCTGCACTCTCCCAGGGTCCTTAACAGGTCTCAGCCTTGGGGTCTGTTTTCTTGTTAGGACTGGCTGCTGCTGCCACTGCCCCCCTTCCCGCCCCCCAAGCTACAAAAGTCCTGTTCCTTTGGATTGCAGCTAACAGGGTTGGGGTCCTTGTTACAGGTTCACAAAGGGAAACAGAATTTTTCTCACTGAAATGAATAAAACATAAAATGCCTCTGAGAAGAAAAATAAAAATATGTTCCAAATTATATGCTGATATCTAATAGATAACAGCAGAGGTAACAGAGAATCAGAGCTGAAATCTGAGAACTTAGTTAGCTAGTGCTTAATGGAAATAAGGGGGTCACCTGATGAAAATCAAGTTTAAAAATCAACTCAGCATGCACAGCTCAAAGCTGGCTGAATTCATAAAAGTTCCTAGAATGCAGAAGTGCTAACACGGGGACAGACTCAGTTAGCATAATATGAGGACAGACATACTTTACTTCCAGGGTTTCCAAGATTGAAAAGAAGTGGTGGTATTTCATTTCAGAGGTTGAATTTCTTACACTGTTGTTTAATAACATAGCTGAAATTTTCTTATTGAGCATACACTCCTTCTAATAAAAACTCAAAGAATGATATTTCGGATTTTAATTAAGGGTATGGACAGATGAACATATTAATTCAAAGGAGTGATGAGGCTTACTGAGTGTTTGTGGTTCTGCTGCTATTCCACAGGAAGTCAAAAGTGACAGCCAAATGGGATAGTTTACCCTTGAATATTGTTTATTTTCTATTTATTGCATCATAGCAGCAGACATGCAAATCAGTTACTGTTTTTGCAGAGCAAGTAATATGTCCCTCTGTCCTTTTTGCTTGAGATAATTTGCCTGTTTGTATACATAATTGCAGTGCCAAGATATTTCCCTGTGGTATATTATAGATTGTTCTTGGTGATTTGGGTATTGTTTTGTATAGTAAAAGGTGGAGGTGGGCATTTTTTGACTTATAAAAGAGGTTCCTGATAGTCCTATGTTGCCATGGTAGGGGTAAGAATCTTCCCTTGCAAGTCCACGCAGATTAGGCTTAAAAATAGTTTTGAACAACTACTTTTGATACTCAGCTGCTAGTCATCCTCAAACCAAAACTAGGAAACAAATTTCATTAAATCCTATAAGCGCATTCTTGCTCCTTGCAAATTTACTTGAAGAATGATTAACACAAACATATTAAAGAATGAATACCTAATGCTTTTAAGTAAATAGCTCAAGAAATCTTGCTGACTCCTGTTGCTACTGATCCTCACCATTAACCAATGCTGAAGGTTTGCAAGACTGCTAGCATGTTTTGCATTCATTGCATGCCAAGAATGTTTGGGATGTCTAAATTTGATCTGATGATGATATACTTATATTGCCCTTGATTAATTAATAAACTTGTTGATTAGTTAGAGATGCTGTAAGTCATGTTCTGAAAGCAAAAGTTGACCTGTGAAAACCTGACTTAGTGTTAAATTTAATAGGCTAAATAGTCCTACAATGAATAAAAAGGTATCTCTTTAAAGTCCAGTAAAATATTCCAGTTTGTCAGACTTCAGTTTTAAAATATAGTTATGCCAGCACATTCCCAATACTGATCCACATTAATCCTTACATGGTGCCATCCTGCGTTTCTGACGTCCTTGATCATTGACACAAGTAACAAATTCTGACTTCAGCTCCAAACACTGATGATGATGATGTTTTATGTCAGCAACAACTACTTCACTGATAATCATTTTAGGAGATAGCATGAAAAAATGTCTGTGAACACTGCCAAAGGCAGAGGAAGGGGGAACCAGGAGCTGTTTTAGGAAAGAAGATAACCTGAGTACTCTTTCCTTCCAAAACTTTTGAAAATGTTAGTCAAATGATACTTGATATCTGTTTTTTATCTCCTGCTAATATCAGTGACACCATTGCTATGGATGAGGCAAATTCCTCAACTGACCATAATTGAAAATTATAATTTTCACCTCTGTCAGATTAATTTGACTCCTATGATATTACAAAGAGTAACATGATTATAATTTGTTTAGTCCAGTGATTAGTCAGAGGACAGGAAAAGATGGCTAACATTTTCCATATGCTTCATGAAACAATATGTGCAAACCTGAAATTTGCAGCATTTTCTTTTAAAACTCAGAAAACTTCAGCTGTGTTGAATAAACTGGAGTAGCATAACAGAACTATTTTATTTGACTGTCAGCAGACATTTAAACAATATGAAAGCCAGCCAGCAATAATAGGTTACTTCAGAACTGATGATACTAGTGAACAAAGGAAATCAGCAGAAGGGTCATTTATTTCAAAGTGCTAGAATAGTTGACATACAAATGTCTCTCTTGAAGCTTTTCAGCATAATAAACTTGGAGAAAACTCCCAGGGAGACTACTAGAAATAAAAAGAAAACTCTGCTTCAGGCAATCTGATGTCATTCTGGTGCATTTATGATCACTTAGTGAGAGACTGAGTTACAAAAGCTAGATAGACACTAGCTGTGACATGCCCATGAGAGAAACAAGGGAAACAGCAGAGTGATTTCTAGTTTATTTTTTCTTGTGAAACCAACCAACTGTAGCAAGCTCTTCAAGTACCATAAGAGGGGGAAAATAACCTCCTGTTGATATCAAAAGCCAAATGAAACAGCTGCACCTGTTGAGACTGATAGCGTGTGTACCTATAGGGCAGAATACAAAATAGTTCCTTAGGCACCTAAATGGGATATAGATAGAGTTTAGTCATCTATGTTCCAAACGGCAATTCAAAATGGCCAACTGCCATAAAACTCATTAGGTTCCTTTACTTCGGACTGAAAACACTGGAATCTACAACAAGGGTTCTGGGCATGTAGAAAGACAATTCAGTGGAGTACCTTGCTGCTGCATGGTGCCAACTTTTACACATGATCCCTTATGATTAAAAATGTTCTTAAAAGGTACCTAAACACTACTCAGGTCACCATAAAGGCCTATTTCACTATACAGGCTAAACCAAGGAAGTCATGTGCTGGATTACCAACCTCTGTGACCTGGATTTGGTCCACAAGGCTCTTCATCACAGCTGCTGGAGCCCCACAGTAGCTGTAATCCCCACTGTTTCAATGCAACTCCAAAATCCAGAAAATTAAACCATTCTCCACTTACCCACTCCCAGGGAGTTAACACCAATCACCTCCCTACACCTTTCCTGATTTTGGCAGTGGGTCTTTTTGTTGCTCTTGGTGACAAAAATTGGTAGCAAGTGAATAGGGAGGCAAGTGACATTGGAATTAACTGCTTCCAGAACTGCACTAAAACATCTCCTGCATCCGTAGGGGTCAAGGCTGCTTCCACCACTCACAAATTATCTGGCTTGTGGGAAGACCTGCCATCTGGATTTATCCCACGAGGCCCAATGAGTTTGACACCCCTGGACTAAATCACAAGAACTCCCAAAGATAGCATTGAATTCATGTCAATGGTGGTATTGGTCTTTGGTCACATGGCCAAGTGATAATACGTCCTGCAGCAGTGGAGTCTAAGCCCATCTTCTCCAAAGCATTCAAAGGAACAACATATACTTCCCAAGAGAAAGATGTAACTACTGTACTACAGTATATGCTATGAGCATGCTGTCTATTACTCCTGCTGAAGTGAACCACTGGGAAGCCAAGAGAACTTCAGTCATAGGACGAGAAGGAGAGCAGGCAACCTACTGGTCATGACTGGTGTATAAGGCAGGAGTCAGTTCTTTCTTCCAGGATTGTTTCTGGCTTTGAACTAAGGACATGCTAATATAAAACACACAAACAGTGTTGGGAACAACCAAAAGAGAGAATGTGCCTATATCCAAGTATCTACAGCACTCCCTTACCTGTTTCAGTAATGACTACATCACTGGGCACTTAATAATACTGTAAGTTATGGTGTGAAAGGCAATGGAAATTATTGTGAATACAGCACATTATAGTGAACAGGACTCTTAGGGCACATCCAGACATGCATGGAGTTTGGTCCCCTGGGGACAAGTAGCAGCGGCACACCTTGCACTGCCATTTCTTGTCCCTGGAAAAACGCTTTGGTGAGCAGCAAGTTAGCCCAGGTGGGGTAAGGGAAGCTGGGGCCAACACTGTACTGGCCTTAGCAGCTTTACCTGGAGCTCTGGGGGGGCCTCCTGGGGGTGCAGCCATGGTGATTCTGCTGCACAGAGCTTGGCTGGCAGTGGAGGGCAGCTCTGGGAAGGCCAGCTTCACTTTTCAGCAGCATGTGCTGGCTGAGCGTGAGTTACGCCAGGTTTTGTTTTGTTTTTTTTTAAAAGTTCCTTGCAGTTTTTTTTTTACACCTGGATATCTAGGGATCAAAAAAACCCAACTCCACCCCCCCCCAACAACAGCAAAAAAACATGGAAAAAAACCCAGTGCAGTGCATGCTTGGGCAGAAAGCCCTTGCAGTGTGGAGAACACCAGACTGTGTGGTATATGGCGCTGCAAACGTGCTCATCTGGATGCACTCTTATGTTTTCTTTATGAAATAAGCACTGAGGCTGCCATCATGGGTGTTGAGCTAAACTAGCCCCCGCTAAAATCAGATCCATATGCTGTGCTTATTCTAATATAAATTAAATTTGTGAAAGAAAGTTTGCTCCAGTACCACTGTAACAGAAGACCTTGCAATGTTAAGGGAGCAGGCTCCATAGATGAGGATGCAGTCAACAGGAAAACACTATCTAGTCATATTGAACAGAGGTTGCTAATAGGCTGTTGTAAATTTCCAGAGCTGCAATAAAAATCAACTAGCCTTTTTATGATATTATTCTGTTTCTTTTTACATTGATTTGGATGGGAAGTGAGAAGGGATCCTGGTTTTCTCTGATTTAAAAAAAATCCCCAATTTTCAGTTTTATATATAGAATGTTGTATTAAAGTTAGTATTTGTTGGGGTTACACATTCATCTCCAAGAGTTACAAATCATTGGAAAGTAGGGACTTACTAAAATTAGTTAGGAGAAAACCCTGGCCTAAAAGAGAATAGCTTTGGAATACCACGAGGACAGTTAACACGTACTAAACTGCTTGAACATGTATCTACTTCATTTTAAGTGTACTTAGTAAGAATTAAATTGAATGCGTGACACCATCCTCAGTGAAACATACAGAATATACAGGCCAGCTACAGACATTACACTTATTGCATGGTAAGTGCCCAGAAATTGTCCATAGCCTTAACGAAACAGAGCCCTCTAAAAATGGTAATTCCCACTCTAAGATAACCCTGAATGGATATGGTATTAGAATTCAGCATTCTAGGCTAGAGTGCTATAATGAACATGGGTACCAGATCCTATTGTGACTCACAGTAGGTCATATTCTGCTGGCATCCAATGGGGCTTTGCAGGACCCTGTTCACCCCTTCCCCTGACAGGGTGGTTCTCTAGCCTCAGCCAGAGGCTGTCACTGACAAGTGTTAGTGAAGCCTCTGTCCCCAGCCCCACATCTTCTCTCTCCATCTGGCCTTGCTGACTCATCATGTGGGTGCAGTCTTGGCAAGGACGGTTATTGCTCTTGCCAATTTTTTTGGCTTGCTCTGTTTTCTCTTTCAGGCTTACCTCTCCCTTGTCTGACCCCTCCAGTTAGGAAAGATCCTTGCACACAAAAAATCCTGCTTATTGCTGAATTTCTCTTCTTGCATGTTGTTGTAGGTACAGTGGAGCAATTGCTGAATATGGTTCAGCTGCTATGTTCAGAATCAATGCTCACAGTAAACCTGTCTTAAGAATCAATTCCTCTGCACTGACTTCTGGGAATGGGCATGTTCCCTAATCACCTAATGGATGTGAAGCTTTTGACATAAAATTGTGTTTAATTCCCATCTATTTCGCATAGTTCAGAATTGAATCAAGAGAAGTTTGGTGATGAAAATGCCCTCTAAACCCATCCTCTACCAAGGTACTTAACAGTTCTGTTAAATTGTATTGTGCTTTTCAAATGCTGTTACAGAGTCCCAGGTATAGACAGGAACCCCAACTCCTGTTACTATAAAAATGTACTTGAACATGTACATCAAATGTATATCAGCACACCTATACATAGGAATATGTAGCATCACTACTTTCCAACTTGTCTGGGGAAACCAAGTACAGACTGTGAGAAGTACTTACCCTGCCTGTGCTCAATATGTGATTCAGGACTAGGAACCCATGAGTCCAGCTTACTGACCTGAAGTCCCCCAAACCTTGAATGCATTCAGTAGGTTGTGAAGAAAAATAGAAGTGTTTCTCTGTTCTCATGTCTTAAAGACAGTTTCTAATAAATCTGGTCACTCCAGTAATGGTTTGGAACCATGTGCACTTGATAGAAAGCTGGTTTCAGACAGCCTGTTACAGAGTTTGAGGTTTGTTACTGGGGGATACATACATAGGGCAGCTAGATCCACGAACTCATTTTTTGTCAAGCTCCCACATTGCTTATTTTATTAGTTACCATGGCTTTAGCATGATTCTAGAGCTGTGCTCAGGCTCACATCACTAGTGCCATAGTGAGATGTTTTATATGCTCTGACATCTAGCTTCACTATGAGAGAGCACAGCCTTCCCCCAAAAAAGATAATAAAAATGTCAATCCAATATTTCTTTGCGTAAGGGAATATTTGCTATTAATCCAAGCTATCATGACTTTAATTAGCATATTATTAATGATTTTGCCTTTATGGGCTAACATCCTGCTAAACTCTTCAGGAAACAGCTATGGTATTAAGAAGGTTAAATATTTACTTTGATTTACTTGGCTAGCACATGTGCTCTCTTTTTACTGTAATATTAAAAGGGCATCCCAATATTAGGAAAGTTATTATTCTAAGCTGAAATCTTTCATTATTTTCAACAGTAAATTTGCTAATGTTTTGAAGACAGTTCAAAAACCAAGTAGAAGATGCAATTAATCATAATTGGAAAATTGACTTTGTAAAATCATAATGCAATCTGGAGGCATTTGGATTTTCACAGCTGAAAAAGAAAATACTTAACTAAAGCTGCTCATTTACTGAAAAATAAGACCTGATGGGCTACTATAAACAAGTTTAAAAATGCATATTGTAGAATAAATGGATATTACCAAATCTTACTTTAAAACCCACTTTAATTATGTAACTTAATACAAAAATGTTAAATTCCTTTCCCTGTGACTTCAATCTCTACTCTTTTTCCTTCTTCAGATGTCTATGTAAGCATCTTGTCCAGACTTGTTTCTAACACTTCTTGGTAGGAAAAAAAAATAGTGTTATTAAAAACAGTCACACACAATCATCAGGTTAAAGCCACTGTATAAAACAGCATTTAATTGTTCCCCTAGTATTTGCCAACTATCTTATAGTTAGGTCAGCATTTAAATTGAAGGAAAGAGACTTTGACCCAGCAGTTTTTCAAGTTATGATCTTTTCTAATAGGAAAAAAGAGAAGCATAAATTGGATGTCCAGATTTCAAAAAAACTGGAAACCAAATCTTTTTAGCATTTGGAACTTGATTCAGCCCATGCAAGGAGTTCTTTTCTTTTCCCTTGTGAGTAATACTGTTGAACTTTAGGACTTCTTATATGTTCAAGAATTTGTGGAACTGGCCCTGAGATATAACAGGAAATTAAAGTCTCATAGGACTGATCATACTGGGAGTTATAATGCATTTTTTTATTGAATTTGCTTAGTAAGTACATTTCCTATCTCCATTCACGGTCCTAGAGCCTACATTATGTTTTCCTTTCTCTTCTTTTCTTATTTGATCATACATGGAACAGGAAGGATTTTTTAAAATTATTTAATGTTACCAGAGAACTACTCTAACCTTTATTAAAAAGGACAAATGTAACATTTTTAATGAAAAAGTAATGGCTGGTGATCTGGTTTTCTCTGCTTATGTAACTTTTACTGAAAATGTAGATGTTAATTACAAAAAGGAGTAGCATTTCTGTGTTGTTGATAAAGATGCTAGAGAAGATAACAGGTCTTTAAAATATAGCTTCCCTAGTCAGTCCTCATCAACCATTATGAGAGTACTATTATTTGTTGGAACTTGATTGCCTTGATGAGTATGCCTGCAGATTATGTTTAGTGCAGACTGTCATCTGGATTCAGTCAAATAGGAGTGGGGCATTATATGAACCCATTTCAGCATTATAAGTCTATTCCTTTTAAAGGATTAAGCTAGGACATACCCAAATTCTGTACAATTGATAGTTTGCCTGATGTCCAAATTAATCTAGAAGGAAAAAGGTTTAATTAGCTTCTTGTTTGGAACCTTTAGTCAAAGCCCTCAGTTAATGATTTATTTTAAGGAAGATATTTACAGAATTAGGATTTCAGTAGACATATTAGCTGTCTCTAATAACAAATGAGACTATCCAGCTAGTCATGCTTAATTCAGTTCTGTGATTAAATATTGACAAAACTTTTGACAGCCATGCCATCTCCTACATATACAGGTTTCCAGATACTCAGAATAACTGCAAAAGACTAAGACTAAGCTAAACTCTTAATTCAATGGCAAAACTCTTGGGACTAGATCCACAAGAAGACTTTAGAGCAAGGGGCCATACCTAGACTAGTAAATTAGACTGGTAAATAAGCACCTCAATTGCAAGAAGAATACTCTTGTTCCACTAACTACTCCACTAGATGCCTAGGTTCATTTTCTACCTATACTTTTATCTGTAGCATTTCGTAACCTTCTAAACCTAGGCATCTCTGCATATTTTTCTGAAAAGTTAGGTGTCTACATTCTACCCAAGTCATCAAGTCTTCTTGTTCAGGAAGTGCATTCAGCTCTGAGTTTGATAGAAACCAAAGCAACCATATTAATATTCAATAAAAATGCCAGTCATGGTACAAATGCCCACCTCATGGAATAATCAGCAAGGAAGATGGAAGCCTGTGGAGACTTATAATGCCTTTCCCCCTGCACCTTGAGTTAAGTTACACCTTCCCCCCCAATTCACTTGATCCTACCTGACTTCCTGCCTATGCTGAGGGGATCAGACCTGATGATCTCATGAGGTCCCTTCCAGCCCCTAATGTCTATGAAATCTACTATCCCTTTCAGATTGTTCTTGTGCACACTGTCTCACCCCACTGCTTTAATAAGGCATTAAGAATTACTTGCTTGTGAAGGTGCTGACACCTTGAGTTTTTCTTATATTAGAGATGTTAAGTAGCCTATTGTTATAACTAAGCTAAGCTAGTATCATCTAGCCCCGTGTCTTCATTTGGCAATTCTTTAATTCAACTCCAAAGATTTTAGTGTAAAATGCAATTCTCCAGGCAAAAGGAATTGGTGAAATAAAAGACAGATTCTGTTCTACGGTCTTATAAGTGCCATTTCCATGAATGTTTACAAATTATCAATAATTATAGTGTTTAGGCCAGAACTGGCCTTTTTCATTAAAAATCCAACTTTTAGAATTATAACAAAGCTAAATCAATTACTGTTTACACTATATGAGACTGATATAAATTGTTTTAGCTGAATACTGACTTTGTTTTAAAGACAGTTATAAAAGGAAGTAGAAAAGTATAGCCACTCAAGTTTCAGGTGTTAAGATTTAAGAAAATAAATTAAAGAGTAACTCATTGTTAATTTGAAGTTATGCAGGAGGCAAGGCCATCACTCCTGCCTATGCTAACTAGAATAAATTTCATGATGATATTTTAACAGCAATCACCCGATCCCTGCTCTTGCGATATGTTGGTGCAACACAAAAAGAGAAAAGAAAAAAGCAAGTCCATGAAGGCAACATGACTTCTTAGTATAAGGCTTTGTCATAATAAATTCTCAGTGGAGAAAGGTTGGAGGGGAAGGTGAGAGAAGAAACAACCTTTAGTGTTCAGAGGAGTTTATGAAGGTAGATTGGATTACAAAACAAAATAAGATATTTAATTAAAAATTAAACTGAAAATAAGGCAAAGCCACAGGTTTGTTTGGTTCCACCCCCGCCCCCAGGATCTCATAAGTTTGATTATACAGGGTACACAAATGAGTTAGGCTTTTGTCAATCTAACCAGGGGCAAGATAACCTGAACAGTCAATTGTACAGGCATCCAGAGGGCTTAAATCCCCCAAAAGATGTCACACCTGATTTAAATTAATTCACTTAAGGGGGTGTATTAATTTAGGTCCAGATTGGGTTAACCCAATCTCATGAACATATGTAGTGTGGCTGCAGGGCTAGGAAAGCCTAGCCACTTGCCCCAATGCTGGACCTGCACTATTCCCAGCCCCACAACTCTGGGCTGTGTTTAGCCCTGCAATCTGATCCCACAACTAGGAACTCAGCCTCCAGACTCACCAACCCTGGTATAGCCCTGATGCCACCCCTCCCAATGACTCCCTCCACCAGACTCGCCAATCCACACCACGGACCGGCTTGCCCCAACCTGATCCCTCTGCCCCTCCCCTGTTACTTACACCAGTTTCCCCATGTGGCTTTTGGGAGCAGCAAATGGCTGTACACATCATTCCTGGTTTACATTTTGGCAGGTTAAAGCTACAAGAATAGAGACTGGGTGCAGTGAATGGCTGTAGACACTGTAAAAGGTTAAACATTATTCAGAAAATTCAAAGTTTGTATGTATAAGAACATTTAGATTCTGGGGCGGGCACTGCAACATATCATAAAATACCAAATGCATTTATTGTATGTAAATATTTAATTTCTCTAATATGAACATAAAGTACAGTAGGCTGTATTAATACTTTATTTATTTATGATTATTTTGGAGAGCACCTAACCCAAAGGGGTCCTAACTGACCATAGACTGCAGATATTAATAAAATATAAACAAATGTATTATTATACCCTTAAATTCTGCTAGTGCCTACAGGCGAACCAGATGGAGGTTTCATTATTCTATGCAAACGAATAACAAGAAATCTCTTGTAATGTCCAATAAAATCCTTTTAATTTCCTTTCTTTAACACTAGAATGTACTGAATTCTTTAAATTTTGTAATCATGTATCTATAGATCCCATTTTCCTGCTGGTAAATAATGTCCCAATAAGAGATAATTATCTGTTTTGATCTTCATTTATGCTTTAGACATGGTAAACATTGAATTTTTCACATTCTCTAGAGAATTATGTGGCTTGGTGAAGGAGATACAATATTTAGGGGATTTTTTTTCTTTCTTTCTGCTTTATCAGTTTGAGTACCATAACTTTTACTTACTCTTTGCTGTTGACTTTGATGAAGTCTGCTGACAAGCATTTTCCCATTTCAACACTTGAAGCAACAACAATTTATCTTTCCTAATTCAGGTGCTTGTGCTTTCTGATATCAAACAGAGATACTTACATCAAACAATGTACCAACCACTCTATAACTGGAGTAACAGCAGAAATGCTATTGCTTCCACTCCAAATATAACTATAACAAAAGACCTAAACCAAAAGCTATCTTTTAATGACAACTTGATTGAATTAATTGATTGGTTAAATGACCTGGGGCCTGGACATTAGAAAACTTATTAAAACACAAGGATCAGCATGAAGCATACAGGCTTTGTGCTTTACTGACAAAAATATTGCAAACAGCTGCCTCATCATTAATAGACAGAAAAGGATAATTAAAGCAAATAAGTATAATAAAGGAAATAAACAGTAGGCTCTTTAAATTATGGTGCTTGAATGCTATTCAGACTCTGAGATAGACTTATATTCCCAAACTGAAAATGTTCATTAATTATTTCCATGAATCAGGTCATGTATCTATACTCTCAACTTTTGCTACTCCCAGTTCTGAACTGGTTATCTATTCCCACAGAAGTACTCGAATAACTATGTTCCCTCACCACCTCTTCAATTCTAACAGAACATCTTTCTTTCCCCTCCTATAGTCCTTTCTTCCTCATTTTTTTTGTTCGGGTACATTGGATTTTTAGGTGAAGGCTGATTTTGCTTCTTAATTCATTTGAACTTGTTCTCTGATCCCTAGAGTTCAACACTATGAACTATGTTTTATATTACTTTAACTTAGAGGCTGATGATACTAGAGAAAGTTATTTGCTACAGAATTTAATAATAAGACAATTTTCTTAGGGCATTACATTCTGTCTATAGGTATTATAACAAAGCATTAAAATAAATTTAAAAAGCAGTGAAATTCATTGCAAAGGAATAGACTTAGCCCATCTTTCTCTGGTTATCGTAATATCTTTAGAAGTGTATTTCAGTTAATAAAACTATGCCTATCCTGTATACCAGGCTAGTGCTTCTTTTCTGCACTGTGTTGCAAAAGAAAGGCTGAAGACTCTTTTATACCTACCTGTGTAAAGGAAAGGGTACTTGTAACTCCCTTTGACCTCCTTTATGATCCCCACACTGAGAATCCATCCCCTAGATGTATACACAGTCTAACTCCTTAAACAGTAGATTAAAAATACATTTTAAAAAGGATATAAGTTCATATAACTGGAGAAAAATATTCTGAATCCATAAAATAAACCCTTTTATATTCCCCGCCTCCCCCATTATCCAGTCTATACAAACCCCTTCATACATTTCCCTGAAGAACAGCTTTTTTGGTCTCTGCCAATAAGGAATAGGAGTAAATTCCATAATCATGCATTCTTCTTTATTCAAATCCTGATAGTAGTAATGACATTAGCACATATGGGGACCATGAGTTCTAACAACTCAGTTTAGTCACTTAAAGGCTCAGAAATCAAAGAGGGAGTAGTCTCTGATATACCCAGGAAACAGACTATAAAAGGAATAAACCATTATCAGTTAGGTTTTGGTTATGGTTTCTAGGATAAGGCAGGATTTACAGAGCCAGACATTTAAGCTTATATCCACAGTTTTGAAAATCACTGGGTTTAAGACAGTGGTCCAGAGTCCCAAAGGCACACTAAGCCTTTTGGTGCCATTTGGGGACAGTTTACTCCACTGCAGAACTTAACTCTTTTTGGTGGGAGTGCCAGAAGTGAACTCCCCTGTGACATGATCTTGAGGAAACAAGAGTTCCCAAATATGCAGGTATTATACCTCCCTGCTGAAACATGGAATATGTGGATTAGAGAGGTCACAACAATAGATTTAATTGGTTCAGCCACTCATCTTCAGGAAATCATTGAAGAGTCAACCCCAGCTAGGACAGTCAATTAATGAAACCCTAGAGATCCTGTTCCAGGCCAAGGAAGGACTAGAATGCAAGTCTGTTTCTCAGTGAGATGGTCAGACAATCAGTGTTTTGTTCTGTGCTTTACTGTTTTTGCTTCTGTTGGAAATAAGAAAAAATTGCTCCAGAATGTCATGCTGGGAAGTATGTTAACAGCCCTTTAGTGGCAAAGCATGAGCTGCACATGTAGGGTTCATAGTAAACATTACCACATGATAGCAATCATTACTGCTAGGAATATACTCTAACTTTAATATTTCATAACATTCCTCAGATTTAACATATACTAAGTGTCCCATGAGACAAGACCCTGACTCAGCTTTCCTGATCCCTTGTATTATAGGTTAGTGACAGCACTCTATATATTGGGGGTAGGCAACATTTTTGCCCCCCCCATTCTACCCTGTAAGGTGACAGACTGCCAACATGCTAGAAAAAAAACAAAATCAGAATACATGGAAGGATGCACTGCATATTAATATAGTTAATAATAATAAATATTGCTTTTTTGTGTGTGTAAATGCCCAGCTTTCTAAACATTCTAAACCTGTTGACCATAAATAAAACTTAAACTACCTTTGTTCTTGTGTATACTTTTTTTTATTAAGCATGTTGGAATGAGAGAGAGAAGAGAGAAAAAAGGGAAGAGAGAGAAAAGAGGTAAAGAAATAAAAAAGAAAAGATAAAGAGGATTAAAAGAAAAAAGGGAAGACAAAAAGAGAAGGTGAAAAAAGAGAGACAAGAGAAGAAATTGAAAAGAGAAAAAAGAAGAACAGAGTGGAAAAAAGAAGAGGAGAAAAAAGAGGAAAGGGCAGAGAAAAAGAAAAAAAAGAGGAGACAAGAAAAAAAAGAGAAGAGAGAAATAGAGAGGAGATAAAAAAAAAAAGAGAGAAAGTGTAAAAGAGGAAGACAAAGCCTGGGGAATAACCCATTCCTCCCACCTACCTCAGCAAAGGTAGTGCACAAGACCAGCAAGCCAGTATCAGCACAGCATTTCCAGAGCATCATCCTCCAGACTGGTGTGTGGTGGGCTGGCAGAGATATTGCTGGCTTCAGGAGGGCTTTCAAGGGATGCCTGTGGTGTGCTGGGGTGGCAGAATCTGGAAAGACTCCTCGGGGGGGAGCAGTAGGCAGGCAGAGATGAGGCAGCTGGCCTGGCTGCACTGCATGGCATTTGGAGGAGCACTGTTTTCCCAGACAAGTCTCTTCAGGACTCCAGGATGAGCAGTCGTGATTCTAATGAGAAAGACTGTGAAGAAAGCAGAAACAGGTTAAATGTGGCTGAAGAGGATACTGATAGGGAGAGAGGCCCAGGTTTTGGGGTATCTGCTTCACTGGTACCTCCACCCCTGTAGAAGAGAAGGAATGGCACAAGGGATAGACCCCTCAACTTCAAATGCCTCTGGGAAAGGGTCTTTGGCATTGGGAGAAGCAGGCAAGAGGGGAAGCTGGCAAGGCAGCAGCCGAAGGAGAGTGGGGGCCAAGTGGGAAGTGAGGACTACCCAGGGGTTCACAGACTCAGGCCATGATGGGCAGGTGTGCAGGCAGGGTCATCCAGTGGCTCCTGAGGTGGGGTCTGGCCCAGCCCATGCAACTCCATGGGGATGGGTTGCAGTCACCCTGCCTAAAAGACAGGGGGATTCAGGGGGTTCCCAGCTCTGAGCTTGGCCTCCCTGTGCACTGGGCAGTGCATGAGTGGGGTGGAAACACCCCAGATGGAAAGACCCAGCCATGGGACTTGGTTGCAGGAGCCCCCTGGGCCCTGGGAACAGCTGCTGTAGGCGGTGCAGCCAGGAACATCCAGCACAGAAGCCTTCTGCAGTGCCTGCCTGGGGCCCAGCCTCACCCACCTGCAGCTCCCTCCAGGGCCAGGCTGGGCTGGAGGGCACTTCTTGGGGACAGAGGGTGGGGTGAGCAGAATAGCGTCACTGCCCGTGTTCTCCTTACTCTGCCCCAGTGTGTGCCACGGTGCTGACCTGTGGCTGCTCTGGAGAACCCAGAACAGCAACTTATTTATTTATTTTTTAAATAATTTTGTTGCACACCTGCCGGCATGCCATTATTTGACATCTATCAAAAAGCTATACATGAACCTAAATTCTGATATATACTATGCTGGCATAATTTACTGGGGCAAATTGCTGCGGAGAATGTAGGTTATGCTACTAGATTTTTCCTTTCTTAATAATTATAAAAGAATACAAAATTAGTACAATTATGCAAACATCAGTATATTCTGGACCAGATACTGACAGCTTAATTACTCTCCCTTTGTAGCCCTTCAGTCCCGAAGTCTTTACTTATTCATTTATTTAAGTAATCCACATACTTTTGCAGAAATGTTATTTGGTGCAAACAAGGGTGAGAGCCACTTACTCATTTTTAACAATTATATATCAGGTTCATTTTTACTCATTTATTGGTATGAGCCAAAGTTAACATTATTTTGAATAATATGCCAATCTGCATAAAAGAAAAACAATTTCTATAGTGAAAACACAGCAACTCTACTAGCGTTCCAATTTACATATATGGCATGCTCCCATTATGATACCAAGAGAACACACATCCCTTAAGTAGAAGGCATACAAGTAATTAAGACACTGAACGACTAAAAAGCCATTATCTAGACACAGATCAAAAATGAAAAGTATTTTTCAGTATTAAAACTATGCAGTACAAAGTAACCACATGCTTTGAATAAAACAAATGTGAAAATATAGATTCCCTTTTATTGGATAATTCATTAAAACAACAAAATGAGACAACTAACTACTAAAGTAACTGCTAAGGCTAGATAAAATTCTATCATCACTACTTATTAATATTGTTAAAAAGTAGTAATATTTATTTTTGCTTATGTTATTTTATCATTTTGTGCTGGGGTAACAACCAAAATAGACCGTAGGGGGCATGCAAGTGCCAAACTTTACAGTTGTGATTTACTTACATTATCGTAAAAGATTTTGATCCTGATTTTGCACCTTTGTTCAGACAAAGTTTTCCACAAGCTTTATAGAGATCTTTCTCTATACCAGGACTTTAGAAATGGGCCATTTGGTATATTACTACATTTTTCTCTACTCACTGTAAAAGCAGAAATGGGATATTATATATATGTCCCACTTACAACACTGTGGCAGGGGGGTGTTTCAGGGGCCTTTCAAAACGTTTGCCCACCTACCTGTCTCAGGCAGTGCACCCACCTGACTCATCTGCTATGCCTTTGATATAATTAATAAGGTATTGTTTGTAAGGCAGGAAGCTGCTCATTTAATACCCGATACCAAGGGCACAATACATGGCTCTGACCTTCCCTTTACCATGTTCTATGCCTTGCAGATGGCATTCAAAATCACTACCACTATTACTCCCTGAGCCCATTGCTGGACTGCACTCAGCTTCTGGCCCAAACAGCCTCAGGCATATGGAAACTTACCTTGGCCACATGCCTCACCCTCAATAGGGCCCCTACTCTATCCAATCTATCCACAGCCTTTCAGGCCCCCATACAGGCCCTAATCTATGTGGCTTGCTGCTTAGCTGTTCACTCACATGTCCCTCTACTGGGACCACAACACCACCCTTTTACTGGGGCTACTATTCTGCCCTCCCTGGAGCCAGTACTCTGTATAGGACTATATACCCCTTGGGCCTCAGGAGTCTGTTGACCTACCTGGGCCCTCAACTCAGCCTACAGCCAACTCAGGCCTCAGGTATCTATCAACATGCCTGGACCTTTTTTGTCCCTGTTATGGGGTTACCCACCAGGTTGTGGGGGCTGAGGCTATAAGGCACCCCATACTCACCTTTCACTGTGGAGGCAACTAGTGTAGCATTTCCTGCAGACCACCCTACCAGAGTCAGCCCCACCACACTATCTTACCCTAGCAGAGTATAGTTTTACATCATTCATCAAAAAAACCCAAAAAAACACAAACAAAAAAAAGGCTCAGTTAGGCTCCGGAGCGGTGAGAGA
>NW_017728906.1:122281729-122289985 GCF_001723895.1 Crocodylus porosus | reverse complement strand
AAGAGTAAATTGGATGCTTATCTTGCTGGGATCCTATGACCCCAGCTGACTTCCTGCCCTTTGGGCAGGGGGCTGGACTCAATGATCTCCCGAGGTCCCTTCCAGCCCTAATGTCTATGAAATCTATGAAATTTATGAAATATTCCCCAGGACCAGGAATCTTCTCCATCCCCATAATTCCTACCCTTGACTTCCAGGTGTTCCAGGAGTAACAGCTCCAGTTGTCAGTTTTCTCTCTCTGGCTCCCTTCAGCAACTGTGAACTCATCCCTGAGACCCTGGCTTTATATTTAGGCTGCTCAGCTGCATCCTCCAATCCAGGGTTCCTCCTGTGGTCATGTGACTGCCTTGTTTTGCTGTACTGAACCTTCTGGCTGCCCCGTGGCCTGCTTAAACTTTTTAAAGTGACAGGCATCAAAGGTGCCCGGCCTCAAATACACTTCGTTATTGTAAATAAATTGTGTTGTATATCTGATTCAGTCAAGAGAAGTGAATGACAGTACAGGGTGATTAAAACTGAGAAAAAAATTGCTGGTGGAATCAAGAATAGACCTTCCTCTTTATGAAGGACCAGATATCAGAGCAAGCAAAGAAACAAGCAAAAAAACAAACAAAATAAAAAAAATGTGCAAGTAAGACATTCATAACAACTTGTGGGCTTATTTTAGATGCTAAACTTATGTTATTGGATATACCTAGAACAATGCAGCATAGCTTGTCATTTCTGTGCAAGTGTATGTTTGTGGTTGCACAGAGGAAAAGGTCATTCTTTGTATGTGGTGATGGAGCTCTATATTGATGTCAGCCTCAGGCTTTGATCATTTTTGTGTTAGAATCATGTAATGTAAATATGAAATACAAGATTTCTGTGCCATTATATTGAGAAAACATGGCATCAGGGGATTCAAAAGCATTAGCTTGCCTTCTGATTTCTCTGTGGGAGGACAAAATTATGTTTCTCAATAGGCATGTCTACACATGCTATTAATTCAAAATAGGTTTACTGCACACTAAGAATACTATGCAGTAAGCCTACTGGGAAAGCACTTCTACACATACTCCTTAAGAGCAGATTTGCTCCCAACCTGCTATGTTTCCCTGCAGCAGCCAGGGGGAGCTCCAGGCTCCTTCTCGGTGCTAACCTAGGGTCTGGCAGAGAACAAAAGGCTAGGGAACAGCTGTCTCTTGGCTTTGTACACATCAGCAGGGGTTATGGTGTGCACTGGGTTTAAGAGCTGCTATTGCCAAAATATCCCATCCTGTAAACATGGGGACAAACCCTATGCCTAGTGGGACTTCCCTGCCCATCTGGGGGGTAGGTGTGACCTGTCCTGTTTTGTCCCAGTTGACTGATTGACTGTACAGTAAGCATTGGCATGTGTAGACGGTGATGCTTTACCATGCAGTCAATTAGTCAACTAGCATCTTCTGTATATGCGCCTTGTCACAATTTCTCTCCTGAGGTCAATTTCTCTCCTGTGCTGAGCAGTCTAGTTTGACTGCTTACCACAGATAAAGCAGGCAGACTTTGGCTGGAGGTGGTACATTGCAAAGAGATGGTCATTCAATACATACACCCATGTTTAGGATAAGTGATGAAAAGTATTTTCCAGAGTATTTACATCAGTTGTAAAATGAGATTCAAATGAAATCTGTAAAAGCCCAATATGATTATGTACCTTAGAGTAATGTAAAACAGGTATCAGTAACGATTTCATTTCTAATGCCATGCGAGATTTTATGCTCATGCAGGTATTTCCCTTGAGTTTTTACTTTTATTTTTGTTCGCAATATATGAGTTCACAAAAACAAATTATTTTAATTTATTATAATTTACAAAGGCACTTAAAATAATAGGAAAGACTGCAATGCTTTTTTTATCCCTCAACTTGCTTTCTCTCCAGTACACTGAAGATGAGTAATGATTTTCCTCACAGATTATGATAAAACTATATACAGCTGGAACTGAAACATCACTAGTGTTGTCAGCTGTTTTGCTGCTTTAGTTCTAAATGTCACTCAAAACATCTCAACTGATTGGAATTTAGTGATAGAGCCAATCAGAGTCAGATTTTTCCCTTTCAATAAATTGAGATCTAAAGATGTTTGCAGCTCTTAGTAAGAGAGATTGAAGCTAATAGATTAGGAAATGAATTGTTTATTTTTAATTATTTAGGTGAAAAGGAAGGAATAAAAGCAAGTGCATAAATGAATAGTTTGTGGGGAGACAAGAGGTAAGGATGATACAACATCTGTGAGAAAAACATCACAAATATATAAAATGATTAAGTATTAAATAGATTTCCAAATGTTGAAAGTTAATTTGTCATTGCCTCTGCATAGGCATATGATGTTGGGAGAAAAGAGCACATCTATATATTTTCTTTTTACCCTAAGATAAAAAATTCTGGAGCCTTCCTGCACAAAGGCCTAACACTCTGTTGAGTAATAGGCTGTTTGGCTTGCTTTTACATCAGGAGGCAAGTAAAATGTCATTCTTGTGGCAGAACATTGGTGCTAGAGGAATGTATATTGTATCATTTCAAGGAAGATATAGGCCATGTACAGACATTACACTTTTACCAGTAAAAGTAATCAGAAACCAGTTTATACCTGTAATAGAACAGAAGTTTAACACACAAAACTGGTCTATGTCCATAATACAGAAGAAGCTTGGCATACTTCAACTGATTTGAAAGTGGTAGAACTTGGTCTAAGATTTCTCTGCCATCACCCCACCTACTGGAGAATTTGCATTCTGTTCTCTAGTGATGCAAACTATGCCACTTACAGAAAGCCTCGTAGCGTAGATCAATTTCACCTCAAGCTTTTTCACTATCTGTACATAGGCCAAGGGTATTTCCATACTAGGGATATCTTCACATGTGCTTTACTGCAGAGTTGACTAATTAGCTCCTCAATGTGCATGTCTACATGTTCATTAATGTTCCTTAGATATTGCACATTTCATTTAGTACTTCCTTAATAAAATAGTAACTAAATTCACAGTACCTAAACGTATTGTGCAGTAGCACCAGAGAA
Organism: Crocodylus porosus; assembly: GCF_001723895.1. Lineage (NCBI taxonomy): Eukaryota > Metazoa > Chordata > Crocodylia > Crocodylidae > Crocodylus > Crocodylus porosus. Next base: position 122,286,944 of record NW_017728906.1, on the reverse strand, counting down.
CAGTTATTTAGTGGCACTTACAGTGCATTAGCTTAATAACACTGCATGGTAGACTATTAGCACAGTTTTTGCCATGACACTGTGCTACAGCAGTAAGTTTAATTAACAGGCTTCTGTGTTATTAGGCCAATGTGCAGTAAGCATCTTGTGTAGATGCACCCAGTAAAGTGTCACCATTTACACATGCACATTTATTAGACTGGAGTAAATTAATTAACTCTGCCATAGGTTAGTACTACCCAACACAAGTATTATCCTACAGTGGAGTTATTTACTTCACTGCAATCCATGAGTAGATGGTGACTACCTGCCAGCTAGCCCCACACTGGAACACCCTTGTGCTCCACCTAGCCACTCCACAACATGTTGGGCTGGGGTGGAGCCACTCTGGGCTGGTAAGTGATCCCTTGGGTCCCTTGCAAGCTGGGCTGCACCACCCTAGCTCAATGTGCTGTGGTCCTGGGTGCATGTGTGCCCAAGAGCAATAAACTCTGGTGTAAATTGTGCTACAGTTTATTGTATTGCATTAATAGCACATGTAGATTTGCTCACTGTGTCCCAGACAAGACTTTGACCACAGCAAAGAGAAATGGCACTAACTACTTGTGCTTGATCAATACACAAGTAATTCTGGAAAATTATTGCACCCAGCTTCAGTAAGTTTAATTAATTTAATCCAAAACAACACTTTATTTAAAGAATTACAATACTGACATCATTATAGCAAAATGTCACAGAGCACTAAGGTGTGCCTACTCCTTTAAGGGAAGAAACTGCCTAGAGAGAAGGCCCTAGGAACCAGGCAGAAACCCCACAGGTGCAGGTTACCATGGCAGCAGGTTAATGATGAAATTAGCTAGCACCTGCACCCAGCTAGCTGACCAGAAGGAAGCAGGGCCTTGGGCACATATAAATCCCAAGGCTGGGGCTGGAGGCAGCCAGTTGTCTAGCAGCAGCTGTAGCAGGGGGAGGAGTTCAAGCAGAGAACCTCCATGGAGAAGCTTGGTTGCCTTTCTGGAAGCAGGTAAGACTAATGGGCTCCAGGAACTCCTAAAGTACCTGGAGATAGGAGGAACACATTGCTAAAGGGGAAACTGGCCCTCTTAAAGATGAAGAGTGTGGCCTCCAGTAACATTGGTATTATTGCTCATATTAGGTTATAGCCCAGGGGCTCATATTTCTGTTGGAGTTCTTAAACTGGTGGGCCAGACTCAGGCTATTGGGGATGAGGAGGCCTCATTGGGGCACACTACTATGTAGAGTTCCAGCACCAGTGAGGCTCAGAGACATGGCTTGCAGAGACCCCAGCACCAGAGGATACAGTGACAGGGGGTGAGGAGACCTCAGTGCCAGAGGGCACAGTTACTGAGGCTAAGGTTCCAATAGCAACAGGAGTCCAAACTAGACAGAGGCCTCATTACAAGAGACAACATCTTAATAGCATCTATGAGGCATGGAGCATGGTAAAGCGGCAGTTTTGGAGCCACATATCTAACACATAAGGCTTGGAGGTATCATAAGGCATCTCCTGAGTGTGGGATCCAGTAAGGGATCCAACAACACATGGGGTTTAGAGGAGTCTGTTAGGACCATGACCAAGCAGCAACTTGAGGACAACCTCCTGACTCATCCTTTAAACCAACAAGATGTGGCAGGAAAGATTAGAAAGCACCCGTAGGGTGGAGCCAGCACAGTCACCATGCCCTAGGGACATCATTGCCATCCCAGGAGAGGCCATATTGTGACACAAGGTCTCAGTCTATGCCCCCATGCCCCTTTCCTCCCCTATGCCCCTTCCTCTCTAGAGACTTACCTTCAGGGAACTGCTTTCTATGCTGCCTGGCTGTGTTCCTGGCCACATGTATGTATGCAGCGGTGCACATACACATGGAGTTCACAGGTCCTGACCAGAAAGAATAATTATTTATATTTATGAGTGAATATTAATGGCCAACCAATAAAAGCCAACAGCCAATAAAGTAAATTTCCTTTTTATTGGTTTCAATCTGATATGCAACTTATATATCACTGTACCTCTACCCCTTAGTCAACTAATCAAAAGAGAATCTAATCATAAACTATTTTCCCACAGATGATGATGATGCGGCCTAAACCATATTAAATAAATAACATGTTTGAAAAAAATTTTAGGGGAAAAAATTGTGTGCTTACATGTGTAGGCACAAAACAAAGGCTATGCTGAAACACTGTACTTTTGATAGAGATTTTTACAAGTTAAATTCCTGTTCTGTGAATCTGAAATATATAATTAACAAGAGCATGGAAATCTATTTTGGTATGATTGAACTGACATTATTTTTCTTAAAGTGTTTTTTACACTGCAACTTAGAAGTTTTCTAAGTGTTTTGAGTGATTACTTCGCTCTGGTTCAGTGAGATGGACTCTGCCACTGAAGGGGGAGCGCTTTGGGTTCTCACCCTTGCTTCTTCCCTAGTGTTGTTTCTGCCTTTTATATTTAATACAGAAACAGTACTGGGGGTGGAAACAGAAATAAGGGCAGAAAGTGGGCCCAGAAAGCATCTTTGCCAGCAGTAAGGAGATTGGATATATGCCTTAGGCTGCAAAGGATTCTGATCACAAGGGATCCTGGTTTTCTCTGATTTAAAAAAAAAAAAAAATTCCCCAATTTTCAGGTTAAAAAAAGTAACCCCAAATCCACGTTTTTCTGTGATCAAAATGAAACACCACTACATAGATATATCTATTAGGGGTGTGTGAAGCAGGCCCTATTTGATTTGGATTTGGTCTGAATCTGGGACAGTGATTTGATTAATTGATTTGGATCACTGTCCCTGGTTTGATTCAGCAGCATCAAAACTTCAGGTTCAGATTCGAATTCATAGAGTCAGCGATTCGGACATAGGCACAGCTTTAAATGTTTTTCAACATACCTTGAGGTATCAGTGCATCTTGTGAATGCTGCAACGCTGGGGCAGATGGAGTGTCCCACAGAAGTGGGGGGAGGGGGCCCTTTGAGTGGTTAGCAGCAAACCCGGAAGTGCCCCGGAAGTATTCCCAGTCCACTTCTGGGGCCACCGGGCAACATGCAGGGGGGCGCACCCCCCCCCGCCCCAGCTTGGGGCTCAGCTGCGGGGGAGGTTTTTTTTATTCATTGATTTACTTATCTATCCATCTTTGAAAATGTTTAGTTTTATATTCACCCACCCGTAGTCTAGAAGTTAACTAAGAATACCTTTAAAGTTGCTTTTTGAGGATAATAGTGTTATACAAATGGCAGTTCTTGCCCTTGAGAAGTTGCAGTTATATTTAAAACTTAGGCACCTAAAAACTATAATATCCAGCATTTGGGCGGATGGCCCACAGTATATAATGTAGAAACCTATATTAGATGTATAGCATCTCTGTATTGGGCAAGGTGATAGGTCTCTTAGAGTGGGATAGCAAACAAATCACATACTGAATAGAAAGCTCTCTAGAACTAACCAATAAGAAATAATGACAGTAAATCCTACCCCTCTTCAAAGCTTAGTTACCTCATTTTGTAATTATATAGGATATAGCTGTACAATGGAGATATACATCACTGATTCTTTTCCTGATGCTAGATACCATTGTTCTTTCAAACAACAATAAGGTCATGTTTTTAAAGTATAGCTACAGAAGACTGTGGTCCATTGTTCATTTGGTTACCCAGGCAGTTGAAAAACAAAGTTTAATTTTCTCTTTTGATTGAGGAGCTTCAACCAAAACTTTAAACTTTCCATAACCGGTCACTGAAATCCTACTCTCCTGCTTCCTGGTGTGTGATTTACCTGGAAGTTATTTTTCAAGAACAGTGCAAGACTTTCTTTCCTTCCACCCCTGGTCTTTTTTTAAAGATAAGTGAAAATCATTACAATTTTTTGTGTGGTATATAAGCTGTAGATGAACTTTGATGCTGTCCTTTTCTGCAGGCTGAAGCCCTCAGGAGATCTACAGATCAATAATACATAGTTTCTGAATATTGACAAAGCTCAGCCCCATCAAGACAATGGTGCTGCTGGCATATGCAGAAGCAGAATGTTGGGTATATGGGGAACCATAAGGTCAAAGGCCAAAAAACTGTGAAGTATAGATATCACAAGGGCCAGGCAATAGCTGAAGTGAGGTTCTGATTTTGTTGTTTTGGGTAAGTTCTGTCAAAATCCCACCTTAGTCATATAAGTGTACTTTTCTAAATCTGATTCATTCAATCTAAAAAGAAGACCTTATTGTTGAAAAGCAAAAAATGCACCTTTTGAGACTAACAAAGAATTAAAAAATATAATACAAAATAAATATTGGATGATTGGAGAAATAGTTCAAAACAGGATGCATGTGCAGAAAGTGTTTAGAAAACATGCAGATATGTTTGAAAAAGCATAAGTCTATTATTTTGACTGACTATTTCTGTGAACAGAAACTGTTAACCCAGGTTTAGCTACTACAGAAAACTTGTGAAACAAAAATAGGAATGCTGTGTCGAGTTTGTTCTGGTGAGGGTCCATCTGGCAAAGATCAGAAACTGTGAGTTTGTGAACTGAAATATTAAGAGCTATGAGTCATGTAGGATTATAGCTTTAAGTCTTCCAAGGTTAGGTATTACTGGCCTGACAACTGAGAAAGAGCAAAGAGACATTGGACCATTAAATTGTGAACCAATGGACTATGATTTCAATGTGAAGTCAAGAGGAAAAAGTATTCCAACTGGACTGCAAAAACACATTTTAATGTCACCTGGACCTCATTTATATCCCTTATTATTTATAAAATAGCATGAATCAAGTTAGCTAGGCATTTTCATTACAGCCAACTCCCTGCAGAGAATAAATACTGATGATTTGGGCACATTTTAATAAAAGTGTGTGTGTGAGATATAGATATAGATATACACACATACAAACACAAAATATGCCATATTTGACATTGTCAATATGACATTTTGTGTGCATGTATTACGCGCGCGCACACACACACACACACTCACACACACACACAGCAGCTACATTAGAGCTGTCCAAAGCTTTGGGTGCTGATTCGATTTGGAGGAGATTAGGCCTGGTTCAGAAAAGATTTGGAGAGCTTTGGAGATTCAGGCAGTCCCTACTCACCACCTCAGTGAGCTGGACCCAGACTCTGTGTAGGTAAATATGATCTGATGGCCACCTATAAGTTTATCAGGGGTGACCACCAGGATCTGGGGGAACATCTGTTC
>NW_017728906.1:122226539-122281171 GCF_001723895.1 Crocodylus porosus | reverse complement strand
AAAAAAAAAAAAGAAAGAAGGCCTGCACTCACCAGATGCTGCAGTGGCTTTTGGGGGCTCATGGCAGAGCCCTGCCCCCCATGCAGCATGGGGCAGTGGGGGACAGTAGGGATTGCCCCTCCACACACACACCTGGCAGCAGGCAGTGAGTATGGGGCTTAAAAAAAAAAAAAAAAGAAAGTGCCGGCAAGCTGGGGCAGGGTGGGCAGCCATTAATGTGGCTGGGAGAGTGCGTGGGGGATGGAGAGTGTTTATTCAGAGATTCAGCAGTGGCTGAATCTCCAAATTAGATTTGGTTGAATCGATTTGGGACAGTGAGTTGAATCGCCAAATCAAATCACTGTCCCGTGACTCAGTAGAATCTGAATCTGAAGCGAATACCAGCTGCTTCACACAGACCTATAATACATCACATATATTTATACATGTGATGTATCTGCTGTGTGTGTGTGTGTGTCTGATATGCATGAATATACAAACACAAAAGAGATAAATAAAAGTTACAAATGTTTCTCTCATGATGCATTGAAAGCATATTTTCAGTTGTTGATTGTCCCTTAGTCAATTGAAGGACATTAGCTTTGAATGTGGATTTAATACTTAATAAAATATACATATTGCATATATCAGATGGAATAAAAATGAGCAAATCTATTTAATATTTTTTTGCTTTGGGAAATAAAAGATGGGAATTATGGTTGTGGCCACGTTAAGTGAGCTCAGGGAGCACTAAGATACAGTATTAAAACTATAAAACAGTCTCTAAGCTGTTTTATCTCTAGGCTTTTAAAAAACTAATCCAGTTTAATAATTAAATGACTGCTGTGCATTGAAATTTCATGATCATATAAAAAGCAGAACTGGTTTCAAATGGCAGCTAATGGGGGAAAAAAATTAAACAAAGGCTATAAATTAAGAATCATAATACTTCAGAAATGCCACATTTGCCCAGATATAAAATGCCCCTGAATATAAGACAACCCCTCCAAAAATTAGATTCTATACATGAAAAATATATAAATTTGTTTTAATTTTCTAGGTGTAGAATCTAATTATTGGAGGTCTGGGTGGGGAGCTGCTTTGGGGCTGGGATCTTGTAGCAGTGACAGTGTGATACAGAGCTGTAATCCACTGGCTGCGTGGCCCTGCCCAAGGCATAAAGGCAACAGATCAGAAGTCCTGCCCCAGCTCTGGACCCTGCCACAAGATCCTGGCCCTGGAGCAGCTCCCTGCCCAGCCACACACCCTGCCAGAGCTTCTGGGACCAGTCTCCATGGAAACCCTGGATTTAAGCTGTGATGGCTCTGTCACTCCAGGGGTCTCCATGGAAACCAGCCGCAGCAATGTGGGGAGGGACTTCTGGGAAATGGAGTCCACTGCAGGCCTGATCCAGCCCATAGGCCAGACTTTCCTTGGCCCTGGATTAGACATTAGGATCTATGATTCTATGAATTGATACATTTTACCTATTCTTTAAACTGATGCAAATTTTAACATGGGTATACCACAAACATACTTTTAAGTAGTGCTTTTGTACCTACTTAAATGGAATACAAACTATGCATACTATTAGTCTAAAGCAAAAAATCTCATGATTTGCCATATAGTTGAGCTGGGCCCCAGCGGAGTTAACAGCATTTCAAACTATGATGACCAGCATCTAAAAACTGTTCGGCATGTGTGTATACTCCAGATACCAACCCCACAAAGGATTCATGTGCTAATTATTCCCCCACTCATGACTGGAACTAGCTGTTCTTCTCATGAGTCCTGGGCTCCTTTAAAAAAAATTATCCAGATGAGGCACAGGGTCTGGTCTGGCTTTACCTCATCTCGCAACAGGCTGCGAGAGAGGGTAGCATGGGGATTCTGGGTAAACTGTTTGAGGTCCTGTTTGGTGATGTTTCTTAGACATTTAAGATGAGTGAAGAAACAGAAATAATTGGAAATTCAAAAGATAGGCAAGCTCAGCTGTGGGAGTGAAGAGGAAGCTGAAATGTATTCAGTGTAACAGTTCTCTTTGACATGAATAAGATTTGGCAATGAGGGGGACTGTCCATATATCTTATTCAGATGGTCTGAACTAACCTATCCTTGTTGTGAGTTCCCATCAATATGGGAACCTACAAAAAGTTAGCTTCTTGGACTCTTGAAGGCTCAGATCAAACATAGTCTATGCTTTCCTAGGGGAAATACTGTGTTCACCACAGTGGCTTCCTAGTTACACCCAGGGAAGACCACTGTGCTGGCATGGGATAGTACCCGTGTAGGTAATACATAGTTAATTTTGGCTTTATGCCCACTTTATGGAAACGGGAAACTCCTCCCTAGCTTGCCCCTAGGGCCTTATGGCTAAGGACAAGTGAAACTTGGGGGCATCTGAACCCTAAGCCTCTGGGATTGAGCCTGCAAGTAGGATGTTTGCCAAAGGATTTGGGAACATCTGAAGCCCCAGGTAGGGGTAGGAGATGTTTGCCAGTCCTAGGGCCACTTATGGTTCTAAACTAATTCATGGATTTGGAATTGATTTGGCCAATTTGGCTTGGAATATGGGAAATATATATTTTTTAAAAAGTTTCCCATCGATATGCTTTCCCCATATGGGCCACATGTTGTATAGCCATGCTAAATTGGCTGTGTTAATCAACTGCATAGTGGTTTTCTTGTATGCGATTGAAAGATGAAGAACCTTTTTACCCATACTGAGTGTGTGGGGAGGGGGATGGGATGGACAGACATTTTATAGTTGAGTAAATGCAGTAATAATTTTGCTTCTAAGTGACTTAATTCCAATTGCCTTCGCCTGAACACACTACTATAAGCCATCTATTACGGTGGTCAAAGCAATTGACAGTAAAATCAAACCAATTAACAAATTAAATTAAAGCAAGCACCAAACAATAGTTGTTTTTTTCTCCTTCATATTTTATTAGATTCTAAACTGATATAAATCTGTATAGGTACACTGAAATCAATAAAGCTATGCTGATAGACTTGGGATACAAATCTGATCTAATTTTCCTAGAAATATATATAAGGAGATAGTATGGGTATTCATATTTCAGTTTCCTACTCTTAATTTTATTTACACATGCCCTGCCCAACTTCACAGTTATTCAAAGTAGTTTTCATTAAAATGGCACTTCTAGGAAAAGTATTGCAGCTCCAAAACACTGATTGATTTTCAGTTTTATGCCCAGAAGCACTGCTTAAAGAATTCGTACTCACAAGCATATTCCATTGACAAAGTTTTAGCAGATCTGAACAGATCATTCAGAATTGTTCATTGAAAAACTGATCAGTAAATTAAACTCATTTTCTACACCCAGCATGTTCACGAGCAGATCTTTATATTTAAATGCATTTGATTATTAGTTAGTTTAGAAATTTTACCACATGGAGTGAGTGAACTGATAACTGTAAGCTTTGGATATCCAGATTTTTTCTTTAATTTAAAGCTGTGTTGGTTAACTGTAATTAGTCATATAAGTAAATCATGTTGGGTTAGATTCTGAGGTGGTATAAACATGATCTTTAATTCTCTTTGGGAGAGGCAATAATTCAAGGAGAAGTAGCAAAGAAAAAGGATTAAGTAACTTCAGAAAATGTTAAGACTTGCCTGAGGCTCCATCCTTCATTAAAAAATAGGCTACTGTAAGATTCAAAGGCTGTGTTCAGACTTAAATTTAAATACTCTCTCATCAAAATCATATAACTAATTGTATGTGTGATTCTAGCTGAGCATCATGCCAGCAAAACTTTGTATTTTCTTGAAGGCTATTGAAATGTGTCCATGTAATAGATTTCATAGACATTAGGGCTGGAAGGTACCTCAGAAGATTGAGTCCAGCCCCTCACCCAAAGGGCCGGAAGTCAGCTGGGGTCATAGGATCCCAGCATGATAAGCATCCAATTTACTCTTGAAGGTGTTCAATGTAGGTGCTTGAACCACCTCCAATGGCAGGCTGTTCCAGACCTTGGGGGCTCAGACAGTGAAGAAATTCTTCTTTATGTCCAGCCTGAAATGGTCTTGCAGTAGTTTATAACCTTTCAACCTCGTCAACCCTTGGGGCGCTCTGGTGAACAAACGTTCCCCCAGAAACTGGTGGTCACTGTAGCAGAAAGCCACCTTTGTTTCTCTCCAAAACTTCTGCTCTCTGACAATTTGATTAGGATGAGCCCAGCAGAGGAGACACACCTTTACCCTATCTCTTTGGGTAACCTGAGCTGGATACATTCCTGAGGGAGGGGGGAAACCTGCTCCCTATGTCTACAAGACTGGTATCATATACCTGGGTGAGGGGCTTACTCCCTAGAGTTTGCTCAGCAACTAGTGTTGTATTTCAAATTGGTTGGCTGACAGCCAACAGGTGCTGGCCTCCATTGGACCAGGTAAATGAGGTCACAAGGGCTATATAAGTTAAGGACTGCCCTGGAGGTGGGTGGCAGCAGCCATGTGGGAGACTCAGAGATAGGGAAGAGTTATAGCATCTGAAATTTGCTCTCTCTTAAAACTCATGATCAAGGAACTGCCTGCCTCCAGAGGGAATCTCCAGCTGCCTCTGGATGATAATTGTGAGTAAGCTACCTGAGACCTAAGTAGGTATGTAGCTTGCAGTAACTCAGTTGTGTGATCAAAAGCTACCCAGCCACAGGATTTTGCTGTCTGGGATTTCTCTACATTGCTCTACCCTGTACCCTATTCTAACCCTACCCTCTGTAACCAAGTTTTCCTTTGTACCTAGTGTGGGAAACTTATTGGGAGTGGGTCTAGATTATGCCTTGGGGTCCCCTTTGTTCAGCTGACTAAAGGAGACCACTACTTAAGCTTCTGACTGAGGGAAGCATCCCTTCTTCTTGAAGTGAATCAAGTACCCTTGAGGACTATTAGGCCTGTGTTTCTCAGGGTGCACAGAGCCAGAATCTGTCCAGAGCCCTGGGTGGTGGCCATGGGACCCCCAGGCTAGCGGGTGTGCTCCAGGAAGGGGGTCGGCCAGACATAAGGCACCCCAAAGGAGGCACTCGGAGCCTGGAAGGTGGTTGGACACAGTGAGGTGGGTGGCTCTACACAGGAACACCCCCTACTGGCCTGCCAAAGTCACCTCTGATAAACTTATAGGTGGCCATCAGATCACCACTGATCTTGCACTTTTCGAGGCTAAAGAGCCCCATGGCTCTCAGCCTGTTGTCATAAGTTCTGTTTTCTTGACCTCTGATCATGTGCGTGACTCCCGAGCCTATAAGGATGCTGCAGGTTTTTCCTCCCAAGGTGGAGAACCTTGCATTTTTCGATGTTAAACACCATCAGGTTCTTGTCCACCCATTTGCCAAGCCTGTCCAGGTCAGCCTGGATTGCCCTCTTGTCTTTGGATGCTTTGCCCCAAAGTTTGGTGTCATCGGTGAACTTGGCCAGTCCACTCCTGACTCCAGTGTCCACATCATTAATGAAGATGTTAAACAATATGGGTCTAAGGACAGCGCCTTGAGGGACCCCACTGGTCACAGCACACCATGACAATTGACTTCCATCAATTACTACCCTCTGTGTCTGACCATGGAGCCAATTTCCCAGCCAGCAGATCATGGTGGACCCAAGGGCACAATTGGCTAGTTTAACCAAGAGCTGATCATGAGATACCAGATGGAAGCCTTTTTTGAAATCAAGATATAAGAAGTCAATCACTTCTCCCTTGTCCAGGTCATAGGTTACCTGGTCATAGAAGGAAATGAGATTGGTGAAGCAAAACCTACCCGCAACAAACCCATGCTGGCTATCCCTCAGGATGTTAGCATCAGATGGCCTCGTTAATAAACTTTTCTAAGATCTTCCCCGGGATATAAGTCAGGCTGATGGGCCTATAGTTTGCCGGATCCACTTTCTTCCCTTTCTTGAAGATAGGCACCACATTTGCCTTCTTTCAGTCTTTGGGTACTACACCAGAGCACCAGGAGGTCTCGAAGATTCATGTCAGAGGCTGGGTTATGATGCTTCCCAGCTCCTTGAGTACCCTGGGGCGTAGATTGTCAGGGCCGGCTGACTTGATGGTATCCAGCCTCTCAAGGTGTTCCTTTTGTGAGGTCAGCATTGATGGAGGGTAGGGGATCTCCCTCACCCAGACCTCCCTGTCCTGTAGCAGGCATGGGCGTCTCATGGGACGGATGAAAGACCGATGCAAAGTACCTATTTAATAGGTTGGCTTTTTTTCCTGGGCATCACTTGTCGGTTGTTCCATCTGGTTCAGCAGGGGTCCAATGTTGCCCTTGCTTTTACTCCAGCTCCCTGCATATCCATGCCATAGTGTTACTGAAAAGTTTTGGAAAATCTACTCTAGCGACTGACCCTCTCCATATAAAATACTTTAAGGGGTTAGACAGAAAATTAATACGTAATTGTCTGTGAATACCACAGGCACAAAGCACTTGATATAGTAAGTTCAAAGTGTGGTTGTTTAAGTATCTCAGTGCTAGTGATCTGGTAGGAGAAACCTGTGGACAAAAATTTGAAACCTTGTCTTCTTGATATGATGTAAAGGCCAATATTGTATCCCATTAAAATATGGAACACTTGTGATATGAAGCAAATATGGAAGTTAAGATCCATTTTATGAATACATTTCTGTGGTCATTCCAATATTCTGAGAGAGATAGAAAAGCAATTTATAACATGGACAAGACAAAGTTAAGAGTGGATCTAACATTTTGAAGAAGGAGCAGTGGGAGAAAGCTCACTGGTACCAGGGATGTGACCAATGACACAGTCTAACAGCTGAGCTCAAAACTCTTGGAAGGGAAGAGCTCGCTGCATGTGAGTGACAGTTTAATGGGGTATGTGGCTGCATCATTACAACTTCTCACCCCTCGGATCCCTGAGCAAAGTTATGTTTAAATTTAAGCAAATACAGAAATGATTTCCAGTGATTTACTCTTCAACATCAACATACAGTATATTATTAATGGTATGATACACTTTATTAGCACTAACATATGAAAAATATCAGCACTGCTCAACTATATGAAACTACCTTTCTTAGAGGACTGAATTTCAAGGCCATGACAGCTAGGATTTGAAGCCTCTATAGGTTTATCTCAAAAGCAGCCCAGTAAAGTTATTTCACTATTAATTCCTGGAAATGCCTAGGATAATTCTTCCCTTAAGACCTCAAAAAAGAACCTAAATGATGTTCAGAACTATGCAGGCCTTGGACATGGAGCAAATTCAATCACAGGTCATTTTGAGGGTTCTTTAAGGAATAAAAAAACAAAAGAAAAGGAACACCACACTTTATAGTCCAAAAGCTGTTGGATAGAAGTTGTACAGGCTGCCTTCTAGCCTTAAGAACTATCTAAATATAACTGGTTGAATGGGATAAATGGATTGAGAGATACTGGGGGTATCTAAATTTTAGGGCCGTGTGAAATTTCACTGGCTATTTTGATTCAACACTGCTTCAACTCATTTCAAGCTCAAAACAGTGAAATTGAATTGAAATGAATGGCTTCTTGAAACAAAATGAGGCTAGCCAAAATGTTTCAAAAATTTTGAAATGCTTCAAGTTTCAAAGCAGCCAGCAGTGAGGTGGTGAGAGACAAGGGAGAACCAGGGCTTCGCTCCTAGCAGCAACCAGAAGCAAAGCCATGGCTCTCCCTATCTCCCATCACTAGGCTGCAGGAAACCAATAATAGCGTAGGGGAAGGGAAATGAGGCCGGGCTCAGTTCCCCTACCCTGTGCTAGATTGGGCTGGGGGCAGGGAGCCAGCCAGCTTGCACATGGGGAGCCACTCCATCTAGAGCTGGGAATGGGAGATTAGCCCAGCTGGGCTGGCTTCCCACTGCCAGCCTGATCTAGCAAAACATCAAAACAGCATTAAAACAGCCTCACTGTGTCAATGAAGCAAAAAATAACAGCTGTTTTGAATCAAAATGAAATTCAAAATGGAACGCTGTTCCATCAAAACTTCAAAACTCAGCCCTACTAAACAGGTCATTAAGGAGATGTGATAAACTTGAATACAGTTTGAGCCGGAGTTAGTTCCTCCCAGGTTCAGAGTATACATGTGCACCTGAAACCACAGCAGTTTACAGCAAGATGGAACAGCCCTGGGCTGTAGGGGACCTGGGGGTCAGCCCTGGGCTCCAGGTGGTGGCATTGGGTGGCAGAGGAGCTGGCTGGGACACAAGGGTGCTAAAGTGCAAGGTGAGGCAGCAGGCAGCCCCTGCACTTTAGCACTCTCATGCCCCATCCAGCCCCAGTCACTATCTACATCACTATCTACATTTTAGCACATGTAAGTACTCCACCATGAGAGAGCACTGTCAAGAACAATACTATCTTTCAGCAGAGTTACTGTGCCCAAATACTGGTATGTGTAGATGGTAATGCTTTACTGCAGAGCTAATTAGGTAATGCCACAGTGAAGCACCCACTGTGTGACAAATAAGACTGAATTAGCTGTCTTGAATTTTTGAGGGAAAAATCTGGCAGGAGGTGTAGATGGACAGTACTTGAAACATCCTGTAAGCATGATTTGACAGAACAAGGAGCAATGGTCTCAAGTTGCAGCAAGAGAAGTTTATTTTGGATATTAGGAAGAAACTTTCTCACTAGGAGAGAGGTGAAGCACTGTAATGGGTTACCTAGAGAGGTGGTGGAGTCTCCATCCTTGAAAGTTTTTAGGGCCCAGCTTGACAAAGCCCTGGCTGGAATGATCTAGTTTGGGATGGTCTTGCTTTGAGCATAGGGTCAGATTGGATGACCTCCTGAGGTCTCCTCCAGCCATAATCTTCTATGATTCTACAAATAAGGTGATTTGTATTTTCAAATATTGCTTGCAGATTTTCTAGTCACAAATTTATATAAGTCTCTCCTTTTTCCTTTTACTCGGATTCCTTGGACCAATTTGTATTAATTCCATCACTTACCTTAAAAGTGAATTTAGGTTTGGATGATAATAGATAAGTTCTAATAAAGTGGAATGCATATGAAACTTTAAATTATAGATTCTTATCTATTATATTCACAGGCCTCTTTAGACTTTAGTGTCTTTGAAATTCCAAATAATTAAGGCATTGTAACGGCCCTTTTGCTTTCTCTATTACTTTTCAGAAAAAAAACATAATACCCTTTGCAAAAGTGCTTTAAACAGATTGTTTTGCGCTTTTTTTTTTCCCAGCAGAGTAAATGTATTGAACAAAATATGAATAAAATTAGGGGTGGAAAATGTGCCTAAAGACAGAGCTGTTTCTTTCTCTTAACCTGCATTTCCTTCAGTGTCTATGGTTATCGACAAATCCATCCTCTTTCACTATCATCTTAACTTAGCTTAGCATTTAAAAAGGATTTTCTAAGAAAAATGTTTGTTCCTATTGTGCCTTAATGTTAGCTGCATTCAGTAACAATGGCCCAAATAGCCTCAAAACCACTCTATAGGCCCAATTCTGATGTCAATGAGAGAATTTCATTTGTTTACTTGGAGTATTTACTGTCTAGTACTTAAAGTTGGGCAAAAAGGTTTTGTGAATCAGAGCTCATTTATGCAGAATTTTATGGACGCATTTAAAGTATAAATCTTTTTCTCTCACTTGGCGACCCTCTCCAGCCCTATTTCTGAAGCTAGGCTGCTGGGCAGCCAAGATAATTAAATGTGTGGGACTGGGAACAAAAGAAAAAATTGTAAAGAAAGTGGCACACTGAAAAGGCTGCTACATTTGTCTGCTCCAACATGCCAGAGATCCGGCATGTTGGAGCAGACTCGATTAATCTGGGTTAACTCAGTTAATCAAATCTGATCTGCATGTGAGTTGATATGCCCCGTGGTGTGTCACATGCATTTGTATAAACAGCAAAATGCATGCCAGTGCTGAGAAAATGGCAGTGGTGAGCTTTTGAATTAAAACACCTTTGATACATTTTAGTTCAAAAGTATGCCACAACCATTTTGCCAGTGCTGGTGCATTTTGCTATTTATATAAATGCATGCACCACAGTGCCAAGTGCTTTTAAAAGCATCAGGCTCTGCAGCACAAGCATGTGTACAAATGCCCCTAGATTCTAGCCTGAACCATTGCTTCTAAAAGGGCAGATACTTCCACGTTGATCTCCATGCATTTTAATCAATACATAGCTAAGAAGGTAGCTGGAGGGACATAGCTAATGTCTGACATGTGGATTGATTGTTACAGCACTAGGCTAAGAAGCAAATGTTGGTTCACATCCCTCCTGGCTTAATGGAAGGACTAGAACATGGGTCTTCTAATTCCTGGACAACTGTCCCTAAATTGTACAAAATTAGATTAACACTTGGTAGTTCCCACTGCTTAAAACCCTTTACTTATGTTTGTTTGCCCAATAACAATTTTGTGACTTATGTTTGCCCAGTTACATGACCTTGTAGGAGTTGCATGTGTATGTATGCATAACTCCCTGGCCAGAGTGAAGACCACAGCCCACTGTTCCTGCAGAACAGTCATGTGAACACCTAGGTGTCCACTTTGCATATAGAAAAAGGATCAGCAGCTATGGGTAAGGGCCCAAAACAGCAGTTACACATCTAGAAATGTAAAGTGGAATAGGATTATGTTCTTTTTCTCCCTTAAAAGCAATAATGTTACTTCAAAGGGGAGGTGGGTAGGGGGAGCAGGTCACTGACTTGAGTATCTCAATGGCAGCCCCCTCAGGGAACCCCTGCCACAGTTGCAGCCCATGTTGTGGGAGCTTGTGCCAAGGCACCAGCAGCCTGTACAACCATAGTTGACTCCAGACCTCTTTATGCAGGCTACTGTGATTGTTATGAATATATATTAGTTTTCTTTTCTATTCACTATGACAGAATGCATTGTGATGATGAACTTTTATTTGTACACATTGGGCACATCTACATGCACTTTTAGGTGCAATTAGCCTAAAACCACATTTTTAAGGTACATTAACGGTGTGAGTCTATATGTGCATGCCCTTAATGAGCCTTGAAAATGGCAATTTAAGGCTAACCACACCTACATTTGATTCCTCCATAAAGCAGGTGTCAAATATAGGTGTGAATCGTCAAGACACCTTAAGGGATATTTTAAGGTGACTTAACATTGTGTATGTCAACTGAGTGGACCAGAGCCAAGTCTGCAGGGCCCCACATTGCCACCAGGCACTTCTAAAAAGAAGTGGTGGGTGCTGTTCTTCAAGGCACAGATGCTACAGCTGGAGTGGCAGTTCCAGCAGCAGAAATACCTGGCAGTGTGCTTACTGACTTTGGAATAAGCCTGCAGCAGCCTGAAACCCACAGCAGCATAGCCAGGTGGTGCAGCCCAGCACCAGTTAAGGGGTGGGAGCCTCCAGTGCCCCCAGATGTGATCAGCCCAGCCTCAGCCCTGGACACAGCTTGATTCTAACCCATACGCATGTTCCTGCTTCCCCAGTGTTGGTTGGGAGTGGACTAGAGATAAACCTGTGGGGCCCATGCTGCCTCCAGGTACTGCCAAGAAGAAATGGAGGGTGCTGTTCTCCAAGTTGCAGATACTGGAGCTAGAGTGGCAGTTCTGGCAGCAGTGGCACCCATCAGTGTGCTGACTGACTTGGGATTTAGCCAATCATGTCCAGGGGGACTGGAGGTTCCCATCGCCTGTGCCAGTGCTGGGCAGCACTGCCTGGATATGCTGTTGTGGACTTCAGGGCACTGGGGCGAAGCTCAGTACCCTGAAGCCAGGCCTAGCACTAGGTGCAGCTGCCTTGAGTCGCTACATATGGCCTGGGGGCTCAGTCCAGAGGCCCTGGTTCCACACATGCTGCTGACAAACCTCATGGTCCCTGGGCATACCCCACAACTTCCTCTTCGCTTCTCAGCCAGGATTGTGCTCATTGTTCATGCCACCCCGGCCACTTTCCTAGCACAGCACCTGCCCACGACTCACAGCCCAGGAGTGACTATATATACAGGGGGCTGTCCAGGGTGCTACCTAGGGCAAGGCTGAAAATGTGTTTGCAAGCCATGTTAAGGTACCTTAGGGTGCGCACATGTATATGTGTGCCTAGATCCCCTTAATAAGCCTTAGGCTGAGGTGCATTAAGTTTAGGCGCACACAAATTCACATGTAGGTATGCCCATTGTATCAAGGATTCTCAAATATTTTATAAATGTTCATTTATTAAGACTTTTTAGCTGATGAACATGTGCTCACTTATTAACTAAGACATTGACTGATGAACATCTGAGTTCTGATTCTGTGGAAAAATTCTCAGTCATGCAATTATAATATCCTTGTGTGAGCTATAGCATTTATTTACAGGGAATGGTAATACTACTTATGAAGAAATTACAGGCAAGACCCCACATGTAATTAACCATTGCAGGTAAACCAACACATGATCTGAGGATATTCCCTTGGATTTTTAACTTTCTTTAAATGTTAAAATTTTGTCTTTTTGAGCAAGGGTGTAGAGAAAAAGTAATATATTTACCATCTACATTCATTTTCACTTAATCTCCCTGCCCCAAGTATTCTTATTTTCTCAGTGAAAAAAACAATCTCACCAGATCTTAGTGATTAATTTCTGCTGTAGATTGAATGGGCCACAGTTTCTAAACTTTTGTCATGTATCAGACACAGTGATTGGCACTAAAATTCAGCATTTGCCTGTCTTTATCACTTGGGTTACCACAGTAGTTCCATGTATTTGGAGACATAACAGATTACTCCAGTACCTTTTGAAGTAACTTGGATGACCTTCATTGATCTTTAACATTACTGCAGAGGTGTCAATTATTTCGAGTGGAGGGCCACTTACCAAGTTTTGGTGAGCTGTTGAGGATCTCATGGGTAGCCCCACCCTTTGATAGGTGTCACACTCCCTGGTCACCATCTTGTGACTGAAAGTCCAGCCCCCTAACTCCTGTCATTTCCAACCAGAAGTCCCTCCCCTTCCCCTTAGAAGTACCCCTTTCAGCAAGGGGTTTTGCCATCTCAGAACCAGAAAAATACCAAATTATATTATAAAAAGTAAACATCTAAAACATTCATTACTTTGATTTCAAATTTTTGTCCTGGTTTACATGAGCTTGTGTAGTATACATAGAGGTTATTGTATATAATAGCTTACAATTAAGACTTACTCTTGTATACTGTGGGGGAGTGGGTATAGGTTTGTGGGGGGGGTTCCATGTATGTGGGTATAAGGGGGGTGTGAGTTAAGGTAAAACCGATATCTTTTATTAGACCAACTAAAATAGTTGGAAAAATTCTTCTTTACAAGCTTTCAGGTACAAATACCCTTCTTCAGGCAGAAGGAGCATCTTGAGTTGCATTGTGTCCTTTCCTGGGTGAATTCTTCTTGCATAGCTGGATGGGTGCTGCTTTCTATAGAGAAGTGGTTTTCAACTTGTTCCATGGAACCCTGTGGTGTCCATAAGGGGTCCATGAAAGATGATTATGATCAATCAAAAAATATGTAAATACCAGGGATCCTAGTCTTCTCTGATAGAAAAAAAATCCCCAATTTTCATATTTAAAAAAGTAACCACAAATCCTCATTTTTCTGAGATTTAAAATGAAACACCGCTATATATTGAAAAAAAGGTTGGACAACACTGTTATAGAGCTTAGACCATTACTATCTCTGTTTACTCCAATTCTTCTGGAGTTACAGATACAAATATTCTTGATGTCCAGGATCAATTTAATTGTAAATGACTTGTTTAGGCACTGCAGGCTATTAGCAAGAAAGGCACTGCTCCCATTTTTTGTTTCTTTTAACTTAAAGTAGAAGATAGAGTAGTCATGTCAGTTAACTCATATTAGGACTGCTTTTGTCTCTACACTTAATGTAAACCTACAAAAAAAGCCAATTTTCACTCCATCAAGAAAAAACAAGGTTTGGATGAGAGGAAGGCATATACTATTCAACGAAGCACAACTGACTTCCTAGTGTGATCGCAACTCAATGTCAGGGGAAATGGAAATCCACCATTTACATATGAGTAGAAACTTTGTACCTTATCCTATTGAATTCTTTGTTTGATGAGGTTGTTTTGTGTTTTTGCTTTTTTTTTTTTCTGGAA
This sequence comes from Crocodylus porosus, assembly GCF_001723895.1. NCBI lineage: Eukaryota > Metazoa > Chordata > Crocodylia > Crocodylidae > Crocodylus > Crocodylus porosus. The sequence goes on along the minus strand of NW_017728906.1, from coordinate 122,267,125 downwards.
ATGCACGGAAACTTTTAAACATTTTAAATATTTGTAAACATATTATTACCTAAAGAATGCAGTGAAGAACACAGTATATACCACGGACTAAATTAAGTTAGATCATCCTATTAGTGATAGGCCAGATATTTGGTATGGAAGACATTGTTAAAAGGGAAGAGATGGTCTAAAGAATTATTCTTTAAAGTTTCTTTTTGTAGACAATGACACTTTATGTTGAACTTGAGTATGAATATACATGTAAATTTTTGCTTGAAGTTTAATATACTTGGTTGACTAAAGCTCCTTTACACTTTTAAATAACTTGTCTCCTCTTCTTCAGAATAAGTCCCAGGAACTGGAAATTTAAATTATTTTCTCCTCCAGCATGGCCAATCACATCACTCTAAAGAGCATTTTTGTTGTGGTTCAAGAGGCAAACTAATTAACAACTCTGTACAGAAATTTATTTGAATTACTTTGTGCCATTACAGTGATTTTTCTCATAATGTCTCCCTTGATCAAAGACTTCAAGACAGTGATGTCTCTATTCATTCTTTAATGATAATTATGCTTGAAAACTCATGAATTTATTTTAAAAGGGAAATAAAAAAATTGGAATATTTAATATTTTAATATATACAGATGCTGATTTATGAATATTCTTCCTGATTTGTTTTAAAAAATTGTAGAATATTTAAGAAGTAATGATAATTGAGTAAGAAGGTAATTTTTGACTACATACTTTTCTAAATATACTGGAAACAATATGTCCAAAAGAAATTGGATAATATTTAACATATATTTTCTATACTATTTCTTAGTATCTTGAAAACAGGGGTGGAAGGGACCTTAGGAGATCATTTATTCTAGCCCCATGATCAAGGCAGGATAATCCACGACCAAACTTCCCCAGCCAAGTCCCTGTCACACCTACTCTTGAAAATGTTCAGGAATGGAGATTCCACAACTTCCCTAAGTAGCCTGTTCCCGTATAGTCCTAAGGATCTACCTAATCTCCAACCTAAATTTCACCTGCTGCAGCTTGAGGCCATTGCTCTTAGTCCTGTCCCTTACAGCCACAGAGAAAAACCCATCTCCATCTGATCTATAATCTACCTTCAGGCATTTGAAGATTGCAATCAAATCTCCCCTCAGTCTTTTCTTGCCCAGATTCCAGAATCTAGTTTTTTCAACCTTTTTTCATAAATCATGCTTTCCAAGGCCTCTAATATTTTTTTCACTCTTCACTGGACTCTTTCCAAACAGCCCACATGTGTCCTGAAGTGATTGTACCAAAACTGCACACAGTACTCCAGGTGTAGCTTTCTGTGTGCTGAATGGAGTGGAATAATCACTGCCCTTGATTTGCATGGGTTCTTCTCTGCAGTAATGCAGCCTAGCTAGTTATTCATAGTGTGTATTTGTACATGCAATCATTCCATCCAAAGTATAGGAGTATGTATTTTCCCTTGTTGAATTTTATCTTGTTGACTGTGGACCATTTCTCTAGGTAATTCTGGATCCTAGAAATCTTAAGGAAGATACTAAGAAATATACTGAACAACTGATACTAAGAAATATACTGAACAACTACAATAATAATTTTAAAAACCCTACCAAATGAATCACCCGTGGTGGTTTTTTAAACCAAATATTGCCATATGACCTTACATTAAGGCAGAGTCAAATAAAATTTTGTGTGATATACAAAGGGGTAATTCTGTGAGGTGTTTTTTGTGGTAATTTTTCAAAAGAATATTAGTATTTCTAATTTTCCCTAATCTTATATGCCATATCCTGTGTGTATATGGACAGCTTATTCCTCTATCCTAGGTTATTCTATAAGGTGATAAAAGTATTGTTCCTAAGAAATAATTTACAAAGCAGACATGTAAATTGTCATAACTGGGTTTCATAACTTACACACCTCCTATAAGATCTAAGTATGTGTGTTACTTTACACTATGTCAGCCAGAAATATATTAGGAAGTTGTCTCCACACTGATTTACATTCATGCATTGCCACAAGTACTTCAGATTTAAACTTAAATAAAACACAGAAACATGTGGACTCTGAAGAACAGGTATACAATAAAGAGTGGGTTTTGTAAGAAATTCTTAGGCAAACAACATTCTTTGGGTAAATGTGGTCTCTTTTATTAGAACAAATAATAATTGGAATTATTGTTCTTTACAAGCTTTCGGGAAAAAATGTCCTTCTTCAAGCATAGGGAGTCTGCTGGTATTTGTGTATTTCTTGGCTGGAATAGAAGCTTAAGCCAGTATGCAAAATACAAGGCTGTGAAAATGAGTATTCAAAGGATTGTTGATGTTCAGTCCTCTAGGAAAGATGTTGTGTTTCTTGCATTGGCTTAGACAATCCACTGATTTTTCCATGAAATGCATAAACACAGAATCATAGAATAATAGACTCATAGAAAATTAGAGTTAGACGGGACCTCAGGAGGTCATCTAGCCCACCCTCCTACTCAAAGCAGGACCATTCCCAACTCGTTCATTCCAAGCCAAGGCTTTATCTAGCCAGGTCTTAAAAACCCCCAAGGATGGAAATTACAGTGCCTCTCCAGGTAAGCTATTTCAGTGCTTTACTACCCTCCTAACAGGAAAGTTTTTCATAATATCTAACTTAAACTTCCCTTGCTGAAACCTGAGACCATTGATCCATGTTCTGTCATCTACCACCACTGAGAACAGGTTAGTTCCATGCTTTTGGAAATACCATTCAGGGAGTTGAAGGCTGCTATTAAACCCTCTCTCAATCTTCTCCTCTCCAGACTAAATAAGACCAGATCTCTCATCCTCTTTTCATAAGTTGTATACACCACTCCCCTTACCATTCTCTCTCTCTCTCTCTCTCTCTGTCTCCATATATATATATTTGATCACCCCTCATATGATTAAAAAAATATATATATATAATTACACACACACACAAAGTTCTAAGATTTAACCTTTATTTTAAAGAATAGTGTACAAACAACATTTTTATGAGCTGTCCCCTTCACATAAATCTTCATCAACTATCTGGAAGATGGGATGGACTGCACCCGCACCAAGTTTGCAGATGATACCAAGCTAGGAGGAGTAGTAAATATGCTGCAGGGTAGGGCGAGGAATTCAAAAAGATCCAGACAAATTGAATTATTGGACCAAAAGAAATCTTGTGAGGCTTCCTATTTGTGTTTTAGTTCACTGAAGAATTCCCTGCTCTCATGGACTCCTTTGCCTCAGACTGGCCTCCCAGGGGATTCTGCCCAGCAGTTCCCTGAGTGAGTCAAAAATCTGCTTTTCTGAAGTTCACAGTTCTTACTCCATTGCTCTCCTTCCCTTCTTTCCACAGGATACTGAACTTAATCTTCTCATGTTTGCTGCTGCCCAACTTGCCATCTTCTTCTGCATACCCTATTGATTCTTCTCTGTTTGTGAGCAGCAGGTCAAGAAGAGCAGGGCCCTATGTTGGCCTCTACAACACTTGTACCAAGACGTTTCATACTGACTAGTTTCATACTGGATTTCTGAGCAATCGTACAACTCTTTTACATAAATTTGCAACTCCTCTTCTTCCCTGCCTGTCCTCCCTGAACACTTTATACTCATCTGTGACAGTGCTCCAGTCTCTGTTAGCCCACTCACATCATAGTTTCCTGACTGTGCAAAGATTTACAGTTCTTCATGTTTGTTTCCCAGGCTCCATGCATTAATGTACAAACACCTGAGGTAAGTAGCTGATTGCACCAGTTTCTCATGAGGAATGAGAAGGCTTCCCTGTTGTCCTGTCCTGCTTGTGCTTCCTCCAGGTCACCTTATTCCCCACTTACCTCAAGGCTTTGGTGTCCATTCCCCAGGAAACCTAGATTAAAGCCCTCTTCACCAGGTTAGTGAGCCTTTGAACATGCTTTTTCCTCTCCTCATCAGGTGGTCTCTTGTCTTCCTAGCCATCCTCTTTCTTCAAACAACATCCTATGCTCAAAGAAGCCAGAGCCATGCTGGCAACACCATCTGCCATACATTGATCTGGAGGATGAGTCCACTTCTGCCTGGGCCCTTCCCCTTGACCAGAAGAATCTTTTTTTTTTTTTTTTCCAATTAGACAAATACAATTTATTGGTTAAGGTGAAGTAATATATAGTTGTTCTGGATTTGTTGAATGTGTGATGATCTGAAGCAATGCAACCTTCTAAAGAAAAAAATGGTTATTTCAAATCTGTCAAAGTTCTGGAATCTTGCGCACACCTTTTACAGTCTCTGCTTTCTGTTAGATGAGAGGAAAAATATATGCTTTGTGATATGAAAAGGTACTTATGAGATGCTTCTGAGCTAGATAACAAAAGAAAGCTCTAAAATGTTCCTTCTACACCAAAGAGGTTTTGAAATTTTCACCTCTGAAAGATGTTTTCTGCATACCAAACAATAACTCCTAACTTTTTGTGATTTATCAATGTTTTATTAACAACAACATAATCAACCCTACCTGGTCTTTATGGTGCAGAGGAATATACTGCCTGTGATATCTTGAGAACAAATAATTTTTAAGTGTATGAATAGACAGAATCAGCACTGCAAATAATAACTTATCTTCACACATCTTTTTCTGTCTTGCTTTTTCCTTAATATTTTATTAGTGTTATGCATGTGAAAGTGCAATACACAAAGATAAAGGATTGAAAGCAGATGGAATGCTTGGAATGTCCTCAATACCAGCCTCAATATTTTAATTTTAGTATACAGAGGCTGATAGGAATCCCAAAGTTTTGCCCTGGACCTATGGGTACACATATTGAATTTACACAAGGACTGTCAGGAGGATTGCTTATATAAATGAGAAGTGGTGCATGTATATGGATGTATGTGTGTTTGTATGCATCTGCAGAATTAGGACATTAGAGACTAAAATCAGGATTAGAATCTAGGTCTCTAAAAGTGAAATTATAATATGCTAATTTATAGTGCCACCTCTCTCCACTTTCTCTCTTCTACAGAGTTGATATAGGAAGCAAATTTTAAAAGAAATTAACTTTGTCCTCAAAAGCAAAGGCTCTTAGAGAATGCTATAGTAAAACAATGAATTATTTCTAACATGCATATAAAATGTGAAATTATCTTTACTACAATTCAAAATTCCTTAGTCGACAAATGAACACTGGAAAGAGCTTAAATGTAGCTTTCTTATTTTTTTTAGTATTTTATTATATCTCAATTATATATCACTTTGTCTGAGTCTATTGAATTAGTTTGTGTGATTAAAAAAGTAAGCTTTAAAACAATTTTATCTACAAAATCTGGATCTATACAGTATCAATCGCTTCATGCATGGTGCCTATTTCTGGAAGTGCTACTACATGAATTACATAAAGTAGAAAAATAAACATTCAAAATTTGAATGGCAGAAATCCATTGAAATATGGAAAAAGTTGGACATCTCCAAATTAAAAAAAAAAACAACTTACATATTACCTTTCATCTGTGAATTTCAAAGTATTTTACAAATTTGAATTATTGAACTTCCCAGTATTCTTTAGAGAGGTAAAAATATAGCCATTTTGTCCCGTAGTAACTACAGATAAAAACAGTTGTTTGTTTTCCTCATATGTAATAGAGTAAGTCACAGAAACAGGAAGCAACCCATGACATTTTTATATCTAAACCTGATACAACCATTAGAATAGGGTCCCAGTTCCATATACTTATAAGCATATACTTATAAGAAATTCTACTCCATCTTTAAGACACCCAAGTCTCCCATTCTCTTAGTGAATAGTATAATGAACAGGGCTCCTGGTTTTCTTGGGTAAAAAAAAAAAATCCCCATTTTCCATGATTAAAATGAAACATAACTAATATGTGTGTGTGTGTGTATATGTATGTATGTATGTATATATTTATTTATTTATTTATTTATTTTAATCACGGAAGTATGGATTTGGGGTTACTTTTTTAAATCTGAAAAATGGGGATTTTTTTTTATCAGAGAAATCCAGGATCCCTGATAATGAGCACCCAGATGTTAATCCTGTTCCAGACTGCAGACAAATGTTGCTTTCTCATTCTGTCTTGTGTATCTATACAGCTTTTAAGTATTGAACAGGAAGTAAATAAGAAATGTTAGATGTATGGGGGTGTGCTTACGCAAGGGCAACATATAGTGCACCTCTATTCTCTTACAGTCCAGTTTGGCCAGAGATCAAATGAAGGAATATGTATACTTGGCATCTAGTTTATCAATAAAATAGACATATATGATAAGAAGGAGGAGATAGGACCAACTACTTTTACTCAATTGTTTCATTAGGGCAATTGCCCAGTAACTAGAAGGTCTAGGTTATAGCCTTCTTCACTCTGAGTATCAAACAATGACTCCCACACCCAAGAACAATGTTTTAACCATTAGTCCATGGACAAAGTAGGGCTCAGGGTATCTTCTATGCCTTCTGTTAAATCTCAGCCAGTGGGTTCAAAGGAATAAATAAGTCAAAGAGTTAGAAAGAGATCAGTGTAGCCCAATAATCAACTCTCCTGGGAGGAAGGAGTTCTAAGTTATACTACCAGGTCTCTGATTCTTTTTGTTTATCCCTCCTTTAATAGACAATGGCTATTTATTACAAAACAATATGCAACTCAGGAGCAAGTAAGACAAAATGTTACTTGTCTAATAGTTAAGGTGCATGCATTAGAGAGTGAACAGGCTTGGAACTCAGGCCCTGTTCCACAGCTGCATTTTAGCTTTGTTTATTTTGTTTTTGCATTAAGTAGTCATTGGTTAAATGGATCAACAGCACTGGGAAGAAGAATCTTTAAGAACTATACCTGCTTGAAATTCACTCCCTGTGGAACTGTAAAATATACACACATTGCACTTTCCAGAAAGTATTCGGGTGATAGTCCTCATTACAGTACTTCATCACTGAAGAACTGGAAAGCAACAGGAGACCAGTCAGATTATATAGCAATCTCTTTAATGAGTTGAAACTCAAAAAAGAATTCTACAAAAAGAAGAAACTTGGTCATGTTGCTAGGGAAGAGTATTTGAGCCTTACATGGGGATGCAGGGTGAAAATTAGCAAGGCCAAAGGATGATTTGGGATTCAATTAGCGAGGGATGTAAAAGCCAATAGAAAGGGATTTTACAACTATTGAAGAAGGAACACCAAAGAAGCTACAGGCCCATTATGTCAGTGGAGGCCAAACTTTCTGGCACACAGATTAGCCTTGCCACCTGGATACCCTTCCCCACAACCAATCTGCTGTCCTGCGCTGCTTTCTGCTTACTGCACTATGCTTTATGCCTAATACACTCTTTTGCTTTCTCCTTCCTGCCATGATTGCTGCTGTGAACCCTCTTCTATACATGCATTTACTCCATCCTACATTTAGTGTACATTAAGCTATTACAGAGTTTGGGTTTTTGGATAGGTGTCTACATATTCAGGGATTAGGGAGCAGATCTGTTTCCAGTTTCCTGCAGCCCTGCAATGGGCCCTGACACACAGGGGAGGCTCCAGATTTCCCCCTAGGTGCTAACCCAGGGACTTGCCCAGGGCATGGGAGCACCAAGCCAAAAGTCAGCTGTCTCCTGGCCCCAGGGTGCTTCCTGCTGCTGGGGTGGGGGACAATGTCCCTGTGCCCCAGTAGCAGGGAGTTTCTGGCCCTGGCTTACCAGTCAGGGGCATGGAGCTTAGAGAGAGCTGCAGGGGAGAGAGAGGGCTTGGAAAGAGCTGCCTCACTAGTGGATCAGGGCAAGGGCCTGGGACTAACCCTACCATTTCAGATTTTCCAAGTCCCATGCCTTGATCACCCAACAAAGGCACAGGGCTGGAATCTGCCCCTGACTAGTACAATTCCTGGCCAGACCCAGACTGCATGGGGAAGTCTGCATGTGCAGCCAAGAGCTGCCTGTGGACTGCCTGAAACAGGACAGTCCCCAGTCAACTCCAGGCTGCATGTGCTTGCCTGTGCAGCCTGGGGCTGGCTGGGGACTGTCCTGGTCAGGGACAGGTCCCAGCCTGCTCTAGGTTAAATGGAGAACTGTCCCCATGCAAGGAGCTCCCAGCACCTGCTCTGCAATTGCAATCACAACCGGAAAGCAAGTTATACCAGGAGGGTATAAGGAGCTGGACATGTTTTATTTTCAGAAAAGGCACTGGACATGATAGCAGCCTTCAATACCTGAAGGGCTTCCATAACGAAGAGGGAAAGCACCTGTGATCTCTTGCTGCAGAGAGGAGGACAAAGACCAATGGTTTGAAGTTGCAACAAAGTAAGTTTAGATTTTATATCCAGAAAAACTTCTCTGTCAGCATACTTAAGCAGGAATGATCTAGACACAGCTATACCTATGTTCTACTATGGGTATTTTCCATGCTCTAGGTACTAATGGTGCCCCCAGTCCCCGTCTTGCTACATGTGTAAGGGTGCTTTTAAGCTCTCCCAGAGGCACTGGGTGTTGGCTACAGCCAAGGCAGGGAATTTGGACTGGGGTGAATCAGTGCTTCTGCTGGGACCAAAGCCAGAGGTTCCTAGCTAGAGGATCTTGCACCGCTGCTCAGGGTCAGACTGATCATCAGGGATCCTGGTTTTATCCGATTAAAAAATCCCCAATTTTTGGATTTAAAAAAGTAACCCAGAATCCACATTTTTCCCTGATTAAAATGGAGCACCACACATATTATATAATATGTGTGTGGTGTGTATATATGTGTGTGTGTATATCTATATATGTATATGTGTGTGTATCTATATGCATATATGTATATATATGTATATATGTGGTTCATTTTAATCAGAGAGAAAAATGGATTTTGAGTTACTTTTTTAATCTGAAAATTGGGGATTTTTTTTAATCAGAGAAAACCAGGATCCCTGCCAATTGCCATACTTGGAGTCAGGAAGGAATTTTACCCCATGGTCAGATTGGTATGGACTATGGGGGTTTTTGCCTTTCTCTACAGTGGGAGGCAGAGCCTTCTATTTGAGCTCTCTTGAGCTTATATTAACAACCTTTTATAGATGCAGGACATTGGCTGTCATTGCTTTGCCTCTGACAGATTAGGTTGTTTTGGGTGTGTTTTGTCAGGGTTGATGTTAGTCTTATGTAGAGTTTATATTATGAACTGTATAGGATGGTTTGGGCAGCGATGATCCTGCCTGAGGCAAGGGTTTGGACTAGATGGGGGTCCCCTCCAGCCCTACTGCTCTATTATTCTGTGATCCTCATGATGAACTGGAGTATCCACACTGTGTTCACCCTTGCTGGGAATGTGGATCAGCAGGTGGTAGAAGCCCCTCCCTCCCAAAAACATGTACTACACAAGTTCCCTGGAAACAGAGAAATCAGGAGCAGATATCTAGCGCTGCATTGTTTTTTATGTCAAGGTCAAATTCAGAGAAATGTTTGTGGTCAGGCAGCACTAGAGAGGTGCAATCCCCAGTTGTACTGCAAATTCCTGGACTGTAAGGGTATTGTGACTGTTTCTCCTGTGAAACTCATGGAACTGAGTGCTTGAATCCACAGGCAGCTGCAACCATGTCTTAGAAAACATTCCCCCCTTCCCCCACTGCAGTCTCTTGGAAAAAATGCCTACCAGCTCATTCCCTGAAGTGTCCTGGGACATCAGTGGCGCAGAGTAGCTAGCTTGGAAGTTCATGGAGGCTTGGGAGCAAGGACAGAGGTATAAGGAACAGAGCTGTATTACTTTAAATCACCATCTGAAAACATATGAAGTGGGCAATGGCTTGAAGTGGGAGGGGAGCAGGCAGGTATGTCTGGAGCAAGAGGGATGGGTGAAAACTTGTTCAGCTGGGTCTTCAGAAGGTGAACACTGCATCTACAGTTATTGCAATCATGGAGCTGATCTCAGAGATTAAGTCATCATATCTAAGTTAGAAATAACATTTGAGACTGTTTGCACATGCAGAGAGATTCCCCATCTTAGCTATTTCATCTAAGAGTGTAATATACTGGGGGACCATCTTCTGCAAAAGGAGTAAAACATAGATAGCAGGGAACCCCCTCTCACAGTCATACAGTTCAGTCCTCTGGTTTCAGGTCACTTTGGCCTCAAAAATGGTGGTAAGAAAGTATCACTTCTGCAATGACAGGGGATACCCTTCACAGGGCATGTCTACATGTTGCCCTACAGCAGAGCTGGGCAATTATTTCAGCTGGAGGGTGACTTAACAAGTTTTGGTGAGCTGTCAGGGGCTGCACAGGTAGCCCCATGTCTTGACAGTTGCCCTGCTCTCTGGTCACCATATTGGGACTGAAAGTCCTGCCCCTTAACTCTATACTTTTGCCACCAGAATTCCCTCCCCTTATCCCACAGAAATACTCTTTTTGGGAGGGGGGGGTTGCCATCTTAAAACCAGAAAAAAAACAAATCAAGTCAAACACCTACTATAATATATTTTAATTTTATTACAAATAAAATATTTGTCAGGATTTGTGTTTGTGTACTGTATATAGAAGGAATAGCATAATAACTCAAAAATAAAATCTCACTCTTTGATTGTATGGGGGTGGGCTGTGTGTATGGTGGGGTGTGTGTGAGGGCATAAGGTATGTTGAGTGTGTGTATATGTCAGTGCAGTTTGTGGGGGTAGGGTGTGGGTGTGTGAAGTTTGTTGGGTGCAGGGACCCCGCTATACTACCCCACATGGCAGGCTGCCCATGCTGCTGGCAGCAGCAGCAGGTGGGGTGGGGGGGCTCAGGGAGCTCATGCCCAGCACAGGCATTGTGGGTCCAGCTAGCACTACACATTGGGGTGAGGAGCACAGCCTGTCCAGCCACCTCTATCACAGGGGCTCCATGCCACATGCCTGCAGCTCCTGCACTTGCATGAGGAAGCCCCATGCTAGACTCTGCAGGGACCAGGGCTCCCTCCACTCAGGGCAGAGTCCAGGGACCTGTGTAGCATGGGGCGAGGAAGGCAGTGGCCTCCAGTGTGGGGCTTCCCCTACTGCAAGTGTGGGAGCTGGAGGCATGCCACAGTGCAGGCAGCAGCAGGAGCCAACTGGGAACCATGGGGACAAGGGATTGGCTCCTGCTGAATTCATCTTGGCATTGCAGCTGGGAACCAAGTAGCACAGCGTGGCACAGCCAGGCACTTCCTAGCAGTGTGCTGTTCCTGGCTGCAACGTCAGAACTACAGAATACAGCAGAAGCCAGCCCAGCCCCACAGTTCCCAGCTGGCTCCTGCTGCCACCAGCTCTGATCCCTGGGGCCCTGTGTGCTCACCTCACTGCCACTTTCCTTCCCTTTCTGCCTGGTCCTGCTGCTTCCCACCTAGAGCTCTGGCCCCGCCCTTTTCCCATTCTTACCTGAATTTCTCTCTCCAGTGAAGGGAAGTAGGAAACAGCCCCAGGATCCCACACCAGCATGTTCCCCTGTTTTAGTGCACTGCTATGTTGACACAGTGGCAAAATCTAACTGCGCATTGCATGCACAGTGTAGTACAGGCAGTTCCTTCACTGTGGTTTAGAATTAGTCTACTGTGCTCAAAGCATTTCTTTATCCTACACCTTTGCTTTTCCCCTCCAAACCCTGTACTTCCCTGTATTTGAATCAGAGGCTTCCTCCATGTGATAATTGCACTACTTACTGTATGTGTGGGATTGGAGGGGATCCAGGTAAGAAGTCAAGAAGACTTGGGAATTCATGGGGAAAATGGCCTCCTTGTTCTTAGTTACAGTGGCTGGCTTAGCTGATATTAAACAGATGAGAGCAACTGTTACAGAAAAAAAAAATAAGTTGGACTAATTTGGCCTGGGTTGCAGCATGCCTAGTCACTCAGTGGGATTTCTCTGTTTAGTAGAGAGCAAGCTGGGTTTGAAAACTTGAGAATAGTCAGTGATAATGGACTCTTCCATTTAAGAAGTTTCCAGTGGAGACACATGAATAGAAGTGTTAACTCATAAACTGAACAAATTTCAGCATTCAGACGGTAAAGCTACATCTCTAAGGCAGAGGCCAAATCTCCCACAAAATGTTAATTGCCTTTCTTCTAACAGGGTGAACCAGAGCATGTCAAAGAAAAGGGCACCAAAATTGTTTTAAATGGGAAGAACAAGTTTTCTTTAGCTTCATTCTTAGGAATTGTTCAGCTTTTTTTTATTACTGTGTGTAAACACCAATAACCTGAGATGTACATCCAGAATGGAAAACATCAGCCAGAATTATTAAAATAGGCAAAGTTATATATGACTGAAAATGAACCTTGTAATTGGAAGTGTTGGGCAACCCTAATACTGAGAGGTGTTACAAATCTTGCTTACAAAATCATACCTTAAAGAAAAGCTGAAATCCTATCAAGCTTGGTAAATGGAGACTTATGTTTGTCAATGGCTTAGGTGTGCGAGGCAAATATATATATATATATATATAAATATATATTTGTGATTTCTTTTATTGGACCATATATATAGCCAAGAGAGTTATTGAACAAGTTTTCAGGCATCAAGTGGCTTTTACTCTTTACCCTTCAACTGATATATAATTTTACCTCAGTATTTGCAATACTAAAATACTTACTGATAGTATTACAGCAGTCAAGAAAATGTATCTTTGGCAACAATGATACGATTTTCTGAGTGCAGTTACTTTTTGTGTCATCTTTTTTTATCAAATCCTGAATTTATATCAAGATTACTGTCACCTATTTAATGACTCCTTGAGCTTAGACACTGAATTTTTATATTCTCAATAGTTAAACTAAGTTGTAGCCATATGTAACAGGAAGCCAGAGGCTCCTGTTACTAAAGAAGAGACTACAGACAGAAAAGCACTGCTGCAGTTGGGGAGCAGGGCAAATTGAAGAGAGAGAGCCATCTGATTAGAAGAGACTGTGCTCCAAGACATTTAGAAAACCCACTATCCAAGCAAGGAGAGGGGTGGGGCTAGGGTCCGGGCCCATGTGCCAGATTGAACTGAGCTCCCAGCATGGGTCACTGGTGCCCCCTGGCTCGAGGGGGGGTGGAACCAGTGGCTAATTGCTGACCAGGGAGGTCCCCCAGTGGCCAACTGCCGACTCCAGAAGTGCTGGCAGCAAACCAGAAGGGTTGCCAGCAAAACCAGAAGCGCCACTGGTGCTTTTTTGGGGTGGGAAGGCACTGGCTGGTGCTCCCCACTCCCTGGCCAGTGAGGACCAATTTCAGGGGGAGCACATACTCCCTGTGTCTTCCTACATGTCGCCTATGGCTCCCAGGAAGAGATGGAACAATTGGGAAGACCCCAAGTGACACAGAATGCTTCAAGACATAGAGATCAATGAGAGCCTAGGTGATGTGGGCTGTGCCGATGTGTGTTTATTTACCTCATTAAATGTTAAAGTGATTGTGTGCCTTTTTGTTTTGGGGGGTTTTTTGTGCTTAATGTTTGAAAACTCCAAAGAAGGTGAGTTTTGTTAAAGTGATATTTCTCATTTGTAGTGGTGGACCAAGTGTGGCTATAAGGGGTGATGACGAGGCCACAGAGAGGCATGCTACTGCGTCCTGCCAGGGGCAGGGGTGCCCAAGAGGCTCAGAAGGTCTTGAGCCCTACTGGGGGTAGGGGCACAAGGCACAGAGGGCTAATAACCTGAACCAGAGATAGGTCAGAGATGTGAGCTGAGGCTGGAAGAACCAGAGCCCATAACCCAGAAAGAGTGAATATAGGCAGGCTGAATCCAGGAGGGCCAAAGCCTGGACCAGGGAGAAGAATAGAGGTTGTTTGAGGCTGACAAAGCCGAGCAGAGCCCAGGAAGTGACTGACCAGGGTTGGGGCACTGAAGCTAGGATCCAGAATGGCAGACCTTGAGCTAGGGGACCCAGCTAGAGGAAAGGGATAAATCCAGTAAGGCTGAAGCCCCAAAGTTTTTGTAACCAGAGGACCAAGCAGTGAAGATGGGTGATAGGCTCCACTAGAGACAGCTTGTACTATCTGTGAAGCATGGGCATGGCTGTAGGAGTGGAAGGAGGCCATGATTTTAGCCCTTAAGGTTGGAAGACCCTAAGGAAACAGGCACTGAGAGCAAAGAAAGATAGGGTCCCAAAGACTCACCACCCACAGGGGCAGTGTCCCCTCCTTATTTTTTACCAGCAAGGTGTAACAGGTGAATCAATGGGTTGTGATCTATAGAGTTTTGCATGGGGCTAGAGCAGGCAGACATGGACAGCACCATGAGGCCTGCATTGGAGAGGTCAATCAGAGAGGTCAACGAGTGCTTTGCAGCTGGTGTTAGCGGGTGGACTTCGGATTCTTTGACCACAACCTGCACTTCTGCACAGGAGACATGCTAGGGTAAGATGTGCTACATCTCTCCCCAAAACGTAAGCATATTTTCTCTTCCAGGTTGGCTGATCTCGTATGGTGAGCTTTAAACTAGGTTCATCGGAGGATGGAAATGCAGAGGTACAGGAAGACACTTCGACATCAAGCCAGATGATGTGAAGAACAACTTAGGTAAGTGACAAGGGTCTGGGCAAGCTTGGGAACAAGAAGGTATCATGAACACCCATAGGAGGTCTCAATTGCCTCTACACAAATGCTAGAAGTATGGTGAATAAGCAGGAGGAACTTGCTCTCTTGCTAGCTAGCAAAAACCCGTTGGGCTTACAGAAACCTGGTGGGCTTCTACCCATGACTGGGGAGTAGACATCGAGGGCTATAAATTGTATAGATGAGAGAGAGTAGGGAGAAAATGTGGGGAGTGTAGTGCTCTATATTAATGAGCAGTACTTGTCCTCAATGATCAGGATGGGTTCAGAACAGGGGCAAGCTGAGGTGCTCTGGGTTAGAATGCAAGAGGGCCATGGGGAAAAGGAACTTGATAGTGAGCTTTTACTACAGACTGCCTCACCAGGGGGATGAGCTGGACTTTGAATTTTTAGGTCAGCTCGTGGAGGCTGTAAGGACAAGGGATGTGATTGTCATGGGTGACATAAACTACCCAGACTGGGAGGATCAGTCAGCCAGGTCTGAATGCTCATGAAGGTTTTTAGCTTGCATACAGGAACTCCACCTAACCCAGGAGGTACACAGTCCCACCAGAGGAAATGCCTTGCTGGACTTGGTCCTTGCTTACTCAACTACCTAGGCATTAGTGACCATCGTCTGCTGAAATTTACTCTATGGCACAGGGTGGTGAAAACAAGCAGTAAGGCAAAAGTCCTTGACTTCACGAAAGCCAACTTCAATGAGCTAAGGAGATAAGAGAGTCATTGGGGACTTGGAGCTTCAATGAGATGGGAGTCCAGGATAGCTGGTTGTTTCTTAAGGGGGTGATCCTCTGAGCTCAGAGGGAATCGGTCCCAATGCAAACCAAAGTGGGCAAGAGCGCTAAAAGCCCCTTTGGGTCAGTAAAGGCATCCAGGAGGGCATGAGGACAAAAAAAGTGGCATAGAATCAGTGGAAGGAAGGGGCAATCACCAAGGCGGATTACACCTCCATTGCGCATGATTGCAGGGAGGTGGTTAGTAATGCCAAGGCAGAGATGGAACTAGGGCTGGCAACCAGAATTAAGGATAACAAAAAAGTCCTTTTTCAAATACATAGGGAGTAAGCAGGAGGCACCAAGTAATGTGTCGCACCTACAGGACGGGCTTGAGAAAAAGCTGATCTCTTCAATGAGTTCTTACCCTCCATATTTCTGATCAGGGACCAGGACAACTCTTTCACTAGGATTACAGACAGGCTCAAGGGACATGTTGCCATGCCTAGGGTCTGGGATGATCTAGTTAGGGAACTCTTGGAGGGGTTAGACATGTATAAATCAGCAGGTCCAGATTCTCTTCATCCAAGGGTGCTTAGGGAATTGGTAGAGGTCATAGCAGGGCTCCTGGCATGGCTGTATGATGAATGCTCATGGTGCTCTGGCCAGGTCCCAGAGGACTGGAAAAGGGCCAATGTGGTCCCCATTTACAAGAAGGGGAGAAAGGAGGACCCAGGTAACTATAGGCCAGTTAATCTCACCTCAGTCCTTGGGAAGATCTTTGAGAAAATTATCAAGGAACATATCTGCGGGGGCCCAGCATAGGAGGCAATGCTCAGGGGCAACTAACACAGGTTCACTGTGGGTAGATCCTGCCTGAGTAACCTTGTTTCCTTTTATGACTAGGTCACAAAATCCTTGAGTGTGGGTGTTGAGGTGGATGTCATCTACCTGGACTTCAAGAAGGCCTTTGACACTGTTTCTTACCCCATTCTCATAAAAAAAAAAAAAAATTAAGCGACTGTGGCACTGATGCCTACAAAGTCAGGTAGGTGGCAGATTGGCTTGATGGTCGCACCCAGGGAGTGGTGGTGGATGGGTTGTTTTTAACCTGGAGGGATGTGGACAGTTCAGTTCCCCAGGGCTTGGTCATCAGGCCTGTGCTATTCAACATCTTTATTAGCAACTTGGAGGTAGGTGTGGAAAGCATGCTGTCTAAATTTGCTGATGACACAAAGATGTGGGGAGAAGCGGGCGCATTGGAGGGCAAGGACAGAATCCAACTAGATCTAGACAGGTTACAGAGGTGGGCAGATGAGAATAGAATGGAATTCAGTGCAGACAAGTGCAAGGTACTGCATCTAGGGAGAAGAAACCTGCAACATACCTGGGAAACCAGTGCAACCAACACTGGGGAACACCTTTTTCACTAACACAGTGGTGGAAAGGGATCTTGGAGTCATTGTTGACTCTCAGATGGACATGAGCTGCAAATGCGAGGAAGCGATCAGTAAAGCTAATCGCACCCTGTTGTGTATCTACAGATGCAGCACAAGCAGGTCCTTCTTCTCTATGTGGCACTGGTGAGGCCACAGCTGGAGTACTGCATCCAGTTCTGGGTGCCGTACTTTAAAAGGGATGTGACTAACCTTGAGGAGGGCCACTTTCATGGTCAGGGGCCAGCAGGCCAGGTGCTATGAAGGGCCTGAAACTATTCAGCCTCCACAAGAGAAGACTGAGAGGGGATCTGGTGGCCATCTATCTACTCACCAGGGGGAACCAGCAGAAAATAGGTGAGGGTCTATTCCCCCAGGCACCACCCGGGATAATAAGGAATATTGGCTACAGATTGATTGAGAGCAGGTTCAGACTTGATATCATGAGGCATTACTGAGGTTAGGACTGGCAGGCTCTGGCAGGCTCTGGAATGAGCTCCTGAGAGATGGTGTTCTCCCCTACCTTGAGGGTCTTCAAGAGGAGGTTGGATAGATATCTGGCTGGTGTATTATGATCTCAGCACTCATTCCTGCCCAGGGCAGGGGGTTGGATTTGATGATCTGCTCAGGTCCCTTCCAACCATAGAAACTATGAAACTATGGTACACTTCTTTGTCCATTTTTTGCTATTTTCTATTTGGGTATTTTCTTTCAGGCTACCTTCCACAATGAACTTTTCCATTCCCAAGTGACTTAACATATCCAATTTTCTAGCTGAAAGTGTGTCCTGATATACAAGCATACCATTAAAAATGAAGTGTCTCACAGCTGTCCTTTGTCCCTCTCCATCTGACAATCTATGCTTCCAGGTCACTTCTTCACCACTTCTCTTTATATTTGTGTAGGATTATAATTTTTTTAATCCATCTAATGAAAAGGCAGTAATTGTCATTAACAATCAGCATCTGCTATTAGATAGTCTATTTAATGATGTATTTGCAATTGCAAGCATGGGAATGAGCTGTAAGAGCTCAGATTCTACTGTGTAGTAATAAATCTGAACAATATTGACTTTTAAAAAGATAATCACTTTAAGTTCTCTATAAAACCAGAAAGCTGTCTGCAGTGTTTCTGTTTGAGAATGAAGGTTTTTAGTTCATTCATTCATTAATTTGGAGAACGTTCAACACAATGGAAAAAATTAGCCGCTTTAAGGTTTAAGAACATAAATTAATTGCTAGATAGCATCATCTTTAGGAAGGTGTTATACTAGTAATATATTAATATGATGCAATCTGTTATTATATAACAGGATCCTATGGTCAGCAGGAGTAAAAGAAAAACTATTGGAACGAATAGCATTGGTAATTTTGAAGACTTGCTATAGGAGAACTAACAGATATGCTGATAGTCATAACAAAGATGAAAATAGAGTTAGTGGAAAGAAGGGATTACATATCCACACGTTCTGTATCCCAGGAAATGGTAAGAATGAGAGAGAGAGGATTTAGGATTTGAAAGAAAATAGATTTGGACAAGGGATTAAGAGGAAGAACAAATAAGAAAAAGAAAATTAAAATAGGGCAAGGCAAGAGAAGAACTTAGCTAAGATAAACTCAGGATGAAAAGGGAAGGTGAGAAGATAGGTGGCTCTTCTCAGAAAAAAGAAAATAGAAACACAGGAAAATAAATAGTAAGAATAAAAAGGAATAAGAGTAAGCATGGGAGGAAAAGAGGAAGAGGAGAAAAGGATTGAGAAGGAAGGAATACATGTGTAAGAAAAATACTTTATAATAAGTCATGCATATTTTTCAGGTATATTTTAAAAAGTGAGAAGGTAAATATTTCAACAGCTGCTGCTATTGCACAGGAAATGTTGATACTATCTTGGGACTTTTTTTTTGGTCTCCTTCTGTCTTCATTCATCTTTGAATTTGTACCTTTCTCTATTGTGGTTCCTTGTCTAGGTAAATGAGATGTACCTGCTACTGATTGTCTTCCCTGCTGGCTTTTCTCCTTAGACCTGAAGAAGAATGGCTTGCATTTGAAAGCTCAGCTAACTCTATACCAACTATGTAGTTCATCCAAAAAGAGATATCACTCAAAGAAACCCTTGCCTATTTCATTTCCCTCTGGCTTGAGGGGGACAAGGATGAGAAGCTGGATTCATCTACTCTTACACATTTCTATAATAGAATTAAATAGGATGTCAATTTAAAATGAAGCTGTCCTCATCAACTCTTGTGATTTTCCTGGAAAAGGTTATGTATTTGTTGTGTATGGATGTAAGAGAGTCTCACTTCAGGGGTGACTGTGATGCTTCTGGAACTTCCTCTGCCCTTGTCAACGTGGTTCTCTTTGAGCAATCTCCTTGTCTCACCTGCCACACGCGGATGAAATTATATTTTCAGAAAAGGAAGGCTGTCCCAGTGCTCTGCAAGTTAGATCTCTTCATGAGCAGCAGGGCTCTTGGTTTTCTCCGATTAAAAAAAAAAAAAATCACAATTTTTGGTTAAAAGAAGTAATCCCAAATCCATACTGTTCTGTGATTTAAATGAAAAGCATCTAATATATATACACTAGTGAACTGCCCATCAAAAATGATGCACTGGGGGGGGAGGTGGCAGGATGGAGCACTGTCAGCCACCACCCTGCACTGCCATTATATCCCAGGAGCAGCGGGTGGAGAAGATCGCACCCACCCAACACCCTGTGCTGTCTCCACTCCTCATGCGGCCGTATGCCACACCCCCACACTCCATATCCATCCCCATGCCGCCCCCTGCTCTGTGTCCAGCCCAGCATCCCCTACCCCCTGCCACCCACTTCCCGATGCTGCCACCACTCCATATCTGGCCTCATGCCACCATCTCTCCCGCTCCGTGTCTGGCCCCGAACCTTCCCCTCCCACTCCTTGTCTGCCTGGCATGCTCTGCCTGGCCCTCTCCATTGAAGCCATGCCCCACCCATCATTCTTGACAAGCATTCTTGATGCAGCACTGGCTGGAGCCTTACTTTGCCAGGAGCCACAGCCCCAAAGAACGTTATAGACAGACACTTATATAAAGGGCTTAGTCCATCTGTCTGTGTGTCTGTCTGTCTGTCTGTAATGTCCTTGGGGTGCAAGGATATAGATACAGATAAAAAAAAAATCTTCTTAGCAAGCTTTTGAGTTTAAATACCCTTCATCAGTCTGAGGAAGCATCTGCTCTTCCTGGATGGAATGAATAGTAAAGAAGCCAGAGGCTGGTTTGCATGCAAGTTGAGTCAGTGAAAATGTAAATTGAGGAGTCAGTGGGTGACAAACAGGCTGGGGGAGGGGGATGAATGTAGCAGTTAAATAGTGGAGAGGTACCTGGGGACACAGATGTCAGGGTGGTTATAGTGTGTCATAAATCCAATTCTTATATTTAGTCCATAATTTTTTGTATCCAGGTGGTCGATGAAGTGAAGTTCACAGGCTCATCTGTGAAAAGTGTTTTGTAAATTCCCTTTGAGGATTAGAACTGAGAAATTGGAGACAGAGTGGTTTTCTTGTGAGAAATGTGCCCCCACAGGTAATTGGGCTTTCTTGTCCTTAGTATATTTCCAGTGTGTGTTCATTCTTGTGTACAGTTGTTGTTTGGTGTCTCCTACATATTTTCCATCAGGGCATTTGGTGAATTAGATGAGATATATTACATTTCTGGAGGTGCAGCTGTAAGATCCAGGAATTCTGATGGTTCTGTTGTGGGCTGTAGTTCTTGTGAGGGTGGTGGAAATATGTTGTCAGGTTTTACATTTCTCATCATGGCATGGTCTGGATCCATTCAGTGTTTTATGGGACCTAGGAAGTTTGCTTCTGGTAATGAAGTTAGCGAGGTTCGATGCTTGTTTGAATGCTGGGATGGGTGATTCTTGGAAGGTCTCTTTAAGAATTGGGTCTCCTATTATGGGTTGTAATTGTTTGACCATATAGGTTTGAGGGAGTGGTGATATGTCATAACCACTAGTATGTGATTCATGGGGGGGTTTCTTCTGTACTGCAGCAATTCTTCACATGGTATCTGGATGGCTCTTTTAAATGTGTGATGTATCTCTCTGAAGGAGTGGCCTTGTTGAATGAAAGCCTTTTTGAGATTTGTAAGGTGGCAGTTTGTGAGGTAGTTTTGTCCACGGTGAGATATCCAATCTGATTTGTGTGTGTTTTTTGGTATTGACCTTTTCATATATACATAGATAGATATAGATATATCTATATCTCTATAGATCTATATTTATATCTATAGATATATCTATATCTCTAGGTAGGTAGATATATATATCTATAGATATCTCTCTCTCTGTGCATGTGGGTATGCACACACACACATGTGTGTGGAAACGTGGATTTGGGGTTACATTTTTTTAACCAAAAATTGATGGGGGGGGGGTTAATCAGGGAAAACTAGGATCCCTTATCACCTTCAGAGCAAATTACATGGGCTTCATCTTCTCCAGTGCCCATGCCCATGCCTCGAGCTGTCACACATACTGATCAATCATATCTTCCCCTAGAGTCTATGGGCTACGGGCTATAGGCTATGAGCTACAGGCTTCTGATTCTGTTTGTCCATTACACCATATGCTTTCTGGGCTCTGGGTACTCTAACCCCATTGGTCCCTGGCGGTGGCCCTCCTGGTCTTCAGTCCTTCTCCTTAAACCAGAGCTCCACTCTTAGGCCAGTTGAAACCCATGGGCTCTCCCATCCTGCCAGTCTCACTGTAGCCCATCTTGGCCTTCAGCTCTTCCTGGGCCCCGGCTCCTCACCTAGGCCAGTATTACCACACCTGCAGGCTGCTTCTTATGCAGAATGCCCTTTCTTAAAGTAGCAAGAGTATCAAGCCACCGCCTACACCAGACAACAAAATTCTTCCTAGACTATTCTCTTGTGACTCTGCTTTGTTCTTGATCTCTAGTCTCCCTACTACAATTGCTTTTGCACTCTGATTGCCTCCTGAACCTTTGGTTCCCTTACCTGCCTTGCTCTGCTCACCTTTCATATAATAGCTTTCACATTATATCCCTCCAAGCTGGTAACCCCAATCCCCAGTCAGCCCCCAAGTTTGGCCACCCAGATCTGAGCACAGATGCAAATTTAAAGAAAAAAACAAAACCTTTTTCTTTTTCCTAATTTATTTTGTCTTCCTTCCTTCCTGTTGAAACTAGTCTCATGAAGTCTCATGGTTCATGATTCCTGAATATTTAAGGTTGACCAAAAGTAGTCAGGATGATAATGCACATTGCAACATTACCATGAAAGTCTTTGCCAAGTGGAACATACCAAATCTAGCTGTCCAGTCTTACAAGGCTAACTACATATTCTTACAGTCTCTTCTTAGTTGTAGGTATCCATGTGGACTAGAATGCAAGATTCTTAATTATCAGGATCTTGGCTCCTCTGGTTTAAAAAATCCCTAATTTTCAGTTTAAAAAGTATCCCCAAATCCACATTTTTCCATGATTGAAATGAAACAGCACTAATATATTGATATCTATATTTCAGTGGTGTTTCATTAAAATCATAAAAAATTGTGGGTTTAGAATTACTTTTTTAAGTGAAAATTGGGTTTGTTTGGTTTTTTGTAATCAGAGAAAAGCACCATCCCTGTTTATTAGACAGTAAAATCCATGGTTGGACTTGGGTTCTCTACAATTTGATTTTGGTAAATTCCTAAGATTTAGGAGGGGGGAAATAGTATCGTAACACAAAATCCAGTTCTCCTGAAACTCACATGATAGAGATAATAATACAGCCATTATAGTTGGGCTCCTTCTACTAAACTAGAAAGGCTTTAATCATGGGGAAATTATACTGGAAGATAATGACGACAATTTAAAATGTTGCAGAGAAATATCTGAGCTGTGTGGTTTACACAGATAGCATTATTTCTTTAGTGTTTGCTATATATATATGGTTTCTTTAACACACACAGTTTCATTATACTAACTGTATAATTCAATTACAGTGTTAGTATGCCAAATTTGCATATTCCAAATAAAAATAATGCTGTTTCACTCAGAAGTTTTAAATGGAATTTTGGAAATGAATATTTATTAGTCATTGTGAAGTAGCTTTATTGATGATCTTCAAATGTGCAGCTTGTTTTTATACTTTTTTTTTTTTTTTTTTTTAATGGAAATCAAGTTGCCACATACCTAAAAAAGTAAAATCTTGGGTTCTTACCAGTGTGGACCAAAGCCTGATGAGAACTATGTAGTCATCTAGATTTCCCTGGATTGTAAAGGACAAATTCTGTTCCACCCATTAGGCATGTATGTGGGGTGCACAAGTGATATCCTATTCCACCTTGCCTGAATTCCTGAACAACAGTTAATGCAATTAGTGGGTTGGGCCTCCTACTATTTACTGGGTTTTTTATGGTTTGATCCAAAAGGCAGGATGTTGCTATGTCACCAAAGCAGATGCATTAATGGACTTTTATGGACTTGAATAGGGTAGAATATCACACTTAGGAACCAAAGCCCACATAAATGTCAAAAGGGTAGAACAGAACCTGGCCCTAAGAGAGTATATAGACCTGATATACAGTCAACCAGAAAACAATTTCCACCTGTGGTTCTTCCCAATATGAAGCTCATAGTTTCTCACAGAGATTTAA
This sequence comes from Crocodylus porosus, assembly GCF_001723895.1. Lineage (NCBI taxonomy): Eukaryota > Metazoa > Chordata > Crocodylia > Crocodylidae > Crocodylus > Crocodylus porosus. Next base: position 122,243,865 of record NW_017728906.1, on the reverse strand, counting down.
ATCTCTGTCAATTATAATGTTCTTGATTACAGCCATTCTGACAAGTTATATCCTCACTGCTTCTCATAGCTTCTGAGATACCCTCGGAACTCATAAATATGGCCATTGTATGGGATCCAGACTAAGAGCAAAAAGGGACTGAGGTGAGTACACAGCCTGTAGACTGTTTTAAACAATGCCAGTGCTGTTTCAACTCTAGCTGAAACAGGATCAAGGAAACTGCGAGGTTTCTTAATACTATTTCTCCCTTTATCTTCAGCTACCCTGGTGGTAAATTTGACAGCAATGAGAATCTGTGCCAGTAAGCAGGCTGTGGTATATGTGCTACAGAGCAATTTGATTTAGTGCTAACATGTGTGGCTGACAGGAAATTTAGGATTCCATTAAGAGAGATGAAGAATGTTTGAAATTAAATAAATAAAATTATTTGCAACTGTTTGGGTCCAGTGGCCAGACTCAGATTGGCATTACTGGGGAAAAGAACAGGGATCTTTAACACTGAACACACTGATTTGTTCTGTTGGCTTTGGATTATTGTTGGATTAATTCTGGATTAATTCTGTTGGATTATTGATGTGTTTGGTTAAACATACTAAGTACGTTAAGTATATCGTTGGACCAGAGCCAAAATTTTATTTATGCCCATTACCAATATGACACCGTTTACTTCTGGAGAAAGAAAATAGTAGTTGGGTCTTGATAGAAACAAACAAAGGAACAAACAAAAGAACATGCTTAGGACTTGGATCTGTGAACTTTCAGAAATGTTGTGACTTTTACTGAACTGTGGGTGTCCAATCCATCCCTGCTGAAGCCTGTTGATAAATTTCTACTGGGAGTAATGGGCTTTCGATCTAATCTTGCATCAGGTTAGACAGGAGAATGCTTATAGAAATAGCATATATGAGGAAATATGAATAGCAGAGAAAAAGCATTAAAAGACCTTTAAAAGACCTTTTAAGAATTATACCTCCCCACATGTCCTGGAATCAATGCCTTGGAGACAGAAGTACCCTTATATAGTTTTCTTTAAGTGCCACTTGATAAAAGCAGGCAAGAGAGAAACAACATGCCTACTGCTTAACACGGCATATTAAATACATAAATATAGAATATATAACATCTTTGTTCACTGCCCAGCCTTACTACATATTTTCATAAACATGAAGTTTACTTAGAATACAAAGGAATAAAGACAGTTGTGGCCATAAAGAATAGTTTATACTTAGGATGGGAAAACATCTTAGCAAAAGACTATTCTTCTGTAGAAAACATTTTTGCACCCTGCAATTAGTGTTGGTATTTAATGATGCACTGTTATTTGAAATATATCAGTAGGCCAACAAATCTTTCTCAGGAAATTCAGATTTCATTCAAAATGGATATGTCATAGAATGTTTTAGCTCCTCTTTTTTTTTGAACCTGCATGTGTCTAAATTCATTGCATCAATCATTCCCTGTCTTTTTGTAGCTTTTTTTCTTGCTTGCTTTTTTTTATTTACTCAGTGCCTTAAAGCAACACACCCATTACCTCAGATCATTAATGTCCCTTGCTATCTGAGTTAAATTCTACAGTTCACTTTCCATTTACCTATTGATTTGTTGTCCTGAACTGCCATCTTAATCAAAATGCTGTCACAATTTTCAGATTACAAACAAGCAGTTTCTAACTGATAATAGATCCCTGGCATGAAGCAATTTCAACAGCACAGTGTTGTTACAACTTTAAGATGCTGTCTATGATGTTTTCATAGGTTATTGTGTAGAATCCTTTACAAGCATACTTTATAAAATATTTAACTGTTATACTAATAGCATCATTCTTTATCTATGGTAATTTCAGTTCACGTTCCATGTGTTTAATACTCTGTTCTATGCATGCACATGTGTGCAGTAACGCGCACGCGCACACACACACACACACACACACACACACACACACACGAATCAATGAAAGAAAATTCTGCCTAAATCTGAGCGAAAATGATACATTCCAGTGTGTCTTTTCCAGCTGGCAAAACAGGGTCCAATCTTTCGCCTATTCACTTTCATGTTTTGCTAATGTGCTGCCTTGATCTATTTACTTACTGACAGCAGGAACCATTCATAGTGGATATTTATCAGCCTGAGATATTCTGATCATTATATGTATAAAGATATATAAAGAAACTAAATTTAAATAGACATAAGGTTAAGAAGCAAATTAAATCAACAATCAGTAAATTTTAAAGTTAGAATTTTGATGCCAAAAATGATGATTAGTTGGTGAGCAGAGATGTGACACCAAGGAGCCAAGGCTAGCCATATGTATTATAGACCCAGTTTTAGGCATCTAAGTTAAGTCAGTACATTTAACATTAACTTTGAATATTTGAGCCATAATCACTGACACCTGTAGCCGAGCTCCTGGGAAAAGACTGTGCTTCTTCTCAAACTAAAAAATGTTATTTGCTAGTGAGTAGTGGTGGCAATCCCTTGATTCAAAGACGATGTCTACAATGGCTCATTGATAGGTCTTGAGGTGGCTTAAGGCTCCAGCCCTTGAGCCATATATTTGTTAATCAAGCTGCAAGTTTTTTTTCTGCAGGGGAAAGTAGGCCAAAGGCCAAAAAATTATCTCTCTTTTCTCCCTCTTTTCTCTCTTCTTCACTTCAAGGGTAAGACCCTTTATTTCAAAGTGGGCTGCTGCTTGGTTGGTTGAGTTTGCTGCTCCACTGAAAACAGTTAGCACCCAGGTCCTCTCATCTCTTGATGTTCCCATCTGTTTTTTTGAGGTATGCCTTCAATAGATCCTCATAAAATTTTCTCTGGCCATTATGGGAGCAGACAGAAGTGACAATTTTCACCTGATCTGGTCACAGGAAACAGTCTATAGCCATGACCAAACAGAAGTGCACGGCTGCAGACAGCTTACAAAATGGTTGATGCAGTGAAAAGCTGAACCTTCATTGTAGGAGGAATCAGAGGAAGATGTTTCAAAACAGAGCATCTTCTGTAACTTCTTGCCCGCCAGTCTGTCACTGTTTTCAGAATGGGAGGAAGGAAAGGGAGCACAGGTAGTTCAGTCAGGAGGTTTTTCAAAAGGGTGCGGAGGTAGTTTGTTGAGGAGATTATTCAGCCACCACTGGAGGGTGGGGCAGATCAGATGTACTGAAGATCCCTTACATAGTGTGTGTGTGTAGGGTGGGGTGGGGCTCCAATTCACCCACCCCACCTTCCAGCATCAGCTGGGGAACCCCTAGAAGGATCTCCTTCTCTTTCCTTTCCCCCCTCCCATTCTGAAAATGCTGCAGCCTCACAGGAAGGAGGGGCCTTTGCTAGGGGAAGCCAGCTGCAGGCTTGCAGCTAGCAGGTAGATTCCCTAACCCCTGAAATGAATGGTGAACTTCTGTTTGTTGCAGTGGATTTTTCAGAGGAATCAATGGTGAAACCTCTCCAGGCTCTTGAGATGATGACCACAGGTTACTCACATTTGACATCTGTAGAGGAAAGTGGGGATAGAATTAGTGCATTGTAGACCTGGGTCTTGGTGTCATTCTGGGGACTGCAATCAATCAAAACCCACTGAAGCAATTTCCAGGAGGAACTTGAGCACCAGATACTGCGCTGAATCTCATCAGTGTTTGTCCTCTGAGAGAAATGGCTACTGAGGTAAGAGAAGTGCTTGACTACTTCTAAGTTCTTTCTCTTGATGCTAATTTGATGGGGGAGGGAGGAGTCACATTCATTCCTCGGACAGACTGATAGAGCACTTTAGTCTTCTTGATGTTGGGAGAGAGTCCCAAAGTTCAGTAGGCTTTTGTGAAGTGCTCCAGCATGGTCTGGAGGTTTTTGTCCAGCAGGCAGTTTCTATGTCATAATAACTAGTCCAAATCTCAGGCAAAATTCTAGTCATTCAGAAAAAAGATCGAGGCTACCTTTTCTGAAAACTCTTAGGGTAAAGACAGAAATTGCAGTTGAGTCCATTCTGATTTGTCCAAATCAAAACCTGGGAGAGCATAGCCTTTTCCACATGCTTGTCCCCAGAAGGGATGGCAATTAACTTGAACGAGCTCTGACTGTCCTGGGAAAAAGTGTTGTCTCAGATACTGCATAGACTCTTAAAGCAGGAAAATGGACTTGTACATATGTAGGATCCCAGGTAAACATTTGTATCAGGAGAAATCCAGCGCCTGTTTTAACTTCCAGTTTCACCTTATCCTAGCTTTCTTCCTGCCCCCACCCCCACCTTGTATTATTTCCAGACCCTTTCTTACACTGAGTATCCTTTGTTGTCTCTTCTTGGTGCCAGAGAGAGAAAGGAGTCATCAAGTGCTGAAGCTTGTATTAAGTGAAGTTCTGGTGCATCTTTGTATACAACTTAGTCCATTGTATCCTTGATGGCTCATTATCCACTAACTGAGAAATTTAGTACAAAGTCCATTCTTCATTCCTAATTCAAAATTCAGGGCAATATTAATCCATTCCTTTCCCCTGTACAGGAAAGTCAAGGAAAATGCCATGGTAAAAAACAAACCAAAACAACCCCTCCCAGCCCCCCGCCAAACATACCATAATCTATCACATCCAGTTTTTTATAGCACTGAGGTACTGATCCAAGCAAATCATATTTCGCTGTTTGTCCTGAAAAAGGAGGTATTGTCTTTCTGTCCCCTTTCCCCCATTAATTCAAATTTCTAGCCTCATTACTTCTATTAACATAATAACCAGGGATCTTGGTTTTCTCTGATTTAAAAAAAAAAAAATTCCCAATGTTTGGTTTTAAAAAGTTACCCAACATTCACAAATCCACATTTTCCATGATTAAAATGAAGCACCACTACGTATATATCTATATATTAGTGGTGTTTCATTTTAATTCTGGAAAATGTAGATTTTGGGCCACATTTTTTTAAACTGAAAATTGGGGATTTTTTTATCAGAGAAAACCAGGATCCCTGCTAATAACTCCCCTTCTTCCATTTACATTCTGGTAAGAAATTTGCCTTTTTTCAAAATGGTCCTTGATTTGCTGGTTCATTTATTCCAACTCAGTACCACTGGCAGTGTTACAGGGAAATGGATATTTGTATCCAAGATATATGTTTTAATCCTAAACATTTTAAGTTGCTACCCTAAGCAAAGCAATGTGAGCAATAGATTTATAGGGGAAAATGCTTTAAATGTTTAAGGAAAATGCTTTAAATGTTTAAAGATTTTCCAAAGAGTAGTTTCATGCTACCTACAGAAAAGATGTAGCTAGACACTATCTGTGAAAGAACAAACAGAACATTTTCCTTCCATAGAGATCAGATTGATCTTACAATGTAAAACAACAATGCCCCAAGCAAACACAGAACAGATTAAATGGTGGAAAGCAGGAAGTCCCCAAGTACAAACCATCAACACTCCAGTGCATATAACAACATTAAAGTTAAACAAATCACAATGACCTTGTCTATTGATTTAGAGTTTTAACAGCTGTTTTAAAATACTTGTCTGGAAGGCACAGGAGAAACTCCCATTCATCATAATTCATTTTCTATGACCAGTTCCAGGACTGGGTGGCCCCAGTGGAATGACATGTTGGATGGAAACAGACATCATCTCATGTCTCATTTGTGCCACTACAAAAATATTATGAATATACAAATGCTGAGTAAATAAATGTTGATATCCTTTGTTGAGCCACATGAAAGAAAAATTAGTGGTACAAAAAGGGCGGGGGGGGGGTAATAGACTCTGTCACTTTATTACAGTGGACTTCTATTACCCCTGTGGCAGAAAGGTGCAAGGAGTCTGAACTGCTTGCACTTTCCTGCCACCTCACACAGGTGCTCTGAGGGTTTGAGGGACCCTCAAACCTTCAAAGCACCTACTTGATTTCTGCACTTAGAGAGAGGGAACCTGGGGACCCTCAGGGTGTCTCTCTAGAAGTGGATAAGTCAGGGTTCCTGTTCAGCCAGGCCCATCCACCAGTTAATGAAGGAGTGGGTCTGGCTGAACAGTGAAGGGCTTGTCCCTGCCCAGCCAGACCCAGGGTATGGGCAAAGCCCCACTCTTCTTAATGAAGTGGATCACCTACGCCACAACACATCATGGCATGGCTGATTGACTTTGGCAAATTGGCTTTTAGCCCTAGTGTAATATTCTTCAGTTCCTTTACAGTACACATACACCAAACATAAGGTGCCAATCACTGTCAACACACAATATTGCTACCTATCTCATTGAAAGTATTTTACTGATATTTACATGTTGTTACCTCTCCATGCTACTCTACTCAAACCTCTGCAATTGTTTTTGTTTTCTTTTCGGCCCCATATCTCTCCCTTAACACCTCTCTGTTTTTCTTCTTAATTCTTTCTCTCTCTCTCTCTTACAGCTCTTTGCTTTCTCACTTAATCCTTCCTGTTCCCTGGCAATATCCTTATCTTGTGTTACCTCAAATACACAGTAAAATTGAAGTACCTTGGAAACAGTCATCATTTGCATTTTAAACCTTATATTCTGAAGCTCTAGAGATGCGGTGTCATACCTCTTTGACTCCCCAGGCTGCATTTGGACTGCAGGGCTCCTCACAGGCTAGATCCAGACCCACCTCTAGTGGTGGGATGGGCAGCAGGGATATTAGCCTCCAAAGTGTCCAATATTAACCTTCATAGGTTCCTGAATCAGTGTTTTTGCTAGGGAGCTGCAGGGACTAACATAGGTGTTGCTCAGTCCAACACTGCTGAAATCTATCCCCAGTAGGGCTTCATACCCTGAAATGTGTTGGTAGGCCCCACATCTGCTCACCCTGTCCCAAAATTCCCACAAAGGGGTCTGTGGCCCAAATGTTATAAGTCCTTATGCCATATCTATTCAACAGGCCATATCTCTGGCACGCTGATCAAGAGAAACTCTTTCTATCCACCAGTGAATGGCTAAAGCACAGATACCAAGGTAACATTTGATTAAGCTTTCAACCCATAATGTAGCAGAGACACTTTGGAAATCACCACAATCAGAAACAAAATCAGAATTGTCTGGGTAGAGCTGAAACACAAGGACATAATTTTTAACTAAACAAAATACATTGTTTAAGGTTTATATCTGCTGCTAGTGTAACCAGTATTCTAGCATTGCTGGACGAACTTCTGAATTAAACAGAGATGCCTCCACAGGAGCATAGCTCAGAGAAGGCTTTTTACTGAAACTGGAGCAAATGGTGGGGGAGCATCCCAAGAATCTCTTCTGTACAGGCACTAAATGAACTTGCCATCTCAGGATAGAACTAGATGGGAGGCTTTTGGGGATTATGCTATCTACCAGCACCAACCTGTAAGTGTGCTAAGAGTCTAAGAAATGGAAAAACTATTAATTGGACATTTACCTCTTGGCATACTGGCAGTTGAGAAACAAGCTTAGTTGATTATGTTTGAAGTTAACATGAGAGACTGTTCTTTTATCTGCATGGATAGACTGTTTTTGTTCTTTTCAAGTTAATGAAATATTCCTTTTCTTTTTCCCTGGTAAAGTTTTCCTATTGTTAATCACCACAGTGAGTGAAAAATGGTTTTTGAGCAGGTTTTAGTTATTACAAAACACATCTCCTGTATACTGTTCAGATGTGAATATAATTGAAGTAAGTAAACAGATTGTCTTTTAAGGTTAGTCTTGCCCTTTCTACATCGCTCTTCCTCAAGGAAACAAGGCATTTAGCAGCATTCATAGATTCACTGGAATCTGGTAGTCATCCCATGTATACTTCTGCTGTGGCTCAAATGTGCAACCTCTAGGCTGTCAACCATACACCTTAGCACCCACACCACACCAGCTCCCTCTACATTGTTCTATCCATCATTCTAATTAACTGATACATCAAATTATTCACTTTCTCTTACCATGTCTTTGAGGAAAAAGCTGTATCTTACCAGTGCTTGTATACTGTACAGACTCTGAGGCTTATGGATGGTACCACAATACAAATTCTACATAATACAGATCTCTAAATAAAGAAAAGAAAATGGTTGGCAATGCAATTTTTTAAATATATGCTTTTGATGTGTATTTATGTCTGAGGAGTCCCCTATGGTTCAGTAGTAGAAGCTTTGCCTACCACACAGAAGACCTGAGTTTGAGTCCAGATGCATATACAACTACAGCCATGGAGGCACCAAATATCTGGACTCAGTCTGGTCTTTGGATTCTGTCTCAGTGGTCTAAAGGGAGGATGGAAGGTATGGGAAGCCTCCACTCCTCCAAAAATTCCTGCCCAGGCATATACATTGGAGGCCTGGGTGGCCCTCATGCATATACCATGATCCAAGAGGATTGACAGTTGCCATGTATTTATATCCATGAAATTAAAGGTTTCATATAGGGTGTTACAGTAGCAAAACTTGGAGTGGGAACTGGGGCACCATCTCTAAGCACTGATTTAAAGGGAATGCAAGGTTGGCAGGCATTGCCGCGGCTGATCCAGCTGCCACTAATGGCCAGGTCACTGCCCACGGTGTAAAGCTTCCTAGTTATGCCTCTAGGCTGTTGTTTTTAACTGTTCTACTCAGCTTATACCATTTAATTTCCTAGTTTATAATATTTATATATGAAATATTTTAAAAAACTAATTTTTCAGTGATATTAGAATCAGGACTGCAAATTCCTAAAGGCTGCATTCATATTTTTAAAATAGAAATGGCAAGTGTTCACAATGACATCTGAATGACCACAAAACTATTTTGAAAATTAAATTTAAAAAAATAAAATAAAGAGGCAAAAGAGTGGCTGACCAGAAGTTTCCTTGAGGAAAATTTCCTTGAAAGTAATATTTACATATTTTAACTTGAGTAAATATTAGGCAAAATGTGAATGCAATGAAAATTGCTAATCAGTATGTAGCTGGACAGTTCTGCCAGTGCTTTTAAGCCTTTAATGAATAGCTGGAAAATCAAAGGCATAATTAGTTCTCAGATGAAACGTGGCAGAACAGTTGAATGTTCTTTACAATTTTCTTAATGAATTCATGCCACTGTGTTTCACTGTTGTTTCAGAGAAAGGGAATCTGTAGGTAGACTCTCAGGTAAATAACAATGCTGGAGATTAGTGGAAAGCAACTGAAAGCCAGGCTGGGACATGCCATCTCCCTGTCTGACTTCGTAGCATTGTTTATTTTCTGGTTGTCTGACAGTAGCAGGTTAACTAACTGTCTCTTTTTTTTTTAGTTCCTGATTGTTCAACTTCCTTTCCTGTCACAACTTCGCTCAAACTTTCCCATTCTGGTCATACCACATTTTGCCTCTGCCTTTTTTTCCCCCCATAGACAACTGACAAAGTGTCCACATGTTTTCTCCTTCCTTGTAGGTAGTAAAGCTTCCTTTCTTGTCCCAATGTTACTTGAGCTTTCCTATTCTGTTCATACCACATTTTATCTGTGGTTTTTTCCTACTCTTATTCTGAAAAGAACTCAAGAGCTCAATATTTTTATTCTTTTTTTTTAATTTCACAATATTGTACACTATTTTTACAATATTTGTCACTTATTGGGAATTGCCCAGTGTTTCACTACCATAGCTTATCGTCAGTGTCTCATGCTTTATGACTCATTACAACTGCAGTTTTCAGATTGACAAAAAAAAATGGGGGGACCCCCCCAAAAAAAAACCTTATTCGGTTAAGCTGAAACATTTTTGCTTTTCCCAAAGTGTAAAACTTTGTTTAATTACTTAACCTTTCTGTTTAATGTTTCCTAAATCTAATTTAGATCAATAATTTTAAATGAAATAGTCTTTTTGAAAAGAAAAGTAAAAAAAAAAAAAAATCCCCCCAGTAGGTTTAAAAAATATTCTAGCATTTTTGAAAGAAAATATTTAATTTAAAAACATCAAAAGAAAAATATTTACTTGTCTTTAAAAAAGGAAACTTGCATTATTATATGACTTTTTTGTTTTGTTTTTTGTTTAAGCATACTGCCATATTAATGTGAATTGTTTAAGCATACTGACTGAATAGTTTTTACTCCTCTGAATTTCTATATTTTGGTGAAGTTACTATTCCTTGAAAATAATTCACTCAGGTTTTGTTTCCAAATTATTATGAGTCTGACTAATTGCCATGGGTTTTTTTTGAGCTCAGGAATGATTTGTTATTTGTTTTTCTTTGGAAGGCTGACAAAGTGTCCAGGTGTTTTATTCTTCCTTCCAGCATTAGGAAGGCTTTGAATCAGGTTCACACAGAATTGGGAGAGGATTTAACATCTGGAAATTTGTAATTTCATTTAGCGCAGGTGTGAGATGCAAAAGTGCCAGGTCCCAGAGATAAGCACAAGACTTAGGATATAACAAGTGTACTCTATTAATCTGATGGAATAAGGAAGATCTAAAGAGCAGAATCCTACATCTCTACACACATCACCTACACACATCCACTTACCTAGCTGCATAGCTGCTACCTGTACCTAATCCATGAATAAGCATATATTTCTAGAGGGAGAAATTCTCAAGAAATGTCTACACGTAGAAATTCTTTACTGGCAATACAGGCATCCTAGCCTGCAGCAGTCCCCTCTTCCCTGTTCTCTATACCTTCAGCAGACCAGGGTGATCTTGGTTCAGGGAAGGCATCAGGAATAGTGACTGCTCTACACCTCCCAGTGCCCAGGAGAGGTAGAGTGGTGATTAAAGACTCCTGCACCTTCCCCGTACTGGAGACCCCCAGGGAAAAGAGGGAAGGTAGCCTCTTCTGTTCTGCTCCTGGTCTCTAGGAGCTGAGTGGAGGGAGAGGTGGGGCAAAGCCCCCAGCCTGCTCCCTAAATCAGGTAATTACCCATTTGAGGAAGAGGCAGCGAATAGCTGCTGCTGCTCTCCTCCTCTCCTGAACCTGACTGAGAGGGGAGCGTACTGACACTCATTCTTGCAAGAGAGTTTCTCTCCCAAGTTATCAATGGAAGATCCTTCTCCCAAATGGGAGGAACTGAATGAATGCTTGCCTGCTCCTAGTTTCTACCATGAAAGTGACAGTTCTTCTAGAAGAAACATAATACTTGTAGCTGGCCTTGGGCAGAGTTGGTGATCCTATTCCACATGCTGTATGGATGTGGCCCCTTGCATCTGACTCCCTTAGGGGCCAAAAGAGAGAGACATGAGGCCAGGAAAAAATGAACAAACTAGGGGGTGTATGGTTCTGTGGGATGGCTCCCTTCTGGATAAAAGAAGGCTCTGTCTTCTGCCCTGAACCATTGTTCCCAGTAGGACAAAAACTTCCCTGTGATTCACTATCAGTTCTATCTCCTTTAATACACATACAATTGCTAATGGTGTGTAAGTACAGTAATTCCTGCTACTCAAGTGATTAAGTACTGTTTCACCAGTGAAATAGGATTCTTCCATAAATCTCCACAAAAAAGAGATACCTTTCATATGTACTCTCATTGTATCTCTTCTAGAAAGAGTAAGAGTTCACAGTTGAGCTAAATTAGAAGGCTGAAGAAAACCAACCTTGAATACCATTTATTTGATACTACACTGGATCCAAACAACTGCTCAGTACACTTAGACCTCCTGCTTCAAGTTGAAAGTTAATACATTTGCAGCCTTCCACTGTAAAAAACCATCCCCATGCCTGTGATTCATTTTGTCTCATGTCCTGATCAAGTAACTATTTCTTTGACCTTCATATACTTCATTTGTTCTGGCTTGTAACAACTGATCTCTTAAAGGGGCCCTAGTTAGAAGTGAATGACAGTGAAAAATTGATCTTGCAACTTTAAGGTGTTTCCTCTAAGTTAAATACCCTCCAAAAGCTGTCTGTGAAAAGTTTGTCTTCCAGGCTTTTAAATCTCCAGTGAACTGCACTTGACTTTTTAAAGGAGTGAAGCATAATATCTAATGGAAACAGTAACTTCCTCTTTAACACATTTAAACAACTTATCTTGACTGCATGTGTAGTGTGTTATACAATATGGAGTACTTCACTAAAAATGTGTAGTAGGCAACCATCGATCCTCTGGATCATGATATACATGTAATAGGTGAAGTCAGGTGCCTGATGAATCTGCTTGCATGTAGTCCTGAGACAATCACACCAAGAACTTTGAATATCCCTAGGATAGAGTACGGAGGAGAATAGGCTGCCCAAGACCTACCATCCCCTCTTTAAACTATTGAGACAGAATCCAAAGTCCTGACCAAGTATAGATACTCGGTTGCTCAGTTGGTTGTACCTTCTGCCAGAGAGCAACAGATAAGAACTGCTACTGACTGCATAAGGCCTCAGAGAGGGCATTTTTCTGTAAGTGTGATGTCCCTTAACTTTTCACCAAACAAGGAGTACCCACAGGGCAGAGGAAGCTAGAGTTGTGAAGCGCCCTATACTAGCCTTACTTTGGAGGTGGCAACATTGTGGTATTTTACAGGAGCTACTCCACCATTGGTAGCCCCACATTGCCACCAGGCTCTCCAGTTAGATGCAGCTTATGATCATATCCAGGACCAAATAATAAATTAATGAATGAATTCATTAATTAATTGATTCATTCATTGAATAATTAATGGTACCTAATGTTATGGACCTATGACTACAACAACATTCAGTACTTCTTCAAAACAAATCCCATATTAAACAGTTTTTAGGACAATATTTAAGCACTCAAAATGACAGAATTAAGGTGTTTTGTATGTGAGTGACCTATAGAACTTGTCAATCTTATGTTGTAATTATGATACATTTTTCAATTACATGATCAAACGGTGTAGCATTCTGTTACTCCCCATAAATGCTTTTCGTCTCGGACAACCCAGAACTCTTTCTGACGGACAGAATGAAAGTATTGGTATACTACGGTGATAGTTACTCCAGCATGGAAAATGTTTTCTGTATGAAAAATGAACGGCTATTTGATGGTAGTGCCTTTGCACCCATTCAAGTAGGAAAACACACCTAGAGTATGGCAATCTGTGTTTTTTAACTTCAGAAACCCAAGCAGCTTTACACAGATACTACAGAAGACAGGATGCTGAGTCCTCCTTCTCTTATATTCTTGGTATAAAGATTCCAATTCTTTTAAGGATCTTTTATTTGCATGTTCATTCCTTAACAAAACAAAACAAAACAAAAAACTGTTTTTTTCTTTTTACAAGTTGACTATCCGGATACCAAGTGGCAATGTATGCAACAAGAGAAACAAAGCTTACTTTACCAGAACAAACTCACTGTATGTATGCGTCATAATTACTGACAACTAAAGAAGCCTTTAGTGGGTTGATATAGAGAGTTTAAACAAGAAAATATAGGTCAGGACTTCTGAGTACTCTTTCCTATTCTGAGGTAGTTGTACTGGCCCAAGTGTGCATCCTGTTCAGCAAACAAAATCTGTTGGGAGATGAAGGCTGTATGTTACAGAAAAAAAAGAAGGCTATATGTTATAGGGAGGTGAGGAAAAGGGAGAAAGTGTGGTGGAACAGATTGCTACTATAACAAATCTCTCCTGCTAACTATTTAGAAACTTGTGCTTGCTGTTACTTAGAGTCAGCAGGCATTCATTCTAAATTATATTAGCTGCAGAAATGGGGGACTGTAAATATAGCACATCACAATTTCAGTGTAAGGCCCACTAGATCCTACAAGCTTAGATGTAATCAAGCCAACCCCTTTGAAAAACAAGGTGTTAAAGTAACTAATAAACATAGTTTAGGTTTAAGGACAATGCACTGTATCAGAACTTTTGGAAAGGGTCTTATTAAAATACTTCTGGCAGTGTACTTCTTTAAAAAAAAACATACACACAGGAAGGAACCAGCGAAGTGGAAGATGGCATAGTCGATACACAAGCAGTTCAAAAAGGAATTAATACACTGTGGTAGTGTCATCACAGAGCTCTGCAGTTTTAGTTTGGTTTTCTCACCCTTATGCTGTTTTCCTTTCTGTTCTGACCCGTCCTACCTTCTCTTACTTCTCCCTCTTTCTATCTAGCTATAATCAGGAATCCTGGTTTTCTCTGATAAAAAAAAATCCCCAATTTTTGTATTTAAAAAAGTAACCCAAAATCCACATTTTTCCATGATCAAAATGAAACACCACTAATATACGGACATATACACTGTGTGTAAGGATATATTGTGTATCCTTGTATAACAGGATCCATGCTCCAGGGGCGGCTGTGATGCCCTCTGGTGGTCACTCTGCCCCAGGGCCATACAGCAAGCTCCATGCTAGCTTCCTGTTCAAAGTTCCTTTTGAATCTTGTTAAAATCAGTCCAGTCTTCTCAGTTGGTCCTCCCAGCTGGAACGTGTCCTCCAGGACACCCATTGCATTATGAGCTAATCAAGGCCTCCAAACCTTTCCTATGGCCATGCTTATGCCTTGTAGGTGTTTCCAGTTATCGTTTAAATGGGCACATAGCCTCAAACCACCAGGCTATCTCAGGCCTCCACTCTTTTGTTGGATCCTCAGCCTTCCTGGCTTCTGCCCCACTACTATGGCTGGCTCCTTTATCTTAGACCCAATATACTGGTCTCAATTTCTTGGGCCTGAGCCTTTGTCTCACACTTCTGAGCTCTTAAACCCTCCCAGGCTGTGGGCCCCCTGGCCTTAAGCTATATCCTGCTCTGGGCTGTGAGCTGTCTAGCCTCCAATTCTTGCTCCTCTTAGGCTGCAGGTCCTGGACTCTGATTTCTACCCTTCTTGGGCTACGCATCTTGGATGCTGGTTCTTACCCCTCCTGGGCAATGTTGGGCCCCTGGCCCTTGTCTCACCCGCTCAGGCAACAGCCACTTACACCCTGCTCTGGCAGGTCAAAGCCTTGTTCCTCTCTGGCACCCCAGGACCTTTGCTCCCATCTGTACCTTAAGCCCACCCCTGGCAGAGCTCAGAGTAAACACACACTCCACAGGCACCAACAGGATCGCCACATCTCCCCTTTTTAATGCCATCCAGTCCACTTCAAACAAACCAAGCCTCCCTGGCCATAATTAAACTACCAGCCCCCACTCATCTGGGTCTTAGTTTGGGTCAGTCCTCAGCCCCCATGTAATAACATCACTGATCTAGCTGAATCTCAATCAGTCACCTAACAACTAGACTTTCTCTCTCCCATGCCCTATTATATCTCTCAGGTCCTGCCTCTTTCCAGTCAGGTTACCTCTTCAGTTACTCTCAGGTGCTTTCTCAATAAGCTTGCTGGCTTAAACTCTCGGGTAACTTACTACTGCTGCCTAATTGCTACATGAGTATCTTGTCCCCACTGCCATGCTTGACCTGCTGGACTATTGCAAGGCTAACCCATTCTGCCATATGTCCTCCTAGTCTGTTTTTTCCCCCTTGTAATCAGCCTCCTCCTGCTCTTTCCTCCTCATGTAGCAGGAGCCTTCTGGCTCTCTGTTATACTTGAGGCTAGCCTGGATGGAATTAGTCCATGCAGACATAAGGTGGCTGTAGATGTGTGGGAATGCTGCTCCAACGCACTGTATTTACAGCACATTGGAGCAGACTTGAATCCAGAGGGAGTATGCTAATTAGCACATTCCAGCAGCCTCCCGCATGTCATGTATTCAGCATCCCTATGCTTCAAACTGGCGATGGGGGTGCTTTCAGTAATGGTCATTCAATGAGCTTTAGTTAAGTAACCTCACCACCATTTTGAAGTATGAGATGCTGAATACATGAGACACCGAAGCCACTTTAATTAGAGCGGCTCCCGCTCTAATTAAAGTGCTCCCTCTCCTCGAAGCACATGTAAAGACACCTACAGTTCCTGATGTGGGGGAACCTCCAAAGCGCTCCTATGGCAGGAGGAAGCAGCTGCAGGAGGACTTTGCTTTGAACAGCTGCAAGTGTCTGAATACCAGTATGAGCTTGTATATAGCTTTTTAACTGTGAAAAGCATTTTGGGATTCTTTATGTTGAAGGACATATTATAAAAGTTGGTTACTGCTACTACACCATACTTAGGCTTTAACAACTTTCTTTACTGCAGTTTTCAGCTTCCAGGCACAATTTTTCCTTTATCTCTAGAATGAGAACAATGCAGACGTTGACAATGAATCATTATAATACAGTTTTCCCTAAATCCACAGGACAATAACAAAAATCTTTTTCTATAATTATTTTCCATGTGTTACAAAGGTGAAATAATTATGAGAAACTGGGAAATTGAATTGAATATGGAATTTTTATTAAACAAAAATCTTTCTTTCTTCCTTTCTTTCTTTCTATCTAGAAAGGAAAGCTTTTAATTCCCGATATCGAACCCTGTTAGCATAGCATTTACCATTTCAGTGTTCTAAAGACAAAAGTTATGGGGACTGAGAGGTTTAAAACCATTAACATCTTTTCTTTTTTCTTCTCCATTTCCTTTCTTCTTGCTTCATGTGCTTTCCATAAAGAAAACTATGTACTGTACAAGTGACTCTTCAGATAAATAAATGTGTAATGCTATCCAGGGCTGAATTCAATTCTGACAGAGTTGAATCGTGTCTGCCAATTATTTACAGCTATCTATTTGATGAACCAGCTCTGTTCAGTCTGAGTTCTAGTCTCAACAAAATTCATTATACAACAATGCACTTAGAACATATTTTTGTGAGGCAGAGAAGTAATAAATATATGTATGTTTCTTTTATTGAATGGATTGAGGAGGGAATATCTGAACAAGAGTAAAGGATGAGTATTATTAGCCGAGGATGGTAAGAGGTACAAGGCTATTGTCCTTCTATTAAGAATACCTTGTAAAGGAAAGGTATATAAATTAGGTTAGATTCTAATAAAACTGCTGTCCATTTTATGTAATGCAAAGAAGGATGTAAACCCCTCTAATAAAAAAGCAAATATCCATAGTATATTCCTAAGCAGTTAGCAGCCTGCATCCCACAGTCTGAAACTGGCTCATCAAGTAATTTCACACAGCTGGAAAGGTGAGATGTTGGCAGCAATTCATCAGCATGGAAATCAGTGATAGGGGAATCAGCAGTACTTAGGCAGCATGAAAATCAAGAGCAATGTGGTAGCACAAGAAATAGTGGCAATTTGGGGGCAGAGGAAATGGCAATGGGGGAAGTGGAAGCAGCAGCAGGGTTGAAAGTGGCAGGGTCAAAAGTCTACCTTTGAACTAAGTTCTGATAATCTGGCCATCATCTTAAAAAGTTATTAGCCCCCGATGTACCTAACAGACTATATTTTATTACAAAGCTTAAACACGGACCTATTAAACTAATCCCACTGGGGAATAGGGGGAAAACTGCCCCTGCTGCCCTGCTGAACAGCCCTTGCAAAGCCAGCGGACCAAGGCACTTAAGGGGGCACTTAAGGGAGCCCACCCCTGCCCCAGCCCTGGCACAATCTGTGGGCAAGGCAAGAGCCCCCAAGGGCACA
>NW_017728906.1:122180108-122226528 GCF_001723895.1 Crocodylus porosus | reverse complement strand
TGACTTCCTGCCCTTTGGGCAGGGGGCTGGACTCGATGATCTCCCGAGGTCCGTTCCAGCCCTAATGTCTATGAAATCTATGAAATTAATATGGATCTCTATTCATTTTTAGAAGACATCTTATCTTGTAGGTAGATAGGATTGACTATTTTGGGTTTTTTTAAATTAACGATACACAAGGGCATCTGGGGAAGATTCAAACAGAAGGCTGAAAATCCACATTTTTCTTTGAGCTGATTCAGGGATTCCCAACATCAGATGAGAAAGAAAGAAATGATGGATAATTTCAGGGACCAGGGTGTGGACAGTTGGTGAAGATCAACTGATAACTGGGTGAAGTCCAGGGATTGAGTTGACAGGGAGCTGTCAGGTTGTGGTTTTGAAGCTAGGGGCTTGGCCTGCCTGCTCATCCCAGTCTGCCACCTCCTCAAAAGAATAGTGTGTTTTCCACAGGTGGCCAGAACCCTTCATGTTGGCCAAGCCACATACCCACTCCCTGCCACTGGAGGGGCTGGCCAGTAACCCAAAATCCATATTTCCCATGATTAAAATGAAACCTTGCTATATCTCTATATAGTTGCGTTTCATTTTAATCATGGAAAAATGTGGATTTAGGGGTACTTTTTTAAATCCAAAAATCGGGGATTTTTTTTTTTTTTTTTAAATCAGAGACATGAGTCAGAATCAGAGTCAGGGTATGCCAGAAAAGCCAGAGTTTCAATAAATGAGTAGAGAAGGGTCAGGAAAAAAACACCAGAGCCTTTGTCTTAAAGGGCTGCTACTGGATGGAGCCAGAGGTTTGGTTGCCCTGATCATTCAGCTGAGACTGGCTGGGTCCTAGGCTCTGATCTGAGCTCAGTGCAGCTAGAAAATTATTTACCGCTAACTAACTCTCTTTTCCACCACAAGTAATTACAGGCTATTCTATTTATACAATAGACATGAGTATATATATACCTGACCACATTATTTTATAAGAGAGTGTATATGGTGACTCATTGAGTATTCATAATCTTCAATGATTCATAACCTTCAGTTGTAGTCACAAGGACCTAAAATGTTAACAATAATGATATTACTATTCTCTTAATCATTTAATATACATATTTTGTCAATATCCACTGGCCCACTGACAGAAAAGTAAGAAAATAGAATATAGTCCTTGGGCACATCCAGACGACCACACAAGTGCATTTCCCCAGGGACAAATAACGATGGTACATAGTTGTGCCGCTGCTACTTGTTCCCAGGAAATGCCCCTTCACATGCATTTTGGTGCATGGAGAATTGTTCTGAGTGGGGCAGGGGAGGCTTACCAAGCCTTACCTTGGGTCCTGGGAGCCTTCCAGAGCTCCAGCTCCAGTGATTTGGGTGCACAGTGGCCAGCAGCCGGAGTGTGGCTCTGGCTGGCCAGGTTTCTATTTTAGGCAGTGCAGGCTGCTGCCACATAGAGCACCCCACTATTTTCTGGTACAGGTTTTTTGATACCAGGATCTCCTGCCACAGATGGGTCTGTGGTATCACAAACTGCACATGAGCACTCATAGAGATGTGCCCATTATGTCTGTTAGAATCATAGAAAATTAGCATTGGAAGACACCTCAGGAGATCATTTAGTCCAACTCCCTGCTCAAAGCAGGGCCATCCCTATCTAGATCATCTAAGCCAAAGCTTTGTCTAGCAGGTCTTAAATACCTTCAAGGATAAGATTCCAGAACCTCTCTGGGTAACCTATTCCAGTGTTTTACTACCCTCTTAGTGAGAAAAATTTTCCAGATATCTAACCTAAACTTCTCTTGCTGCAACTTGAGGACATTGCTCCTTGTTTGTTATCGGCCACCACTGAGAACAGTCTAGCCTCATCCTCTTTGGAACCCCTTTGCTATTAAATCCCCTCTCAGTCTTCTCTTCTCTAGACTAAATAAGCGCAGTTCTCTCAGCCTTCCATTTAAGTCATGTGCCCCATCCCCCTCCCAATTTCTGTTGCCCTCCACTGGACTCTCCAGTTTTCCACATCCTTTCTGTAGTGGGGCACCCAAAACTGAACCTAGTACTCCACATGTGGCTTCACCAGTGCTGAATAGAGGGGAATAATCACTTCCTTTGACCTGCTGAAGACACACCTCCCAATGCATCCCAGTATGCTGTTAGTCTTCCTGGCAACAACAGCACGCTGCTGGCTTATATTCAGCTTATTGTCCACTGTAACCCCCAAGTCCTCTTCTGCAGAGCTGCTGCCCAGCCAGTTAGCCCCCAGCCTGTACCAGTGCATGGGACTGTTCCATCCTAAGTGGAGGAGTCTGCACTTGTCCTTGTTGAACCTCATGAGATTTCTTCTGGCCCAGTCCTCCAATATATCTAGGTTACTCTGAATCCTAGCCCTCCACTTGATACCAGCTGCCAACTAGACACCGAGCCATTGATTACTGCCCCTCTGAACCTGATGCTTGAGACAGTTTTCTATCCACCTTACAGTCCATTCATCCAGCCCATACTTCTTTAGCTTGCCTGAGAGAAATCTGTAAGAGACCGTATCAAAAGCCTTGCTAAAATCAAGGTATACCACATCCACCGGTCTCCCCATGCCCACAGACCCAGTCAGCAAATCGTAGAAGGTGATTGTGATGGTCAGGCATGACTTCCCCTTAGTGAATCCATGTGACTGTTCCTAATCACCTTCTTCTCCTCCAAGTGCTTAGAAACAATTTCCTTGTGGATCCGCACCATGATTTTTCCTATTATTTGACTTATAACATGAGAAAATACCAGTAATTTTAAATGGAAATCTTAGCATACTTTAGGAATATATCCATAGTGACTCAGTAATTTTAAGTATGTAATATGTTACTATGTTATTTGTTAGATAATTAAATCATTATGGCCAAATCTGTGTTCTGCTGATGTACATCCAGCCACACAGACACATAGCTATAGCTATAGCTATATAGATCTATCTATCTATCTATCTGTGTTTTGGGAAGGAAGAATGAAGATAAAATATTTTTATGAACTCATGGCTGAATCTTGAACACAGAAATCCTGATTGCAAAGCTGAATCCTGACTGCCACTGAGATGAAAGATAGTTTTAATCCTCTCACAGCAGCTTCCAAATGGGCAACAGCGTTTGGCAGAAATGGTAAAAGGGTTAAACCTAACCCTGACACTGCAGACTTAATTCCAACCCTTTCTTACTGTGGCTGGCAGAGAAGGGCTACTTCAGCAGCCATTTGAGTGTGCCTATTCAATTCTAGTGCATAAATCATCTTTCCTGCATAAAAAACACATCTCAGGGTGCATATAAGCACTTGCTGCAGCTGGTCAATGAACACATGCCTACTTTAAGCTGTGTGATCATAGACTGGGAGCGGCATGTACAGATGTTTGCCAATGATGGGATCTATATGGGAAACCCAATGTAAGTAACTTGGGATGTTGGAGAAGTGGGATTGAAAGGTGTGGTAGGTCTAGTGGGTCCATAGGAAGGGCTGTTTGGTCCAGAAGGTTTTTAGCAGGATCAGGTAAGTAGGTGAACTAACTTAGATGGGGCCAACCATTTTTAGTTTGATTTAAAGCCCCTGAACATTTGCACAGATGGGCATTGATATCAACCTAACCCTAGTTAGAGGGTCTACACATATTGCCAATTATAGAGAGCCATGTTTTGGGGGAAAGGTATGTACAGCATGTAAGTAAATATGGTGAATGTGTATGTGTGTCTATACATCTATATATACATCTATGCATGCCTGCACAGATGGACCCACACAGTGTATCTATGAACATATATTATAACACAGATATTTATTATATTTTAATTATTTGTGTAGTCCCTCTGCAACCTTAGAAGTTCCATCTCTATTTTTCTGTATTTCCATACCAACATAAGTCATTTTCAAGTATATTATATTGGTCTTTATTAATATATCCGAAAAGCTTAACTGTTACAATAATAGAATCATAAGATCATAGCATTGGAAAGAATCTCAAGTGTCATCAAGTTCAATCCCTTGTACCCATGCAGGATTTACTGTTCCTAAGTCATCTCAGACAGATGATTATCCAGGCTTCTCTTTAAAACCTCCTGTGAGGGAGATTCTCTAGGCAGCTTGTGCCATTGTCCTGTAGTTTTTATACACAAGAAGTTTTTTTCCTGAGATTTAATTGAAACCTGTTTTTGCTGTAGTTTAAACAACTGCCTTTTTCTTCCTCCCTCTGTGGCAAGGAACAGCAATTTCTCTCCATCTTTTTTTATGGCAGCCATTCCAATATCTGGAAACTGCTATTGTGTCCATCTTGATCTCCATTTCTCTAAACTAAGCATATCTGCTTCCTTCATTCTTTCCTCACAGGGGTTGTATTGCAATCCCCTGTTTATCATTGCCGCCTGTTTTTAAATCTTCTCCAGTTTCTCTACTTTATTCTTAAAATGCAGTGCTTAGATTGGATAGCTGAGGCCTATACAGCACTGGGTACTCTCAGCTTGAAAGTCTTACAAACAGTGCCTTTGTTATTGCAATCCAAAATAGTAATTGCATTTCTTGTGACACCATTACATTTTCTGACTCACTATAATGACCAGATCTTCTTGGTAGTACTCTTTAAATATTTTGAAGTCAAGATGACCAGGCTTTGTTCCTTGATCTTCCATTTTTTTTTAGAGATGGGCTCTTCTCCAGGTATATGCTATCCTATTGTCTTTGAAAATATTGCCAGCAATTCCCAGATTTCCTTAGCAAGTTATTTTGATAGTCTATGATTAATTCCATCCAGACCCTAGAGACATCTTTCATATTTGTCAAAGTTATCTCATTCTTCTTTATATAGTGTCATCTACATCTATCCCTTCTGTTCTACTGCTGATTCATCTGTAATTCATGTGTGTGAGCACAGGCACATATGAAAACCGAAGCAAAACAGACATGGAGCAGCTTTGTCTTCTTTAGGGTGTTCTTCAATAATCTATAATAAACAGTAGGTTCACGGTCTCCTTGGTGTTTGTTATTTGATATACTTATAGAACCCCTTCTTACCCTCATGTCTCATACCTTGTTTTATGTTTGCTTTCCAAATGTTATCCATACATATTTGTGCCATTTCTTTTTATGTGTCATTAGTGACACAGCCTTCCTTCCATTGCTCATATTTCTTTTAATTATGAAGTAATTGTACATGCATCTATATCATATAGATATCAGAGCAAAAGGAGACTATTTTCCCCATATGGCAAATATTATTATGGAAGAAAATGTATTTTTTTAACTTATTGAACACATTTTTAACATTTTAGGTAGACTTGAAACAAAAACAACAAGCAAAATCCCAGCACCATTTAAACTTATTAGATATACAAGTCGCTGCTTTGAAATGGATTTTCTTATCCTGAACTTACTGAACAGAACTTCAAGGTTAAGCTGTAATTTTCAGCATGTCTGAGTTCCTAGCTAAGCTTTCTTCTAACCTCTGCACTTGACTGAGCAGTAAAACAAGAGAATAGTTAACAACAAAACCCTGTTGTATTAATACAGAAAAAAATCACATGCTCCTTCATAATTCTTAAAATCAAATATATAGTATACCCATTGTACATAAATTGCTTGCTCAGTGGGCTTGCTGAAGAAGAATTTTCCACTGTACAGATGTTATATCACTCCAGAGAATGGTTTTAGGATAGTTGAGCTTTACAAGACATGAAGCCCAGATTTGTTCAGATTCTTTGGAACTAATAAAAGGACTGTAAGGCTAGCATTTTTTCCACATTTAACTTTCATTCATGCTTCACAGGTTTGTTTTACTTGGAACGCGCATCAGACTTGAAGCTGTCCAATTTGATTTGTCCATTGTCAGATTCTTACCTCCAGAATGTTAAAGTAGCAGGTCAAAATCATGAAGGTCAGACGTTCTGTAATTATAAAGTCTCTCAAGATAAAAAAAAAAAATCTACAGAAGAAAGTGTTCTTGTGGATGTTTATTTTCTTCTTGAAATATACTCTTACCCATGGTCATCATGGCAGATTTTATTCCATGTATTAGATACTTAAGTGAATTTAGGTCTCAGATGTTATCCTGTTCTGACCCTACTTCATTCTTTTGGAAAAAAAATATGTGAATGCAAAAGACGAATAAATACTCACAACTAGTAATAACTTGATCTGAATGCATATTGTAAACGTAGACACATCAGCTGCTTTTTTTTTTCAGGGATTGAAGTGGAATGTAATATATCCCTAAACCCATTTAAGCACCTAATAGGTAGGGTTACATATGGCCACTCTTGTCTAAAAGAGGTAACATCAAATTTAGAGATCATTACATACCTTTTTTGTAAAATAATGGATTTTTTTAGCAATATAATTTTAAAAACATAATTAACATAATGAAGGGTTGGGCTGAAGGGGAGTCTCTACAGTTTGCCCTCCAGAAACAGAGCCAGCTTTAGAGACCTCTTCCCACTGCTGACCTCTCAGAGGTTGACAAGGTGGGTTAACCACAGTGTCAGCACCCGCTGAATAGCCCAGGGACATATCCTTCACTGATGAATTTCATACATCCCCCTACTGTGGATTTGCCTAGACAGAATTGGTTAGCAAACCAACATCTGTCAGGCTAGGGCCTCAATCATGTCCACATGGCCATACAAGGTGCTGCACCCAACCAATTAGCACATGCCTGCCCAGGAGCTGAACCAACTCTGAAAAGAGGGAGAGAAAAGCTTTGACTGCACGCTAGTAGCAATATGGCATGCATTGGAGCAGCTGGCTCTAGTAACCTGAAAAAAAAATCAGACTTGGAAAAAATCTAGGTGTTTTCTACATTTATTTAAATGAACTCCTCTTTCCAGATGACTTCACTAATAGTTGTCAAGCTTTGTCCTTTCAAAATTAAAACAATCAAACAAAACCTAACTAATGACTTTCATTGTACCTTGATTTATTTGAAAATGAATCAATGTGTGAGAAAGGTTGCTTTTTGGTTCTTGTTTTTTGGAGGGGAGTGAGGGGAGCAGTCAGGGCAGGGGGCTTGGTATCCTAGTAACACTTTCTTGTACAGTCAGAGGTATTTTTTTTTAAATTCAACGTGATCATGCCCAGTGGAGTAATGGGAAGATACTGCATGTACCTTGGGAAATTCAGTGAAAGCCTCTTGAACATGTTTAGTGGGGAGATGATGATAGCTGACAGCCTTGTTGGGTGTACCACATATGCCCAATGCAAGAAATAGGACCCTGAAAACATCTTCTTTAAGAACAGGAGAGCCAACAATATGCTCAGTTTTGCTAGAAGCCTCTGTGAATAAGGGAAAAAGTTTCTGCCAGAAAATTTCTACAGCACGAAGCTTATCTGGTCACTTTTGTTGATCACTCTGGCTTCAATTTTTATTGCTATTTGAAGGTATTCGGGAGCAGCTGCTTTTTTTTGCTCTCTTTCATGGACTCAAAATGTTAGGATTTCTCAAGGAATCACTGGTTTATGATGTATCCTCCACTGAGGAAGAATCTATTATACATTGTGATTCTCAATATTTTCTCTGTATGCTTCCCATTTATTACCTCTTATCCATTTGTTGTTATGGTAAGAGGACTTAATAATTTTAGATACTTGATTCTTCATTACTCACTGAGGCAACTTTAATGACAAGTGGCCCATAATAAGTGCTGTTGGTCTATATGGTGAACCCAGAAGGGTTGTGGGCAAAAATCTTCATATCGTTATACCTTTCCAAAACAAAGTAAAAAATCGAATTTTCTGGATTGGGAGCTGCAGGGTGTCTGGACAGTAGGAAGGGGTACATTGCTAAAGGTGTAGTTATGCATTGTAATTAGCGTGTGCTAACTTTAAGGAATGTTAGGCAATGTTAAAGTTTGCATGTGCCGTGATAAGTCTCATGTTAAAGGTTAATAACATCAATAATGTGCACAGCCCAAACCTGTCTCTAGCAGGTTGGTGAGCAGAAGCATGGCTTGGAGGTGCCAAGTCTACTCAATGCCTTTATTGCTTGCTGGCTCTCTAACAGCAATATAGGCTCCAGGATTGGGCCATGGCTAGCCTGGATCCATCCCAAATATCCTTGCTGGGCCATGTGGCTGGCTGGTCACCAGGGATCCTGGTTTCCTCTGATAAAAAAAAAATCCCCAGTTCTTGGTTTTAAAAAAGTAACCCTTTTGTATATATAGACAGAGATTTATATGTTAGTGGTATTTCATTGTAATCATGGAAAAATGTGGATTTTGGGTTACTATTTTTAAATCGAAAATTGAGGATTTTTTAATCAGATAAAACCAGGATCCCTGCTGGTGAAACACCACATAAACCAGGAAATTGTGGGCATAAGGAATCATGCTCTGACCTGATAGTTCTGGTTTTTAACCTATAAGACTTGCACTGAAACTTCCCATATTTGGGGGATTAGCAGTGAAGTTATATTACTGAAGAGCACAAACAATTTCTAGGATAAGAAGCTGAAAAAAATAAAATCTGACTCAGACTGAAGCAGGTCTCACTATTTTGAAGGGTGGTAAGAAGAAGAAAAATGAAGTTGTGTCTTTGCTATTGAAAGCTTTCTAATGAAGCTCTCTGATGATCTATTGAAAAAAAAATCATTTAGCTTCTATATTCATGCCCAGCCATTTAAAAGTAGGCATGTTATACTTCATCCAGGAGTATCACAGAAGTTGCCTCTTTTTGGGAATGAATGAGCAGGTGCATGTGGGCAGGATGTACTTGAGAGCTACACTTACAACGAATGATGAGAACACTGTGGATCCATTCACTCAAGACAGGGAAATGGATGGAGAAATGTTCTCTGTACAGGAATTATTTGGCAACCATTTATCCAGCACTTAAGTGATGCCTCTTCTGGGGATACTGAAATAGTACCTAATAAATTTAGGATAGGATATGAAACACTCATATATAACAGAGAAAATGTTAAGTAGTCAGGATGTGATTAAGGGAGTAAATATTTACTTAGCTGTACACACAAGGCAGAATCCTGTTACTCTTGCTGAGCATGCCAAAGGTAAATTTTGATCAAGTCCTAGGTAGCTGGGCAGAGTTCATGCCAAAGGCATAGTGTGTTTCTGCAGCACCCTGGGCATAGTGCTGACCACTATGACATGGGGGTGCGGAAAGAGTCTTACCTTTTATGTGGGCAGGCAGTCTATGGGGCTGCAGAAGGACCAACCAGAGTGCCCCCAACGCCCTGGGAGACTTTGCTATGACATGCACAGCCCTGCATTACCCAGCCATAGACAAGCAGCCCTGCCACTCATAGTTTATGAGAAGGAGTTGCTCTTAGGATGTCTTATGCAGTCCTAGAACACAGGTCACTTTCACTGTGTGCAGACAGAAGTGCAGATTCCCACTATAACACTATAAGTGTTCTGAGTCACAATGACCCCCCCAAATCAAACAGAAGTTTACTGTTGGTTCCAGGGCAAGGGGAATCGAGTTGATGACTGCAGTTTCCCCTAGCAAAGGCCTCTCCGCTGTCCCAGCCTGTCCCTGTTTCAAAATGGGAAGGGGGAAAGGGTAGAGAGGTAGCTCATTTTAGGGTTCCCCAGCCAGTGCTGGAGTGTGGGGTGGGTGAATTGGAGCCCTCCCACCTCAGGGGGTTCCAATACAACTGCCTCACCTTCCTGCAAGGTGAAAAAAACCCAGACTGAACTCCCTCCATTCCTTTTCTCCCCTCATAGTCTGAAAATAGCTTGAGCCTGGGAGGCAGCACAGACAAAATTTAGGGAAAACCTGCCTATGGTAGGGATGGGGACCTGCGCTGCCTCGTACAGCTGCAACCTTCTATCAGTACTACAGCCCTGTGCACTGATTTGTACACCAAGGGCTCCTGCCTCATGAAGGGTTGGAGACCCACACTGCCTCATGGAGCCACCGAGGTCTTGTCCTTTCCCGGATGCTTCATGCACCAGTGACACTGCTCTCTCCATGGCAGGGCTGGGACACAGCTGCTTGCTGCTCCCTGCTCAGCAGAGGTGTCTTCTGGGCACTTCTAGGGCAACTTCTTCATCCCACTGGTCAGCTTTACTAGCTCTTCTCAAGCCCCATCTTCATCATTCCTTGCTGAAAGCTGCCTTTTATTCCCTCTGAAGGCTCTACCCCAGACTGGGAATGGACCGATGGGAAAGCCCAGTGGGTTAGGTCCTGCTCAGGTCCTCTCTTTCACCTTGTCCCTGGGTCAGGGTGGGTTAGCCTTCCTCCTGCCTTCCCCTGATTGGTGAGGAAGGAATAATTCCTCCACCAATGGGGCTTGAGCCTTCCGGGTTGAAGCCAACAATCTGGGCTGCCAGTGAGCCCACTGGCCAACCTACCACCAGTACATAATTATTTTTTTGGGGGGTGGGGTGGGGGTTGCCCTCACTCTGGGCAATGAATGGGTAGCCCCTGATGGGGACAGTGTTGATTTGTCCTTGCACACAGAGAGGAAACTATGGCCCCTGTTTGTCACGGGATGGTAATATGGTTACTGGCCCCTCCCAGTCAGATGACCTAGGAGAAGGTATTGATGTTCTTTTAGGTAACAGCATCCTTCTCTGGGTGCCATTTCTTCTTTGGGCTGCTGTGTCATTGGTTTTGGTGTGGTTACTTATGCTGTTGAGATTCTGGTTGTAACCTTGTGTCCTTATTGTTGCATTATGAAAGGATTATAAACTGTTTTATTTCTGGAACAGCTGGTTTTCTGTCAAACCCCCTTCCCAAAAGGAGCACTTCCAGGGGCAAAGGGAGGGACTACCAGTGGCAAAAGTTGGGTTTTAGGGGATGGAACTTCCAGTCCCAAGATGGCAACTGAGGGTGAGGCACCTTTCAAGGGGCACGGCTACTCTTGCAGCCCTCAGCAGCTCACTAAAACTTGTTAAGCAGTCCTCCAGCCAAAATAATTGCTCGCCCCATGCTATGCAGTCTAGAAGAGAACCTAAGAGGAAGTAGAACTAGTTCCCAATCTAGCCTCTATCCATCCTAATTCCTACTGCTAACCCATACACCCAGAACTTATTCTGGCTGCTCTTTCTGAGGTCTCCTAAATTGTCTTTTTCATACTGTCTGGCTCAACTGTGTCTGTCTGCCACTCTCCCTAAAGCTAGACTGGGGCCTCTTTTATGAGCTACAGGTATGATAAACTGCTAGGCAGTCCAGCAGATACTCCTGGAATATGTGGCAAGGGCCTCAGCATTTCAGCAGATCTACCTGGAGCAAGCAGCAAGGGGCAGCTAGACATGGTTTTAGAACCACTATTATAGTTTCTGTCCTACCTGAGGATGTGTATGGCTAAGGAAGCATGAAATAGTCTCTCCCTAGGGCACAGATGGCTGCTATCTCTGGTGGCAGGTAGTATGTTGCTCCATTAAGCATGCTGAGATATCACACAAAGTTATTTACCTACATAGTTTATTTATGGTTGTAATTGTGATTCAGTTCTGGGAAAAAGGTAATGGTAATTAAGAGCTACTTTTGTGACGACTGTTGGTAATACAGTTCTGCCCATAGAGATCAGTTTTACCTTTCCCTCTTTGCCCCTGAAAACAGTAGATAAATCTATATGTAGATATTAGTGATTATATGGTTTCCTTCAAGACACCCACATTTTCTTTATTTTAATAAAGTTGAAAATTCCACAGTAGGTGTTTGCAGAGCACATCATTAGTGGTTGTTGGTGATGGTCAATCATTCTGATAGAACCATGTAAATCCCCTCTAGATTTCCATTTATAGTGCTCTGGTCTTGAATGTGAAAGTAGTGAGCATTTAGATTTAGGACTCTGTCATTTTGACTCTTTAAAGTTAACAAAATAATCTGCCCCTGTGACAGTTCAGCGTCCTAGGCATGGTTGTGAAGTCACCTAGTGCCCCCTACCGTGCCAAGGTGATATTAAAAGCACCCTCACGATCTCATCCGCCACATCTTTGATGTTAGTAATGTTTAAAGGAGGCTGCCCTTAGTCCTATCTGACACAGTGCTCTGACGTACCTCAGTCTTAGTGCTATCTTGGGTGACCCAGTGCACCCCAGCCTTATGGGCTATGCGTGCATCCAGCCACCCCATACCACACCCCAAGCCTCGCAGATGTACCAGACGTTCTTTGGTCAATTCCATGCTCTGCTGGTGCTCTCTGGCTTGTCTCGCAGCCTGTGTCCCTTTGGACACTCTCTGGGGTGTCTCGCACCTGCCCACACTGGGGCGTCTCACACCTGGGGCTCAGGTGGCCATAGCCATGCCTGGCCCCACCAAAATCCCCTCCTCACATCTTAAATTTCTTGTGGGGCTCAGGCGGCCTCAGCCTTACCTGGCCCCCAGTACTCTGTGCCCCTTCTCAGGGCTGGGGTCAGTGCACCCCTGAATGTTGTGCCCTCTCTGGCACCAGGGTCCCTACACTACCATGGAGCCCCTATGAGGTCTCCTCCAACCCCTAATAGCCTCACCCAGTTCTCTGGTGTAACAACAACAACAACAACAACAAAATAATAACACAAGCCCTTGGGATATAATGCAAAGTTAAACATCCTAGCTAAACATCCTCCAACCACACCACCTCTCACCTGTGTAACTCACAGCTGGTACATTAAAGTCTTATTCTCTTTCCCACCTTCAGGTAGTACTCCTTTTTCCTATCTGCTAGCAGAGAGAGAGCACTATGGGTCTTATAGTGGTCAACCCTGCCCTTTCCAGTCAGCTGACTCACCAGGTGTGAACCCTTAGCTCCTCCTGGGTGCCTCTAGCAACCAGCACCTGAACCCATCCTGCTGCTTTTCAGTAGCAGGCACCTTAGTGCCCTGTTACAGCCCCCAAGATATATTTTCAAACTGAGCTATTCAAATTTAGCAATACAAAAGAAATGTGGTATGGGTAAGAAAACCAGAAGCCTTTTGGCTATACCTCAGTTTCTGTAAATGATGATTATAAATTATCATCTGTCTAGCTAATCAAAGTGATTTAATCAATAAAACTTCTTTTCTTTCACTGCTTCCTTTACTTTTCCAGCTGAAATGCAAATACTGTAATACCACAGGTAATCCCTTTGCTAGAACCCTCATTAAATGTTATCTCCATAGGAAATATTAGGCAAGTCTAGTGACTTTAGCAAGGCAGGAGGTATTATCATAGTAATAGAAATACATATACTCCACAAATATATTTCAGAATCACAAATCCAGCACAGATTCACACTTGTTAAATAAGCTAAATGGTAAAATGTACTGGGGGGAAAAGATTAGGAAAGTATATAATGTTTCATTAGATCTTTGAGTCAGGGGGCACATCGATATGAGATGTTTACTGCTCAGTAGACTATTTAGCTGTGCAGTAAACATTGATTGTCTACACATGCACCCTTATTAGTTATAAGTGTTCTCCTGGTGCAGAGTGTTGCACTCTACAGTAATGCATGTGTAGATGCTACCCTGGTTGGCTAGGGCACAAGTGTGCTTCAGTTTGGGGGCTGCCTGCTGGCTAGTCCCACACTATAGCACCCTCTTGCCCCAGCCAGCCCCTTCACAGCATGCTGAGCTGAGGGGGAGCAGCCCCGGGCTGTCAGGCTGAACTCTAGAAATCCTTGCCAGGCAAGGCTTCTCTTTCCTGCCTCAACATGCTGGGGTCCCAGAGTTTATTCATGTGCATTAATATGCACATGTAGACATGCCCAGTAAGGCTAATTCAAACTCTCTGTGAAGTGATTTAGACATTGATTTTTAAAGGTACATGGGTGCTTAGAGATGTTGATAGGCACTAGAAGAATTTTCAAAAGTGTCCTAACCTGGAGTGGCCTCTCCACCAATTACAGCAGGCTGGCAGTAGGAGTTGCTGCCACCTGCAACAGTATCCCCACCCTCGGAGCTGTAGCCCCATAACTGCCCACCTGCCAGACCTGGGTTGGGACTGCACTGCTGCCTAGGCTGTGCCGTGGGCACTGTAGCAAAAGCTCCTGCACCTCTGGGCCAGTTGTCAGTGGACTGTGGTTGCACAGTTGGCCATTGGGTGGCAGGAAGGATTTGGGGCCAGGAAGAAATTTTTCTCCTTCATGAATGCCAGTGGTGTGTTTATTTATTTAACTTTACTTTGTTTTTTTTTTTCCTTTCCCTGAGAGAGACCTTTGAAAGTTTGGCCAAAGCAAGGGCTGACATTTTCTGATTAAGACAAGGTTATGGCCTTCAGGTTGGATATATGCTGTGAGAGATTTGATCTGATCTGTGCTGACCCCCTGTTGCAGCCTAGCCATCAGATTCTCCCTGGAACTCATGGTATATATTTTCCTAAGGACTTGCTAACCCCCTTGCTGCCAGCCACTAGAGCAAGTTATGTGAGTTGTACGTAATACCAGCTCCATACAGTTTCAGAGGCTGCTTTATCCCCCAATACTGTAGTCTCTGTACACCAAATTAGTGATTCTAAATTGTACCTCACCATGTCTTTCAGAAGAAGCTTCACTGGGGGTGAGGGAGGGATCAGTTCCTCTTCACAGACCAGAAACTGGGGTGCAGTAGGGGGTGGGTGGCCCACAGTGCTGTCCAGGTCACAAGTGAAATGAGACATTTTAGATAGGAACCTCTGAGTTTCCTGTATGAAGTATCTTGTTCTTCTATGTAGGGTTATACTAGCTACTAAATGGAGGAGACTCAATGGCAAAAAAAAATCTCACTCCACTCCTATGCTGTTATGTTGACTCAATAAAAAGTGAAAAAATATTAGGTAATTTAAACAAGAGCTTTATTTTAATCTAAATGTAGAACAAAGCTAGCATCATTCTGATAGACAATTTATTCTTAGATTCAGTGAGGAGGTTTATTTTTCCTTCTTTCATTTTTTAATTGCTTACATCAGTAAAATTACTTGCAATAAAATCCTTTTCAAATGGAAAGACCACAGGTATTGTCAAACACAAAGAACAAACACTGTAGACAATCTTCTGTAGAGAAGATGGCTATATTAGCTCTTCCTGAGAAACACATCAGCCGTAAATGAAAGATTTGTATGACACTGCACATTTTCCATCTGTTGAGGGTGTTATAAACTGCTCACATACTGATCAAACCACAATCTCCAAACTGCATTATAAAAAAAACATACATCATTTCATTCCATAACTAAGTTGCCTCTGGTTCAAAATATCAAACAACAGATGTACCTATAATGTACCTGTGGTTATGCCATTATGACTCATTCTCCTGGAGTCTGATTTCACTGACAGATTTTAAAGTGCAACAGTTAGAAGAGAGTAGACCCTGGATACATATTATTAATTGTTTTTTTAATCCTAATAATGTCATGGCTAGATTTTGCCTTTAAAGTTCAGTTTACTGTTTAAGGTAATGGGAAGTTATACTACCCCAAGCGGTAGGAAGAGGGGTTCAAATACCTTCACACTTCAACATGTAGTTCAATGCACCTTCCGGGTCTAATTGTTTTTCTCTGCAGGCTGGTTTGAAATGGGGATAAGAATATGCCTAAGCCCCACATCCATTTGAATTGTCAAGAATCCTTGGATATACAGCCCCTATACAGACCCCATGAAATTATGGAAGTTCCTCCATAAAGGCTCTTAATCTGGCTCTTCTTTAACAGAGGGATTGATTCTGCTAATTTTACAAAATAAGTAGAACGTTTGTGTGAAATGTTATTGAATCTCACATAAAATAATGGAACTATTCAAATAAATTGTTAATATTTATAGTGAGTACTTGTAATAATATATCTTCATTTCATGTGCATGTATAATGAGGTCAGGCCAGAACCCTGGACCTAGGTGGTCTCAGTCAAGATCCAGGCAAGTCACCCCTGAGCAGGTGCCAGCTGCAGCAAGCCCAGAGCAGTGTTTTAGTCCCACCTGGACTGAATAAGGCAATCAGAGCAGACAGTAGCCTGACCATAGGCAGCAGACCCCACCTGCTCCAGCTCTTAAAAGATAGGCCTAGCCTGCAATGTCCTTCTCTAATCAAAGATGTAAGTTCTTGCTCCTGACCATCTGCGCACTTCTATGTTGATCTTCTGGCTTTGACTCCTGCTTCTGACTTGGACTTCTGACTTTGGTAAGGCCTTTGACATTCCTGATTCTGGTTCCCTTTTTGTGACTCTGGTTTGATCTTAGTTCAGGCTTTGGCTTCTGATCCCTGTTAACTCTCAGCTTGCCTTGTCTCTTACTTCAGTTTCTGAACTCTGCTTGTTCCGTTCTCGGCATTAGCTCCCAAACTAGTTCTGAAACTGAGCCTCTCCGACCCCCTCTCATTCTTTGGGGAGATCAACCTGAACTAAACCTATGCCTTAGGTATTTTACAGCTAAGCAATACCACACACATCCCCATCTCCTATAGTATGCATGTGTGTGTGGGTGGGGAAAGGGTGGCAGCATACTCCCATACAGCCCCATATCTCCAGTTTCTCACAAATATATTTGTGAGAATATATATACATATTATATACTACATTTACAAAAAAACTCACTGGATTGGCTATTAGAAGCTGTTTGGAATCATTTGCAAATGACTTTATTGAAAGTTTATAATGAATTTGTTGCCAAATTTACTGGGTATTCTTTACTGGTTAAGGGATGCACTTTTGGCATTCTTGTCATCATACGACATTATTTACATCATACTACAATTAAGGATGGTCTATGCTTGAAAGACCCAACAGAGGCTGAAATGTGTTTAACTGTAGAAATGCTAGCTAAATTGTATTTTGATTTCTTCAAACAGTTCTATGGATCAATAAATATAAAATCAGTGTTATCATCAGGGATTTTGGCTGTCTCTGATTTTAAAAAAATCTCCAGTTTTTCGTTGAAAAAAGTAATTCCAAAATCCACATTTTTCTGTGATTTTAAAATGGAAAACCACTATATCTATCTAGGTCTAGATAGTGGTATTCCATTTAAACCATAGGAAAATGTGGATTTGGGGTTACTTTTATTTACATGAAAATTGAGGATTTTTAAAAATCAGAGTACCAGGATCCCTGGTTATCATAATTGTTCTAAGATACAATGCAAAACTATCACTGTTTTGTCTGAGTGTCTTTAGAACAAATACAGGTACCAGTAATGATGATTTATCATTTGTTCAGTCCTCATGGGCAGAGATGAAATCTGACTAGAATGGAAATTATATCATCCTTAGGACATATAAACCACTGCAGAAGATCCTAGCACACTCTTCTGTAATCTTCCAGAGGAATCAGTTATCATTTTTATTATAGGAAGGAGTTCCCAAACTGTAGGGAAAAGGTAAAGAGTGAGAATTTGGCTCATTTATTTCCTTTTTGACATACTCAAACCTATGTCTAGATGACCTCTTTTTTTACTTGTATGTACTTCTCTATGTAAAAATAATGGTTTTTGGCTCTTGAACATAACTGTTAAGAGTTCTGGCTCAGGGATGTTCGCAGGTGGAATTTTTACTGAATCTTCATTCTAAGATAAATATGTTTTTAGAAGTGCTATCAAGCTATTGCTGTATTTGCAGAAGAACAGTTAGAATACATTTTGCTGCTAATGGTACTATGTCAATAGGATTCTGTACAAAACCCTTTACATGGGATGAGACACTATTGAATGCTTTTAGATACAACCAGAACACTTGCTGAATTCAAATGTTCCATCTATGCTCCTCTCCTACTGAAGTTAAGTTTTTGAGTACAGCTCTCTATCTATGAATAGAAATCTGTTTGCTCATTGCAGTAATTCTACTAACTGTGAGGGCTGTGCAAAGCTTTGGTCCCTGATTCGATTTGGCCCAATTTGGTGGCCAAATCTCTGAATCTCAGTCAAATCAGAGGACCCTTTAATGTCTCTTAATCAAATTGAAACTCTCTGAATCGGTTCAGAGAGATTTGGAAAGATTTGGAGATTTGGACATAAAGACAGCTTTAAATGTTTTTTCTACATACCTCTAAGTAGCAGGGGCTCATAAATTCTGTGATAATGGGGCACATGGAGTGTCCCACAGAAGCACGGGGGCGGGGGTCCCCAGCACACTCAGCAGCAGACTTGGAAGTGAACCAGAAGAGCTTCTGGTCCACTTCCAAGTCCACCAGGGAGCATGCTGGGGGCCTCCCTGTGCCTCGCCCCAGCTCAGTAACTGGTGCCTCCTGGGTTGGGGGGCACCTGGGGTCTCCCTGAGGCTCATTGTTCAGCTGGGGAGGCACGGGGGGGGGGGGTGCCCAGCACACTCCCTGGCAGACCCAGAAGCGGACCGAAAATATTTCTGGTCCACTTCCAGGTTCACTGTCAAACGCATAGAACCCCTCTTCTGCACTCCTGTGAGATACTTCATGTGCCCCAGCATCACAGTGTTCATGAGCCATGCCTGCTACCTCAAGTTATGTAGAAAAAACTTCTAAAGCTGTTTCTATGTCTGAATCGCTGATTCTCCAAATCAGCATTGAATTTACAGCTATGGATTTGGCTGAATCGCATCAGGGACAGTGACTGAAATCAATGAACTGAATCGCTGTCCCTGATTTGGGCTGAATCTGAATCGAATAGGGCCCACTTTGCACACCCCTACTGACTACCTAGAACAAGGTTGTTTCTTTGTGATCATTCTATTTTCACCTCTACTTCAAGAGTGACCACTTACCCACTGGTCAATTTCAATTGGTGTAAATTGGGGCAATTCAATTAAGTAAATGAAAATATTGCAAAATGCAGTTGAAAATCTGGCTTTTTCTTCTGCATCTTTACTTGCTATCCTATTTGATCTGAATTGACTCTCTTATTTGGCTAGTAATGACAAGGGATCCTATTTTTTCTCTGATTTGAAAAAAACCCCAAACAACCCAATTTTCAGGTTAAAAAAAAAAAAAAAAAAAAGGAACCAAAAATCCACATTTTCCTACAAGTAAAATGAAACACCTAAAATAGATAGATAATGATGGCATAACATTTTAATCATGGAAAAAAGTGGATTTCGGGTAATTTTTTTAAACTGAAAAGTGGGGATATATATATATATATATATTTTTTTTTTTAGAGAAAAACAGGATCCCTGGTAATGACACAGTACATTCCCTATCAATATTACCCTGTATTTTTCCTGATCATAAATGAATGGCTTAATGTTTATAAGGATTTAATGTGGTTCTAATGCTGGCTTTCTCATTCTTTCCTAGAACCCGGGTCCTTCACTATTGAAATAGGGTAAAATGTTTTCAATGAAACTGTGCCAGACTGTCTTTACAACACCTATGGGAGCAGATTGATCTAGAAAAGAAAATATGATGTTGTAATTCTAAAAGGAAATAATAAAACCCCTAAATGCTTTTTCCTGAAATTAAAAAAAAAATCAATTTAAATGTCAATGACATGTCTATGAAATTAATTGCATATAAAAACACTAAAACATCAACAATAGCAGCAACAACAGCTGTAGAAAAAAATCCATCCAGCTGTTTTCAGCTTTTATCTCAGTTATTTAAGACAACTACTACTAATAAAAGTACATAACTGAAAATTACTTTCTGTTTGGATTAGTGTCTAAACTTGTATCCAGCTGATTTTGAGGTAACACAGATAATTTCCTGGTTAAATGATAAACAATAAAAAAAAAAACTAAGTACATAATGATTTTTTTATCACTGCAGTTCATCAAAAAATCTGCAACTAAGTGTGTGTGTGTGTGTGTGTGTGTGTGTATGATAATATGTAACATGTTCTCATTTTTTCCAATGATATATAAAGGATATGTTTGCTTTTTAAAATATTAAAGCACAGACAACACTTTTTTTTGCAGTCTGTGTGGCTGTATTTATCAGGATGGCAGTGACTAATTCAGTGTAGAAAATAATAGTGGTGAGAGTATTACAAGTTACATCTGTTCAAAACTTCATTTTGGCTTTGAATTTCCATATGGCAGCTGGATCTTATAGTATGTGCCTAT
The DNA here is from genome assembly GCF_001723895.1 of Crocodylus porosus. Taxonomy (NCBI): domain Eukaryota; kingdom Metazoa; phylum Chordata; order Crocodylia; family Crocodylidae; genus Crocodylus; species Crocodylus porosus. The sequence continues at coordinate 122,206,654 of NW_017728906.1, read as the reverse complement.
CTAACTATGTACATTTTATATATTTTAACTTCAAATAAGAATTTTTGACAATGATGGTAACATCCAAGTCAAAACTGCCAAATTCCTATTTGAATCCTGAGTCCATGCATTGTCCTGTGAAAAAAGAGTGGATGCTCTAGTCTGATCACACTGGTGACAGTTATACAGACTTGAAAGAGCTTTGTGCAGAGGGATAAGAGGTAAATCAATCTCCATGCCAACTCAGGCTTAACGGGATTTTATCTGGAAGAGACAGCAATTCATGTCATGTTTTCTGAGTTTTGGTAGATTTGTCATGTCAGTTGTATAATCCAACAGGTGCAATGGTGAGACCACCATTTTCATGTCATATACAAGATGAAATATTACTCCTTCAAGGTTTTAGTACAATGATCATTAATTAATCCAGTAACCTATCCATCTCCTTTGTACATGCACTGGCGCAGTGTTACAGTGCTAATTATTTGAAGACTCTTGGTACTTTGAATTCATATTATTACATTAAATGTGTCTGCTCTGTAATTCCTGAAGTAAAGCAACACAAGCATATCTGTAAGAAGTTGCATGCATGCACTAATATTATTTATTTTGTAAAACATAATAAAACAGTGATTAATGAAAAAGGTGACAATCGTATGCCTACATTTATCATATCCCCAACCCAATCAGCAGGTATCCTCACTTTCTCTAATTATATATACTTCTTAAAAAGTAACCCCAAATCCACACAAACACACACACATATACATATACACATGTGTATGTGGATTCGGGGTTACTTTTTTTAAATCCAAAAATTAGGGATTTTTTTAAATCAGAGAAAACCAGGATCCCTGCTTCTCAAAAATAGACTAATGTAACTTAGAAATCAGTGGCCCAGTCCAGTACCCACTGAAGTCCATAAAATAGAAACTTTCTAGCTCTATATATTTCTTTACATTTTTAAAATATGTGTTTTTTGCCTCGTTATACTCATATTTAACTGAATCAAAAAACTCTCTTCCTTTTGGTTAATGCCAACTGGTCCCTACTGCTATGATAAACTACTTATTTGCTATATAATACAGTGATATTTTGAGTCTTTTAGATGCTCGTGGCAAAAGGGAATCTGTATCTGATTGTTTCATGAAAATCTAAACTGTGCCTCCAAGCTAGTCCTCTTTGGTTTACTAACTTTTTATATAGATGACTAAGATGCATAATAGGATGCTTCAGTAACATGCATCTTGGCAGTATGTAATTTTTGATTTCTTACTGGAAAGGCCATTTTTAAATTATATGATATATTTTTCTCTTCAGATGAAAATGCACAAAATTGGCTGGTTTACCTTTTGATCAAGCTCCTCTGTATATTCACTTCTCCCAGTTATTATTGGATGTGCTGGCGAAGAAATTGTGATGCAGTCTAATATTCTTGAAGAAAACTGTTCCATGACTTTATGGGATGTAATATAATGATAAACTAATTTGCCTCATCTCCCCAGTTCTTTATAAGGGTATAAAAACAGAAAACAGGAAGTCCATTATTTTATATGCCCAAAAAGACTTATGCGAGTATGTTATAATCCTACAAAAGTTAAAAAAATAAGCCAAATGCATGACTAAAACATGGGGGGGTCTGTATTTTTTTTATTACTCCAACACAATTATTCTAAAACTACAGCATCAACATGGAGATACCCAGCACCAGAACTGCAAAGCATTTGATGCAGTTAGTCTCAAATATATTAAATAAAATGCTAGCTTGATTTAAAGCAAATAAACAACAAATAAATAGGGAGTGGTTCATAGTGGATAGATCTCTTTGAAATACATAGAAACAAAAAATTATCCCACTAATTAGTATAATTAAAAAGTAAGGCCCTCAAAAGGTCATGTAATTCAAATCCACCAGTGGTGGTATCATCCTTATCCAAACCATCTCATACAAATCCACTGATTACTCTATTAGATAAACTACACAGTAAACCCTGACCCAATCATAAAGCAAAACCCTCTAAACTATCACATATAAATCAGGGGAACAAAAACCAAAGTCCTGCTGCTACAACGATTGTTAAGTATACTTGAGTGATCCAAGGAAGACTGCCATTTTCCTGCTACAGAGAAGGACAAAAACCTCTATAGTCTGCACCATTCTGACCATAGGTTCAAATTCTTTCCTGAGTGCAAATACGGCAGTTAGCCTGACCCTGAGCAGAGGAACAAGACCTTCTAGTCAAGAACCTACAGGTTTAAGTCTGAGCAGAATTGACAGAGTCCATTAAAAATTGCCAGCCTTGGCTGAAACCAACCCCCAATGCTTTTGCAGGGGTGTGGTGGGGGGCTGGGTGGCACACGGCTCACAGGACAAGTAGTAGCAAGGTCGGGTGGGGGGAGGATGTGTCCTGGCCCCATGTGACAAGCAGTAAAACCTACAAGCAAAATTAATATTCATAAGTGCTGATATTGTAGAATTCTACCTCACATTTGCACCCTGTTACAATAACTTGTGATTAAAGGAATCAAGTCTTATGATAAGGGGCAGATATAAGAAACAGTATAAATGATGAAAAAAATAAAAGGGATTGAATGACTGAGCTCAATTAACTGCAATTACCTACGCATCCAATTATATACTAATTAAGCCCAGTGAGTTAATGTGACTCTTCACTATGCTGAAAAATAAGCATAGGTGCTAGAAATATTTTTTTAATAATAAATTAACTGTTTCTATAACTGAATTACATTGAGGTAGGTGAAAAAGGCAATAATAAAGAACAAGTACAAAAAATAATTCATTGATTTTTTTTTTAAAGTAGACTTAAGCTTTAATAACCTAAATATAATATGAGTAATATCATACCCAAGGATTCCTAACAGTCTTGTCACCCTAAGAAATCTTTAATAATGACTTGTGTGTATTTTGTTGCTGTTGTTGTTGTTGTTTCTAGTTACAGGAGCTGGAGACCTAAAGCTAATCTCTAAATTCTTGCCTGCCTATACATTTTTGCAATGTTCAAGCTATACACAAATCCTTTCCTATATATTTAGAGAAAGAAAAAAAATCAGATCCCCCACCCCCCAAATAGCTCTGACATAGAAAAAAACTCACTAATAGAAAAGTATTTGCCCATACTCAGTTGGAAATCCAAAGGAGAAAACAAATGAACAAAATGGAATATGAAAATTACTTTTTTCCCTATTTACTTATGAATTTGCTCTGGATTTTCAGACAGAAAGACACAGCTGGATTCTGTGCTGTTAACTCACAAAAGAATTCATGAAATACTCCAAATATGAAATAAGAAAAATATGTATATATATTTTCTTTTTCTTCTTTAAATTATTTTATTTTTTGCTTTGTTGTGAAAGTAGAGAAGGGACCAGAGAATGATAAAATCAGAATTAGTACTGAAGTCAGAGGTATAAACAATGCCTCTGGGGTGTGCTTCCACTAATTTCACTTCACTACCCAAAAGCATAGCAGTCTCATGTAATGGGGAGAGGAGAGTGAGAAGCAAGAACTGGGAGTAACTGATTGCTGGAGCACAGTTCCCTCAAGAGTCAATGGATTTCCCTGTAAACATTAATGTTTTTCTTTTCAGACATTAGCTTGCTTCCTATGGTAGTATCTTTTTAGGGAGGTGTTAATGCTTTCCATTGTACTTTCTCTGAAAGCTGTGTTGTCAGTAGGAAGAAGCTGAGTGGAAGAGTTTTAGTGATATGCTGGAGCTTTCCATCAGGGATCTGTGAGAAGCTATGGACACCCAGCACTCTCCTATAACTCTAAGTATTAGTTGGTTAGAAATTATTTCTTTGATCCCAATTTTACATCCATCTTATAATTCTTCCCTGTACCAGGGCACTCTGCCCTTACTATAGAATTAGTTTAAGAATAGACTGTATCATTAAGGTAAGCTGTAAGAGGTGGACCTGGGGATATAATCCCAGTTCCTGGACCATAGAGATAGCAGACTGATCCATTCAGAGTGCTTGGCTGAGAACTGGAGAAAGCAGTACTGATACTTTGCTGCAGTAAATGGATCTGGGAGGACTATGATAGACAGAGCCACAGCAATTTGGGTAGACACCCAGGAAGAGTGCAGGGAAAAGGTACTGGGACTGACAGTCTGCAGGGTAGTCAAGTCAGGTGGTCCAATGGCTTGCAGATCTACTGAGCCTACTGGAAAAGATTGAATGCAGACTGGCCAAGCACACCAGAATTGATTACAGCACTCAGAGCAAGGCAGGAATTCCAGTAGTAGGTAAAACCATATAGCTTGGCACTCCTACTGCCCTGTTCCTAGCTGTTTTTTTCTAACAGAACAAGGAAGCCAAAACTGAGAGAGTTCAGTTTGTTGGACTGATGATGGGGGCCAGAAAGCCTACTTCTTATTTTTTTTTATCTTCTTCCTATGGAATGGAAGGTCTATGGTGTAATTTCTATGGGGAAAGGTAGGCAAATACTTCAGGACAAGGAGCAAGCCAGTAGGCCAGGTCTGACTGCCAGGGGCAGCAGATTACCTTGAGGCACCTCAGGATGGTTACAATCCCATGCTAAGAAATCATGGTGCTGCTTGAGTTGGGGGGGGTGGGAAGATGTGCTTCCCCAGACACCAGTCAGCGACCAGGGTGGGGATTCTCCTGGTGGCTGATCCCACTGACTGGGGGGGAGGGCAGGAACGCCTAATTTCACTCCCCAAAAAAAAAGCCAATTCCAGAAGCAGCATGTCTGCTTCTACTGGTGGCCCCACTCGCTGGCCGACACTTGCAGTGGGGGCACTGGTACTCCCACCCGCCCCGCTGCCTGTTAGCTAAACAGGGGACATGGCCTAACAGGGGGTGCACTGGTGCTGTCAGGAGGTGCATGTACACCCCCATGCACCCCCTACACGTCACCACTTTAAGAAATTATATGTCAACATACAAACACAATGTTTTACAGATCAAATCCGTTTAGAACCAGGTGCAATGAATAAGAATCTAAACTCTGTTGCACATTTGAAAATTTAGATCCATATCCAAATGTTACTTTGGTTTCATTTTTCATCAAATTGGGAGGCAGCCATTTATACTAAAATGGCAATCTGGTGAGAAACATGAAGCAGCCAATAGTACATGTAGCTTACATGATTACAGTAACTTTAGTTTAAGAGCATATATAGACTTAAATATTGTTTAAGCCCTAATAAAAATCATTGCTTACCTGAGGTAGCCTTCTGATAACGGGGGTCAGAAAATTACTCAATATTTGTAAAGGCACCATGGGGTTGTTTCTTAGAACAGGAGGTTGCTTGCCTAAGAAAGTCCTCTTGTACCAAACTCATTGTAATTAGTTCCATTCAAAAACAAGCTAAGCATATCGAAATAAAGAAATGGTGACCAATATCTAAACTAATTAATACAAACATCTTATATTATGTTAAAAGTCTGTAATAAAGCATGGATAAAGAAATAACAACAGTAATCAGAAACAACACTAGACCGTTGTATTAAGTTTTTACCAAGGACATTTTTGTATGCTGTTTCCCCATCTGATATCCTCAATTGTTTTTGTTCACTTATTTTTTAGATTGCAAACCCTGTTGTAGCATAATCCCCAGTTTCTGCTCTTTTTTTATTGCATTTCCTCCCCTTCCCCAACCATTTCTGACTTTTTCTTTCCCTCTCTATTCCCTGTAGATAAGTATAAGTGAGCTCAAACATAGGATAAGCTTTAAACATTTTTATTTTGGTAGCAAGTTTTTGGTTTTGGATATCCACTGCTTTATATTGTATTATTATTAGGTTTACTGTTGTATATTGTATTATTATCATTTTTGTATTGATTTTTATTGTTTCATATGAATATTGTATGGTTTAGACATGTGTTTGTAAGTGAACCAGAGTACTGTCAAGTTTACATTTTATATGTCAAGCCTCCATCTTCTGTCCTCTGCCTGGACATCCCATGTTGCAACAATATGATTCATTGTACCCCTCCCATGTAAATTGGTTCCCAGATAAATGAGAGTGATTGGGAATGATTGAAATACGATGGTAGCAGGCCTCTACTGAATGGCCTGTAACAACTGGGCCATCACCTCGCATTGATTCATCCAGGAACCACGGACCTCACCCAGGAAAAGAGACAAGACCAGCATTTGAAAAACAAAAGACCCTGCAGAACCAGCAACTCCATCATTGTACCCCACCATTACATATACCCGAAACTGCTCATCCCTGCATGGAGCACACAAGCTCAGTACGCCAGGGGCTGACCCTTGCCTGTCACTAGGGTCACACACGGTCTGCGCCTATAGAGGGGCAGTGAAGACAGACCCAGTGGGAATGTCATTTCCATCCAGACTGTGCCTGAGCTGGTAGTGTAAGTGTGTATGCCTAATAGGGGTGTACACACCTAGTGACTGTGTGCTTTATTGATTTTTATGTGTGCATATGCAGTTGTACACCATGCTTTCCTGTCTAACAGTGCAATATTGAGATCCTGAGCATTGGCATGACCCCTCAAGGCAACACTGTGAGGTAGTGTGTTTGTTTGTACAGTGATTACAACTGCAAATTCTAAATCATAAGTGGGCCCATAGGGTTCTATTTGGTTGTAATTAAGATTAATACTAATAAAAGGAAGCATCAGAGTTGCATGGAAAAAGGCAATATGGAAAAAGAAGCATTCATAATGATATGTTAACTGCAAAATATTTCTTCCTTCAAGGGAGGAATGAAACCAGCTTTCAGGATATGGCCTTTATATGTGTGAGGAGTTTACAACTATATCACAAGAATTACCTTTTATAAATATAGAGAAAAGACTGGCATGTGTGATACCACTTCATAGAAGATTTTTAAATATGGTATCTTCTCATTGATGACCTCCATGTTTTGGTACATTCAGATTTGTTATCTTTCTCTTACTTGTGCTTATCAATTGTTGCTATCCCCTAAAGCTTTCTATCAACTTGTATTTTGCAACATTTTCCTTAGTATATTGTGAGATTAATCCCTGATTTATTTCCATATATTTGTTGTGCTTCTAAAAAAACACTCAGTGGGTGCATCTACATGAGACACTTTACTGCACAGTAGACTAATCTACTGCACAGTAAAGCATTAGCATCTACATATCCATAGCATTTACTGCACAGTCATTTAGTCTACTGTGTGGTTGGCTACTACCTGTAGATACAGGTAGTAGATTAACCACACAGCAGCTACTGAGCATTATGACATGTGTAGATGTTGACTGGGAGCAATTTTCCTCCTGGTCAGCCCAGGCAGTAGGGGGCAACTGCCACCTGGCTAAGCATTCATGCAAGAGGAGTTGTGCTGGCTGCAGAGGCAGCTGTCTCCCAGCCCTGGGCACATGTACACAGGGCTGGGATAGCTGTGTGCTTCCGAGGCCAGTGGTCTCCCAAAGTTCTCCTAGCCCTGTGCACATGTTGACAGGTCCCCATGTGAACAGGGCTGTGAGATAGCTCCTTCTGCAGCTGGCACAGCTCCCAAGCACATTCAGAGCAGGTCCTGTGTCCCATGCCATCCCCTGGGCTAGCACCTGGGGGATCCTCCCCCTGGCTGCTGCAGGGGGGAAGAGCACAGAAGGAGTGGCCCTGGTCCTGGCTACCACCATTTGGAGCAAATCTATACATAACAGGGTGCAGAGGTAGGTTCCCAGGAGAGTCTACTGTGCAGTATTTTACTGCATAGTAAGCCTAATACACATCAATAGCATGTGTAGATAAGCCCAGCTTCGAAGTAATTCTACACTCACTGAAATCAGAGGCATACATCCCAAAGTGTACCACTGGAACAAAGTTAGGCTCATGATAAACACTTATAAAAATCCTGCTCATCCATTATATTTGGGAGGTACAGTGCAGGAGAGTAGAGGTAAGTGGGAACAATCTTTCCATGATTTAAATACATTCCATTTCTTTCCTCCTAGCAAACTTAATAACAGCCTTCAACTCCATGAAGGGTCATTCCAAAGAGGATGGAGATAGACTGTTCTTAGTGGTGGCAGATGACTGAACAAGGAGAAATGGTCTCAAGTTGAGCAAGGGAAGCTTAGGTTAGACATTAGGAAGAACAAACTTTCTCATGAGGAGGGCCGTAATGCACAGAAACAGGTTACCCAGGTAGGCTGTACAGTCTCCATCTTTGGAAGTTGTTAAGACTAAGCTAGACAAAGCCTTGGTTTGGATGATCTAGTTAGGGATGTTTTTACCAGGGTGTTGGACTAGATGATCTCCTGAAGTCCCTTCCAACTATAATTGTCTATGATTCTATTATTCTGTTCCATTTAACTGCTGGCTAGGAAACTTATTCAGGAAGGGGTCTTGAACCTAAGTTTCATGCCTACCGGGGGTAACCTAACCATTCAATACTGCCTTCTCTCTCACTCTGTTTTTGACCAAAGAGTCCATCATTCGCAACCCCCCACCTCCCAATCTTTCCAACTGTCATTTCATTGAAACTGGTTCATTCAAAGAATGAGTATTATTTTAGAGAGTCTGGCAATTTGCCAGTTAAACTTTTTTCCTAAAAATTCCACCTCATATCTGCAGTGGAGTGTGACAGAGCAGGCTTCAGTAGCTTAGGAATGAGAATGCTATCTCTAAACTTCTGGAGAAGATTTTAAAGTATATTTTTTCAGAATACTTAAAAACTTTGAGAACTGGTAATGTGCATGTATCTATACAGGAATTGTTGAAAATGTAAGTTTCTGGCACCAAAGTGCAGTTTCTTTGAAGCTTTACTGAAGTCCTAAATACGAGTTTTTCATCTTCAAAAACTGAAGAATAAAGGAATCAAGCTACAGAGCAAACGATTAAGACCTTCTTTCAACAATATGACGAATAACATTCCAATTTAGTGAAATATAACTATTTAATTCAAACAGGTTGAGTATGATGTAGAAAGCATTTGACATAACTGTAATGCGTTAAGTGGTACTTTATTTCAGAAAATCAGAACTGGAAACTTTGAATTCTCTTATAATCTTCACTGTACCACTTCAGTGATATAAATGGAACTGAAAGACATCTTAAGGAAATACTGAGGAGTTTTCTATTATAGGGGAAAATTCAGCTGGAAGAATGCTAGTGTAACCAATAATGTGATTGACAGGTCCTGGCCCAAAGGGTGGCTGTGATATCCGCCTAGTGGACCAGTGACTCCTGTACCACTTCATCTCCTTGGGGTACTTCTGTTTACTAACTTACCTGCCATGCCTTGAGGGAATTTATAGTATTGCAGGAGGCTTCCCCAGGGTTCCAGAGTGAGCCTCAGTCCCTCAACTGTCTTGTGCTCCACATGTCCACATGCCCACATGACTCTTGTCTTTAGGCACTAAAATCACCTTAGAGGTGTTAATCATGGTTTCCAGTCCCCTCCCCAACCATGCCCATGCCTCACAGTTGTCACTCACTACCAATTTGGAGAAAGTCCTTTGGCCCCCAATGCAGCACTTGGCTCCTCAGGACTCAAACCTTTGTCTGGACTTCAGCCTCCTGGCCCCCTTGTTCTGGCTATGCCCCTCAGTCAAGGTGCTCTGTCCCAGTCCTTGACTTCTGGGCTGCAACCCTGATCTCATCCTCTTGAACTTCAGGACCCTTTGGCTTCTTCTCTCACCTTCTCAGGCCCTGTTTTCATCCTACTAGGCTCTGGACCCCATCGCTTCTTCTCTTATGGTAGCCCCCTGGGGTCTCTGGCCAGGCTGCCCTGTCTGCTTAGGCCTTTGGCAATCTCTGTGCCAGGCAAGCCTCTAAGCTGGGTGTGCCGCAGGCAACCCTGGGGCCTCCATACAACTCCTTTTGCCACAATCCAGTCCTCAAATTTTAGTCTTAATTGGAACACATGTATATGCTAACTGGTTCCAAATTAAACATTGGACCCCACTTTGGGTCAGTGCATCACTACAAGCCATATTTTCAGCTTTTTTTTTAAAAGCTCCCTCAGGTAGCTTGGAGGTCCATGGCGCCTGTTCCCTGTACCCCCTCTGTCCCAGGAGCTCCTTCCCCCATAGCATGCAGAGCAAGACTGCCTGCTTTGCCTCCATCCCTAGGTTTATGAGCCTCAAAACCCCACCCTTTCTGGTTATGGGTGCCTTCCCAGCTACTCACAGGGGTTTCCTTTATGCCTAATGGCTACCCTGTACCCCTCTGCTGCAGCCCCACGCAACAGACTTGGCCTGCTGCACTCTGTAACAGAAGTGACAGGAGCTCTCTGTCACACTATGGTATCTCCACTTTATCCAGTCAGGACAGAGGAGAGCATATCTAAGGCAGGGCTAGATTATGATGAGAATCATGACTGATAAACCAGGCCCGTATACGTGATGGATTTGCCACAGTGAAACTAAGTTTCATAGAACAATTTGCCATGATAAAACTAAAATACATAGGAGGTAGTCTAAGTTGCCATGCTCAAAGAAAATTTAACACACACAAAAAATTGTAAACATATGGTGATGCCATTATGCAGGGCAAATGGTGATTTTTCATCATTTTTTATCACGTCTACATGGCCATTTAGGGCCTGAAATGAAGTAGCCCTGATGCCATTCTTATTTGCACCAAAAACTGAATTGACTTCTGCCGGCCCTCAGGAGTAAGAGAAAAGAAACATGTCATAGAGCTACCTGGATTCAGCCCCAAGTTGATAATGATAAATTAACAGTAATATTGGATTTATGTATTTACTCAAAGCCCCCACACTTTACTTTTTGATTAGGAAAAAAGACAACGCTTTCCATAAGGAGCACACATTTTACACACACAGACAATTAATGTAAGGATAAATTCTATTTAACTTTACTTTGTGTATGTATGTCTTGTAGTCATTTACCTTCAGTTACTGCAGGTTTGGGAACTTATGCACAGGTTGATATTTTCCTTTGTTACGTGTCAAAATAGAATTGTTATGTTTTATCCCCTGCTGAAAGTAAAGCAGAGGAGGACGGCCCCTCCTACGATGAAACCCAGTATTCTTAGGGCACTTGTGAAAGGGAGCAGAAATCTCAGCTGCTTAGTCCTCACCCAAGCTCAATTCTGTTTGCTATGTTTCTCAAAAAATAATTCTCTAACAATCATAATACAGATTGTGTATTGCATACGGCCCACTCTACCCCTCTTCTTGAAACTGACCCACTGGACCTTGTATTTAACATTATTTGTAGAAAATGGATGAAAAGAAAAGTGGCTGCCCCACTGGGAGTAAGAGGACAGGCTAGGACCAATGGCAGCCTTTACTTCACTAAGTCACATACCCTTTGAGTTGCTCTCTCCTTTCTGAACACACAGGCCATGTTCGGATGAATGTGTCCATGCAGTATGTGGCAGCGCAGATGCATCTGCAGTGCCACATACTGCACATTCAGTTGCTCTCTGTGCTGTAGGGGAGCAGCACGGAGCGGGGTTTTGACCTCTGGATGTCAGAGAAGAAAAAAAAGTGGAGCAGTGGACACACGGGTAGCATGGACTTCCCAAAAGCAGAGCCAGATCACCCGAAGCTGCACTGTGGCTGCCAGCCAGGCTCTGCACGGCAGAATCACCAGTGCTGCAGCCCTGGGAGACCCCAAAGGGAACTTACAAAACACCTTTCATAGACAAGCCAATGAACTATACTTCATAAATCTACTAGATACAAAAAATCATTGACTCAGTATAGACATAAGATATATGCACATTACAACCTGCCTGACGTCTGATTCACCAGATACCTGCCTGACCTGACCTTTTACATTCATCTTTTCCTCCACCTTTTCTCCCCACCCCTCCCCTAATTTTCTGTCCTATGTCTTCATGATTTCCATATATTTCCTTTCTCATTAATGCCTCTTTTTCACCTTGTATCATTGCCTCTGTATGTTTTCCTTTGGCTTTTTCTCTCTGCTTCTTCCCCTTCCCTTCCATGCTTTACCTTTTGTTTTTCTAATTTCTACCTATTTATATTTTCACTGACATACTGTCACACCTTTAGCTTCTCTCATTCCTGTTTTCCTATATCCAGCTATTCCCTTTTTCAGAGACAGCCTCTTTTCTACCTTGTATTTTAACACTGTAATTTCCACCTTTTCTTTCCCCTGCTTTCTTCCTCCTCCCTTCTCTGCCTTACCTTTTCTCTTTGTAATTTCTACCTTTTTACATTCTCACTGACATCCTGCCACACTTTTAGCTTCTCTTATTCCTTGGTGTCTTAGACCAGCAGGGACTGAAAAAGAGTGACTGCACCTGAAACTTTTAAGAACTTGCTAAGAACTTCCTTCCAACTACTCAGTTGGTCAAATAAAAGATATTGCATCTACTCAAAGAGCCTTGCCTGCCTTGTGTTTTTCCTGGTAGTTAATGGATTTCTTGATATGTTTCAACTCAGTAAAAAATGATAACCTGTTGTTAAGGAAGGTAATTCAATCAATATTGGGACTTTCTTATAACCATGGATCCTGGTTTATATCTCCAATTTTAAACCTTTGTATACCATGTTTTTATATATATATGTGTGTGTGTGTGTGTGTGTGTGTGTTGTTTCATTTTAATCATGGAAAAATGTGCATCTATATACCACAGAACAATGTGGATTTGGGGTTACTTTTTTAAATCAGAAAATTGGGGATTTTTTTTTTTTTGATCAGAGAAAACCAGGGTCCCTGCTTACAACCAATAATGAAAAGTTTGATTTATAGGCTTTTCCTATTAATTACTGCTTTGGTTTCTCTCTGGATTTAAACACCTGTAATAATACTTTGAAGATGCTGAGCTGAATGATAGAAAAACAGGAATGAAGCAGCTAACACTCAAAATCACTCAGCACAAGAACTGCTACTGCACACATCTCATCTTCTGGTGAATGGATCCACTCCTGGAAAGGCTGATGAAACTGAGATGACCTCTTTGCCTGTACTGGTGAGGTACAAATGCACAACTGTCTTAGCTGGAATATGGAGGGTCAGAGTGGATTTCAAGATGAATAAGCATGCTTTTATTGCTAAACAAGTCAATAGTATATTGTGTTTATTGACTGGAATGTCACATGCAAGTCAAGAGACATGATTCTTCTAGTCTATTGCATAGTACAGAAGCCACACCTGAATAATATCCACCACACTTTAAGATGCAAAGGAAATTGCAAGGATTCCCTAGGAGAGCAAGAAAGCTGTTTGGAGATATAGGAAACATGACATTAAAGGAAAAGTGGGAAGACTTTTTGGTTTGTTTCTTCTTTCTCAAAGAAGAAAAGATTAAATGGGATTTGGTAAGTCTTCAGTTACAAAAGGGCTGTTGCAAAGAGCATAGTGATCAGCAATTCTCTGTATTTGCAGGGAATGTGGGCTTAAATTGAGACAAAATAGGGCTTGGATATTAGGAAGAACTTTCCAGTTATGCTAATAAATTACATGGGAAATTGAAGAATGTCCATAGTTAGAAGATTTTTAAATGCAAGTTGGATAACTATTTGTCTGAGATGCTTGCAACACAAAGGTTCCTTCAGTCAGCAGAGGTTGGACTACTAGATAAAATTATGAGGTCCTGTCTAGTACCATTTTTTCTATGATTCTAAATGTTAAAATGTGTGGAAAAATGTGGGCACCTAACAGTTTTTTTCAGGCCAAAATGTAGACACCAAAGACCTTTAAGGAGTAATTCTATTTTCCTTCCTGCAGCCAAAACATAGAAATGTAGACAATGAAGGTTGGAAGGGACCTCAGGAAGACATCTGGTCCAACCACCTGCTCAAAGCAGGACCATCCCCAACTACATCATCCCAGTCAGAGCTCCTTCTAGATGGGTATTAAAAGCCTCCAAGGACAGAGATTCCACCACCTCCCCGGGGAACCTCTTCCAGTGTTTTACTACCCTCCTAGAGAGAAATTTCTTTCTAATATCTAACCTAAACTTCCCTTGCTGCAACTTGAGATGGTTGCTTTTTGTTCCGCCATCTGCCACCACTGAGAACAGTTTAGCTCCATCCTCTTTTGAACCTCCACTTCAGGTAGTTGAAGGATGCTATTAAATCCCTGCTGTCTTCTCTTCTCCAGATTCATAAGCCCAGTTTCCTCAGTCTCTCTTCTTTTGAATGTCACTTCCCCAGTCCCCTAACAATTTCTATTGGCCTCCACTGCCTCCACTGGACTCTCTCCAGGTTGTCCACATACTTTCTGCAGTGGAAGGCACAAAACTGGACACAGTATTCCAGATGTGGACTCACCAGTGGCAAATAGAGGGCAAGAATCACTTCCCTAAATCTGCTTGCAACGTTCCTACCAATGCAGCCCAGTATGCTGTTAGCCTTCTTCAGAATAAGAGCACACTGTTTGATCATATTCAGCTTATTGTCCACTGTAACCCTGAGGTATTTTTCTGCAGAGATGCTGTCTAGCCATTCAGTCCCCAGCCTATACCAATGAAAGAAAGTGTTCTCTTCTAAAGTCAGGACTTTGCACTTCTTATTGAACCTAACGAAATCACCATCTCTTCAAGCTTCCAGTAAGGTGTTCTAGTCACCACAGGTCAGGCATTATCCAGTACCTTCTCCAGGGCTTGTTTTGCAAATGAACCACTGCTGTTTCCATTTAATAGTAATTTACTAAAATAGATAGATACCACATGGTAGAGAAACTTCTGCCCCAGTGGGAGCAAGACTTCCAGCTAGAACTGATTTCCTGTGCTTTTTTTGTAGCAGCCATCTCACAGAGCTGTCACCACCTCCTGTTGCTTACCTATTTCCACCTGGTCCCACCTTTCCTGATCTTGGCTACTTGGGGCGGGGGGTGAGGGGCAGCTTAAAAAGGACTGTTGGAGAAGAGCCTGTATACTGCCTAGTTTGTGGCATGGTGGTTAGAGCACTATGCTAAGAACGTAGGGCCTTGCTATACATTGCTCTTTGAGCTGCCTAAATTTTGACTAGCGTTAGTGCTAGCTTGAGTTTGGAGCAGTCACACCTTGAGGCTAAACACATAACTGTCCCAGACCTGGACAGTTCAAACTTGCAACTAGAGATGTGGTGAACTAGCACAGGCTTCTAGCCCTGCCCCAAGTGGGGATGTATGAGAGATAGATGGGGGAGGGGCAGGAACATGAAGCTGAGTGGAGAGTTAATGGGATGGGGTGAGTATTTAAATGGGAGATGGAAAGGAAATAGGGATGGGGGATGGGTGGTGAAAGGCAGTCAGCCAGCTACTGAAGTATAAAATAAAAATAAGAAAACATATATAGAAATAACTAAAGAAGAAGTAATTAAAGATGGCCTCATATTTTATAAATTAGGATTAGGGTGTGGGGAGTGCTGATTGTGCTTCCTGGGGTGGCTGAGAACTGTGAGGGAAGGTGCTTCTGTGGGAACTACTGCCCCAGCCCCAGGAAGGAAGCCCTAGCTCATGGGTACCTAATCAAGACCCCCCTCCAAGAATCATCTAAGCCCTGAAACCTAGACAGCTGGCAAGTTCTCTGCAAGCTGTTTGCATGGAGTTACACTCATGGGGGTAGGAAGGTCATATCCCCTGGGGAGAAAGAGGGGAGTTGACTTGGTGCCAAAACTGCCCCCTGGGCAGTAGAGTTCAGGAAATGGAAAGTTTGTCCACACAAAACAGGAGGGAGGGGGAAGGCACCTGCATGCTGGGATCCTGGAGGACTGCAGTTTGTGTGCCTCATCTATGGGGTGTCACCACACATTAATAAAACACAAGTAACACAGATCAGAGAAAAACCTGAAGTAGTGTGATTATAAGCTGCCTAAAGTGTGCTTAAATTTGTTTTGGGTGTTAATGTGAGAATAATCCAAAGGTTAAGAGCTCCAAGAGCCATCTAAAAATAATGTGTAACGAGTGCCTCAGAGAGATGCAGGTAAGAATCTCCTCTGGCTAATTTTTTGCCTCCTAGCTGTTGGGGCCAAATCAGTTGGGCTGCCCTGCTTAGCACCGCTCAGTAATGAGGTTTTGGATGGAACATTTTCATTACTCAGATACACATGCATATCCACAAAGGCACATAGCTACCTGACCAGTGCATTTCCTGCTGTACCCAGTCTGTCTATGTACATGGATTTAAGGATTCACAATGCAGAGACAGTAGAATCTTGACCTGTGTACAAGTGCTAATAATGTCACTTACTCAAATATAGGGTTATAATTTAGACACACAAAAGAGACAGGATTCCTCCCTAAGTGTGTAAAGAGTTTCACGGCCAGTGCAGCATGATTATTTTGCTTTGCTCTTTTGATTTAAATGTCCAAGCTCTGCCTAAGTCTTGGATAGGCACTCAGCTGTATATCTGGATTTGTCCCTTTTCAATTTTCCAATTGGGAAGCCCATTGACATACCTTTCTATTTGAATAAATCAGTTTTCTCTCTATTTCCATTAGCCTAGATATTCAGGAGAAGTTTTTAGATCCTTAATTTGCCACATAAATGTGAAGGATATAATTATGTAATTTAAAAAATGCATATTTTAGTAGTCAAGGGAAAATACTCATTTTTATTTAAGCCAAACTGAAGTTAAGGACAAGTGTATCCAATTTGCCATGTTTATTTAAATATAAGGAGTTACATTACTTAGTCAATGTGACAATATTTTTGAAATATTTAAAAATATTTGCAGCCATTGTTCTGAAGAGTTACACCAGTTTATGAACTGGTCTGCATAGAATCATATAAGTAGGGTCAAAAGGGACCTTGTAGATCTTCAAGTCCGACCCCCTGCCTGGGCAGGAGAAAAAACTGAACTCAAATGATCCCAGCAAGGTGTTCATCTAGCCTCCTCTTAAACACCCCCAGGGTAGGAGCCAGTACCACTTCCCTTGGAAGTTGGTTCCAGATCCTAGCTGCCCTAACTGTGAAGTAGTTCTTACGGGTGTCTAATTTAAACCTATTCTCCAACAACTTGTGGCCATTTTTCCTTGTCATGCCAGGGGGCGCTAGGGGAAACAAGGTCTCTCCCAAACCCATCTGGTCCCAAACCCATCTATAGACTGTCACCAGGTCCCCCCTCAACCTTCTCTTGTGAAGGCTGAACAGGTTCAGGTCCCGCAGTCTTTCATTGTAGGGTCTGCCCTGCTGTCCCGGGGTCATTCGGGTGGCCTTCCTCTCGACCCTCTCAATGTTGTCCACATCCCCCCTGAAGTGGGGCGCACAGAACTGGACACAGTACTCCAGCTGTGGCCTGACCAGTGCTGCATAGATGGGGAGGATCACCTCCTTGGCTCTGCTAGAGATGCACCTGTGGATGCACGACAAGGTCCGGTTAGCCCTGCCAACCGTGACTTCACATTGTCGGCCCTTGTTTATCTTGGAGTCAGTAACGACTCCAAGATCCCTTTCTGCTTCTGTGCTTTCAAGAAGTACATTTCCCATTCTATAAGTGTGCTGCTGGTTACTACTGCCCAAGTGCAGCACCCTGCACGTGTCAGTATTGAAGCGCATCCTGTTTTTGCTAGCCCACCCCTGCAACCTATCCAAGTTTGCTGCAGTCTTTCCCTCCCTACTAGCGTGCTCACCCCACCCCAAATTTTCATATCATCAGCGAATTTAAACAGGTTGCTTTTTCACCCCGTTGTCCAAAATGCTGATAAAGAGATTGAACAGCGCGGGCCCGAGAACCAAGCCCTGGGGGACTCCACTGCCCATTTCTCCCCAGGTCGAATATGACCCATCCAGCACCACCCTCTGAGTACGACCCTTCAGCCAATCTGCAATCCATCTGACTGTGTAGGCATCAATGCCACAGATGCCCAATTTTTTAATGAGGATGGGGTGGGAGACAGTCTTCTAGGTCTAGAATTTTTTACAGATTCTCTGTGATGCTTATAGTCATCTAAAAATTAAATATTCATATTGATTCAATACTTATCAATAAGGTAAAGAGGTAATTAAATAATGTTTCATATTTGCCAATAAGACTGCTCTTGCATCTTTCAAACAAACGTGGAAATATATCTATATCTATATCTTTAATATCATCTTACTATGGAGATTCTTCAATATAGATATAGATATAATTCTGGAAGTAAGGCTGGTTAGTTATTGAGTTTGCAAATTCTTGGTGCCAAGAATGTGTCTAATACTCATAATGGAAAAAAATAGTGCTATTGTAGATATAAATATTTGATTTTTTTTGTGTGAAAATCTATAGACATCATTGGAAACACACCCTCATCATCACCTTGGGATTCAAATAGTACTGTCAGCATGAAAAAATGAATAGAAGGAATACATATATTTCACTGCACAAAATTGTATAGACAATTCAAGTTTGATCACAAGCCCACAGAATTCCAAGGGAAGGTAATTCTCTAGGAACTGATGTCCAACTGATAAATTTCCAAAGCCTGTAAAGTAATACAGATTTCATACCTGAAAACATGTTTTAATGAAATAATAAAAAAGATAGGGTCATATTGTTAATTTATTTTTGTTTAAAGGATTTGAAGTTTTCTCATGGAAACCTACAACCTAAATCTACCAAATCATTACTTCTGGTTTTCCCTGAGATTTGTTCTCCAGCTTCCTGGTGCCAGCAGCTCCCTAGAGAATCTTTCTGGGATGCTGAGGGCATGAGCAGGAAAGGAGTATAGTGATACCCTATGTATTAAACATTCTGGGCATGTCCACACATGTACTTGCAGCAGCTCAAATAAGAGTGACACATATTTGAGCCAAGGAATTTTGTCTCAGCACACATGCCCAGGCATTCACTTCGGTGTGGGGCAAGTTGTGCCATTTAGGGCAAAATAACCCAACCCAAGCTCCTCCCAGATCTTCAGCCAGTGGGGGCTAGAGCTTGGGGCCAGCACCTGTGCCTGCCCTAGCAGTATAAAAACCTGCCCTGGCCAGCAGTTCAGGGATATGTGTCCTCAGGAGCTTCTGGGGGAGGAGCCTCTGGCAGGAAATTGGCCATGCCCCTTCCTGTCCCAAGCTGCTGCTGTTGTTGCTGCATGCTTGGTCTCCGGAGCTTCTGAGGACAAGATGGCCAGACCCCTCTCTGCCTCTGGCTATCGCTAGTTGCTGGCTTATGCTCAGAGCTTTTGGGTGTAAGTTGGCCACACCTGACCTGGGCTGCTGCTGCTGCATGCCCCTCCACTGCTCCAGCCATCTTTTATATCTGCCTCAGCAGCCTTCCCTGTGTGTTTTTGCCCTTGTGTGGTAATTCCCATGGTCCTCTGCCCTGGTGTTTCATGTGTAGTTGAGTAAGCCAGCTTGAGTATCCCCAGCCCGTGTGTGTGTGTGTTCCCCCTCCTCCATGTTCTATAAACATAGCCATCCTGTTTTTTTTTTCCTATGGGGCTGTAGCTCAGTAAGCTTCAATTACCCCCCCCCCCACTTCCCCGACAACCCCAGTTTGCCTCTGCTAGATTCCCCAGCCACACTTTGGTTTTCTTTATTGTTTTCCCATCCCTCACATGAAGCAGTGGCAGGGCAAATACTTCTCAGGGGGCAGATGCCCCCACAGAGCTTCCTGCAGCCCCCACTGTGGGGGTGGATCCTAGCCAAGCCCCCAAATGGATGCATGCCCCTGCAGCCCCCACCCTGGAGGCAGAGGCCAACAACTTCCTCCAGGGGGCAGAGAAGCCTGCAACCTCCACTGCAGGGACAGGCAGGATTCCAGCAGGGAGCCAACAGGGCCAGGGGGTCTTCCTTGGCAAGGCCTCCCCAGGAGGGGTTCCCAAGCACCCTCCTGCACTATCAGGGACCAAGGGAAAAGGCAGTAGGTAGGTTTACTCTTCAGTCTCCTACACATCTGGGGGTTGGAAGGGCAAAGATCCTTCCCCCAAACCTAGACCACTGGCATCTGAGGGGACCAGGTGTGCTACACCAGCCAGCACACCGACTCAGCCTTTCCCTGGCTTTAGCCCTGGCCCCACCAATGTGGCCCCCCAGCATGGGAACCACAGCTATGCACAGGTAGATGTGGGGCAACCTGAAGCTGTGGGGTCTGGACTCTCCACTGGCCTTCCAGCTTGGGCAGACCCCCCTTTCCAGCACTCACCTGCAGGCACAAGGTGAAGTGCCAACTGCCCAAGTGACAGAATCTGTTGTTTGAGACCAGGGTGCAGGGTCTGGCTTGGGTAGTGGGGCCCCCCCAAAATCGTGGCAGCCTCCTGCTTTCATGGCAAGGGGGTCTTTTTCCTTGCCTCAGAGGCCACTGCATAAAAGGTGATGGAAAAGGGGCTCATGATAGAGGGCAAGTATGCCCATGGTAGAAAAGCTAGGGACTAGGGTGGTCATCACCTCCATCCTTGCCTATATGTCTAATTGGGCCCTGCTCCCCCAGCTACAAACCCTGGGGAGAGCTATCTTCCCGGTGGTGGGCCTCTCGCCAGGGTGCTGAGACCCTCACCTCCGCCATGTGAGCTATTTCTGTCACTAGGTTATCATCCAGCTGGTGGCAGGAAAGTGGCTGGAGGCTGAGGGGTGCCTCATGATTCTTTTTCAGGGGGTCTGATGAGGGTTTTCTATACAGTGGGGGACCTGTGATGCTTCTGGTGCCACAACTCATAGCACTTGCATCATGAGTGCCCTGCGGCCCAGGAGGAAAGGGCATCTGTAGGTCCAAATAATGAGAGGGGTGCTTCTGCCACCAGTACTCCTCCCCCCTCAAACCTCCCTGGCACCCCAGCCACATCATCCAGGCCCCTGTGAACTCAGGTGAACCTTCCCCCAAACCAAGCTTGGTGGGATCCCAGGGAGGGTAGCAGCAGCCAAGGAGAGAGAGGGAGAGCCCCCTGCCCTGCCCTTAGTCATGCCTCTGCTGTAGCTGCCCTATCCCCTCACCTTCTCCTACTGGAGCCTGTCCATCTGAGAACTACCCCATGGCTGAGTGGGTGCAAATCCCTTCTGGGTGCAAAGCCAAGAGGAAGTCTTGGGTGAAGTTGGAGCCTCCTGATGTGGACGACTCCCCCCACCTCCCAAGACCACCACCCAGGTGAACAGAGCAGCCTAGGGGCCTCCTAGGCTGCACCTAACACCCCACACCCTGGAAAGATCAAATGTGTGATCCCCGTTGAAAAGGTTTTGGGGCTGCTGGAACAGTCTTGAACAGGAGCCCATGCAGGAAGGCGCTCACTCTGCTAGCCAGGCCCTACCTTCCGAGACCACTGCACTGAGGCTGAGGCTAACCCAAAGGAAGGTCTGGCAGTGAAGAACCCCCAATTATCTGGGTAACACAGGGGCTCTGGGATTCACCTCGGTGAGTCCTGGGGAGGGCAGTCCCCACTCCCAGGACCCCAAAGCAGACACTGAAGCCACCCCAGTGCCTGATGGGTCTTTTTCCATCCTCTCCCAGAAAAGCATTACTTCCAAACTGCCCCGTGGTCCCACACCATAGGGAGTCTGTCCCCCACAGACTCCTCCCTACCAAAGAAGTAGCACCAGTTGGAGGCAAGGATGGTGAAGCAGCTCTGGGCTTGGGAAGGGCTACTGAGGTGTCTCTCCCTGCATGGGAGAGTGCTGGTGCTGAACCAGCCGGTCCTGTTCATGCTTTGGCACTGCTTACACACCCTGCCTTTGCCCCCTGCGGTCCTGGCAGGGCTCCAGAAATAGACAATAGAGATTTTCTGACCAGGATGGCACTGGGTCACTGCAGAGGCTCTGAGCCTCCCATTGTGGGATGGCAGTCAGGGCCTAGTTTGCCTCCACAGGCAGGTCCTGACATTCTGCTTTATGGCCCTACAGTGACTGCTATACAGTGTTGGTAGCCATGCAGCCTGGGGCCACCTGAGGCATAGCTTCCTTCGCCACTTCCGGGGGCTCCATTCCAACTGGCAGCTCCTCGGCCTGTGGGTCTTCTTCCTGCAGGACCTGCAAGGGCTGCCAGAGTTCTATCAGGACCTCCTCTGGGCCTGGAGGCTTGTCTCTGCCTCCAGGTCCCCTGCAACACTCACCCAGGGAACCAACCTGCTTGCTGAGCCCTTCCTCTGGAACCCCCAGCTGGAGGTGCTGACAGCAGAGGCACCCCGGTTGTGAGGGAAGTTGATTTTGGCTGGTGTCACCCATATTGGAGGACTCCTGGACTATGATAGACATGAGTGAGTGGACCCTGCTGCAGTGGCCTAGTGCATGGGTCTACCCATAACATGTGTGACTTGCCATTTGGTTCAGGAGGTGAAATCTGTCCTGCCTCTCGATGTCTTTGCCTTTTTTGACCACATTCTGTGCATTGGCAGTTTCTGCCCCCTACCCATATCCTCCAGCCCACCATAGTTTATTGTGGGGCTGGTGCCTCACCCAGTTTTGTGGCACTCCCCGCTACACCACCAGCACCAGCTGGAGGTCACCAGACATGTCTGTTCTTTCACTATCCATCACCACCACCTCTACATGGTCATGTGCCACATGATCCATTATTGCAACCTTGTGTACCACCCAGACACCAAGTGGTGGGACCTGTTCAGCGAGGGGATGGCTGGGGCACCCCGGTGGTTGAGTTTGTACTCCATCCTCATCCCACAAGCCACTGGGGACGTCAGCTGCCAGCTCCTTCATGGAGCCATCACCACAGGAATGCATGCGATGAGCTTCACAGACACCTTGGTCTCGTGCCCCATCTGCAGGCAGAGGGAGACCCCGGCACACATGAAACATGAGTGCACCAGGCTGCAGCCCCTCTAACTCTGTCTCCAGAGCCTGAACCTGCACCACTTCAACCTGGTTGAACTTCACCTCCACCTTTGTTGGGGGGGGGGCACCCCATCCTCAGCCCAACCAAGTCCCAGGACCTCCTGGTCAACCTCCTCCTGGCCCTGGCCAAGTGGGCACTGAACTTGACCAGGAGGAAGGCTTTGGCTGAGAAGCTGCCCAGGGACAAAGGAGCTGCTTTTCTGTCACTCGTCCAGGCACATTTATGGGTGAAACACCACTGGGTGTCATCCATTAGCTCCTTGGATGCCTTTGAGAACTGATGTCTCTCTGCTCAGTATCCCCCTCAGGCACACTTATTTTCATGTTTTGATGCTTTGACCCATGCAACATTCCTATCCTGTTTTCTCATTAGTTGTCCCAAGAATTTAGCTATACCACTCACTCATTAGTCCCACACAAGGTTACTAGTTAGCAAGGTGGGCCTTAGGGCCCATGGTATGAATGTTACAAATAGACAGGAACTTCTGAGGCCCAGCCACTTGGTATCTGGGTATGCTACCCTATGTGACAGCTGGACTGCTAAAGCAGTTCTAACCTGGAACAGCCAGACTACTGGACTGCTGAGGCACCCCTAACCAGTGGGGAGTGTTCCCTACCCCTTCAATGCACTGGAACAGCCTAAAAGTGGGGACTGCTGCATAACTGTGACCTGCTTCCACCTGTGACAGTATCCTGCCACTTGGACCTGCAGTCACAGGCTATGCACCTGCAAGACCTGGATTGGGTGATTTCGCTCTTCCATCTAGGCAGCTATCACCTAAAAGATGTGCTCCTTGTGGTGGTCCACTTTGAGCTGTCCAAGTGTTCCCCCTTGGCCCCAAATGGCCAAGAGTTCAGCCACCTCATTTGGCCTCCAGATGGGTCCCTAGTGCTGGCCCTGGACAGGCTCCTATAGACAGGATCCTCTCATGACTTGTCTCGTCGGCGGAGGTCGTGGTGTTCTTTGTTTAAAACTGCAAATTATCTGCTAAGAAACCCAAATTATCTCATTAAAATACCCAAAACAGCATTCTTTCATTATTAAAATGAAATACCAGTATATCTACAGAGATTAGTTGGGTAAAGTTTTATTAATATACAGAAGACCCTCACCATTCATGGGGGATCTGTTTTGGAGATCCCCATGAATAGCAAAATCAATGAATACTAACAGAGCTCCTCATCAGACCCCACAGCTTCCCCGTGGGTCCCCCTGCTGTGAGAAGCTGGAAGCACATGGCTCCCCTGAAGCACCTGAGGACTGACCACAGCTGTCTTCAGGGGAAAAGATGCTGTGGCCATCACCACCTCCCTTCCCATTCCCGGGGCTCATTCTTCACCTGCCCAGCTCTGCCCTCCCCCTCTGCTCACCCAGCTCTGCTCTCCAGTCCGCTCTCCCCAGCTCTGGCCTCCCTATGCAGCACTCTGTGCTTGCTGACACAGAGGCAGGAGCTCGGTGCAGCACCAGAGGGAGCCGCAGTGGTGTTCACCTTGACCCACCCCATTGGCACGGCACACTGTGAATATTCTAATCTGTGAATAGCGGATTTGTGAATAGTGAGGGTTTCCTGTATTTACAAGTTTAAAGCAATATGGAAGCATCCTGGTGCCTCTATCATCATAACAAAATACAATCTAAATATCTATACATTTTGGCATTTGTTTTTAGTTGTTTTGTCATAGAAAAATCAGAACTGCCCATGCCCCTTCACTGACCAGGATGTGCAGTGCTGAGCAGCACTGATATGCCAGTGCCCTACCCCTACCCTTGTCCCTCACTCTCAACTCACAGCATGCTCCCACCCCAGTACCCTCACTCCTGCCTCACAGGGCCAGGTATGTGGGTGACAGGTTTGTGGGGGTGGCTTGGGGGTGTGGGGTTTGTGCCTGGATTGTGGGAGGACTGTGGGTGTGGAGGGGCTGTGTAGGGGGTGCTGCTTAAGAGAGGTGAGTCCTCTGTCTCCTGCAAGTCACAGTCCCCCCACAGAGCTCACAGACTGCCCCCCACAGGGGCCACAGCTCCCCCCTGCAGGGCCACAGCTCCTCTACAGGGGTCAGAGCCCCACAACAGGGCCCACAGTTCACTCCAAAAGCAGCAGCAGTTGTTGGGACCCTCAGAAGCCTCCTGGCACAGCCCGCCCCCCATGTGGTACAGGGCAGCATGGTGCTGCCTGTGCCACATTGCTCTGTCCTGGCCCAGCTCAATGAGAGGCTGTGTGTCTTGAAACAGCTCTGGACAGCTTGGGCTGTCACCTGGGGCCCCAAGCCACTCACAAGGACCACCTCTCACACTGGCACAGTGTGCACAGAACTGGCCCAGTCTGACGCTGTGCAGAGCCCATGTATGCAGGGCCTGGCCAGTGCAACAGGTGGTCCCTGAGAGTGGTGCAGGGCCCTGAGTGACAGCCCAAGTAGCCCAGAGGTGCCCAAATGTTCATGGCCCTGCACTCAGCCAGCCTAGCCCACATGATTTGGCACAGGTAGCACCAGGTGCCAGGCAGCCAGGGCAGCACCGTGCTGCCCTGCACCACACAGGGGACTGGAGGGCCCTGAGTGCCTTCATGACCATGGATGCTGTGGGGGAGGAGGGGCTATGAGCCTTGCAGGGGGCAGACAGGGGCCCACTGCTCCTGAGGAGCCCCACCCCACAGTCCCCCTCCCCCCCAGTCCCCTGCACCCACCAAGCTAGTTCTAGTCCCTCCCACCCCCAGTACCTCCTTACTTGGGGATGGAGCCTGGTTCCAGGTTGCTGCTGCAACACCACTGCAAAGGGCCACCATACAGATGCTCTGGCCAGCTACCAGACCATCTCTTTAAAGGACTTCAGCCTCCAGTTTCCTGCACCACTTCTTTCTGTGGATTTTTTTGATGGTGAGGAGGGGGCTCATAGAATCATAGAAGTAGGGTCGGAAGGGACTTTGTAGATCTTCAAGTCCGACCCCCCTGCCTGGGCAGGAGAAAATACTGGACTCAAATGAGTCCAGCCAGGTAGTCATCAAGCCTCTTCTTAAAGATCCCCAGGGTAGGAGCCAGCACCACTTCCCTGGGAAGTTGGTTTCAGCTCCTAGCCACCCTAACTGTGAAGTAGTATTTGCAGATGACTAATCTAAATCTACTCTCTAATAATTTGTGACCATTGTTCCTTGTCATGCCAGGGGAAACAGTGTCTCCCCTAAACCCTTCCGGTCCCCCCTAGTGAGTTTATAGACAGTCACCAGGTCCCCCCTCAGCCTTCTCTTGTGAAGGCTAAACAAGTTTAGGTCCTGCAGTCTTTCAATGTAGGATCTGCCCTGTAGTCCCCGGATCATGCGGGTGGCTCTCCTCTGGACCCTTTCAATGCTGTCCACATCCCTCCTGAAAAGGGGCGCACAGAACTGGACACAGTACTCCAGCTGTGGCCTGAGCAGTGTCGCATAGAGGGGGAGGATCACCTCACTGGCTTTACTTGTGATGCACCTGTGGATGCACGACAAGGTCTGGTTAGCCCTGCCAACCGTGACCTCGCATTGTTGGCCTATGTTCATCTTGGAGTCAATAATGACTTCAAGATCCCTTTCTGCCTCTGTGCTCTCAAGAAGGGAGTTTCCCATTCTATAAGTGTGCTGCTGCTTTCTACTGTCTAAGTGCAGCACCCTGCACTTGTAAGTATTGAAACGCATCCTGTTTATGTCAGCCCACTCCTGTAACCTATCCAGGTCTTGTTGCAGTCTTTTCCTCCCTACTAGCATGCTCACTTCACCCCCAATTTTGGTATCATCAGTGAATTTAAACAGGTTCCATTTCACCCCATCGTCCAAATTGCTGATGAAGAAATTGAACAACGCAGGCCACAGGGCTGAGCCCTGGGGGACTCCGCTGCCCACTTCCCCCCAGGTCGAATATGACCTGTCCACCACCACCCTCTGAGTACGACCCTTCAGCCAATCTGCAATCCATCTGACTGTGTAGGCATCAATG
>NW_017728906.1:122099191-122107157 GCF_001723895.1 Crocodylus porosus | reverse complement strand
GCACTTCAGAGTGCCCCTCCCCTGGCTCCTTGCTAATTAACTAGGATGTGTATTCCTCCTTAATATAGAGCGCCACGCCCCCACCCCTCTTTCCTATCCTGTCCCTCCTGTACAGCCTATAGCCCTATATGATCACCTCCTGCAGTATCTGATCCCCAGGAAATAAATTTCTCAACTATTTCTTTTTTTACTGTGGAGAATTTAATATAGGGTTATATCAATTTGTATTATATTAATATATAGATTCATAATATACTAATTTATATTATATGACCGATAAAAAATATAATAATTATGACACGTGCTTACTGAAATGTTAAAATCTTTTTGAGATTGTCAGAATAAAGATGAAGTATTATTACTGTTAAGGAGATTCTACAGAAAGTATTCCAAAAGTAAAGACTTACATCAGAGGATGTAAGGATACTGTAAATGTAAGTATACTTTGGAACGCCCATGAATGAAAAAAATACAAGTTGGTAATGCATGAAATCACAGAATACATCAGCAAAAGTGTAATTGTTTTCAGGGTAAACAAACACAGATTTTTAGGGAGGGTGCTATTGTATTGATACACGAGGTACCCCATTTACTGTAGTTTCAACTGCGCATAAGGTTTTTTAAAAGAAAAATAAGCTGCAGGACATTCCAGAAAATAACAATATTAATGGTGTCAATCAGTGATAAGAGTTCACTAGGGTTGAGAGGTTTGCTGGGTTTGCTGAGAATGAGTATGTGAATAGGGACAAAAATAGTGTAGTTATGCAGATGGTATTTTTTTTACAAATTAATAAGCAAAACAAGAAACAATCTATTAGGGTACAAGGCAGAGCCAAACAAGCACCTACTCCAAAAGGAAATGTTTTATAGTAAAATCAGTGGGGTTTTTGTTTCCCTCATAAAAAGACAGATGCCAAAACCTTAGGAATCTCCAATATAGACCAGAGATTATAGATTCCAATACCAAGAAACCAAGAACCTGGCCTAAGCAGGAAGGCTTAAGGAGATTTAATTAGATGCAAAGGCTCTCTGTATACTATGAGTGGGGAGAGTTAGGCTGTGGGCACATGTTAGGGTGCTCTTAAATATTACAGTTTGTACATACTAACTCTAAGGAATGTTAGCCTATACTAAAGTTAGGATTAAGGATTCACACATTAAGGATTCATATCTTCTCTAGTGTGCACAGCTTAGACCTGCCCCTAAGGGCCAGCAAGAAGTACTGCAGGAGGTGGGGGGGGGGGAACACAGGTAAGGACCTGCTCCATACCTGCCTCTCTTACTAGCTTTTTAGCAGCGGGTAGTCTGGTACCCTCTCCTGTACCTGAATTGGTCCTATACCTCATCCACCCAGCTCTGCTTCTTTCCTTCAGCTCCCTATCCCCTTCTACTTGGATCCATGCCTCCAGAGTTGCCATCCCTTCCCCCCCGACCCCCTCCCCAGATTGGCCCCATATTGCCCTGACCCTAACTTGGATTGGACCCCTATAGCTCAGATTGGGTTTGTGCTGCCCATGTGGACCTAAATTCAGTCTGCACTCCAGGTTAGATGTACATAGCCCCCACCATCCAAAATTGGACCCACACCACCTGTATTGGGTCCCATGGCTACCTGTAGGGGAAGCAGAGGGGAAGCTCCAGGAAAACAGCAGGGCTGGATTGGACAGAAAACCCAATCTGGATGCAGAGGGAGCTTCTGGATCACCCTTCCCCCACCTTTCTGCATGGAAGCTCCCCACCCTCTTCCTCCCTGTGCCCCTTTCATTTTACCACCCTTTCCCCCAGCTTCCCTTCCCCTTCAGGAAATTACCAGGCAGCAATGCAACCTAGTGGTGGCACAAGCTTAATTCAGGCACACAAGGGGATGCCTGGCCCCTCCTCCCCCACCCACCATAGCTACATGGCAGCACCCTTCCCTCTCTGCTTCCCTTCTCCCCCTTTTCCCTTCCCCTGTTCTCTCCTCCACTCATGCCCCCTTTCCCCCTTCTGTCTTTCCCCTTTTCCCCACTGTTCGAGAGACGCCTATCTGTCTAAGGTTGACTCAAAGGCAGTAGAGTTCTGGATGGTAGCTAGTCTACTGGTGGTAAGCACGGTACTTCCAGGGAGGCTGAAGGACTGCAAAATGCTGATATTAGTCCCATGGAGCAGATTGGTATTACTGCAAAATGGGCTCCTGTACATCAGCTGGAGATAATCCTTGCCTGATGAAGATTATTGCTAACATACTCAGAGGGTACTTAGTTTGTCTTTTCCTACCTTAATATGGAGATATTCCCACCTTAACAGTATTTAACGTGTTTGAAAGATAATGAGTATCTATACCCTAACTTCTGATTTTTTTGAAGTGGGGGGGAGGGGAAGGAAATGGCTTCACTTAAGAGCATGTCAGCTTTTACAATGCAAAAACTGCATAACCCTGTGGTGGCACAATTTAGCTATATCCCTGATACTTTAACCCTGAATGAAATAGGGTTAAAGTTTCAACAAGCTTGCTATATTTGTATTACCACATAGGCATCACAATCTAACAATTATACTGGAACAGTGTATATCCATATAATTTGTTATTGGTACAATTTTTGTTTATATGTACCTTTATGTACCTGTGAAGAATTATCCTAAAACCCCTGGACATGCAATGCAGGGAGCCAGCTAGATCTGACCATTGAGACCTGAATATAAAGAACCTCCTTTCACTTGCTATTCATAGCCTAAAACATATTGCTGAGGATGATGATGCTCCTTCCCTGTCATGGACCTTTATAGTTAGGACTCTCAGCCTGTGAGACTGACTTTTATATCCTCATCCTGAAAAGACACAAAACCCACATCTATAATTTCCAATAAAAATGCCTTAACTGCCAACTGCTAGAATATTCACCCTCCACTGATGGAGATCACGGATGGGTCAGTGTACAGCACAATATAAGAGTTATAGGGCCAAAAGAAGAATGAGTAAGAGGGAACCAAATCTGTAGCCTAATGATTACTCATATGGGATGGGGAACTTCTTTGAAGTTTCTGTTATCAGGGCACTTATGCATTAGACATGAAGAGTTACTGCATACAAACACAAACGGTCCTAATCTAAGTTTCAGGAGTTCGGATATAGTACATCAACCAAAAACTGGCACAAGAGACAAGGGTGAGTTCCAATTTTTATGTAGAAAATCATAGGTGTTAGGGTCACAAGTCAACAGGCCAAAGGGAGGGAACAGGTAAAAGGTAAAAAAAAATCAAAACTGGTAATATACAGGCAGAACTTTAATTTCTCCCCACACCCCTGGAGGTGTTCCCAGAAAACCCTTTAGTCTTTAGGGAACTCAAACAGCAGCCTGCAGCTGCCCCCAAGTCTGAATCCAACTCCTTCAGACAGCAGTCCTGGCAGACTCCTCAGTGTAGGACTGACCAAGTTCCATGCTTACACTGCTCTTTCTTCCCCTTACTCCAGCCTCAACCTTCCTCTTTTGTTTTCCCTACCCCCAGTCCCTAGGGGTTTCTGGGAGTTGCAGTCTAAATTAATAGCCAGCACAGCTCTAGACTGCCTTCTGGTTCTTCCTGCTGTTACAAACATTGCATTCACATTACAGTAGGTTACTTCTGTAAGTATGGTGATAGCAGTTACATCTTTTTCCTAGTGCTCAAAATATAAAATGGCACGTTCTTTGTAAAATTTTAAAGACATTTAGGATAAAGTTTTGCCTGTAGTTAGTTGTCACTTTGCCATGTTTTGTATGTGCTCTGAAACACAAGCAAAGCAATTTTTCACAGTGATAGCAAGGAGTCACCATAAAGAAGCTGTTTAAATCTAGATAATTTCACAGTCGGCTTCTTGAATTTAATAACTTACTTTTAACTTTTGCAAGCAAGTCTTCTCAATAGTTGATGGAACAAGCAATTTGTGTAGGCTTTCATAAGCTGTAACTGATATAACTGCTAGAAAACACTCCATTTAAAAATTTAGAGGAATAAAGAATTTTACTTATGAAGAAACTGAAACTGAAGATCTAGCAGAACCATATTGTACTCACATAGCTATTGGCATTAAATAAAATGCATTTCCCATTTTCAGTCAGGCATTCATTCCTATTTTATCTATTGAAACACAATTTGTTTTAAATCCATGATCAAAATCTGTGGAGTATCTGGAAGAGAGAAAATTAACTCTCCCTATGTTTAGCTTGTAAGTGACACAAATGATGGTTTCCAGTATATGTTTATACAGTTTCATAGTTGCATAGATGTTAGGGTCAGAAGGGACCTGAGTAGATCATCAAGTTTGACTCCCTGCCCTGAGCAGGAAAGAGTACTCTGGTCAAACAACCCCAGCTAAGTTGTTATCCAACCTCATTTTGAAGACAGAAATCTAGATTCCATATAAAGATGCATGCTTTTTGTTTTTTTAAAGTAAAGGGTTAGATATGTTTTAAAGTAAGGAAGTTTGAGGCCTTATTAAAATATATAACCATTATTTTACTTGGCTGAGCCCCCAGGGAGAAAGAAAAGTAGGAGGGGGTACTCACCAGTCCCCCTCCAGTAGGGCAGGGCTCCCTAAATCCCAGGCAGGGCCCCCCCCCCCCTTGCCTGAGAGCAGCTTTCCCCGACGGCAGCCCCACGGTGCATGTGTGCAGTTTAAAAGGGCCTGCCAAACAGCAAAAAAAGCCCAGTTAGGCTCCGGAGTGGTGAGAGATGCGCGGGTGAAATCTCACTGTGCCCCCACTCTCCCGAAGTACCCAGACACCCCAGACACCCCCCAGCAGCCGCAGAGCCCCCTGCCGACCCCCAGCACAGCTAGAGGCAAGTGGGGCTTGTGGTGGGAAGGGGTTAACCCCTCTCTGAGTGGCAGGAGGTGGCTGCGTGGAGCTGGGCCAGGTAAAGCCCCTGCCCAGGCCCCTACTTCGCCCAGCCCACCAGGGAGACACAAGACCGGAGCCATGCGAACAGGCTGCGCAAACAGGCACGCTTGTCTGTCAGCTCATGAGTTAGCACAGAGTTCACACAGGAGGGTGCATGGAAGGGCCCAAGACCCTGCCTGCAAACCTCCCAGGGCAGACAGTCCCAACCGTAGCCAGCCTACCAGAGGCATGACACGGATGAGCATGCGCCGCACCCCAAGGGTCCCCTCAGGCTCTGCAAACCCCGCCTCAGGCACCTCAGAGACTGCCACCTAGACGGAGCCCATGGTTCCAGGCTCCATGCAGACTCCCCTGGCTCTTGGCTGCAGGGGCTGCCTGCCCCTCTGGGGCTTAGGAGCATGGCCATCTCCCCGTGTGGGGTCTGCTCCCTTTTGGGGTCTCTGGCATGCCAGCTGGAGGATCTCCAGGCCACAGTCCAGAGACTACGTGCCATCAGGGACTGTGAGCAGGAGATTGACTCCTACTGCCAGGCCCTTCTTCCCCAGGAGCAGGAGGGTAGACCACCATATCCCTCCAGGACAAAGGAGGACTCCAGGACCTCCCACTTTCTCCAGTCTGTCCAGTCAGGGGCATGGACCAAGGTGGTCAAGGGCCCTATGGCCCACCCCACCAAGGCCCCTGCCCCACTGGAGCTTAGCAACAGGTACGCACCTCTTGCTACTCCAGTAGAGCCTGCTGAACTGTCAGCTTCCACAGGCAACACAGGCTCACCTGCATCTACCATCCCTGCTCTCCCCAAGACAAAATGTAAGGTGTTTGTTGTGGGAGACTCCATCTTGAGGGGGACTGAGGGGGCAATCTGCCGCCCCGACCCCTTAGCCCAGGCAGTCTGCTGCTTCCTGGAGACCCGCATCGAGGACATTGCAGAGAAGATCCCAAAGCTCCTCCAGCCCACAGACAACTATCCTATGCTCCTTATTCATGTGGGTGGCAATGACATGGCTCGGAGCGCTCCCAGCTGGGTCATGAGGTGCTACAGGGATTTGGGAGTGGGGCTAAAGGGTCTGGGGGCACAGGTGGTGTTCTCGTCAATCCTCCCATGCTCAGTCTATGGGCTGAGGAGGGAGAGGAGGATCCACGTAGTCTACCAAGGACTGCGGCGCTGGTGTCATCAGGAATGCTTTGGCTTCCATGACCACAGCCCGCTCTTTGGCGAGAGAGGCAGCGAACTTCTGGGAAGAGATGGCTTCCACCTCTCTCCACTGGGGAGGAGGCTCTTCTCAGTCAGACTGGCTGACCTGCTCCACCGGGCTTTAAACTAAAGCCCACTGGGGGATGGGGGGATGACCGCCACTGCTGGCCTGCTGAGCAACCCTTGCAAAGCCAGCAGACCAAGGCACTTAAGGAAGCCCACCCTTGCCCCAGCCCTGGTACAGTCTGTGGGGAAGGCACAGTGTCCAAGGGGACACTTGCCTGCTTGTTCACAAATGCCAGGAGCTTGGGGAATAAGCAGGAGGAGCTTGTCCTCCTGCTCAATGCAAATAGTTATGATGTCATTGGGATAACGGAGACCCGGTAGGACTTCACCCATGACTGGACCTCGGGTATAGCTATACCCTGTACAGGAGGGATCGTGTAGATAAAAGGGGTATAGCTCTCTTTGTTAAGGAAAGCTACATGTCCCTGCAAGCTGATATTGGTGACCAGGGTGGACGGCTACAGACCCTCTGGGTTAAAATTCATGGGGAACATGGCACAACGGACACAACAGTGGGAGTCTACTATAGACCTCCCACCCAAAGTCCTGAGCTTGACCAGGAGTTCACCCAGGAGCTGGTTGAGGCCACATGCTCCAGGACCATGGTTGTCATGGGTGACATCAATTACCTGGACATCTTGTGGGAGGATCACTCAGCAAAATCCGAGCAGTCACAAAGCTTCCTCTCATGCGTGGATGACCTCTACCTGATTCAAGAAGTCTATGTGCCAACAAGAGGCAAGCACTGCTCGACCTGGTACTGGCTACAGGGGATGACCTAATCAGTGACCTAGTGATCAGTGGGAAGCTGGGTGACAGCAACCATGAGCTGATCACCTTCACCATCCACTGTAAAGTTGGCAAGTTAGTCAGCAACACGGGAACCCTTGATTGAAAAGCTGACTTTAACAAGCTCAGGAGGCTTGTTGGTCAGGCCCTAAGGGACCATGACCCCAGGGAGAGAGGGGTTCAAGAAGAGTGGTTGCTCCTGAAGGGAGCGATCCTCAATGCACAAGCTAAGCCTATTCCATGTTGAAGGAAAGGCAGCAAGAGGGCACAGCAGCCCCCCTGGCTGTCCAGGGACCTAGCAGACCTCCTAAGGCTAAAAAGAAAAGCCTACAAAGGATGGAGGATAGGATTCATCTCCAAGGAGGATTATTCTGCACTGATCTAGTCCTGCAGGGAGCATACCAGGAAAGCCAAAGCTGCAACTGAACTCCAACTAGTTTTGAGCATCAAGGACAATAAAAAGTCCCTTTTCAGATATGTGAGGACCCAGAGAAAAAGCAAGGGCAACATTGGAGCCCTGCTGAACCAGATGGGGCAACTGACAACTGATGCCCAGGAAAAAGCAAACCTATTAAATGTGTACTTTGCGTCGGTCTTTCATCAGTCCCATGGGACGCCTGTGCCTGCTACAGGACAGGGAGGTCCAGGTGCGGGAGATCCCCTGTCCTCCATAAATGCTAACCTCATGAAGGAACACCTTGAGAAGCTGGATACCTCCAAGTCAGCTGGCCCTGACAATCTACACCCCAGGATACTCAAGGAACTGGTGAGCATCATAGCCCAGCCCCTGGCACGGATCTTTCCTGGCACTCTGGTGTAGTGCCCAAAGACTGGAAGAAGGCCAATGTAGTGCCTATCTTCAAGAAATGGAGGAAATTGGATCCGGCTAACTATAGACCCATTAGCCTGACTTCTACCCTGGGGAAGATCTTAGAAAAATTTATTAAAGAGGCCATCCTTAATGGACTGGCCGATGCCAACATCCTAAGGGATAGCCAGCATGGGTTTGTTGCGGGTAGGTCTTGTTTGACCAATCTCATTTCCTTCTATGACCAGGTGACCT
>NW_017728906.1:122048946-122099091 GCF_001723895.1 Crocodylus porosus | reverse complement strand
CTGGAACAGCCTGCCATCGGAGGTGGTTCAAGCACCTACATTGAACACCTTCAAGAGTAAATTGGATGCTTATCTTGCTGGGATCCTATGACTCCAGCTGACTTCCTGCCCTTTGGGTGGGGGGCTGGACTCAATGAACTTCCGAGGTTCCTTCCAGCCCAAATGTCTATGAAATCTATGAAATCTGTGAAATTTATTATTCATTCAATTATAATATTTAAAAGCTGCTGTTAAGACTGGACTTCATAGAATGTGCTATTCAGATACAGTTTAAGAGGCAGTCCATGCCCTTAAATGCACGCATTCTGCTCTAAATAGGCAATATATATGCAGAATTAGATAATTAGAAAGGCAATTGTAATATTCCTTAAGTACTAATTTCCATTTTACTTTGATTTATATAAATATTGATTTACAGATTCACAAGGTAATATTCAGGAACTTCAGAAAGTCTGCAGCAGACCTAGAAACTGATACCAGTCCGGTGCTTAACCTACAAAATATTTCTTCTTCTCCAAAAGTGTTACCTAGAGGATAAAGTTCTAGCCTAGCACTTGTTCTATTACTCGCCTTCTAGGTGAATTATATGAACCACTTCCTGTTTCTGCTTATAAGTTTTCCTATATATAATGTAGGAGTAATGTTCTTGATTCCTTTGAAAAGTATTTCAGATTTGCAAAATACTGCATTATAGCATGCAATTATTGTAATAATTCTGGGAAATAAATGAAAAAGGTATCTGCATATTATAGTAATAAGTGCACAAAATAGATTAATATCTACAAGAATAGCAATATGACATATTTATTCAAGATTCAGTCACAGCCATTATATTTAAAGGGAATATGTTAAAGAAAGTAGAAAAGTACAGCTTTAATTATGGCTGAACTTTCAATCAGTAATTATTTGATTGCATTTCAAACTTTTGACATGCATCCACTTTTCTTTCTGTTCTACTGGCTTTTCAGTGCAGAGGTGATATTAGGATATTTAAGACCATTCTCCATCAAAGAGTGATTTCAAAATTCTTATCTTCACTTTCAACATCCTGGTGGAGAGGCTATACTGAACAGGCATTGAAGTGCATTTCCAGGGTTCTTGTGCAGCTTCCATTTCTAACTCTCACTGTTGAAAAAAAAATATTAAGTTCCCAAAATGGTCTAGTAGAGGTAGTTCTGTGAGACTGAATGGGAGTAGGTTCTGGAAGGGGAAGATACTTAAAGTGTCAATGAATATTCTAGATATGGAAAAAGAAAATATATGCCGAGGTCACATGCTTTATTGCTTTGCTGGATTGAGGTCAGTATTTCATCACAGATTTCAATAGCCAGGTGTTGATTTGAAAGGGAATTTCAGTGAAGATACTAAAAAAAATGTGAAGGAAATGTGACCAAATAAAATTTAAGAAAATTAAATCTTCAAAATGGATACGGTTAATCAAGTAAACACGATTGCATTCTGAAAAAAACTTCAGAATACTTTGAAAATTATCTGGAAAGCAATGACAAACCATGAGCAAGATTTTCAACCCAGGAATTCTTAGGAAGGTTATTGAAATAAATAGGATGAAAAAGCTCTGCCACCAGCATTTTAGGAGTTGTCAATTGGTTCTAGGAGACTGACTGGAAGGAAGTACATAGCTCTGAACATTATTGGTATGATGTATCCAGCCAAACAGCCAAAATTTAAGTAGCATAATTTTAAAATCAATAAGTTATGAAACTTGTGGCCAGTGGTGTTCACTTAAAAAATATGTTAATGAAAGAGCAGTGACATTTTATACAAACTCAAGACGAAGCAGGAATCATTACAGAACTTCAGGAGGAATTTAACTGCAGTAGTTCAACTGAAACAGCTTCTTTGATGAGCAACTATGAAGTTCAGTGTTATGTAGGTATGTGTTCATTTATTTATTTTTATTTTTGTTTATTGACTTCATATTTTGGAAGAGCAGTACTTCAGAAGTTTGTGGATTTCACTAAGCATGGACTCAGATGCTAATTCATCCCATTATACACTTGACAGATTTTAAGAATATATGGGACTG
Source organism: Crocodylus porosus (assembly GCF_001723895.1). Lineage (NCBI taxonomy): Eukaryota > Metazoa > Chordata > Crocodylia > Crocodylidae > Crocodylus > Crocodylus porosus. Next base: position 122,097,044 of record NW_017728906.1, on the reverse strand, counting down.
AGCAATGAGACACACAAAAAGTATTTATGGTTCTTAGCATACATGTCTTGATAACCATCACTTCTAAATCACATTTAACACACAAGTGCACTGACACTCATTTCATATAAGTATTATAAGTATTTCACTCATTTCATATAAGTATTATTCATTCATATTTGGCAAAAGTTTATGGGATTTGTAGCTAGAAGAAATGTTCTGTTATCCAAATGAAAATTATTGTATTGAAATAGGACTTGTTTGCAATCTTTGTGAATTTTCATGATGATTTTCTTTTTTCTAAAAGGGTTTCTTCTTATTTCTTACTTCAGTTAGTTTTTCCCTTTTCATTCTCAGTCATATTGAATATTGTAATTGTAACAGTTATGTGTAGCAATACATTTACAGGACATATTGCCATTTTATGCTAAATAAAAATACATTCTCTCTCACAGCCTGCATTATTAGTATCATGATCCAACTGAATCAACATGTATTCCATGGATGGTGTATATGTAAAGATAGTCTGAAAAAACTGCAGATATGTGGCTCAGATCTTTACCATATCCCCCATAAGGAAGAGGGTTTTTTCATTGTACACAAGGAAGGATGCAGGAGCCTACATACTTCACATTTAAATCAAGCTTCAATTCTTTTGAAGTTAGGTTATCAATAAGGACAGTGTTTTAACAGTGCTTTCTGGCCTCCCCCTGGAGCATGTCTTTGTGGTGGCATATTATGTCATGGGCTAGGAAAGAGCCATGTAAGGGGTGGCTTAGTCATATATCACCCCTTACATGGCTCTTTCCTACCCTATCTGATAGTATTTAGCAGATACGGAAAGGTTCTTGATGTTGCCTTTATAGCCTCACCAGAATATCTTCTCTGATGAAAAAGCTCCTACCCCAAAATAACTTTCCTAGATAGTCAGACACCCATTCAGGTCTTGTTTTCATGAGAAAATTCTAAAGACACTAAGGGTGTCTACATGTGTGCATGTACTGTGCAGTAATTGACATTACTGTGCAGTATGGGCATACGTCTACTCATGAATGCTCATACTGTACAGTAAATATGGCAACTTATACCAACTTGAGTGTAAATTTGATACTTGCACCATGCAGGTAGCAAATTTGCACCCAATTAGTTACAGAGCAATAATGCATTCATAGATGCCTTACTGCTCAGTAACACTGTCTGTGTGGACTGACTTGGGACTATGTAGGTGCTGACATACTCCCACTTGCTGCTTGGTAACTCCCTGCACAGTAAATTTAATCCAACTTAAATGCAGTTGTAGGTATGCCCCAAGAGAAGCAAAATTAGTCTCAAGAGCTGGCTCTCCTTTCCTTTTTTCTTCTCAACCTTTTATTATGCTCTTATGTGCCTTATGGCAAAAGAGAATAAATCTATAAGTCCCATTTTTATTGCAAAATAACAGGATTGAAAATATATTCTCTATATGTAGAAAATAGGGTTAGATTCACTATAGATAAATGTAAATTGAAATACCTTTTCTTTATACCAAGATTCTGCATAATAGACAGTATATTGCATTTGAGTAAAGTTTTATTACTTTTTTATTCCTAAAAATAAAGATTTTAAAGATTCAGTTTAGAGAAATTTCTTTAAAGAAGTTAAAAATTCTGTTAGCTACAGATTTTGTATACAATATATTGTTGGCTACAAACGTCCAACTCGGGCTTCTTGAAATTCTGTGGATTGAAACACTGTAATGAAGTCAAATCATAATCCTTGGGGCTGGTCCCCTCACATGCACACACACACACATACACACACAGTAGCGAGCTATGAATGTTTGGGGGAGGGGCACCAGAGTTGGGTATACCTATCCCACAAGCACTGGGGTCTGCCATCGATGGCCAGTCAAGGCTTCTTCCAGCATGGTGTTATCCTCCAGAAGGGGGTCACGGGCTGGTCCTTCTGGCTGGACAGATTGGGTGCTGGTCAAATGGGAGATCAAGAGGGCATCTCCAAGGGTCACTTTTCATTGTTTTTTATCTGTCCTTGGCAGACTTTGGTGACTCCCCAGTTTTCAGGTTTGCCTAATCCAGGGGTCATTGACCCTTGTGGAACTTCCCCCTTGGTGGCTACTGGATGGCATCTGTCAGCCCCTAGGGGTCATCTGCATGTACGTGCAGGTTTGGGAGTCCATTGATGAATTTTGATTAATTTACCACTGTCATGAATAGGGCTTTGGGAGTGGTTGATATGGAAATTTCAGCCCCAAAATTTGGTCCCCAGTGTTGATTAACTCAGACCAGGGCTTCTAGTGAAGTTTAGAGAATTCCTAGTTGCTAGATTCTGTTGGTTGATCTGCGGTTTCCCATAGGTGTTAATTGCTGCTTGTTACTGAAGCCTGCTACTGTGTTGCACATTCAATCACTGATTCACTTGCTCTTTCAAGGGCCCACCTGATACAAGGAAGTGGCGGTTTGATTCCCGCCCTTGTTGACATTGTTACAGTGTATAACTTACTTCTAAAACTAAAACACATTTAGTTAAAAGGTGAAGGTTATAAAATATAAGCTACAAGCATAATGCCATGACACACAAATAGATAAAAATGCCAAAATACAAGGAGAGATACAAAATACACACATACAAACTTTAAAACACAATTCCTTATCTTATAGTGAAAGAAAGAGGAAGGAAGAAATGGTATAAGAGGAGAAACATATCCAAAGAGGGGAAAGCAAATGCAGGCAAGAGGAAAAGGGGGCTTTCTGCTACAATATCAATATACCAAAGGTCCTTTGGAATAAAAAAACTAAACAATTACTTTACTCTAGAATGAAATATCACAGACAATGTTTTAAAGGAGAATAATTTTCACAGGACAACTGTCCTGATGTATCTGCTTGGACATTGCAGTCCTTGTTCTGAAGAGAAACCTACGAAGTACTCTTGGAAGACAGACTATGGAGCGAAAAATTGTAATTTTTCAGGACATCAAAAAATATGGGTTTAAAACAGAAAATGATTTACAGCTCATTATAGCTCATTTTATCTTTCTACTACCTTCTCTGTGCTCCATGGTTTCTTCCCTTTTGAATGTTCTTATTCAGCAAACAGCAACCGTTTTAGGCTACAGGCAGGGATAACCTAGCTTGAGTCAGAGGATCCAGCTGCCATTGTCACCCCTGTACCACTGCAGAGAGAAGTAAAAGTAGTGGTGACACAGAAGGTGCATGAGGGTGCACGTGCACCCCCTGAGAGCACTGGTGCACCCCCTCACAGCAGCATTCCCGCTTTACATCTTAATTAATTAAGAACAAGGGATGGCAGGAGAGTCGGGTGGATGGCGTGCCCAAAGACAAGTGGGGAACCTAGCACTGTGGCTAGGTGGGGAGCCCCATTTTACCACAGTGCCCATAATGTCATTAAATAGAAGACTTTGTTTTAAGTGGGATCTAGGCAGGGGAGGATGCACATGAGTTTAGGTTACATCAGTTTCTTTACAACACCTGAAAAACATTTTGTACCCACCTAACATCTCTATCTACAATAAAGTTGGATCAATCAAACTTTTTTTTTTTGCATATTCCTGGAACCATCATGGCTTCAACTATAATGCTATTTAACAGTATGCTTTAGATAAATATATTTTTCCTTAACACCTTATTTCTGATTTCCTGTCAAACAATATATGATGCTGTTTTACTCCAGATAAAGAATTAAAGTATAGTTTTGAGTAAGCTACATGAGAAGTCTATGAGAAATTGTGTTGCTCTAACTTGAGTTCTGGGATAGGCAGGATGGAATGATTATGGCAAGAAAAGAATTAAGATGACAGCCTTTGCTTTTGTTAGCCTCATAACCATACATTTAGTAAGTAGGTAACTGATGTGTAACTAACATGGTTTGGAAGTAATTGATGAATTTAGCCTTTTTTTCAGTTGTGGGATTATGAGAATTCTGGGTGTATTGTGCAAACATGTGTGCACATGTATGCAGGTACATGTACATAGATGCACACATGTCTACACACATTTGAAAGATTCTGAGGTGTTGTTAATATAATTACCACAGTATATGAACATATCAAATGGAGACATTTTGAGTCTTTATACAATACTGAACACCAATCTCTAATTATTCACAGCTAGCCAGGTGGAGCAAAATCATAATAATTATATATCTGTGATGAAAAGTTTACAAAAAATTCTGCTTAGATTCATATAGCATCACTCATTACCTAAGCTCTTGAGTACAATGAAAGAATAAAAACTACATTTATATTTTTTCTAACTTCCTCACCAGCAGCAAGCAACTTCAGAATACAGTTTATTACTGATTTAAAAAAATAAAAGAATGTGATTGTGCAAGAATATTATTTCATATGCAAAGATTGTGTTTTACATTTTCTTCTTTATATTGTCATGTTAGGAGATAATTCTGTTTTTCCTAATAGTGATTTCCATAACCTTAGGTACATATATAGATTCTGTGACTTGCAGTACTGAGTTTTCAGAGATAGTTCATTGGATACTTAGCAAGTAGTTCTGCAAGGGACATCACAAGCTCATCTATTCAAGGCAGAATCACCCCTGATTAAACCAGCACAGCCAAGTGTCTATATAACCTGCTCTTGAAAATTCCCAAGGAAGAAGATTATACAACTTCTCTAGGTAGCCTTTTCCAATGTCAGAAAGTTCCTCAATCTCCCATCTAAATTTCTCCTTCAAATTGAGGCTACTGCTTATACTCTTGTCCCCTTTGAACACAGAGAGAAGTCCATCTCATTCCTCTCTATAATTCCCTTTTAGATATTTGAAGATTACTATCAAATCCCTCCCTCTGTACTCTTTTCTCCAGACTGAATAACACTAGCTTTTTCAGACTTTACTCGTATATCATGTTTCCCATGCCTCTAATCATTTAAATTTTTCTCCCTTGGACTCTTTCTAATCTGTTCACATCCATCTTGAGGTGTGGGGTTGAAAACTGGACACTGAACTCCAGGTGAGGCCTTTCCAGCAGTGAAAAAAGAAACAAAATTTGTTCCCTTGATTTGCAAGTGACACTCCTGTTAATACAGCCTAGGATGCTGTTGGTCTTTTTTTTTTTTTTGCAACAAGGGTACACTGTTGGCTAAGATTCAGCTCATGGCCCACTGTAGCCCAAGGTCCTTCTCTGCAGCACTGCCACCAAGCCAGCCATTTGCCAGTCTGTACGTGTGTATGTGGTTATTCCATCCTAAGTGCAAGACTTTAAAGCTGACCTGATTGAATCTTATCTGATTCACTGGGAACATATACATGTGATGTTACGTGGCCATAGCAACACTATGTTGACATGACATTGGCAGCCACAAACCATGATGCTGCAGCTATGTCACCCTAGTGATGTGTACCTTCAGTACAGTGCATCACTACAGTGATCTAGGGGCTAAAAATAACCATGGCCCACTGTCACAGCACAGTATGGGCCATCATTTAGTACAACTGAAAAGTAGGGATTTTTTTTAAATCAGAGAAAGCTAGGATCTCTGCTGATCATCTTATTCTTCTCTAAGTGCTTCACAATAGATTCCTTGAGGACCTGTAGCATGATCTTCCTGGTATTGAGGTCAGGCTAACCTGCAATGGTTCCCTGGATCCTCCTCCTTCCCTTTTTAGAAATGGGCATTATATTGGCCCTTTTACAATCATCCAGGACCTTACCTGATCTTTATGAGTTCTCAACGAGGATAGCTCATGTTTCTCATGTTGATTTTGAAATAAGGCTCTTAACATATTTAAAGTTAAATGGGATTTCTTCTCATACTTTTAATTTGTTCAAAAATAAGCTTTTTTTTTCATATTCTTTTAACTCCCACCTGTAAATATTTTATGATCCCATTTTCTTAATAATGCACAGCTTAATTTATCTCCTGTTTTATGCATTGCTGTGGTAAAGTACCTAACACAACAAACAATTCAATATCTTTCTATTCAGCTGTTCCTGAATTGGTAAGTCATTTGTCATAATAAGACCCGAAAAGAAGAGAGTTTTATTTGGCTATTTTGGAAACTTATGCTTAAACCAAATGAACTTGAAAATCTGATATCTAAATTGTTCTGAGAAATCTGGATGCATTGTAATTTATTGTAGTAGAACTCAAAAGATGCAGATAAACCAAAATTTTCTGCTGGCCAAGAGGGGAAAAAGTAAAACCTCCCCTAATGTTTAATTTCTAAGGAGCAGAATATATATGTAGAACTATGAATAAAGGATCAATAGTATGATTTAAGAAGGAAGAAGTCTTACCTTTAAGGAAACTAATGGGAAGGGATCAGGTTTAGAAAAAGCCTGTATTTTATTCTGCTGGCCAAATCAGAATGAGCTAGAATATTGTGAAAGTCTTTTCCTGAAAGGTTTCTATGACACAACATGTTTCACTAGGAGGGAAAAGTATATCTCACTTATGAAAACTACAACTACTTCTTTTACCCGGAAAATTAGTATTTTCTGAATGTGCTTCTTTCCTCAGATAATTGATAGCTTGGAATGACAATCAACTAATAGCCTAAAAAATACTGGGATAATGTCTGGGACATTAAAGAAGAAACACATGACATGAAATATGGAAACATTTCTTGAATGTGCAGCAGTAATTTGAGAGAGTGTTTTTTGTAGGCAATGGGAACTTCTCCTTTACAGTTATTAAAATATGTTAGAAAGCATAACATAAGTGAAAGACTAATTAACAACATGTACTGATTGGAAGCCACCCATAATCACCATAATATAGATATGTATATTTTATTATAGATGATAAATAGGGCTTCCTCCATCTTGGGAGAGTGCTTGCCTAATGACTACAGAGTCCAGCTTCCTTTTTGCATGCTATTTTTCCAGCCTTATGAATTGGTAAGTCTTGGCTTCCCAGTGCACCATCTTCAGCAAGAAGGATAGAGAATACTTTCAAGACAGTATATCCCAGTGAGGTAGGACACTTTCCTGGGAAATTGGAAGTGGGAGTTCAACATTATTCAAGCTGAGTTTGGTCATGAGTAATAATGTGATTACTCATCCCTTACCTACCATCTCTTCTTTCTTCTGTGAAAGAAGGCAATGTCCTCTCCTGCTATCTTTTGGGAGACTAACACTACTCTGAGGTAGTATAACATAATAATAACACTGAGAGAGAGGCAAAGATTTTATCAGGTGATATATTTATTGGACCAACATTATCATTGTTGTGAAGGACCACCTGTAGGGATGCCAATTAGCTAACTAATTCAGAGGGTCATTAATCCTCTATGACCCACGTGTAGTCACATTTGGGGGTATTAAAGCAAGTTAATTTCCCTGAGCATTGGTCTACTGCCTGACCCCACTCAGGGTTAGAAAGAATAACTACATATTACAACACAGGTAGGCCGAGCAATATAAGCTGTATTACACAAAAAAACCCAAGCCACAATTACCCAATGCAATATTCCTGTAACACCTGAGACACAGCAAAATAAAATACACCTGACAGGACAATAACCTGATGCACATCCCAAACCCAATGTCCCTGGTCACACAATCAATCAACTACACATTACAGTGAGTATCAGTCACTACACAGTTAAATACTTTGCAACTTTACAGACAACCCAGAAACCACAGATAGCAGGCAAGAACACCCCAGGCTTAGTCAGCAGGAGAAACCCTCTGACAGTACCTGAGAATTTCTAGCTTTTCCCTGCTTAGATACTCAGCACCTCAAATAGAGAAAGGGCCATACTTTACCCAACTGTAGCTTCTAAATGACCAGGTCACAGCAAGGAACCTACATTCAATGAACTCCCACACCCCAAGAGCCCAGTCATAACTGTCCAGACAGAGTGAGATCAAAGTAGAGCCCAAGCTGGTTGCTCTAGACAGGATTTGTAGCCTTCTTATCACACCACCTGTTACTCACCCAATGATCCAATCACCGCCCTTTACACAATACCCAATCAAATTCAAACCTGGGCAATGCATAAAAGTTCAAACTATTTCAACTCATTGCAAGTAACTTTCACATGTATATATTCCCAGTGAATCAGATAAGATTCAATCAGGTCAGCTGCAAAGTCTTGCACTTAGGATGGAATAACCACATACACACGTACAGACTGGCAAATGGCTGGCTTGGTGGCAGTGCTGCAGAGAAGTAACTTTATCATAATTAACATATCAACGTTGATGAACAGTTGCATTAACATTATACACTGAGCATGCACAGGCCTTAAAAGTGAGTTATGACTTCATCAAGGTTGAGAGTTCAAACCCTCTAGAAACTTCTCACCTGTAGTCATTTGACACATGCATGGACTTCCACTGTTTTACAGCTGGGGTAAAGTTAGATGAGTTTTCAATGCTGAAGAATGCCCTGCATGGAAAAGCCTGTTTAGCTTTAGCCCAACTATGCAGTTGGTCCAATAAAAGCTATCACCCAATAAAAACCTTGCCTCCCACATAATTCTGGCACCATCATTGCTACAAAACCACTGTAATACTAGTGACCTCTAGTAAAATTTGCCTGGACCCTGCACTCATGTGGGTAGAAGAAAAGAATCTTTGCATATTTTTTCTCAACCTACCTAGGGTCATATATATTTATGGCTTTAAAATATTTTATATATTAAATAGACATATATACTGTGTATGTACCTCTGTAAGTGAATCTACACATGCAATTAATGTGACTGAATATACTCCAGTTAGAGTCAGAGTAAACTAATCCCAACATCAGCATCTACATGTGTGTTAAAGCTTAGTAATTTACTGCACTGCTGGGTACCATTTTTGTCTGATAGGACGATCTGGCAGCACAGTAAATTAGTCTACTGTGCCCTAATTGCCGTATACATTTAGACAGAGACACTTTACTGTGCAACAAATTAGTCTGCTGCAAAGTAAAGCATCTTGTGTAGATGCACCCTGTGTGTGTGTAATTATAAACTACAGGAGTGTAAGGAAAAATATGAAATCTAATTATCTATCCATCTTTATTTCAAATTCATCCCTGATTTAATGTATTATGACGTCAAAAGATACACAGGTGATGCATGTAGACCATAATGTCTTATTGTTATATTATCCTGGGAATCAAGTTTTTTGTAGGATTATTATTCAGCTTTATACAAGGTAATAATGAAAGAATGTCTGTTAAAAGAAAGCAAGTTATGTTCTCTGGCAGAACAATTGAAATTGTGTGTGCAGAAAGGGGAAAAATGTTAGGTTGATGACAGAACTTGAAGGCAGAACATTGACTACATCTGACATTGAGAAAAGAAAGGATAGGTTGTTTTCTCTGAAAACAGAACCCAGAGCAGAAAAAGAAATACAGAAGGACTATGAAACATTCTATTTTGGATTCCATAAATGCCAATCATTGCTTGTCTTTCAAGTACTAAAAGTACTCAAGCTTTTTACATGTACAATGCTGGAAAAAACCATGAAGTTTGCAATAGGATGCAAGTCAGACAATTTTGACAATAGTAATATGGAGCATATGAGTTTGCACAGCAAGCATTAAATGAGTTTCAGAGAGGTAGCTGCTGTGGCTTGCTCAAATTCTTCAGCAGGATGAAAAAGTATCTTGCAGCATAAGCATTATAAACAAACTTTTTAACTTTACTGTGGACCATGCGGGGAGGCCACCTCCAGGATTTTAATGCTAATAAACATTTTCTATAGCTCTGAGCAAACAGGAAGGTCAAAGGCACTTTAGTATTCTCATAACTTTACCCATTGTGAAAATAATTTAATATTTAACCCATTATGCTTGATGGAGACCCTGGGTGCATCTACATGTTCATTAATGCACCATAGTTACTGCACTTTAAGTTTAGTAGTTGGATCACCACGTACAAAATCAATGTGCAGTAATGGGCACTACTGTGCAGTAGCACAAGTGCACAGCTTTTTAGTAACACATTAGCACAGGTTTTGCCCTGAACACTACTGTGCAGTAGAATTAAGCTACTAAGCAGTAAGCAACTCATATAGACACCCTGTGTAACAAACCCTGTGTAACCTTAAAGCACTCTTTAACAAATTACTTATATGTGGAATAATGTACATAGTTTAGATTTGTACATATATAATGAAAAATTAAACACATTTTAGTGACCCAATTGTCAAAATTGTTCCATTATTGTGAAAGCATGAACTTGGTGATAAATACATGGGAAATTATCTGATACTTTATGCAAACATAAGAGTAGGTATAGGATCATGAATTCTGCTGATGTGGCATGACTGTTTAAAATCAGAAGAGTACAGGTACTATCAACATTTAGTATATAGAAGCTGGAAATGAAAATATAGAGATCATAGAATTGTAGAAAATATCTAGTAAAATATATAGAAGTTACTTTAGTTATTACTATTTGAGAGAGTACTTAAAGTAAAAAAAGAGCTGCATTTTAATTTAATATGTCATTGGTATTTCTGTCTCGTGGAATTCAGAATGAACAGACCCTTTCCATATGATGTAATTATGTATACCAGAAGCTCCAAATTATGAATTTAAAAAAAATAAACATGCAATAACTCATAGAAAGGTAAAGAGCCATTATAGATACACTTAATTTAATTATGGGCAATATGTGTCTTTGAACTCAGTGGGTTATTAGCAGCAGACAATTTAACTGTCTTTTCTGTAAGAGATAAGGTAACTGATATCTAAAATCAAGTCTTGAATGAAACTCTCACAGTGGTGAAAAAGAGACTGTATTAGATCAGTAAGTGCTGAATAAGTGAAGGGTGTAGTCATTTATTCCTATTAGCAAAATGTCCTTGTCTTGGATAAAAGACAGGAGAACAAACTTTAGGTTACGAGAAGATCGAAAGCAATGTAGCTGGAGTAGTGAACCTGAGGGAGAATGACTTCTATAAGATTTCTATTGTGCTGAGGTACAAGTAAGGACAAATACTAGAAGAGTTTGGAAACTTACTCAGGATCTATGGACTTGTTGAGGATAGCTAGGTTATCCACCTGCTTAGATAATGTATACAAAATGGTGCAGCAGCTTAGATAAGAATTTGGCTGCATCTGGACCATGTTGTGAAATGGGTTATAAAATATTCTTGTATTACTGAATACATAACTTAAGACTGAGAAATGCAGAGTGTCTAGAATTAGATCTAGAAAAGGATTTTTAGGTGCTTTGGTACCTACTGAAATTCACAGTCCCAAGCTAGGCTCCTTGGTTCCATATACAGTGCATAAAAAGAATGAGGTGCTTAACAATGGGATCCAGAAAAACATTACAAACGTCATCTGAGTTAGTTACTAAATAATGCTAAGGATAATGAAGTAACTTGTTCCTCAAAGAGGTCAAGGCAACTAACTTTGTTCTATAAGAAAACACTTCCTTTCCTAGGGATTCACATCCAAAAAGTACTCCTTTGGAATCCGGGACCAAAGTGAGTTCTTTCTCCCAAAACATGGTGGAATGAAAAGGCAGTATTCCTCTCTACCCACCCACTCATTATCTCAAACAACCAGTCTAATGAGTATTTGGGTAGGGTTTAGGTCTCTCTTAAAACCTCCAGTTAGAGTTGTTTCATCTTGTGGGAAATACTTAAATGTTTACAGAGCTAAACAGAGGGACTATAAATGACATTATAACCCCTTGGTTACTGCAGTCTTTTGTAATTTAAGAGATTTGGCACAATAGTGATTTGAGCCTAGATCTTCCACATCCTGGATTAGAGTCTTGAATACTAAGTTAGTAGGCATTTAGGCACCAGGCACCTATACACATGCAGCGAGGCTGATCTGACACACTGTAATTACAACGTGTCAGAGCAGACTTAATTAATTAAGCTAAACAGTGGGAGAATGAATGCTTCAGCTCCCTCTGTTTAGCTGGATTGTAGTAATTACTAGGGCTGTATAAAACAGCACTGTTCCATTCTGACTTCAGTTTCAAGGTCTGGATGGAACAGTGTTTTGTATCGAATTTCATTTCAAGTTGAAACAGCCTCACTGTTTTGACTAAACAAAACAGTGAGGCTGTTTTGATGTTTTGCCTGCCTAGGGGGCTAAGCAGATTCCCCATCCCCCATGCTAGATCAGGCCAGGAGAAGAGTGTCAGCCCAGCTGGGCTGCCTTCCTATCCCCAGTATTATGATCAAAATGTTTCAACTTTCAAAACGTTTTGACTAGCCTCGTTTTGGTTCAAGGTTATTTCAACATCCTTTGTTTCACATTGATTTTGCTGTTTCAACCTCAAAATCAGTCAAAACAATGTTGAAATGAAACAGCCAGTGAAATTTTGCACAGCCCTAGTAATTACTGAGTGCTCCAGAAGATTTCTGTATCAAATGTATCAGTGTCCCTATGCTGAAAAATGGTGGCAGGGGTGTTTTAACTAAAGGTATTTGAACAAGCTTTAGTGACTCAGCTGCCATTTTTCAACACTGAGACACTGATACACATGATGCTCTGGGCACTTTAATTAGAGTGGATCTTGGAGCCACTCTAATTAAAGCAACCCTTGTGCTACTCCCAGAGCATGTGATTAAATGCCCCAGGGGAAACTTACTGGTGTAACTTCACTGCCAAGGGAATTTCAATGACTTCATACTTAGGTGGCAATAATGTGTGGATTTTCAGGATCTAAATGTTGGGATTAGTCAACTAAATTAGTTAGCAGCTGAGCAAGCACATCATTTTGTGAATTTAATCTTCACGTTTGCAATTCTAATGAGATAAAGGCAAATAATTCACCAGAGGAATTTTCATGCCTTCCCTCTATGATAGTGCAAATAAGGGTGTGTGATATCTGCTTTAGACAATGGACTGAAGTCCCTCTGAAGCTGTTCAGCAACCGCTCTACAGTGTGGTGTGATTATAGATTTCCTACACATTTTCTTTTTCACAGCCTTCATATCTCAGCTAGTACATTGGATACTTGTGAAAGAATATAGTACAAACAGAAGCAATGAACAAAGGGGAATACATAAGCTGTTAGTGAGTAGAGGTCTTATTCAAATCCATAGGAATACTCCTAATTATTTCATTGGGTGACATCCTATGATTATATATAAGTAAAATGGGAATAGGGATTGAACAATGAGGATAAAAAATTAGAAACATTTTAGAAATAGTTGTAAAGGTGAGAGAGAAAAGTGCTGCTAAGTGATTTAAATTACATTTTAGATATGTTTTTGTCAGCTGCTGTTTCATGGATGATTACCTGTTCCTAGCAGCTTTTAACAGAATATTATTATTACTGAAATATAAGCATGTAGACTGAGCACTCAAGTAAAAACACAGACATGCACATTATAAAAGCTATATCTTTAGAAAACGTTATACAGTTTCTGATGCATTGGCCCTCTCTGTATTAATGATTATATAGCACATAGATTATGACTTAACAAGGAAAATAAGTTCTCTGAACATATCTCCCAATAATCATAATTTCTTTCACACAAAAATTAGAATTTTGGGATGAAGGATAAAATCCTCCTGATTTTATTACTGCAGAAGAGAAATGTGATCATATAGTTAAAGGCTGTATCATGAATTATATGTGCAAAGAAAATGAATTATAGTTGCATAGATAACTTAAACTAATATTAATTGTTGTTCTATTACAAACAGGTTATATCCTCCAGGTAACCTGGTGCTTTGTGATAGGTTTCTTGGGCATATTAATCTATCATCTACAGCAGGGGTGGGCAAAATATGGCCCACAGGCTGGATTTTATCTGGCCTGTGGTGAGACCTTGGCCCCACTGATCCCAGACACAGGAGGCAACCCAGGCTGCCTCCTATCTTCAGGTGTGCAGCAGGGCTGGGGCAGCGCAGCAGCCAAACTCTGCTTCTTGGTAACTCCAGTGGTGGTTCAGGGAATCTCCTTCCATATGTGTCTCCTTCTACCTGCTGCTGCCAGTGTTTCCAGCACTGCCAGACCTGGGCCCTCTGTCCAGGAACCCCAGTCCATTGGCCCCACACTCACCACTGGGGGCACAAGACGGAGTAGGTGTATAGGCATGGTCTCCATGGTGACAGGCCTAGGACTAACATAGGTAGGGAATAAACAGCTGCATTGATGGGATGGGGCTGTGGGTGGGTGGGTAGTGGCATCCGGGAGTGGAATAGGTGAGGAACACTAGGCTAACCAGACAGTGACAGTGCAAAGCCAAGGCCAGGGTAGCACCACAATCTCTTGTCTGCACATTCCTGTGATGGGTGCCAGTTCTGTGGGCATGTGTGCTAAGCAAATTATGGGACCCCTGCCCCAAGATCCAGACTCTTATAGTCACCACCCTATGATCCTGGCTCTGCCCACCCATCCTGATCCAGATGCCATTCTCCACCTGCTCCCAATTCACCAATTCATCCCATCCACCTGGCTGAGCACACCTTGTCCATAGGGGTTCCAGGCTGGTCTCCATGGAGACTCCAGAGCCAGGGCCTGGATCACTAGGCAATGACAGTGCAAGGATGGGGCCCAGGACAGATCTGTAGTCTGCTCCCAAGCCTAGTAATCTACCACTTAGTAATTTTTTGTGCAATTGTGTGGGGGGGGGGGGGAAGGGAAGTCCTGACCTAGTTTGCAACAACTCACCAAAATTCCCTAAGGAGGCCTCCAGGAAAATAATTGTCCACCCCTGCTGTACAGGGTGATGTAGACATGTATACGCTTATTTCACAGTAAAAAATGCTACTTGTGAGTAAATTTTCTACCTACAAATGCAAGTAGCAAATTTGTCTCAATAAGTTACTGTGCAGTAATGCACGTGTAAACACCAACAAGGAGCAAATTTACTCCTGGTCAGCCCCATTATTAAGGACCCATCTTGAGGATAGACCCAGAAGTCTGGGGCTGGGAGCCTCTCTTGTCCCAGGGTTGGGCCAGCTCTCTGGCAACCCCAGCCTCAGGTCCTTAAAAGCCTTCCAGCACAGTGAGCCCAGAGATGCATGCAGGGAGCCTCAGGCCACACCAGGCCACTATGTCACCCACTGCAGGCCACAGGTGAGCTATACCAGCCTATCTGCACCCCAGCACTATTGCCTGGCACTTTAGTGCCATGCAGCTTCCAGGCCTACATCATCACGGACTGCAGGGTGCTGCAGGCAGCTCCACCAGCCCACAGCATGGCACACCTGAGCAGCCTGCCTAGAGTCTGCAGGTGCTGTGGGGCATTGCCTCACTGTGCAGCTGGCAGTTCTGTGCCATGCCTTTTGCATTGGGAACTGCAGGCAGTTGTCCAGGCTTGGTAGTACAGGCACAGCCATGTGGAGGCCCAGAGAGCTGGTGTGGGAGTTCTGCCTGGGCACCCACAAGCCATGCTTTGCTATCCTATGTATCTACCCAGAGCTGCACACCATTGCCGCCAACTGGGACTGACCAGAGCTGGCAGGCATGTTCCCCAGCTTTGGTAGGCCCCACACTGGGAGCACTGTGGGGAGGCCCCTCCCTGTTCCAGCCTCTGCCCCTGTTCCACACCCCTTTCCCAGCCTAGCCACACTCCCCTGGCTTCTGGGACCCACCCCTAGAGCACTCAAGGAGGTGGGAGACATTGCAAAATTTTATTCAGCAACCCATGCCCCCACAGCTAGGTGGACATGGGTATCTCACACTAAAGAAAGTGTTGAAGGTGGTGCAGATGTCATCCTTGGCTGAAGGGGGCAAAGACATGTAGCACAGCACAGGTAGCCCTCCAGGTGGTGGCAGAGGTTGCAGAGCAGCCCAAGATTTTCCTCTGCATTGTTGAAGCTTAGGGTCCCATGACAGGTGTTCAGGTGTACCTGGGGCACCATACCAATCAGCAGCAGCAGGGCATAGCGAGTCAGATACCCCTTGTTTTATGCAAACAGATCTTCATGCAGCTCCCATGACACATGCAGCAGGGGCACACTTGGGTGCAGCACCACTGGCAGGAGTGGTGGCACCCAGGGAACCTCAGTGAAGATCCCTTTGGGAAGAGCAGAGGCATGGACAGATCCTTATCCCAGTCATCTGGGAGCCTCACACCCACAAAGTCCGAGTACCATGGGCTTGGCAACAGCACAGGAGAGCAGCTGGCTTTCAGGAGGAGAAGGGGAGGAAGCAGGGTCTAGAGCCTTTGTAGCAGGTACTGCCAGGAGCCTGGCCTGGAAACAGGGTGGGGGAGTCAGGCGGCACACAGCCAGCATCCAGTAGCCTTTTGGCCCCAGGGGAGTGAGCAGTGATGTGGGACTTGGCCAAGGGCTGCCTAGACCTGGGTCTACCACCCAACTTACCATATTATGGTGTGGAAGAAATCAAACTTCATGTTGTGGTTGAATCAGAACTGACAGAGCCAGCTTTTCTTTATTTAGGGCTTTACTGTGATCACAGGGAGAATTCCATACAGCAAGGGGAATCACCCACTTGTCTGCTTCAAAGGATTTCTCAGACTCTCTAAGTTTACAAGCGTATTTATACTAAAGACAGAGAAAGAGATAAAAAACACACCTTGGAGAAACAAAACAATAGTAAATTACACAGAAACTTAGAAAGTTTACTAAAACAACTATCTATGCATAGGGCAAGATATCAAGATAACCCAAGGCATGCAGGAGTGCACAGGGCAAGATATCAAGATAAACCAAGGAATGCTGGAATGCGGATTCCTTATCTCAGAACATTTGAATTAAGCAGTATCAGCGCGTCTGGTCTTTGTCTGTTTTTCTAGTCAAGTAAGCCAATTACTTCTACAATGGTCTCTGGGTACAGCTGAAGCTAGGCAGCTCATGAGCACCTGTTACAGAGCATCTTATCACAGAAATATTGCAAATTCTCAGAAACAGCTTCTTTTTCATGGCTTTACAAGCCCTGCAGCTGCATGCAGGGGCAAGGTCACTGTTGGCAGTCGGGATGTGGCTTCAAATTCATGGCTGCCCACAGCCTGGGCCTTGCAGATGCACCAGCTCTGGCAGAGTGATGGCATTGGAGGACCATCTGGTAAACACATGGGTTTGTTGGGTAGACAATATCATCTGTGAGGATGCGTGGGACTGGGTGGACTGGGAGTTTTGGGTGCAGCTTCTGGCCCTGAAGTGTGGGAGAGTGGAGGCCCTGTGTGAGCAGACTGCACTCATGGCCATGGCAGCAGAGGCCATGGAAGACAACTGCCAGGTGTTGAACACCATCCTAACCGTGGCAGTCTCCTTTGTGCTGCCCACTGTCCTGCCTCAGACTGTAGCCCTGCCTGGCCCCCTACAAGGAATCTCTTATTTCTTCCTTTTAAAATTCTTTACACATCAACTGTGATAAATCTATTCTAATGACTCTCCAAAAGAAGTGATTGAAATAAGTCATTTACATTAGCAAAATGTATCCATGTATGATCTTAGTCTTTTCCATTTGCAGTCCAAAAAAGACATTCAGTGGTAATTGTGATACTTGTGTTATCAGGAAGCAAGGAAATAAAAGCAATGCAAGTTACTGTCTAGTGGATAAAATGGCCACTTCATGATTTTAGACACATCATTGTAAATTCAGAGTTAGGCATAAATGAGATCATAATCTATCCCAATGACTTCCAGCATATAAAATGATCTCTGTAAATGGCATGGGCCATCACAATTTTATCATTTTATCTACTTCTGTTGTTTTCTTTTCCCCTGATCCTTATTGTTTTCTCCAAAAAAAATAAAATGAAAAATCAATCATGAAATGGCTGGTGATTAGTCTGTCATTTCTTCATTCTCAGTGAGCTTTCCTGATTTAGTCAGGAGACACCCATTTAGTTAATTAGCAGAACAACAAATGAAAGGCAAGTGCTAGTGATGCTAAGATTTTCAGTTTATTTTATTTGTAATTCCCATGTCCTCACTGAGAATATATTTTAGAGAACAGTTTAGAGGACCTAGTATTTTCTAATTAGGAAGTTAAGGTAAGATTGATAGGACCCACTCAGTTTCTACTTATATATCTATGTGTAAAATAGTATTTGTTACAGCATTTGAGATTGTTTGGTTTGGTTGATTTGTGTGAGTGTGTGTGTCGGGGGGGAGGATTACACACCAGGGGTGTGCGAAGCTTCAGTTGCTGATTTGTTTCAGAGAAGATTTGGCCCAATTCAAAGGCCAACTCACCAAATCCAAATTGAATCAGGAGACCAAAAAAACCCTCCAAATCAATTTGGAAAAGATTCAGGAAAAGATTCAGAGATTTGGAAAGTTGGAAGGCAGTCTTTCAGGTGAACAGAGACTGAGAAGAGGGAGGGGGCACAGGGTGGGGAAAGACTGAGATCTGTAACTGGCCTCTGACTGTGATCTTCCCTGAGTCCCCTTCCAATCACAGTGCCCTGGGGGATGGACATAGAAACAGCACATAAGCCTCTGTCTGCAGCCTTTTTGTGCCTTTTGTGATCTGTTTCTGCCTGTGCGCTAGGAAGGCCTCCTGTTACAGGCTACCATCCCTGCTGGTTTCATCCTGCTGTGCCTTAACACAGACACACAAACTTGCACGTCATGAGTTTTGCTTGTCAGCAACTTGATCTGCAGTTTCTCAGAAACCCCTACACCTATCTTCTTGAAACTTGGAAGGTTTCATGCCCTCAGAAGTGGCTACCACCAAGTTGTTTTCATCCAAGTTTGCCAAAAACCAACAAAGTTATAGGTATTTCTATGATTCTCCATTATAGTCTATCAAATCAGTGCTGAATCTTCCAAAGCTGATTTGGTGGAATTGATTCAGGACAGTGTTCCAAATCTTCAAATTGAATCACTGTCCTCTAAATCGGCTGAATCTGAACGGAATTTGCACAGGGCTATTTGCACAAGTCTATTACACACACAGCACAAGAATTAAAATGATACACTTAAATAAGATCATTCTTATAGAACAGGTGTTAGCAACATTTCGCCATACCAGGTCATTATTTATGACACATCCTCCACTATGTGGTGTAGCCCCACACCTTCCAGAAATTGGAAGATACTGAGAGGAAAATAGATAATAAAAGGTAGGTACTAGGTCCCTGGGTCCCTCCTTTGCTGCAGGAAAGAGAATATACTGAGCACTGCAGGCACAGTGACTGTGGAAAGGCCCCCTATGCTTCTGTGACTGTTAAATGTTACAAATTCTGTACTACTACAGACCAGATCTAGTCTCTTCACAAGTCAGATATGGTCTATGGGCTCTAGGTTTCTTACCTCTGCTTTAGAATACCTAAAATAACTTTAAAAATGAAAAGAAAACAGGTATGATGAGCTGATCAACATTAACTTATCACCTTCACCATCCACCATAAAGTTGGCAAGTCAGTCAGCAACACTGAAGACCTTGACTTCAGGAAAGCCGACATTTACAAGTTCAAGAGGCTTGCCAGTGAGGCCCTAAGGGACCACGACCCCAGGGGGAGGGGAGTCCAGGAAGAGTGGTTGCTCCTCAAGGGAGCAATCCTCAGTGTACAAGCCAATTTGATTCCATCTTGAAGGAAAGGCAACAGGAGGGCACAGAAGCCCCCCTGGCTCTCCGCGGATCTAGCAGACATCCTGAGACTAAAAAGAAGGGCCAGCGAAGGATGGAGGATGGGATTCACCTCCAAGGAGGAATATTCTGCACTGGTCTGGTCCTGTAGGGAGCAAACCAGGAAAGCCAAGGCTGCAACTGAACTCCAACTAGCTTCGAGCACCAAGGACAATAAAAAGTTCTTTTTCATACATGTGGGGAGCCAGAGGAAAAGCAAGGGCAACATTGGACCCATGCTGAACCAGATGGGATAATTGACAACTGGCGCCCAGGAAAAAGCCAGCCTATTAAATGGGTACTTTGCATTGGTCTTTCATCAGTCCCAAGGGATGCACAAGCCCACTTTGGGACAGGCAGATCTGGATGAGAGAGATCCCCTGCCTTCCATCAATGCTGACCTCATGAAGGAACTCCTTGAGAGGCTGGATACCTTCAAGTCAGCTGGCCCTGACAATCTACACTCAAGGGTACTCAAGGAACTGGCGAGCATCATAGCCCAGCCTCTGGCACGGATCTTTGAGACCTCCTGGTGTAGTGCCCGAAGACTGAAAGAAGGCCAATGTGGTACCTATCTTCAAGAAATGGAGGAAAGTGGATCTGGCAAACTACAGGCCCATCAGCCTGACTTCTATGCTGGGGAAGATCTTAGAAAAGTTTATTAAAGAGGCCATCCTTAAGGGATTGGCCAACGCCAACAACCTGAGGGTAGCCAGCACGGGTTTGTTGTGGGTCGGTCTTGCTTGATCAACCTCATTTCCTTCTATGATCAGATGACCTATCACCTGGACAAGGGAAAAGAGATTGATGTCATATATCTTGACTTCACAAAAGCCTTCAATCTGGTATCCCATGATCACCTCTTGTCCAAACCGGCCAATTGTGGCCTTGGGTCTAGCATGATCCGCTGGCTGGGAAATTGGCTTTGTGGTCAGACCCAGAGGGTAGTAATTGATGGAAATCAATCATCATGGTGCCCTGTGACCAGTGGGGTCCCCCAAGACTCTGTCCTTGGACCCATATTGTTCAACATCTTCATTAATGATGTGGACAATGGAGTCAGAAGTGGCCTGGCCAAGTTTTCCGATGACACCAAACTTTGGGGAAAGCATCAACACCAGAAGACAGGAAAGCAATCCAGGCTGACCTGGAGAGGCTCAGCAAATGGGCAGATGAGAACCTGATGGTGTTTAACACTGAAAAATGCAAGGTTCGCCACCTTGAGAGGGAAAACCTGCAGCATTCTTATAGGCTCAGCAGTCCTATGTTGGCTTGCATCCATAGATGCTTCTCAAGCAAATTCTGGGAAGTCATTCTCCTCTTGTACTCAGCCTTGGTGAGGCCACAGCTGGAGTACTGCATCCAGTTTTGGGTTCCACAATTCAAAAGGGATGTGGAGAAGCTTGAAAGAGTCCAGAGAAGAGCCATGCACATGATCAGAGGTCAGGAAAACAGACCTTACAATGACAGGCTGAGAGCCATGGGGCTCTTTAGCCTGGAAAAGCGTAGGCTCAGGGGTGATCTGATGGCCACCTATAAGTTTATCGGGGTGACCACCAAGATCGGGGGGAACTTTTGTTCACCAGAGCACTCCAAGGGATGACGAGGTCAAATGGTTATAAACTACTGCAAGACTGTTTCAGGCTAGACATAAGGAAGAATTTCTTTACTGTCTGAGCCCCCCAAGGTTGGGGAAGGGCTGACTTTCTGCCCTTCAGGTAGTGGGCTGGACTCAATGATTTTCCAAGGTCTCTTCCAGCCCTATTGTCTATGAAGTCTATGAAAGACAATTAGTAATCTTTACCAATTTTTCAAACATTGGCAGTGAGCATTCAAACACCAGTACATGCAGGTCTAGGGAAATTTCTCTATCAGGAGAACAAACCTGGGAGCATTCTCTCAGATTACTTGAATGTGTGTACATAGCCTAAAACAGTGATATAGACTGTGGAATCTCCTTAAGAAGAGATTGGATGAACATTGGACAGGAATGATTTAGGTATATCATTCCTGTATAAGGATAAACCAAATGACCCTTGAGGTTATTTTTAACCCTATGAACTGCTGCACTTTGTAGGCAACATTTATTGGATAAAATGCATGGAGAACAGTGGGGAAGTTTCTGGTCTAGCTGGGAGAGGACTCTTAGCTACAACCCATGGCCCATCTCTTCCTGGGCAGCATAATCTCACTGAGCCACATTATAATTGGTTTTGTTTATTCCACCCATCCCAGTCATTTGCCTGTCTTGGAGTTATGAAGTTCAGACTTCAGAAGTAAGTTGTGGCCTTCTCTGATGACAGTTACACATATTTATATGAATTTTCCACCATATAGCATATATGCATGATATGTATTCAGAACTAAGTGTTTAAAATCATTAAAATCCTTTAGGTACACCTTGTGATAAGATCTTCATTTATTTTGTAATTAATATAGACAACCTTATACATTTTTCAGCTGACCTTTCATCTCATATTTCAAAAGACTAAGTTGTAGAATCAGAAAGAAAAAAAAAAGGATTTGGGTGGAATATTCTCCACCACAGCTCCACTCCCCTACCCCCACCAAAAATGTGACAAATAGAAATTAGCACACAAAAATAAGTCATACTTATGATAGAGACACACAGTTATATGTTCTATCTCTGATCCATTTACTATAGTCTGCATGCTAATACCAGAATGCATTAGCTAAGTGGGATTGCAAGACAGGATGTATTACAGCTGCAGTCTATAAGATATTTTCTACTCATTGTTTTCCTTTTAGTTTAGTTTCTGCCTTATGTATTTTTAAACTTTTTATGCCACCGCAGGTGCATCTACATGTGCACTTTAACATGGAGTTGACTAATTATCTCCACAGTAAGGCATCTCCATCTACATATGCACTGGTATTAGGGTACAGTAAATAAATTAACTCTGTCATACGATAGTACTGTCAGGGATAGTACTATCATATGTTGAAGTCATTTACTGCATCAAAATGCATGTGTAGATGGTTGTAGGGGCTGGCTGGGGCACAAGAGTGCTAAAGTGTCGGGGGGACTGACACATGTCTCCACACTTTAGCATTCTCGTGGCCCAGCCAGCCCTTCCCCAACCTGATACCAGTGCCCAAAGCCTGGGGCTGACCCCCCGAGCCTGCTGCCAGCCCAGGGCTACTCCATCTTCGCTCAAACTGCTGTGGTCCTGAGGAAACATGCAGATAATGAGCCCAGGAGCAGCTGACTCCAGCACAATCTGCACCAGAGTTTATTATGTTTAATAGCACATGTAGATGCACCCAGTAGGCATGTCCAGATCAGCGTGGATGTTTGGTTCCCTGGGGACAAGTAGCAGCAGTGCATCTTGCTCCACAGCTACTTGTCCCCAGGGAACACCCATGCCAAACTCACTTTGGCATGCAGCAAGTGTCCCCAAGGGTGGTAAGAGAGACTGGGTTCAGTGCTGTGCTGGCCCCAACAGCCTTACCTGGGGTCCTGGGGGCTTCCCATGAATGCAGCCATAGTGATCCTGCTGAGCAGAGCCTCCCAACAGCTGAAGCATGGCTCCAGGCAACCCATCTCTGCTTTTCAGCACCACATACTGCCTGAGCATGCGCTCCTCATTTTTTTTCTTCATGGGATTTTTCACCCTTGGATATCCAGGGGTCAAAATACCCATGGGAACCCCTCCCCCTCCCCCCTGGAACACTGCATGCTCAGGTAGCATGCCCTTGCAGTATAGAGAACACCTGACTTTGCAGTATGTGGTACTGCAAAAGTTTTTGCAGCATCACATACTGCACAGCTACACTCATCTGGAAGTGCCCAGTGATAGTAACTGAATAGTACCTGTTACATTTTTAGCATTTCCTTTAAAAATTATGTTATTAAAAAAATAAGCTCAAATATCTGTTAGGAGTTTCAGTTTGAAAAATATTAACTAATTCTACATTGTTCACTTTTCCGGTATATAAATGTAGAAAAATAAATCTCTTCCTTCTCACTTCTTTGTTGCCTCTTTCCTTCTTGCCTCCTGGAAGAATAGGTATTTGCATTAAGAGTATTATTGTTTTAAATAAAAATTATTTATGATTAAAAATGGAGGTTCTAAACAGAATGATATACAAAATATGTTTCCCTGTCCCACTGAGAGCTTCAATGTTATTTTTTACTTGCTTATATTGGTTGAAACTCAATTTTTCACAAAACAAAAATAGGGATTTGGAGGAGAAAATATTAGTTCAGGCTAACAGAAAAAAAATGTTATGTTAATTCCAAAGTCAGAAATCAGAAAGTCATTTTGAATTAGAAAATGTACATGTTGTTTTCGTAGAGTTGAAATGAAATGTTTTAGCTGTTCTGGAACTTTTGTTAAAAAATAATCTTTGCTTACAAAACACTTGTGTCAACAAAAGATGTTTCCCATAGCAACAAAGAAAAATGGGGGTGGAAGGGGTAAAGGGCATGAGGAAGAGGAGCAGCAAAGCAAAGCTAGAGAAAGCAAAGAAAAGTCTTACCCATTTGGGGTTATAAAGAAAAAAATGGCATAAGGCTGAGCACTTAGGAACTACTAATCTGGGTGAGGTTTGTGCAATCTAGCCCAAAACCGGAAGTGTTGAAACTATTCAGATACAGACAGAAGTCAAATATAATGATTACCCATTATATTTTAGTATCTTGAATGAACAATATCACTTTCTGAGTAAGTTAAAAACTTTCCCTCCCTTTTTAGAAATTCCTACATAGCAAAAGATAGTTGTTTATCTAAAGACTAATGTGTATAGTAATTCTCAACCCCCCAGTTGTGTGGCATGCAAATGAGATGTCTTTAAAGGTTTTTAATTCTGGAAGTATGGATGACTAGCACATTCAGATATGGAGTTGCCCCAAATTAATAGTTGGTTTGAAAATCTTGCTCTTAAATATTTATTACACAAATGAGTAAACAAAATGAAACTACAACGGTGGGGGAAAAAAAAAAACCCTTGAGGAAGAGCATGTGTAAGGAATGCTTTCCTTAAGGAATTTAAAAAACAAAACAAAAACAAAACAGTCCCCATGACATGTTTTGTTTTGTTTTTTTCCCCAAGGAAGTATATTTCAGTTTACTGGCATGAAAATGACAGATATATTAAAACTTCATGATTAATTTTGGAATATCCTTAATGATTTAATGATGTTATCTGTTAAAAAGCTGTAACTCAGTTTAGTGACCCTTGAATATTTTTTCAGCTGAGATTTTCAAGAGATGCTAAAGGATGATGTCCAGCACTAAAAAAAGGAACCAGGCACCTGAATTGGGTCATAGGCAAAATTTGGTACTTATGTCCAAGATTGCAATCCAGAAAAAGATCATGTAAGCTTTGCATCACAGCTGTGGCAAATGTAGAGGTAGTCTGGAAGCCTTTCCATCATATGTACTTTGAACTTCTGTGCTCAGCAAGCTCGGCATGACACTTACCAACTTTGAATGAGGGTCATTTCAGTGGAGTATCACCTAGACCACAGATGCCAGCCCGCAAGGTCCTTAAGAAATTTCAGGATACAGTTTTGGAATACATGTTGGAATTACATGAGATCACAAACTTCCCCATATGCTGGGTGTTGTAGATGACACAGGAGCTAGGGACAGAAGTTATACATAAACTGGTTTAAGTGATCAGAAACTGGTTTAAATCTGTAACAGAACAGAAGTTCAGTGCACATAAACCAGTTTCAAAATGGCTGAAACTAGTTTAAGATCAACCCCGTTGAATGTAGTATCAGGCCTAACTGATTTGGATCAAGCTGGTTTATGAAACTCTGTCCCAGACCCCTTCCTGGTTTAGATTCAATCATAGTCCCCCAGGATCACAGCATGTTTCCAACCCTGGAAAAGGCTGTGCTATCAGCTCCAGAGAGCAGGGGTGGTCCCACCCCTCTACTCCCTAGGTGGAGTATTGAGTGCTGACTAACAAGGGGGCAGGGTGCAAGCCCAGATGGGGATGCAGTCCAGTCTGCAGGGGGGCTACCCTCCCAAGACAAACCCCAGCTGGGTTTGGGGTCAGAGAGGGGGGCTAAACACCCCTCATCCTGCTCAAATTTATGGCTGGCTGTGACTGTGTACTACAAATCCCATAGGAACTTGGAGCAGGAAGAAGAAATGATGAGCAACCATGCAGAGTTCTGCTGCTTTAATTCTGTACTGCAAGCACCAGAGGCCTTGGAGGCAGCAGAAAGAGGAAGAGAATGCACAGCCAGAGACCGGTACTCTAGTGCCCCCCAGCTTCTAGCCAGAATGACTGCAGGCATGTAGCTGAATTTCCTGAATCACAGGTAAACGGTTGTTCATTTCTGTTTCAGTTTAATCTATGCAGTTTAGACTAACCTGCAAAGATTTAATTGATTCAGCCTTGGTCTTTATGACTGTTTGTACCTAAGCTGTGAGCCAAGACAATAACCTAGTATTTATAAACATGATTGCTAAGGAAAGAGAAAAGGAAGAGAGACCCTCCATAGAGCTTCTTTTTCTCAGAATTGTTCTACCAGAGTGAATGCTGTAATGAGGTCACATGCATACATATTCTGAATGTCTTTCCTTCATTTTTATGTCCTTGTGGTGAGGGATTTGGCAGAATTCACAGTTTTGTTGGAATCTCACAAGGCTATGCCATAAACACTTCTGCTGTCGCCTCAAGCTTACAACCTCCAGGCTGTCAACCATATGCCTTAGCACCCATGCCACTCCAGCCCTCAGCTTGGCTGTGGAAACTAAATCAAAATTGCCTTGTGACAAAATAGGGTGTGGGCCCTAGATTTCTGATACTATGAGCTCCAGAACTACCACAGTTTTGAAAGAACTGAGCAGCATGGTGCTGACCTCATATTTAAGCCTGTTGGTTACAAAACAGGATGTTCCTGCACATGAAGTATAAAGATAGCTAACTCTGAGTTTTACATAAACAGTTTATTTTAAAAGCATATGCCCAGTGCCTGGTTTATATTTCTGGCTCACAGAGAGACATAGTGTGACGCTGGGGCAAATAATTTTTATATTCAAATTTACCAATCTATAAAGCAGGTATAAAAAAGCTACCATAACTACTGCATGAAGGTGTTGTCAGACTTGTTCAATTGCCATTCCCAATAGCTTAGGTTGCTTGGATGAGTAATTTTCTAAGTGGGAAAAGTGTTGTTGTTTTTCAAGAGGTAAGAGCTTTTCTGGATGCTATTTCTTGGCAATTACTTGCTATTTATTTTGTCTATTTGTTATCAGAATGTATTAGAACCTGGATTTTCACACACTTAGCAAAAAGCTCATGAGGGATATTTGTAGTCCTAGCAAAGAGTTGTGCAGAACTCCTCAGGTGCTGTTTGTTGCAGTTTGTATTTCACAGGGCATCAGTCAATTGCAAAGTTCCCTTTGAAGTGGACATCTCATCAATCAGCTGAGTGGTTTGTCCACATTTTGTCAATCCACAGCAGATTATGAACCATCCTAATATGAAAAGTCTGAGATTTACTGTATTAATAGAATACGAAGAAATTCAACAAAAGGTTGAGTGCCCTCATATCTTAATGAATTTGGTAAGCAGAGGGTGTTTATCATCCAGCAGAATTTGTACCATGGATGATTACATTAGTCTATTTTATTGAATGGTAGCATCAGAATTCATCCAAACTTAATTCAAAATAACGTGTATCTAGCACAACAGTTCTCCAAAAAATGTATAATGTATATGTTACCCTTAGAACATGTGGATATACCTTCACAATAAAATTGTTTTATGGTTATCATATCACTTATATATGCCCAAGAGAAATAAAATGAAAAAAATAAAATAAACCTAGAAATTTAGGAATATCTAGTAGACAAACAAAAATACTTTGAAAGTGGCATTAGTAGAAGTTTTTTGGTGGTAGGGATTTGTTTTATTTTGTTTCCATTCAATTTTAAAGCACATTTTTAGGAAACCATTAAAAATGTGTGTGCGCCAGTTGTCAGAGCCCAAAAGTAATCTTATTGAGCAGGAATGCATTTGTAAGTATCATTTTCACAGCTTCAGGATACACATTGTAACTAACAGTTTTACTTTGACAATAGTTAGGTTTTATACAGTAATTTTCATTAGTTTTTTTACCCAGTGATCTAAGTGGTCTTTCGCCAAGACACTGAAAGCTTTGATAATATTCACTTCCCCACAAAGAACAAAGGCCATACTAGTAACAGTTATAATAACTTTCCATTTAGTCCTGTACTGACAGAATCCCCAAATTCTCACTGATTGTACAAAATATCTATGACCAAGTTGTCGCAGTACCAATGAATTAGAAATGAGGATTGTTGTAGTATACTGTTCATTTCAAATGAAGATGAGTCTCTCAAAGGTCATGTAGCAAAGTGAGCTAGGCCAGAGTTTAGATGAAAATATCAACAGATCAAAATCACCAAGGTGAATAATGAATAAAGAAAAGACAAATTTACTATACGTGGCAAAGAGAACCAAGAGTGTTTGACAACAAGAGTGATTTAGTTTCACCAGTAGTCATTGATTGAACAAGGTTTTTCACCACTTTCTTTAATCACAATAATGCCAACTCTCATGAAAAAAGTCACAAGACTTCTGATTTCCAAGTCAAATTAACTCTGACTCATGATCTCCTGAGAGAGAGATCAAATCTTGGCATTTTTTCTTCTGGTCTATGTAGGGAGCACCAAGTCGGTAAGTCAGTGGAGGGAAAGGGGTAAGTGGAGAGGTGTGGGGGGGATGAAGATTGAGGCCCCCACAATGATGGAGGGATTGGGGTAGGGGCTGGGGTGAATGGGGCCCTGGGACTGGGGTGAGTCATGCAGTGTGTGTGTGTGTGTGTGTGTGTGTGTGTGTGTGTGTGTGCGTGTGTGTGCGTGTGTCCCTCACTCCCAAACCACAGGCCCCCCCAGCCCTGCTGTTGCCTTTCACTCCTGACTCCCAGTACCCCAAATCCTGCCAGGGTGTGAAGAGACCCCACCCCTCCCCAGGACCCAAACCTCACACCCACAGCCCCACACATCTTCACAAATAACCTCTCCCCCCACACACACTTAAAAAATAGCATCTAATGATTCACATTCCAAATCCCTTGATTTTTCAGCATTTGTCTCAAGGTTTTTGACACAGTGGGGTTGGCAATACTGCAATCAAATAGTCTCCATGCACCTGCAAGTTTGAATCAGCTAATATAGTTAACTTCCTTTGGCTCCAAGGTAAAACCTTCAGATTAATATTTTTTAAAAGCCATATTTCTGGGGTCTGACCTAGACAACCCTGAAACAACCTCTGTGGAAAGCAAATCTAATAGGGCTAGACCTCATTAACTTCTCAATTTCCCAGGTTGAACTTTCCTTCCTTTTCTTAGTAAAAGGCATCCCCCACACTCTCCTCAAATATATATAGGTAGTCAGCTAAGAAGGGAGAATTTGGGGTCACAATCCCAAGTTACTGTACTGTTTGTGTATTTTATAGTAGATAGAAATTGGAGACAGAAAATAAAACCTAAAAACAGAAATAAGAAGCAAGTACTTCCTGGCCATTTATAGATGTTAAGTTTTTCCTAGGTTTAATCTACACTACAGCTGTCACTATATACATGTGGACATCTGTAGTCCAAATTAAAATTGAAGTAATCCCCATGGAATGAGAATTAAAGTTCATGCAGACTAGGGCAGTCCAAATTAGGCCATTTAAACTGTATTAACATGTATATATGGGATTGTTTTTAGGATAAACAGTACTTTGGAACTCAGATAAGCATTCCTTAGGAATGCAGATAAGCATGACAGATATCACTCCACTCACGGGAAACTCAGCTGGGTTTTTGTGACACAACAGAGGCTATTAGGCATAAAGTAACACCTTCACAAAGTCAAATGTGTCAACAACACCTCACCCTAAGTATCAGTATCCTGACTAGGCCCCCAGCCCTGCTCAGGTACACAGGTCTGTGAAGAAGGGGACAACCCACCTTGATGATCTATTAACCCCTAATTTAAATTGAAATTTGGTTTAAAGTGTATGATGCAAATCTGTTAAAATAGTTTAGAAAATGGAGAGTACATGTACAAATGGTCCTCCATTTCAACTGAGTGGCCTATTAGACAACAGAATCTTATTCCCATATGCTTTCTCTGATTCAATAATTCCTGCATAGTGTTCTAGCTTTTGCAGGACAGAGAAAGGGTCCCTTCACTCAGACTATTCTATAGCTTTGTGATTAATGAACTCTCCTGAGAAGTGGCATATAATACTGAATACCCTTAGGCTGAGGAGGCCTAAATCCAGGTCTCCCACTTACTGGGCAGGTTCTGTATCTAATAAGCTATTACAGAAAACATAGCAACCTCACTTCTTGTTTTAAAATGAAGGTTGCCAAGGCAGCTGTGTTTTAAGCTCAACTTGTACACTACGCATACTGACAGCATACTTTAATAGATCAGCCCTCCCCAGCATAAGTGAGCACCAAACCACCAGAATACTGGATCCAAATAGAATTTAGTAGAAGTTAGGATGTTAAGAATGTACCTGCTTAGACCAGGTAGTAGGGGGTGCATCAACACATAAAATTAGCTGAGCTGAATAAGCTCTGGTGCAGTTCATGCTGGAGTTTATTGCTCCTGGGTAGAGTGTTTATACTTGCACTTGGGATCAGAGCATGTTGAGCCAAGATGGTGCAGCTCAAGGTGTTGAGCCAAGGTGGGCTGGATGAGGCACAATGGTGCTAGAATGGGGTGCTCACTGGAAGGCAGCCCTTCACTTTGGTAACCTCGTGCCTTAGCCAGCTCTAGTCAGCATCTACATATGTATTGCAGCAGAATAAATAACTTTGCCATAGGATAGTACTTGTATCAAACATTACTAACCTACAGCAGAGTTAATTAGTTTATTCTGGTTTAATAACTCCACATGTGTAGATGGAGACACTTTACTGGGAAGATAATTAGGCAATTCCACAGCAAAGATCTTGTGTAAATGCATCCATTGGGTATGTACAGAAATGTAGATACCCAAAGGTTAAAGGAAGATGGCCAGAAAGGTTAAGCTGTGACTGGGTGACTCTACACCAGATGTATTACTGCTCATTAGTGTAATTTACTTTGCAGTAAGCACACGTCTGCACATATGTGTGCTTACTGTTCAGTAAAAACCCTTAATGCCACTTAAATTTGCTACTTGTATTTGCAAATAGCAAATTTAAGTGGGATTAGTTAATGTACTCCTGGGTCTGCCCAGCCACTAGTGGGCTAGCCTGAGGCTAGCCCCAGGGTTGCACAGCCTCTCCTGCTCCAGAGTTAGGCTGCCTCAATGGCAGTCCCTGTCTGCAGGCTACAAAAGCCTGAAGACATTTTGTGCCCTGAGACACACAATACAGGCAGCTTGAGAGAACTGCAGGCCCTGCATATCTCCCTGGGCAGGCCTGAGGCCCCAACTGGAGCCAGGTGAAGACTAGTGACCTTGTGGTGCCCTGGGGTGTGGTGGAGATGCTGTGCCAGTTTGAGTGGGTTGCGCTCTCCAATGTCTACACTTATAAGACCCTGTCAGGCTGGATAAGGGAGTGAGGGCATGACTGGTTGGCACAGCAGTGCCACATAAAGGTCAAGGCCTTGCATGCACAGTGTGTCACCATGATGACCACATCATTGATCTGGCCATACCTGCAAGACCATGTACTTCATGTGGCAGCTGAATAACATTCTGGCATGCTGAGGCCTAGGCCACAGCTGTGCAGTTTACACCAGCATGGGTGACCTGCCTGCGTCCCCACCCAGGCCTGGCATCTCCAATACCACGTCATTAAAGGAGGGACCCTTGCACGTGCAGTGCCCCATCCCACCCATATCCCCAGCTGCAGTTTCCACTAGGAGCTTGGGGAGACCTGGCTAGCACCTGCCTCACCAGCTGCACAGACCCAGGGCCAGACATGAGGCATGGCTGGTCATGACACTGCTGGCTGACAGCAGTGCCAGCTCCTCACTGAGTGGGGCCCAGCTAGGTGCCAGTACACCATTTCCCATGGGCAAAGGATACTGAGCACAGCTGCAGGCCATTGATGCTGGGGAGGACTGATCTGAGCCACCAGCCTCACCAGCCCTGGTCACGTGGTAATCCCTGTATATGGAGGAGGTCCCTCCCTACCCCACCCTCCTTACCCTTCCTCTCCTCCTTCCCCTGCCCACCCAGCCCACCCACACTTCCCTGGCCCTGGGAGAGGCAGAAGTTATTGTTAAACACTATTGAAAATCCCATACCCCCTCGGCTATGTGGGCATGGGCCTCTCACACATCGAGGAATGTGTCAATGCTTCCTCCTCAGCAGCATGGGCCAGGGATGCATAGTGAAACCACAGGCAGTCCTCCAGGTTCTGGAAAAAGTTGTGGGACATCCTGGTCCAGGCCTCCATATGGTTGTAGCTCATGGTCCTGTACCAGGAGCACAGGTGTTCTTTGGAAACCTTAAGGATCATCAATACCTGGGCTTAGTGGGTTGGGCATCCCTTGGCATATGCAAACAGCTCATCATTAACCACTTGGGCATGCACAGCAAGGGCTTGCTTGGGGCCCAGTGGTGGCATGGCAGGGAGCTGGCCCCACGGTGCATCCCCAGAGTGGTGTCCTAAGGGGAGGATGGGGGTGTGAGCTGCTCCTCATTCCAGTTGTCCAGGATCCCTGTGCCTCCCTGATTCCAGTGGAACTGCAGGTGGAGGAGAAAGGCAGCAGGGCCTGGAGCCAGAGGAGCATGGCTTATCCTTCCCTGGAAACAGAATAGGGGAGTCAGGCTGCCTGCAGCCAGCACCCAGCTTGTTGCTTGACTCAGGGGAGCACTGAGATGGGGGGCTCAGGCATAAGATGCCTGGGCCTGGGACTGCTTGCCCAATTTACCATGGTCCTTGGGTACTTGACCCCCAATCTGAGGCCAGGCAGAGTATAGCCTCTAGAACAGAGCATCTTATCTCTGAAACATTGCAACAAAAACTTCTGTCTCATGGTTCTGCAGGTCCTGCTGCATTTGGGGGAGAGTCTACAGTTGGTATCAGGGATGCTGGCTCAGGGTCACTGCCACCCATCACTGAGAACCTGTGGATGCACCATCTACATTAGAGGTGGACTGTACCATGGACTGTACCTTCCTGGCAGGAGTGGCCAAGCTGAGTACAGTGAGGGCTAGTGGGGGTTCCATGGCAAGAGCTGCATGAGTGCTGGTGTTCTGCTGCTCCAGGTGGGTCCAGAAGTGCTAGAGCAGGTTGTAAAAGGTGGCCCAGATCATGAAGAAGCTGTCCAGCCACTGTTCATCATTTCAGGTGTGCTGGATGTTGTACCACTACCAGTCCTGGCTGGAGCAGCAGGCCCAGAGGCAGTGGGACTGGAAGCCCAGGTTGGTGATAGTGACCCTGAAATGATGTGCTACAGTCAGGTAGGTAGTTACTGGTCATCGGGGAGCCAGGCAGGGTGAGATGGCCATAGGCCAGGTGGCAGTCAGTGTGGCAGGCCAGCAGGGTAATCATGGCAGCCAGAAGGAGCTCAGGGCACTTGTCATCACTGCCAGGGCCAGGGCCTGGAGTAGCCATAGTATAGGAAGACCAAGGAGAAAGCTGCTGGGTGATGTCCTTGTGCTTGGCACACTGCTTCTGGGCAGGGAAGGGGCTGGCCACAGAGCAGAGAGGTGGAGTTGTTTTTTAAAGAAGGCTGCCATGTCCTGGCAGCTGCAGCTGGAGCCTAGAACTCCAGTGGTCCCAGAGACGCATTACAGGGATGCAGGGAACTGGGTGCAAATTTGTTATCTAATTCCCGTATGTGTAGATGCCTGCCCAAAAATACTTACTCTGGCTTAGTTTACACCACAGTAAATCTAGGCAGAAGTAAATACATGTATAGACATGACTGCTATGTAGGGTTTTGTTGTTGTTATCTTTATTTTAATAACAATTATAACCACAATTTTGGTGTTATGCATCTCAAGTCTTCCTAATTCCAATATTGATGTCTAAATTCTTCTTTGATCTGACCCATGGGTTATTTTAAAAGATAAACAGAAATATGAATTGTAAGTTTGTAGACAAAATGTGACACCTTCCTTTCAACACATTACTTCCTACGAATAAATATGTCAGAAAAAGAATGATCCAGAGGTTGCCAGTGATCAGGTCAAATTCTGCCTGTTCTTTAATAAGATCCTTAATATCATCATTTAATAATAAGCTAAAATCTAGTAGTCATATTTCCTTTCCTTTCACATTTTTCCCCGTTCATAGTAGTAAGTTAAAGAAGACTCAAATTCATGTTATATCAAAGCTTTATAAAACCTCTTTTTCATGTTTTCTAACCTCCAACTAATGGTTGTAATGTCAGTGGAAAGGATAGTAACTTTGATATCTTATTTTGGGTATTATAACAAATGGTAGAGAACAAATGATTATGCTTCATACTTCATTAATTTTATGTAACTGATTAGACTGAGCCATATGTTCTTCAAAAATTCTGGACCTAGAAATTTAATCCTATTCTACTTAATATAGTGAAAAACTTCAAGGACTGATAGCAGTTTGTGTTGCACTAAAATATCACTTGTTAAAGCTTTTTTTTTTCAGAATAAAATGGTGCATACTGGAGCTTAACAAATCATATATTAAAGGGAAAAAAGAAACAAATTGGGTGTTAAAATTAAAATTAAAACAACCCTCCATGAGAAAACCATTTCCTTTCATTGCTCAACTTCATTTTTAAAATTAAGATAAAAAGTATTATTATTAAGATAAAAACATATTATTTATTGAAATGGACATGGAGTGAATAATTTAAAGAAAATATACAGCTATATGAGGAGTGGTGAGTTTTAGTATTTTAAGGAGCTGAATGTAACTTATCAACAGGGATCCTGGTTTTCTCTGATAAAAAATTCCCCCTACTTTTGTATTGAAATGTAACCCTGAATCCACATTTTTCCAGGATTAAAATGAAACACACACAGTTTTCTCTGATAAAAAAAATATCCAATTTTCAAATAAAAAGTAACCCCACATCCACATATCTGTCTATCTATCTATCTCTCTCTCTCTCTTTCTCTCTATCTATCTATGTTTGGTGCAAATACAGTACCCTAGATAGATAGATAGAAGGTACTGCATTTGCACCAAACATATATAGATAGAGATAGATAGATATCTATCTCTACCTATATCTATATAGATATAGATATACTAGATGCCCCATGCAGAATTGCTTGCATGAAAATCCAACGTGCCAATTTTTGCTTGACGTCACATTTTATTGCACTTCAATAGCTTTACAACTCTTGTCCATACACAAAATCCTGAAACATATCACACTTTCTTACTGTAAGAGCTTTATAACACTTCTATATACACAATATTCCTGGTTTTGTTATTCAAGTCAGGAGTCACTTCAAATCTGGTGTTTTCTGGGTGGGAGATTCTGGAAACAGGCACATGCTGTTGTCCAGGGGTGAAGACAGGAGCCCCAAGGAACACTCCTACTCTTTTTAATGATTGTCCCTGGGCTTTATTAATGGTCACGCTGAAAGCTACCTGCACAGGGAACTATTGACGTGTCCACGTGAATGGAAATGTGTCGTCAGATGGTGTGTAGAGGGTTAGTACTAGCTGTCTCGGCATTTGCTCTTGTGTCTATTCCGACTCTCATCTGCCACGTCTTGATGATTGTAGATGTTATTGTTTGGGAGGTATTGCTCACCACAGTAGGTTACTGCCCCTAACCCTTTTTATCAGTGGTCCCACCTTTCCGTTGTCTCTGTTACCAGTGCATGAATTTTCAGGAAATACTCAGACCACACTCTGTTGTAATTAGGTAACTTTCTTTATTATCCTTAGAGTGCCATTACACTCTTAACCATTACAGGCCAAAAAAAGCTTTTTTTCCCTTTTTCTTAAAGTTCTTTTAAAAAACACTTTAAAGTATTCTTCTCTTTAATATATTAATCGGTCCATCTACAATTCACATCCTTATCAAGAATTGCCTTGAACTTTCTGCTTTTAACATTTGGGTAAGTATTTACCTATGCTATCTTACTTTGTCTATTAGCCCCTAATGGGAACAGTCAACAACTAAACTAAAACCAAAGGTAAGGCTTCCTTACTTCTCTGTTGCCATCCCCTTTCTCAATTTCTTGTTTTTGTTTTTGTTTTAATTAGGCATCTGCGCTCCTGTCTCCTTTTCTCTAGCTTCTCCGATTCTCTTCCTGTGTGGTCCCGTATAGGGTCTCTCTCTTCTTCTGGGTGCGCTTGGCCCCTTTCTTTGCCCAGCCCTCTCTCTCTTGCCAGTCTGAGCTCCTGGATCGCCCTGTCTCCATGATCCTCTCCCCGTTCTCCACACTCAAGGAGACTCCGCCCGTTCTCCTCCCCTCCTCGCGGCTCTCTCCCACAGCTCTTTTTAAATACAATGAGCAGCTGCTTCTAAAACACCACTCTCCCAACTTGATTGGTTCCTCCCCTCTGGCATTGCCCCATGCCAATACTCCTTCACAGATGGCTTCAGTGCTATTTGAGGAATTAGTACTGTTCTTTCTGATCCAACAGTTTTCACCTGAAGTAGTCTGCTGTTGATGATGAATTGTACCAATAGCCACGTTCCATTGCATAGATGGGCAATGGTTTAAGGGCAAGGTTTTGCAAAAGCATGATGAGCATCCCAGGCTTAAGGTGGAGCTCATGTGAAGGCAAACCTGACACCTCCATGGAATTCAGGTACTCAACTGGCACAGCCGTAACACTTTCGTCCTCTGAAAGAGCATCTGTACTTGTATAAATCCATTCTTGGCCTGGAAATTTTGCCACAATAGCATTGTTGATCTTCTGTACAATGGAGTAATGTGGCACCAAAACAGCTCTTTCAGACGTCCATCCTGGATTTTGATAATTATCCAATGAATTTGGATAGATAGATACATCTCTCTCTCCATATATATATGTTGTATGGCTGACAGCAGTGCCAACTCCTCACTAAGTGGGGCCCAGCTAGGTGCCTGTACACCATTTCCCATGGGCCAAGGATACTGAGCACAGCTGCAGGCCACTGATGCTGGGGAGGATTGATCTGAGCCATATATATGGAGAGAGAGAGAGCAAGCTTTATCTTTTTCAGAGAAACTTCCATACAAGGCCTCCATTTTCAGAAACTATTTTGACGTATAAATACTTAAAATAAATTGTAACCATCATGAAACCTAAATACATTTGCACCAAACACACACATATATCTATATATCTAGATATAGCTATCTATCTCTGTGTGTGTGTGTGTGTGTGTGTGTGTGTGTGTGTGTGTGTGTTTGGTGCAAATGTATTTAGGTTTCATCTCTCTCTCATATTAGTTTCTGAAAAAATATATGTAGTTTCTGAAAATGGAGGACTTGTATGGCAGTTTGTCTGAAAAATGAACTGCAAGAAGAAAGTATTTTTAAAGAAATAATAACAAGTAATATAACTTTATTATGGAAAAGGAGGATTTATCTCTATTACTGTTAGATGCAACACAATAAGTTATTTCTGTACCTTCTTAAAATAATAGAACAAAACAAGTTCTTTTAAATGTGTATGTGGACTAATCAGAATCCTTGTTACCAAAGTAGATTATTTCATTAGTAAAATGTTTTTATAGGATTAAATAATACATCTCTGAAACACATTTTAAACTTGTTCAGACAGCAAGTAAATATATGTGAAGAGTAGGAGCCTGTTAGTTGCATTCCAATATAAATGAAAATAAAAAAAAAATTTTTTTCTTGCACCACTGATGATGCTAGAGCAGTATTAAGTGATTAGCTGGGAAACACAGTTTAGAATTTCTCTCCTCTTGGCCCATTTTCCTTGAAAGGAAGCCAAATTCAGCTCTCTATCACAGTTATGTGCGAGAAAGAGAAAGGCTTTCATGAACCATATGATGCTTACAGGTTTTGTGAATCACTTTAGAAACCAGTTGACTCTTGCCATAGACCTGGACAATTATTCTAATTCAATATATATTTTTCCCCATTAGCCAATTTCTAAAATAAAATTTCTGAACATCATTTTCTAGCCATGCATTCTGGTGCTGGAAATTTTTCAGCTCTAGAAATTGTATTAGACTGTTTAATTGACTGTGACACTGGATAATGATCACAGGGAAAGAGAATCAAAATTATTAAAGTGCTTGGTCTGCAGGCCTCACTGAAACATGGTTAAATCTGTTGCACCTCTGCATCATTTTTCAACACATTATACACAAAGGCGAGGTAATAGCATTTGGGACCTTTTGAGGGGAATTGGATCTGCTTGAATGAAATGTCTTTGATCTTAAATATCATCTTTTCCCCTTCTCTTATCCTCAATAAGAATTCATCCTTCCCCCCTCCAAACACCATTCAGAAAAAAAATCAGGTAAATGTTTATTTTGAGTGATTACCCAATTATCAGTTCAGGAGCTCTAGGTAAGTGCCTTGAGCAGCCATTTGAAAAAAAAGAAAAAAAAAAAAGAAAAAGCTGTCTGTCAATTTTCTTTCCTTTTCACTAATAGAATAAGTTGATTTGGCCATTGTTGTTGACTGTAAAGTGTGTGGGTATGCATGGTCCATAAATAACTTTATATAAAATTACAATACTTACAATGTATCTTATAATGTTTTCCCTAGGCCCTTGGGTTCCAGGGATGGGGTACTCACTCAGACCTCCATGCCCCTGGAGTTTTGTCTTTGAGTCATCATTCAGCAGAGACTGGTGGGATGCTAAACAGCTTCATCTTTTTCAGGATTCAACAATACACACTTACAGCTTGCAGGGAGAACCAGCCACCACCACCTAACTGGCCCACACAGCATCAGGGAAAAAACTGGACTGTTCCACGGCAGGCCCCTTAAAAGGTACCTTCCATATACCACATACCCTAGGGGTTATATTTAAGTATCTGCCTTCCGCATCAAATAGAAATACTTCTATACTGATCAAAGATAACTCTTGCTCCTAGGGATAACAAATATAGACATTAGGGCTGCATAGAACCTTGGAAGATGACCTTGGAATATATTTTCAGCCATGTTCAAATAAAATTAAAAAATGGAATCCTCCTCTCATTGTCTTCTTTAAAAAACACATAAATGTAAAAATAAAAACTAAATTACAAAGGAATTTCAAATTATATTTCTTCTAAAGCCTTTCAATGCCTAATTTCTGTGCACAGCTATTTCACTAACACATTGCACCCCAAATTAAAGATTAATTAATATTTATGTGATTAATTAAGTATTAATTGTAAGAACATTTAATAGCATGCAAAATGTAAATTTTGTAGCTATTTAGTTCACTTAAACAAGCAATACAACTGTAATTGGACTCCTATTAATAGATTAAAATGTAAAGGGTGTTAACATTTTATTGGCGTTTAACAAGATAATTAGAACAAGTAAATTAGATATTAACATAGTTATTAGAAGTCAGTATTTACAGATGGATGCCATATCTATTTACTCTAGGCTACTATTACAAATGTTAATTAAGGACCTAATTAGCAAAACATGTAGTAAACAGAGCTGTTGGCCAATGGGTAGACCCACCAGACCAGAAAGATGAAGAACAGTCTCACACAAAGTATATTTGGAGTTCCTTTGATTAGGGTTTCTTTTATTCTGTTCATGCACATACAAATATTGCTTCTTAGTAGGTTCCAAAATGCAAGCAGAAAGGACAACACATTTCCTTCTAGATAGGCACATTTCCTCTACCAGGCCTATTTGTCCATGTGAGAGGCACGTGCTTAATAGTCTTTTTATAGATTGAAGCTTATGGAACATTTTTCCAGGAAATCCTATAAGGTTTAATTGTCGGTATTATGAACATAGCAAACATACTCTGGGAGCTTCAACAATACCCCTGGGAATAAGTTGAAAGACTAATTGAATATGATAGTATTATACTGGATTTCAACCAAGATCAATTCGGTAAAGACATGTATTGGATACTAAATTAGATTAGTCCTTGGGATATTGGACATCTATATACAAATATTTATTGTAAAATATGACACACAAATAATTGGAATATCAGGAAAATTAAGGTGAATTAAGGTAAGTGAGGGGTGTAGGTTGTAGCAGTGTTGGTCTAAGGACATAGGCAGAAAAAGTTCTTTTGATGAATCTGATATCTTTTATTACACCAACTTAAATAGTTGGGGAAAAAAGCTTTTAAAAATGTTTTTCTAACTATTTAAGTTGGTTTAATGAAAGATATCAGATTCACACAAAGAACCTTGTCTTCTCAAGGTGATTGAGGAGCATATTGAAACTGTTTATATTTAAGAACTTGCCCAACAAAACAACACTTAGGATATTAAGAAAACACAGATTTAAGGATTAGATTAAAATATTTCTATTCCACTCAAGGTAATTGAAATAGGTTTCCTTTTTTTTCTTTTTATTTGAGACATTCAGTTTAGTTGTTAAGTGTAAACTGATCTCCTGAATTAGTCTACCAATGTGTTGAACTTATAGATGAGTATTTTTTGTTTTTTTAACTTAAACTCTGATAATTTTAAGTTTTTTTAACTTAAACTCTGATAATACCTGAGAAGCTTAAAGAGAAATATACTAGTAGTAATCATTAAATAGCTTGGATTCAATCCAAAAGCCCTTGTGCTCAAAATACTGATCAATTTCTACCAGTTCCACATACAGAAGAAATAGAACGCTATGTATTTTTATTCTTTTTGAAAATTAGAAAAAAATAAAATATTTGTTTTTTTCCACTTCCCCCCTTCATAGTAATAGATCTGAGCATGATTAAAATATTATCAATATCTTTAAGAAACAATGTGAGGGGCAAATATTTAGTGGATGATTAATGACCTAAAGAAGAATGCACTGTATTTCAAAGCTTGTCTAACTGCATCCCAACCATGCAGTTAGTCCATTGCAAGATATTAACCACAAAAATACTTGCCTTTCACATATTTCTCTGACCATCATGTCTACAACAGAACTCAAAGTAATTTCTGTTTCTTTCAAGTACCCCGGACATTTGCCCTTTGGTGTGCCGTTACAAATGTTTGACTTGTATCTTTTTATTGTCAGCCCCCAAAACAGGTTTTCAAACTCTATTTTAACTCTTCAAGAAATGGTTTCCCCTAAAATATGTAACATTCAGGTTGAATTAAGGCTTCCTTCACAGAAGAATTAATGCGTTGTTACAATATATTTTCTTCACCCCGCCCCAGTATGTCTATAAAAATTAATCAAGTAATAATAGCTAAACTGAATGGTAGGGGTTGATTTTATGGTTTTATTTTTCAAAATACTATATACAGCTATATGGAGATAGCTATATATATAATTTGAGTGAATACTCCCTTTCCCTTATGTATGTCAATTAATTTTTCAGTTTAAGAGATTGGAAGAAAAAACTGTCCTCACCATTTTTTCTCTAGAAAAAAAATGTTTTTGGAATTGCTATAAAAGATGCACATTGACACTGGGGTCTCTGCTTTGAAAAGTATTACCTGAGAAGCAGACATGTTTCTCATCCTGAAAGAATGGATTGGAACACAGAATGAGGGAGAAAACAAATCAAATGACTTGGGCAGGGGGCATTGTTTGCGGGGGGTGTGGCTAGCTAAATTTTAGTTATACCAGTTGTTTGTGATACTTGTATAATGAGTTGCATAAAATCATTCACTTTCCCTGTGATTTTTTTTATTTGAGAAATTTGAAGACATTTAAAAAAAACCAGAAAGAAAAAGAATAAAAAACTACACCAAATTGAAGTAATTACTTTGTAATTAGGTTGAAAATGAAAGAAGAAGAGAAGACGACAAAAGATTCTTCAGTGACATTTTTTAAGTGAAATGAAAACGAAAGAGTCCTTCCATGAAAATGCATTTGGATAATAACAAATATTGAATTAATTAAATAAATAAATATTTAATTGAACTATTATGGTATTCTATACTGCCATGGAATAACAGATGTTTTATGACTACTGGATCAAAATCTGAATGTACGTAAGCTAAAAGAATGATGTAAGCCCCAGAAAGGTCAATGGAAAAACTTTTGGTGGACTTTGC
The DNA here is from genome assembly GCF_001723895.1 of Crocodylus porosus. Classification (NCBI taxonomy): domain Eukaryota; kingdom Metazoa; phylum Chordata; order Crocodylia; family Crocodylidae; genus Crocodylus; species Crocodylus porosus. The sequence goes on along the minus strand of NW_017728906.1, from coordinate 122,055,559 downwards.
ATCAAACAGTAAAGGTACATCTGTACTTCAGTCCTCTGGGAACCAGCAGTAATTTCATTATAGTAGCACATAATCATAAGTACTTGAGCCTTTACTTTGCCTCTTAGGATTGTTTTGCAGCCAGATTCTGTTCTAGACTTGGGCACTTAAGTGTGATCCTGTTCCACCCTGGTCAAGTTCCTATGAAACTATTAAGAGAAAAGGTCAGTGGCTCCTCCAAGAAGGAATTCCATAGTCTCTACATGTGGCTTTGAAGAAAGTGTAGAGGGGAGTCAGTTAGAGGCTGAGTTTAGCTGTTAAGTGTAAACTGATCTCATGAATTAGTCTATCAATGTGCTGACTCTAAATAGTGTAGAGACTCCCACAGCTGAAGAAACAGCAGCAGCAGCCAAAGTAGAACCTGCAGCATTGTTGGATGAAGGGGAGAGTGTAAGCGAAATGAGGGAATCACCATTCCTACCACCTAGCACCACTCTAAATCCAACACTGCAGAGACGATAATTTCTTACTCTGATGATTGTAGGACTTCAGTGGTACATCCTCATCTTTCTGCTATGTGGGATTTAGGAAAACCTGTAGGGAAACATCTAGCCACAAATGATACATTTGGTTTCTGAAACAACCAAATCAGGGATCTGTGGATATTCCTAAATGTTTTACAGTTTTGACTAGACTTGCATTGTGCTGTCTTTTTTTGCTTTCTCCTCTCTTCCTACTCTACACAAAATCTCTTCCCACTCAGCTTCAATCTATACAGAGAGTTTCCTACTGTTTTCTTACCTGCCCATTTCTTTTTTTCACATTTATTTCCATTTAGTTTTTTCCCTCTTAATGCATTTCACACACACACACAATTGGAGCCTCTATACTACATGAACCTGTTTTGTCTTACCTGTTTAGCTTCTAATTTAGGAAAGCAGGAAGAGACTTTCAGCTCTGAACTCACATGCAGGGATCCTGGTTTTCTCTGGTTAAAAAAAAAAATCTGCAATTTTCAGGTTAAAAAAGTAACCCCAAATCCACATTTTTCCAAGATTAAAATGAAACACCACTAATATATAGATATACATATATAGTGGTATTTCACTTTAAATTGTGGGAAAATGTGGATTTGGGGTTACTTTTTTAACCTGAAAATTGCAGATTTTCATTGTAATCAGAGAAAACCAGAATCCCTGCTTATGTGGTACCTAGAACAGTGAAGTCCATTTTTGGTAGATCTCTAGTCACTACCAAACTGTGGAGGTGATGGTGGTGCTGGAGGTGTTGCTGGATTGTTGCTGCTGTTAATATGCTATAAAAGCTTGGCTTGCATTAGTCTCTTCCATGCCAAAAACTTCCAGCGCTAGTACTTATTATTTATATAATACCCATTGAGTCCAGAAGAGTTTAAGAGATCTTATTATTTCTAGTACTGCTGTGAAGTATTTAAGTGTATCCATTTTAAAGATGATTAAAATTATGCATGTTTTTGGAAGCTGACTGTTATATATGACTGTAATCATTTAGTACCTCTTGAATCAGGATGTGGGGTTACGTTTATGGATTCAAGAGTATAACTTTATTCAAGTTTAAAGATGTGAAATTCAGTAACATACCTGCAAGTAGCACTGTCAGCATAATTAAGTATGACTTATGTATTTACTTTTTCTTGTAAGCCTTTAGCAGGTGACAGCACTGTCTTTTATGTAGTTGAATGTTGCTGTTTCTAGCAGGAATAGTATTAATTTATTAATTCATTAGATTTATATGCCACCCTCCACAAAAGAGGTAAAATCAAATAAATCATAAAATAGATAAAACATTAAAATAAAAATATGTATATGTAATCGAACAAACTGTGCAGAGAGTGTCCTAGAACACCCTGCTTGCTGAAGGCTTGCCCAAGTAAAAAGTATTCCAATGTTTCCAGAAGATGCCCCTGCTTCAGTTGTGATGGACCACAATGGAGAGAGAATTCTGGAGTTGAAGAGTGACTACCAAGAATGAATTCTGACATTTTTTTTTCAAAAAGACTAATATGTATCATACTCATATTATCTCACTTATGCTGCTCATATCCTATAACCTAGCATTGCCTGACTTATTGAGAGGATGAATGCAGTTGGCTTTGATTGAAGTTACATGTTACACTTAGATTGTACTAAGGGCACTTATGGTAGTATCTGTATGTTAAAACTCATCAACTTGTGCTAAATGCCCTCTGAGAGCATGTCCAGATGAGTGCAGCTGTGCCGTATGTGGTGCCACAAATATGGCTGCAGCACCACATAGTCAGGTGTTCTTCACACTGCAAGGGCACACTAGACATACATGCGCTGCTCTGGGTTTTTTCCCCATGCTTTTTTTTAACCTCTGGATATCCAGGGATCAAAAAATGTCTGGGAAAAATATCCAGCAGCACACGCATGGGCAGTATGTGCCTTGAAAAGTGAAGCTGGGCTGCCTGGAGGCATGCTGCGGCTGCCAGCCAGACTTGCCCAGCAGGATTGTCACTGCTGCAGCTTCAGGAGGCCCCCAGGACCTAAGGCAAGGCTGCTGGGGCCAGCACAATGCTGGCACAGCCTCCCCTACTGCCCCCAGGGTAACTTGCTGTGTGCCAAAGCATGCGTGGCACAGGCATCCCCTGGGGACAAGTAGCTGTGAACAAGGTGCACTGCTGTTACTTGTCCCTGGGGAACCAAATGTCCACAGCCTGAATTTCTCAAAGTTATACCACTTCAGGTGAGTGTTAACTCTGGGCTGTGGTACCTAGCTCATGTAAGGTAACTTCATTTAGCTTCATGGAGATGAAATAAGCAATTTGCAGTCCTGCAGCACCCCTTGGTACACTGCTTCCATTATCACCCATATTGCTCTGGTGTCTTGACTTCTAACTATACTCCTGCTCATGAGCCCTCTATTGGCAAGTCAGAGTTTTGTAGGCAAAAAAAGGTATTAACCCTTAATGTGTAACTACTTACAGCATATTCTAACTAACACAGTTTAGCATGGCACAGATGCAGTATAAGGGTGCCTGTACATGAATGCAGAGACTGCTCTGGTGGTGCACTGTAATTACAGCACATCGGAGCATACTCAATTCATTCAGCCTGCTGGAGTGTGGTAACTACTGGCCTTCACCAGCCTCTCACATTTTGTATATCAGCACTCCTATACTTAAAAATCATGGTGGGGGCATCTGAACTAAAGCTCATCAAACAAACTTTAGTTCAAGCACCTCCACTGGCATTTTTAAAAGTATGAAAATTTATTTCTAAATAAAATCAGTGATAGATGTCCATTTTAGAAACCTAATTTCTAAAGTGTTGATTTATATTCCTAACACTTTTTAATTCAAGTAGGAAAACATGGTCATGTGACTATCAGACTTGTTAATTTAAACATATTTTAATAGTTAACACTTGGTATTGATGAATTTTTAATTGCAGAGTCATCCATGCCGTAAAGTTTTTATCCCATCATCTACAGCATTTTACATCTGTATAGCATTTCTTCCATTTATAAAAGAGAATTTATACACTGGCATAATGTGAGGGCTTTTAAATGAAATAGTGAAGGATATTAAGAAAGCAGACAGATTTGTGTCTGTTTTGTTTGTTTGATTTTAGTCTTTGAGTGAAGTTTAATCACCCTTAATACAAATGAAGTGCCATAAATAGCAATGGTCAAATCTCAGACCATTTTGTTTGTTTATTTTTTATTTTATTTTTTATTACCAAATATTCCAAAAAATGAGCAAATTATTGAAATCCACTGAGAGCAGTTTTCTATGGCTTACCTGGACATGCTTCTTTGTCTATCCATATAAAATGTTGTGCCTGAGTGTGCCGAAGTGTTTTGTTGTAGTATAGATTCATAGATTCATAGATTCATAGATTCATATGAATCTATGAATCTATATTTCCTTGGCCATCCTAATTAGTATCAGAAGAAATTGTATAATACTATTTGTTTCATTTCTGTTCATAAATGAAGTTTTAAAAAAAATGGAAGCTTCCTGGGAAATAAGTAGTATTTCTAAATATTTTAAAGCCTAGCTGATACCTCAATATACTACTATTCATAATACAACTGGAGTAAAGCATCTATATTACTTTAAGAATGAGAGGGAAGCAGGACAGGGCTTCAAACTCAGATATGCAGCTGAGTGTGCCAAACACAAGAAAGTAAGCAGCCTGCAGAAGACAGGGATAGGAGCTTTACCTGGAAGTGACTAAAGTAGAGTTAGCTTGCCTTGCAATAGGCAACAAGGGGAAGAACTCCAGGTAGTCAGTAAAGCAGACAATGAAGAGCAGCTGGGTAGGCTGCAGCAGAAGGAAGCAGGCTTATTAGTGGAAAAGAGGGAAACCCTTTGCCTAGTTTGAGGAGTCAGGGATCAAATGAATGGTTGAGGTAGAGCCCAGAGGAGTATAAACCTAGCTCCTGAGCCAGAGAATTCAGTCTGATCTTGATCTCTGCAGGGAATGGGGTTTTTGAGAATAAGTCTGCTAGTAAGAAACTCCTAGGCAACAGAGGTATTCTGGAGAGCTGGAATGAGACAGCTAAGAAGGGTATAGGAACTGTAGGGAAAAGATCCAGAGTGAGATTTAAGTTTGTGATTGGTTGCATAGTTGTTTATACATCTGCAAGGCTTGTGAGTGGCTAAAGGGAAGGTTGAGACCATGAAGGTGTTCCCCAGTGCTCGGGATCTCAATATCATGCTGTTAGACAGGAGGGCGTGGCGTACAATTGCATATGCACGTAAACAAAAAACAATTAAGTGCATGCACATATACACACACTCTAGGTGCATACACCCCCACCAGGCGTGCACACACACTAGCAACTCAGGCACATACCCATCCACAATTACCAGCCTAGGCACATGCACACCTGTCACCAGTTCAAACACCTACACACTATACACACCAAAAGTTAGACAAAAATCAATTGTCAATACCCACACACTCAGTATACATACACTAATTCATATATCATGCACACAATGACATTATACACATACACACACACCAGTTCCCCAGGAGAGGGGAACTAGGGCTGGGGGGAACTGGAGGGGCTGAGGGGCAACTGCCTCAGGGAACTGCAGGTGCTAGAGAGGGACTGCTGGGGAGCTCAGGAAGCTATGGGGGAGAGGCTGCTGGTGACAGGAGCTGGAGAAAGGCTCCAGATGCCAGGGAAACTGTGAGGCAGCCCAGAGGAGCTGCACAGAAGTTAGTGGCAGGCCAGAGGGCTGCAGGGGGAAAGCCAGAGAACAGAGAGAGAGTAAGAAAGGTCAGAAAGAGAAGGCAGAGAGAGATGGGGAGAGGTGGCAGGAGGCAGAAAGGAATGGGGCCGGGAGGCTAAAGGTGGCAGCAGTGGTGGGAAAGCAGGAGAGGCTGCAGAAAGACACAAGAAAGAGGAAGTGGATGGTGGGAATGGGCTAGGAGACTAAAAAGGCAGCAAAAGTGGCAGGAAAGCAGGAGAGGCTGAGAGTGGCAGAAAAGGGGAGACAGAATTGAGAGGAGATTAGGAAATGAGGGGAGGGGGTGAGGCTGGAATTTAAGATAGGGAAGGGAATGGGATTCAGTAAAACATGACCTAACTTGGGGTTTCAAAAAAACAGGTTTATTAAACCAACAACACGCTACACACCCCCATGAAGTTATTGGTTCCCACACACTCACAAGGGCATCAGGAGAAAGAGACTTAGTGGAAGGGCTGGAGTCCAAGTAGGGAAGAGAAAAAGAGTCCAAGTCCTTGGTTGAAGAGTTGGTGGGAGTGATAGCTACCTATCCAAGCTGGAAAGGGGTCCTTGTCCAGTAGATGTTGTCCAGAGGGGAGTCGCCGGCAAGGCCTCTGGGTGCACAGGTGATGTGGCATGGTGCTTGTCCAGATGGAAATGGTGTCCCAAGGAGTCAGTCTTCATTACCCCTTTTTATGGGGCAGTATACCTATGATCTCCTATAGGGAAGTCCTGTCCAGGTAATGTCCTGTTCCAGGGGTTCTTACTGAGCATGTGTACCCTGGCACAATGGTGGGTTGCCTCATCTTTTATTTCTTGAAAGTTGAGGGTGGTTCGAAGGACTGTGTCCTTGGTCCAGGTATTGGTTTTGATGGTTCAGTCATTCAGAGGGAGTTATTTTTAGGCCTACTGCCATTGTCTCGCAATCACCTGCATTCATCCCCATTCATTCATGAGCCAAGTTACATAGGCGGGGTAGGTATAAGTCATAGATTATACAACAGGGCATGGGGATAAGATGGAGACTTGACAAATAAAATGGAAACTTAACATGACTTATGCTAACTTAAATATGTATTCCTTAATTTTATAGTATCAGTAAAACAGTAATATAGAACAATAAAAATTAATATAATCTTAATAGTTATGCAATATAAAGAAGGACAAAAAGCAAAACAAATACAACTTGCTACCAAAATAAAATGCTGAAGCTTATCCTATGTCTTAGCTATACTATCCTATACTTATCTATAGGAAATTTGTTGTGGGTAGGTCTTGTTTGACCAATCTCATTTCTTTCTATGACCAGGTGACCTATCACCTGGACAAGGGAGAAGAGATTGATGTCATATATCTTGACTTCAAAAAAGCTTTTGATCTGGTATCCTA
>NW_017728906.1:122041497-122048241 GCF_001723895.1 Crocodylus porosus | reverse complement strand
AACAGTCTGCCAGCGGAGGTGGTTCAAGCACCTACATTGAACACCTTCAGGAGCAAATTGGATGCTTCTTTTGCTGGGATCCGATGACCCCAGCTGACTTCCTGCCCTTTGGGCAGGGGGCTGGACTTGATGATCTCCCGAGGTCCCTTCCAGCCCTAATGTCTATGAAATCTATGAAATCTATGAAAATAGGGAGAGGAAAAAGTCAGAAATGGTTGGGGAAGGAGAGAGAATGCATATTTAAATTTTTTAAAAATACAACAAAAACTGGAGATTTTGCTGAAAAGGTGCTGTGGATGGATGTGATTTGCAGAGGCTGGTTGTCATATAAAGCCATGGAGGGTGCTGATGAGCAAGGATCCTAGTGTTTTCTGATTTAAAAAAAGAAAAAAATCCCCAATTTTCAGATTAATAAAGTAACCCGAAATCCACATTTTCCATAACATAAAACACCTCTATCTATCGATCTATTGTGGTGTTTCATTTTAATCATGGAAATGCGGATTTTGGGTTACTTTTTAAATCTGAAAATTGGGGATTTTTTGTTTGTTTGTTTGTTTTTATCAGAAAAAACCAGGATCCTTTCTGATGAGATACTAGGTGCTGCAATCAGTGCACCTAGGGTGCAGGGTCAGACTGCTAGACTGTTTAGACACAAGCTAGCAAGAGAGAATTGTGCAAGGTAGGGCTGAGGGGCCCAGACCAGGGAGCGATGCATGCAGAAGGTGTTGGTTGAGGCCAGTTTAAGGGACAGAGACCCAGACTGGGGCAAACAGTTAAAAGATCAGGCCAGACTTTCCCTGATGAACAGGGTGAAATGAAGCATTGAAAGCCTTATCCTAGCCTCTGAGGGCAGCTTCCCTAAGTGATAGTAATTATCCAATAAGGTGTGGATAAGGAGAGTACTCTGATGAGACTGGGTGAAAGACTTTGGGGCAAGATTAGTCTGGCCATCAAGAAGAGCTATGGCCACCCTCTGAGGCAAGTTGTGTTACAATAGGCAATATGCGCTTAGCATGTATAATTGAAAAAAAAAAGTATATGGGACATATTTGAAGTGTGATGTAGAAAGTGTGGATTTAGAAAAGTGAGGTTTTATTAAATAAAGAAATGAGTAAATCATTGGTCCCTGCTCCTGCTGAACTCAGCTTTATTATCTCTTAGAATTTTGAAAGTGTCCATATAGTTTATTTTATCTTTATAGGTTTTCATCAGACATCAAAACTGGAGTGTTACAATAATTCAAAGAATTATGATAACTAAACAATTTCTATTGTGTCTTGTAGCATCCAGGCTGTGATGAGGAAAATGGGCTTAAAATGTTTAATTGTGTTACGTGAGGACGAATAAACCAGGTTCTAACCCTAGAGATGAATAGGGGAGTAGGTTCTCAGGCAGCCTGTTTTTAAGGCTGATAGAGGTTAAATAGTGAACAAAGTATTTTCCTACTTTATATCATTTCTATTATGAAGGAGAAAGAGGAGTTAGATTCTTCAGAGAGGTTTGAGAGGTCTGAGATGGGGATATGCAAGGGAATGAGGGAAGTGCAAACCCTTGTGAAACTTGTGACAGGTCTTTTTTTTTTTAATGCATTTTGTCAAGTGGCAGGACACCCTCGGCAAGGTCAACCCTGGTAGATGAGCCTATATTCCACTGGGCTGCAGCCCCTTCACCACCTCTTCAAGAACCTCATGCTGAGGTTCTGGCTGCACTGACTCCCTGCATCTTTTTGCTTATGCACTCCCCATCCATAGCCCCACCAAGTCCCAGAACCTCCTGGTCAACCTTATCCTGGCCCTAACTAAGCTAGTCATCTACCTAACCAGGAAGCAGGCCATGGCCAGAAGGACCCCTGATGACTGTAGGACCCTTTTTTGTGTCCCTTGCTCAGTCATATCTTTAGGTGGAGTTCTACTGGGAAATGTTTACTGGCTCCTTGGATTCCTTTGGAAGCTGGTCTGCTCCACATGGTGTTCCCCCTTGGAACATTTATCAACCTTTGACCCTTGCTTCCATCCCCATTATTGTTTAAATTATCCCAAGAATTCAATTGATACACCCCCCAATACCTTCCTCTAACAACATTGGGGAGGGAGGGGCTTGCCATTCCTTGTGGGCACAATGCCCATGTCACTACTGTGTATCAAATAGGCCTGTCTTTTTTTATGTCTCTGAAACATTACTAGTAACTAAACAACAATAATAGCAGGTTATAGCCAATCCATTCAGCTCCCTGCAGTGCATATTATATAATTTATCTAAAAGCAAATTTATAATGTCTTAAAATGTAGAGGATATATTCTTTAATGTTCCATCATCACCTAACATACAATATAAGTTACACAGGCCTAACAATATACTTTATTGTTCTTATTCTGAGAATCAAAAACTGTTGTGTATTATGCTCACCATTGTTTGCCTACAGTTTCTAAGGGTGTTTTTTTTTTCCTGTGGACAAGTTGGAGTTTGAATTTTGCTATTCTCAATATAATATGGTTTTATGCTTTTCTAAATATTGATGATGAAGTTAATTATGCTACAGAAATTTGGAGCCATAATTTTATCCACTATTAGGTTTACAATTAGTCATCCTAAAATGTACTGTTGAATAAAGCAAATAAACACATTTCATTCCAACCTATAGATGCCTCCCTATAACATGTGATTCATATTCTTTAATCTCCTATTCCATAAGGCATATGGAAGTTACAGGTAGAACAGATTTTAAACAAAGTGTTTTCAAGAAGCAGAAACATAAAATGTATTTTATTTTTTACTTAACATGTCCCCCAAAGCCTTGGATTTGAAGTCCTCATTTATATTAGAGAGAATAGTACTCTCTACCTAAATATAAGTACTACCCTGCTGCAGGGTTTTTCATGTACAGCAGCACATGTGTAGATGCTGGCCTGGCTGATTGGGGCACAAGGATGCTTCAGTGCAGGGGCTAGCCCTCCAATTGAGCTCCGTTGTGCCTCAGCCAGCCCCCCTGCAGAAAGTTGAGCTGAGTTGGAGCATCCCCATGCTGACAGGCTTCTCCCTGCCAGCTGGGGCTGCTCCAACCTGGCTCAACATGCTGTTCAAATGGCATGCCTAGGGGCAATAAACACTGGTGAAAGATGTACCAGAATTTATTTCTGCATGCTAATAGCATGTATAGATGCACATACTATGATGCAAATAAGAAAAATATAATTGCAAATTACAATTCTGACTATACAGCATTCTTAAATACAGCCAGAGAGGTTAGTATGCCATGTTCCCATCTCCCAGGCCAGGGACAGACATTACACATAAACTGGTTTAAACCTGTAACAGAACAGATGTTCAGTGCACATAAACAAAGTTTCAAAATGGCTAAAACTAGTTTGAGATAAACCTGCTTGAATGTAGTATCAGATTTAACTGATTTGGCTCAAACTAGTTTAGGCATTGTCTGTCCCAGACCTCTTCCTGGTTTTGAGTTAAATCGGAAACCCCCAGCATCCCTGCATGCTCTCTGGTCTGGATGGGGATATCTACTCCAGCCCAGCCAAGCTGGTCTCACCCTTTGGCTCCCTAGCCCAAGCAAAGACAGGCAGGGGTGGAGGTCTGGCCAGAGTGGTTTAATTCCCGTCTTCCTGTGCCATCGGCAGGAACTGGAGCTGGGTCTGCCCAGCACTCCCCACTCACTCCCAGCCCAGAACAGGCCCTTGGCTGTCCCCTCCACTGGAGGCTGAAGGGAAGAAGAATAACTCCATCCCTGCCTGGCCATGGCTCCTCCCTGCTACTGCAGGGGGAGGTGACAGGACCCTTATTGGGGGTTGTCATACTGTGGGGGAGGGTGAGCCCCTACCCTGTGAGGGGCTGTGCTGTGGGGCCGACAGAGCTGTGCACAGCAGCACTGGGATCCCAAGCAGGCCAGAGCCTTACAAACCCCCCACAGTGCTTCACAGAGCAGTGCCCCACTGCAAAGGGGGTCAAGCTCCAAGAAGCCGTCACAGGTTGCTGCCCATCATAGTTACTAACTGGTTGCTCTTCCAGCTCCTGGGTGGGGTGGGGCCTGTTCCCTGCCACTGTTCTGTGCTAAGGGCAAGCTCCCTCCCAGCAGGAGGGGGCTTATTCAGCCACTGGCACTGGATTGTAATGTACCCAGCCAGGCTGCAGCCACTGCTACTCTGTGTTGGGGCCAGTAGCTGAATAAGCCCCTTCCAGCTGGGAAGGAGATGGCCCCAAGCATGGAGCAGCAGCAGGTTCATCCCAGCTGGACAAATCCTGCTGCTATGTGAGTGGCCAGCAATTGAATAATACAAAAAAGTGTGTGTGTGTACACAGTAAAAGCTGCGTTAGCTGGCATCTTACAATCCAGCATGCTCTGTTAACCAGCTGGCTTGTAAGAGAAAGGTGAAACCAGAAGTGTCCACTGTGGCACTTCTGGTTTCATGGAGCCCCCACTGCCCAGGGGAAAGCAGCCTGCTACCAAGCCCCCATGGCTCAGGGCATAGCAGCCTGCGTGGGTCCCCCCTCCCTGTCCCTCGGGGTCCATGGGGCCTGCAGGAAGAACAGCAATGCAGCAGCAGGGGTGGCAACATGGTAGAGGAGGCAATAACACCCCAGACATGGTGGGATAACAACGCTTTTACTGTGTGTGTGTGTGTGTGTGTGTCCGTGTCCAATTTTAGGATACAAAAACAGTATATATATGTGTGTGTAAATGTATACTAGATGCCCTGTGCAGCGTTGCTTGCATGAAAATCCAGTGAGCCAATTTTTGCTTGACATCACATTTTATTGCACTTCAACAGCTTCACAACATTTTCGCATACACAAACTCCTGAAACATGTCACACTTACTTATTGTAAGAGCTTTACAGCACTTCCATATACACAACTTTCCTGGTTATATTTCTTAAGTCAGCAGTCACTGCAATTTGGATGTTTTCTGGGTGGCGGATTCTGGAAGCAGCCACATATAGTTGCCCATGGGTGAAGACAGGATCCTGAAGGGATACTCCTACTCTTGGAGTTGTCATATTTCCAGTTGCTCCTGGTCATTAAGCTGGCTGAAGTGGGCATGTTCACATGCAGCTCGCTGCTCCCATTGCAGAACATGAGTTGATTCATCTTGCTTTCTATACCAACATCATCTGGCTTCTACAGCTTGGTGTTGTTGCTGATATCATGCTGCCTCATCAAGCACGAAGTCATCTCATTGCCTCTGCAGTTCGCTGCTGCTCTTATTGACATTCCTCTGCTGACTGTCTTGAACATCACATCTATCCCTATATATCACAGTGAGGCTTCATACTTACTAACAGAGATGGCACACAGTACATGTAATAGTATATCTGTCAATAGATATCTATATACATCTCTATGTCTGTCTGTCTGTCTGTCTATCTATACTATTATGTGTACTGTGTGCTATCTCCATTAGTAAGTGTATATAGATATAGATATCTATAGATCTCTAAATATCTATCTCTCTGTATAGATAGATATAGATATACACCATTACATGTACTGTGTACCATCTCCACATATCTATATCTATCTATATATAGAGAGAGATATTTATAGATCTATAGATATCTATATCTATATATATTTACTAATGGAGATGGCACACAGTGCACGTAATAGTATAGATAGACAGACAGAGATGTATATAGATATCTATTGATAGATATACTATTACGTGTACTGTGTGCCATCTCTGTTAGTAAGTATGAAGCCTCACTGTGGTGTGTGTGTGATATTTATATATCTGTTTGTGTGAGAGAGGGAGAGAGTATAGTCAGGCACTTATACAGCTTATGGACACATCAGCATCAGTGACCCAAAAATGTAGGCTGCCCAAAACTGTGACCAGTGTAAGTTAGATTCTGGAAGGGGTAGAGGAAAATTCTGACATCTTTTATCCTCACTAGCTGAGTGGCCTGCCTCTTTGCTGGGAAATCAAAGACCAATGCTCTAGGTCTTCCTGCATCCAGAGGTGGTTTGAACCTGCATCATTTTCTGCTTCCGGTGTATCTGTAATCACCACATCTTGAGTCAGGGTTATTGTCCAGACTCTTCTCTAGTGTGCCTTTTGAAATGGGTAGTTCCCTCTAGGAAGCTGAGAGAGGGAAATATATGAGGACAGAAGAAAGAAAACAAGCTCAAATGCATGTGGCTCAAAGAGAAGACAGTTGTCATTGGTAATGGAGTTGGAGTCTAGCCTGATACCCTGGTATAATTTTGCACTGTACTGTTCTCCATCCATTTTTTCCTCAAAGACTAAATAAATACAAGGTGAAGTGGCTCACATTCAGGAAGACCACACTGGAGAAGGTTCTGTATGTGGATACTGACTGTCTTGTGTTGTGAGTACTTGCACTGAAGATTCAGAGAGATGCAGGGTCAACCTATCCCTGGGTAAGGCAGGGTCCTTGATTTCCAGGTAAATGGTTTTACTACTCAGTAACAGGGCCTAAAATATGGGAAAATCTTCCTCCATTTTGCTTCCAGGACCTGCAATGAAGTATGCACATACACTATACATGCTGGGTTATATGTCTGAGAAACAGAATTTACTGTCTGCTCCTAAGTGACAACAATGGCTCTTAGAGAACTGAAAACTACTGTTTAGATGACCAAAGGAAAAGAGACTTCCATCCCAAATGTTAATATATATACCTGTTATACATATAATCTGTTTGTACTCGGACACACACACACACACACACACACACACACACACACACACACACACACACACACACA
>NW_017728906.1:122032118-122041397 GCF_001723895.1 Crocodylus porosus | reverse complement strand
CACACACACACACACACACACACACACACACACACACACACACACACACACACACTCACTCACTCACTCACTCACTCCCTAGTGGTGCTGTCACAGAAAACCAGGACCTGTGCTAACTAGTATGTAACCTATTCTTCATACTCAATTACATAAATAGAGTGCTAACACATTCATTTATCCACAGTGCTAAAAAAAACAGAATTGTTATCTGTGCATGTGCCAAAAAATGTCATATACACAAATAAACTAACTGCCACTTTAGACAACCAAAGAAAAATAGAACTTGTCCTATAATGCCTCCCTAAGGCTGTTTTTCCTCTAAAATCCTACATTTTCTTGTTGTTAGCATAATGCATAAAATGAACATTTCCACAAAAGAAAAAAATGCTTGTATTTTGTTCAAGTGAGTGGATTCTGAACAAAACATCTTGGTCATTATAGTAAATTATATGAATAATAATTACCCAGTAAATTAGATTATTTCATCTAATTAAATATTTAGTGTTTGGATTTTTTTTCTTTTATCTCTTTTTCTCCCCTCTTCTAACATAGTTTCAAAAACAGAATGTATCTTTTTTGATGGACATTTTTCTCATTTTTATTCTACTCACAAGATCCATGGGGTTTTAAACATCAAATATCTCTCCTTTTGCTGATAACTTAACCAGAGAAGAGGAATCTGACTCTTAAAACTCTCCTGTTACTAATGTTTCTGTTACATGGAAACCTATTATGGTTTACACATGGTTTCCTGGCAGCATTTCTCCTTTATTTCAAGACAAACCAGTACCTCTAACAAATACTCAAACCAAGATGAGGGAACCCAGTTTTCTATCATAAAATTGGATTGAGAGGAGAAGGAGAAACCCAGAAATGAACCCAAATGATCACTGTGCATAGACAAGAAGTTACATATATAGTAGGGCTGTGTGCAGCTTCAGTAGCTGATTTGATTCAGAGGAGATTCGGACCAATTTAGGGACTGAATCTCCAAATACGAATCAAATTGGGAGACCAAGTAAAAGTTCCAAATTGATTCAGAGTATCTGAATAAATTGGAAAAGTGTCAGTCAATCTGGAGATTTGGCCATAAAATAAGCAGGCAGCTTATAGCTGCCTCCAGCTAGTAAATCTGTTGGGGTTGGAGAGGAAAGAGGGAAAGGGCATGGGGGAAGGAAGGATTGGGCTCAAACTAGGACAAAATGTCCAACTGGGGCAGGGGAGGACATGTTATTCCAGGTTGGAGGCGGACGTGTGTGGGATGCGGGTGCAGCAGTGCTGGGAGCAGGGGCTCTGCCCTGTTGGTGCTTGCCCAGCCAGGGCAGAGGGGGTGGGATGCAGGCACAGCTTGCTCCAGGCAGAAGGGGAACCGCAGCAGCAGAGCATACCCCTGCTCCCAGCATTGTTGTACCTGCATCTTGTGCCCTCCTCACTGGCTGGCAAGCAGTGGCAGGGAAGAGCCCCCACTCCCAATGTTGATGCAATGCTGGGCAGGAACTATGCCCTGCTGCTACCTGGAGAAAGCCGTACCTGTATTGGTGCCCCCACCAGCTGGGCAAGCAGCAGCAGGGGATAGCCTCTGCAGCTTCCCCTGCCAGGGCAGAGGTAGGCACAGATGGAGGAGCCACAGGAGAAACCTTCATGGCTGCCCTGCCTGGCCCAGCCTTCTGGCCCTCAAAAAAACCCCCAAAAAAACAAACAAAAAAACCCCCCTGTACTCGTTACGTCTGGCAGCAGGAAATGGGGCCTCTAGCTGCTCATGGCAGAGCCCCCTGTGCAGCATGGGGAAGAAGGAGGCAGTAGGGATCATTTCCCACCCCCCCCGCATGATGCCCACTCACCAGCTGCCCCATGGCATAGGTGGAGCACAGCACGGCAGGGCACTGTGTACTGTCTGGGAGCTGGGGTGGCTCCAGCAGTTGGCAAGAGCCACAAACTGCTCAGCCCAAATGGCCCCAGCTCCCTGACAGCACACAACACCCTGTGGAGCCACGCTGCACCTACGCTCTGGGGCAGCTGCCATGCAGGTACCAGGTGGGGGGCAATTCCTGCTGTGCCCCACTCCCCCCACCCCACTGCATGGGGGGGGGGCTCTTCCATGAGTACCCAGAGGCCTGATTACCACTGTTGCAGCTAGTGAGTGACGGTCTTTTATTTATTTATTTATTTAAGTGCCAGAACTAGGCTAGGGCTGGGTGGGGGATGTGGCCAGGCCAGGAAGCCATGGGGGCTTCTCCTGCAGTTCCCCTCACCTGGGGAGAGGCAGGCACAGCTGGTGGAGCCACCCAACTGTGCCTGCCTCTTCCTGGCCAAACTGAATCACGGCATTTCTCCCTCCAAATAAGTGCCTAGTCTTCCAAAGCCAATTCAGCTGAATTGATTCAGGACACTGATCCAAATCTCCAAGTTGAATCACTGTCCTCTGAATTGACTGAATCCAAATTGAATACTTTCCTATTCACACAGGCCTAATATGTAGCAGAATTCTGTAGGGGATTTAGATATGAAAGCTCAAATGCAAAAAGAAAGCATACAGATAATAGAAGAAAGGGCAGGTCACCAAGGATGCATACCAGGAAATAGCAAGAACCCGCCGGGACAAAAACAGGTTGGCAAAGATAAAAATGAGCTGCACCTGGCAAAGGAGGTTGAGGTCAACAAGAAGAGATTTTGTAAGTATATTGGCCAGAAAAGGACCAAGGAAGCTGTGGGTTCTCTGTTAACAGGCCAAGGGAAACTCCTAACAGAAGATACAAAGAAGGCAGAACTACTCAACAGCTACTATGCCTCAGTCTTCACACACAACAATTTAGCTGCCAGATATCTAATAGAGATTGTCTGGATAAAGAAGGGGGCAAGATGAGGAAGGAGATAACAAAAGAGACAGTCGGAGAGCTTTTGCTGGGTCTGAATAAACTCAAGTCAGCAGGGCCAATTAAGCTTCATTTCCAGGGTCCTGAAGAAACTGGAAGAGCAGATCTTGGAGCCTTTGGCAATGTTGTTCATAAAGTCATGGGAGACAGGCCAGGTATTAAAGGCCTGAAGAAGGACTAATATCACCAAGGACCTCTGAGCACTAAAAAAGGCAAGAAGGAGGACTTCGCTTGAATATTTGGGAAATTACTGGAGCATATTTAAAGGAAGGCCATTTGCAAGTTTTTGTAGGAGGAAAGGCTGATTGCAAGCAGCCAGCATGGTTTCATGAAAAACAAATCATGGCAAACCTGATTTGCTTCTTTAACAAATTAACTACTCTGTTGAGTGGATGAAGGGAATGCTGTGGATATAGTATATCCGCACTTCAGGAAGGCTTTTGACAAGTCCCAAAGGACCTTCTCTTAAACAAATTGGGGGAATATGGGCTGGGTAAAATTACTGCTCAGTGGATAACTGGCTCAATAGCTGAAAGCAAAGGGTAATTATCAGGGAGACCCATTTTCTCTGATTTTTTTTTTTTCAGATTAAATAAAGTAACCCTAAATCCACATTTTTCCATGATTAAAATGAAATGCAATTTTAATTGTAATTAATTTAAATTTAATTATTTATATATATTTATATAATTATTAACAGTTCCATGTCTGAATGGCAGGAGGTTTTGAGTAGAGTCCCACAGGAGTCTGTCCTGGTGCTGTTCACATTTTAATAAATTATTTGGATGCTGGCATAGAAAGCTTCTTGGGCAAGTTTGTGGAGTACACTAAACTAAGAAGGATTATGAGTGCATTCATAATGAGATCCTTCTGAGTTGTCCTCTTATCCTGTAGACTGGGAAGTTGGGCTAAACTAGCAGGATTAATGTAATTGCAGACAAATATGAAGTGGTACACCTTGGGAACAATAATCAAAAACACAAATAGAAAATGGGGGACACCTAGCCAGGTGGCAGCACTACAGAGGAGGATCTGGGAGTCTTGATAGATCATAGACTCACATGAGTCTGCAGTGGGATGCAGCTGCCCAAAAGGTGAGTGCAGTTTTGGGCTGCATCAATAGAAGCATTAGGTGCAAGATGTGGGAGGTGATAGTGCCTCTGTGCTTGGCACTGGTCAGGCCTCCTCTGGCATACTGTGTGCAGCTCTGGGCTCCATATTTAAAAAAAATAAATAAAAGGATGTGGGGAAGTTACAGATGGTCCAAAGATGGGTAACAAAAATGAGCAAGGGCTTGGAAGGCAAGTTAGATGAAGAGAGGTTGAAGGAGCTAAGCATGTTCAGCTTGCAAAAGAGGCACTTCAGAGGGGACATGATAGAAGTCTTCAAATACTTGAAGGGCTGTTATAAAGAAGAAGGAAAGCACCTTTTCTCTCTTGCTGCAGAGAGGAAGACATGGACCAATGGCTTGAAGTTGCAAAAAAGTATATGTAGATTGGATATTGGAAACTTTGATGCAAGAATGGTGAGACAGTGGAATAGAGTGTCTAGGAATGTTGTGGGCTCACTGGAGGTACTGAAGAAAAGACTGGGCAGCCACTAGTAGAGGATGATCTAGGCATAGCTATGCCTATTTTCTACCATGGATATTATCTATGCTTCTTGGCTTTGCTGGTTGCTGCATGGAGCTAGGAGGGAACTCTCCCTCCCCCAGCCCCTGGCTGCCAGGTGTTGAGGCTTTTTAAAACTTTTCTCAGAGGTACTGGGTTTTAGCTGCACCCAAGGCTAGGGATTTTGACTGGGGCATGCCAATGCTCCTGCTGGGACTTAAACTTGTAGGTTTCTCATAGGGAGTCTTGTACCTCTGCTCAGGATCAGACCAATCACCATATTTAGGATCAGGATATACTTTTACCCAAGATTGCTGTGTGGTTTTTGTCCGTCTCTGTAGTGGGGCTATAGTCCTTTTTTTCTGAGATCTCTCGAGCATATATTAACAATCTTTGCTGCAGCAGGACTTCGGCTGCTGTGGTCCCCCTGCTTTACCTGTGGCAGATTAGGGTGTTATTTCTGGTGCATCAGGGATGACTGTATTTTTGCTAATAGATTTGTATAGCATGGTTTAGATAGGGCTGGGGAAGGAGGTTGGGTTCTCCCTTCCAGCTCTACTTCTGTCTGATTACATATATCTTCAGAATCTAGGACAAGTATAATCTCTCCTTTTTCAACTGAATTCTGACTCTGAAGTCACATTTTTGAAAAAAACTTATGAAAGAGACCATTTGCCAATCAGTACTGTTCTTCTCATCATGAATCTTACAAAACTATTAAAATAGGAAATGGAGAAAGATGAGAACTGAATGATACAAATGAGAATATACCAAAAGAAAATAATTTCTCTGGAGTAAGAGACACATGCACGGTGGCTGAGTCATATACATTGTGATATGATATAATTTTTTACATAATAGTGTGAGTCTTTATGCATATATATACACATACATATAAGAAAAAATGTGCATGTGTATATGTAAAACACCAAACACTGCGTTGCAACCTGAATAATATTCTCTTAAAATTAATGAAAAGTTATGAAATGTCAAAATCAGGTTGCCTATGTATTTCCTTATTGTGTATATGTCTTCTCATACACATTTTAATTAATACAATGAGCCTAAGCTGAAAAAGATTCTTCCCCGTGCCTCACCTGGGAGTAATCAGGGAGTAGGCTGAGTAATTCCTCTGGGATATAGGAAGTGGTAACTGACTGCCTTGCTGTGCCCCTGTCCTACTTGGAACTCCTCACCTAATCCTTATTTTGGCCCTGAAACCCTGACTTTGTTCCTGGACTCCACTTGCCTCCCAACTTAGTCCATGATCTTGCGTTCTGGACCTTTTCTCGCTACACACGTGATCTACCTGGATTGCCTCTGCCTCAATCCTTTTCAATTACATGGCCATATTTTATTTTTTTTGCATAGCATCACTACCACTTTCAGTAAATTGACTATAAGAAGGTCACTTAACAAGAAGCAATTCAATATTTTTGTATCACCTGTGTTCACTGTGTCCCTTTTAATTTTTTGTTGAACATGAAAGTGCAAGTGAAGACAGAATCACTAATTTTTCATGTACTGATTAACAGTGCTTGCTACTATTATATCTGTTTCACACCTGAGATTAGTATGCATGGCATTTATTCTCATTTTACAATTTAAAAAAAATCAATTATTTGGCATGCTTAATTTGAAGAACATTGGCCTTGATTTTTTTCAGTCATACTGAACACTTCATCCATTCAAGCCATTACTCTATAGGTTACGTTGATACCATGAACAGTCAGCTTTTTTTCCTAGTCAGACTATAAAGTTTGTTGACCAGAAAACAAAGATTTCTAATATGTTTGATTTACCAGAAGTAATTTGCTGGATCTCTGAGAACTATGCAACTGAGACAAGGATTGAATCTAGGGCTACAAAGTAGCATTCACTGATTGTAGGCAATTTTTCCAAGAGAGAGAACAGTACAGGTGTTCAGACTACAGCCATTCCTTCTAGCCTTCCTGTGTGCCTTTCCTAGACTGATGTGACCCCAATCAGGGCAATCATGGAGGACATTTTTCTGTAGCTCCCACCAAGTCTCTGAGAGGGGAGGGAGCATTGGACAATGTCCCCACCTGTTTCTCACACTTGGGTATATTAAGAGCACCAGGAGACCAACATCAGGGAGACTGTACATGAATCTATGGATATAAAGCTTATAGCATCCCACAGTTCTAAAAAGCATGCAGCTGGGAGCTTGCAGTTAGGGGTGAGAGTGGTTTCCCCAGCCCTAGCTGGATGCAACTATATAAAAAGGAGTCTGTATTCTCTTTAAACTCAGAACCCCAGTATGGGAAATGGGTGTGGAGCAGTGAAGAAATGCTCCTTGCACCTTCCTCAAACTGGAGTGCCTGCAGTTTTAGAATGGTTCAGGGGGCAGCAGGAACAGCTCAAATCCAATTTGGGAAGTGTATAACAGCAGGCAAATCCAGCTCTATATTCCCCAGACCAGAGTCCGAAGGAGACACAATGGAACCTGCTGTTCATCTCCTCATGATCAGGGAGGAGTAGAGTATACAGCCATTAAATTCTAGAGAGGAACTCTCTTGAAGGGGACTTCTTCCAGGTATCAACCTGAAAGATCTTTCTCCAGGATATACACATTTCCTGAAAAACTGAATACCTCTCTCTTAGTAGAATTTCCCTGTACATTGGTAATTTCTACTGAGAGGGAGGCAACTTTGCCCAGGAAGATTCAATCATTTCAGCCACATTCAGTTTCTCTGCAACTATCAAATGACTTTGAGCTTCCATACCCACCCCAGCTGCCCCACTCAGCTGCCAACTCATTGACAGTTCTGTTCTCCCACATTCAGGCTTAAGTTTAAGACTCTCAAGTCAAGTTTCTTATCCCAATCTCACAAGTTCCCTAACATGCTCTGTTTTAGATTGCCTTCATCTATTACCTGATTTGACCAGGGTAATTGTTTTGTGAAATCAGCCATTTTAAAAAGGCTCTGCAGCCAAGTAAATATGTTATATCACAGCTATAGAGCACTTTCAGCTATAGATCACGTGAAAAATGTAACTTGTATAAGTACTCTAAATCTATTTAAAGCATAGATGTGACAGCAGGGGGAAGGAATGCCAAACAATTAATCAGGAAATAGTTTGCAGAAAGAAGTTGTGGAACATGAAGAGTGTGTCAATTTTTCCCTTAATTTTGTTTAATATATATATATATCACAGTTTTCCCAACACACTTATGCACCATTCTATAAATCTGAACCCAATTTCATGCACATGCATTTCATACAGAGTGATGCCACTCACTCAAAGGAATGACTACTAATGTACACAAATGTTGTAGACAGTAATCTTATCTAATGTGTTCCTTATTGAGCCATTTTTTTCAGGTCAGTTCAGCCTTGCAAAACCCAGCATTAAAATTTAACAGTTCAAGAAGAATATTTCCTTGCTTGCCTTGTACCATACTGTAGTGGGGAAAACAAATAAGAACGTCCATCCAAAACACAAAATAGTCCCATCCCAGCTATTCATAAAGAGTTGTTTTTGTTTTATAAAGACACATGCATTAAGTATTTTTTTGGCAGATTTGTTTATTTTTCTTTAAAGAAATCCTTTTTTTTTTTTTTGCCTGAAAGCAATAATGTATTTAATATTTGTATGTTGTAGTAATTCTTCTATAAGAATAATTTTCCATATTTGTTGCTGGCTATTTTTGGACTCTTTGCTCTCAAAATGAATAAACTATATGAACCTTGAAAGTTTAAAATGGTATAAAAAAGCTATCTCCAGTTTCTTTTTCTAATTGGATGGAGAACTGTCATTTCAGAAAACTATGCAAAAACATGATGCTTAAATGTTTAAAACCTATACAGCCTCAGGGGGAAATGTAGAGAAGTTTCTAACATATGAAGCTCAAAACTGATATATTAGGAATGACTTGGGGAGATAGCCAGGAATCAGACTGAATATGACAAGAGATAAAAATAGATTGCACAGTCTATTCTTAGTACAATATAGGAAACTAAAAATAATTCACCGTTTAAATAAGGGTCTGGCAAGCAGAGCAGGCCTAGGGCAAACAATTTATGGAGAAATAAAACAATTTAATAGCATTCTTGTGACAGAAGAAATTACTTGTCTTCAGAAGATGGAATATGAATAATATTTAAAAGGAGTCAACAAAAAGTATGGGCACCACTAAATCAAATCACTTAATCACCTTGAGGTTAAAAGGTCACAGGCATTAAAACTTTAGTTATGCTGGCTGTAGGAATCGAGATATGTAAAGTTCACCCACAACAGGGTGAAGAAGCATCCAATTTTCATGTGGTGGGAAAGCCTAGTATAGAGGGGAGAAGAATTCCTGAGGTACAGTTGAGGATTCTGATGAGAAAAAGGTTAGTAGTGTTCTTGCTGTGGAACTCACTGTTCCCTTTATGCCATTTCTTTTCCTCAAACTTTGCTATATTGATTTCTGTATTTTATAGGAATCTGTCTTACTTTGCTCCATTGACCATGGTGAGTCCCTGTTAGTGCAATTGTCTTTTTAACATACTTTTTCTCATACCCTTTTGCCTTTCTTTCTGTTAAAACATTGCTACTATATTTTCTTGATTAGAGGATGAGTTTTTCCCCACCATTTAACATGAGGGAGGAAAGCTCCTGGCTTTAAAGTACAAGCACAAGGTATCAGGGCCAGAACCAGGCCAGGACAGTCAGGGGACTTAATTATATACACATTTATTTACATTAACTTATCAAAAGGGAAAGGAACAAGGATATAAACATAAGTATATAGTTTCATAGTTAGTAGGGTCAGAAGGGATGTGAGCAGA